>NW_028324196.1:1278644-1917967 GCF_054372755.1 Phalangium opilio
ATTATTTTTGGATATGTTCAAAACGCCCAAATTCTTACTAGATAATATCGAGGTGCGAATTAGACTTCATCGAAGCTCCGCGGATTTCGCTATTATTCACAATGAGCAGGGCAAAAAGTATAAGATTGATTTAACGGAATGCACCTTGTTTACGCGCGAAATTGAGGTTAATCCCGAACTGCAACTAGCGCACGCTCAGATGTTAAACTCGGGAATAAACGCTCGCTACGAAATAAACTCTATTGTTATGAAAAATTTCTTAATAACCACCGGAACGCAAGATTTTATTAGGGACAGCTTGTTTACAGGGCAATTACCCTCGCGAACTGTCGTGGCTTTCGTTACTAATAAAAAATTTGTAGGGGAAGCAACTTCTAACCCCCTGGATCTCCAACACTTCAAACTCGATTTCATGCAATTCTCTTTAAATTCGCAAAATTATCCCGATATCCCCTTTACGCCTAATTTTGCCGACGACCAGTACGTTAGATGTTACAATTCTTTATTCGAGGGTCTCGAGATATTAGGTCTTGACCGAGGAAATATAATTTCTTACGATTTATATAAGAAGGGCTTTTTTGTCGTTGTTTTTGATTTGAGTAGAGAACATCTCGCTTCGTTAGGTCTAAATTCCATGCCCCAGACTGGTAACTTGCGATTATCGTTAAGATTTAGCTCTCCGCTAACCGAAAACGTCACGTGCATTGTCATGGCCGAATTTCCAAACAACCAATTAATAATATCTAAAAACAGAGAAATTATTTATAATCACCCCAACGTATAAAAGACTAAAACTTTATAAATACAATATCAGTCGCGAGCCAAGATGCACCAAGTACACACCGTTACGCCAAAGCTCGACATTTGCGTCATTGAATCTATTGAACCTAAAATATTAATTCAAAGATCGGATACGCGTACAAAAACTATATTAAAACCTAACGCCTGGTACGCTTTGTTTCGGTTTCAAAATGAACTCACGTCCTTTTTTGACGGAAAAATACCTCGCTATCATATTTGGTTGCCCGTCAAAGAGCGCATCAAGCTGGAATGCTTCGTCAACTCGAAAGATGAACGTCTAATCGATCTTCGATACTATGAACGAGGCAGCGGCAGTCGTTATTTCCTCAACTTTAGCACCAGCGAAGGATTTAGCCTGAACAAAACAGGATGGCAGACGTTGATCGACTTAAAGCCGTTGATTGACGAGGATCTCAAGGCTAAAGGGATAGCTGTCTGTCGCATGCGCGAATTAATTTTAAACGAGCTCACTACCACCTTGTTTGACGTCACTTCCACTTGCGCCAACGTCGAGTGTCGAAAACAAATATGCCACTCTCAAAGCTGCTCGGAATTTGACACAAATTTCAGCGATCGAGTCGAGCGTAATTTGCACGAAGCGCTGCCTCAACTGGATCGTGAGAAAATTTTGCATCAATTTGAGACCGAACACGGATGGATCGAGGACCAAGAGGATATTTACGCTTATTTTGTCAACAGTTTTGCCGATTTAAAGAATGCCTTGATTTATGGCTATTAAGATAAATGTATTGATATATCGTATTTGTTTAACTGATATTGTTTTTATAAAATACCTTTGCGTGTATTAAATAAAGTTGTTTATTGGGAAACCATTTAGTCGTTATTTATACTTGTCAAGACATGGATGCTAAAATTAGAAAAATTTATTACGACATGGCTAATCCGGCCGCCTATGGGTCGCTAGCCAGATTACAAAAGGCCTTACCGGACGTGCCAAAAGCAAAATTAATCGCCTTTCTCGAGAAACAACCCGCCTACACGAAACATCGATTTCGACGTTTCCGATTCAAAACTAACCAAGTGTACGCCTCAACTATCGATGACGTTTTTCAAGCTGATTTGTTGGATCTACCGAAATTAAAACGTTTTAATAAAAATGTTCGCTATGTTTTGTGCGTCATTGACGTCTTAAGCCGCTACGGATGGACAGTACCTCTTAGAAACAAAACATCTGGCGAGGTTATCGAGGCTTTTAAAAAAATATTTCGAGAGAGGATCCCTTTAAAAATATACACGGACTACGGTGGGGAATTTAGTTCGCGCAACTTTGCCTCCTTCTTGAAACAAAACAATGTGCAAATACATTTTGCCCGGAGTCAGCATAAGGCCAGTCTCGCGGAACGCTTTATTAGAACAATTAAGGAACAAATTGCCCGGGTTATTACGGCCACAGGGAATAAAAATTACGTTAAATATTTACCTTTAATTACTAAAGCTTATAATGAACGGGTTCATTCAACTACTGGAATTGCACCGGTTCATGTTAATATAGATAACGAATCAATCATTTGGAATAAACTGTACGGGAAATCAAACGGCATTACTCGATACGCACCGAGGCTTAAAGTTGGCGACTACGTGCGTCTCTCTATAGCTAGTAGAGTATTTAGAAAAACCAGCTCGGGAGGCACGTTTACTGACGAAATATTTCGCGTTGTTGACGTCATACCCAGGTCACCACCCGTCTATCGCGTAGCAGATTTAAAGGGGGAGCAAATTCTGGGTGTTTTCTACAGCGCCGAATTACAAAAAGTCTCGTTACCCGAGACGGGCCTTGTCAAGAATAAATTATGAACACTTCGCAAATAAACGCTCTTTTAACTTGCGACAAAAGAACGCGACCCTACTATTTAGGATGCTTCCCAGTAAACAGACTCCCAGAACGGCCAAAAAGGTCCAAATTTTGCTTTATATTCAATAATGAAGCAGCTGGAGAGGCTGGAGAACATTGGATAGCGTGCTTTTCTAACAATGACACGGTGGAAATGTTTTGCACTTACGGAAATTCGCCGCGATACTATAAAGTTAATTTAAAACGATACGGGAAACGAGTTGTTTACAATAAACAACAAATTCAACATCCATTTTTTCAACTGTGTGGCGTCCATTGTTGTCTGTACCTATCACTCCGCTGTAAGGGCGTAGCTAGAAAGACGATATTAGACGCCATCTATGACCAGAATCTTAAACTTAACGACTATGTCGCTTTATTATATTTATCTTTACATTTAAAAAAACATGTACACAGATATTGTTCGCAATAAAACAATTTTTTATTTGTCTAAATATTACATTTTTTTTTATTAATCAATATCGCGCCATTTATTATGCCTCTTTCTCCTCTCGTTAGATGGAACCAGCGGTCCTAAGTTTTGAAGCTCGTCTTTCTTTTTCCGAGGTTTTTTCTTTTTTTTCTTGTTTTTCTGTTTAGCGGAGGCCGTCTCAAACAGGTTTTCCAAGTCCGTTAAATTGTCCCCGTTTTCCTCCGCTAAATTCTCTTGTTCATCGACAATTTCCTCTTGTAAATCGTCGTCACGATTTGCATAACCGACAGCTCCTTCTTCTAGCTCTCTTTTTGGCGTGAAAAATGTGTTTTGCAAATGATTCGCAAGAACTTCGGCTTGCCGTTTCACCATATCTCCAACATAAGTCGGCCCAAATTGTTGGTAAAAATCTTCGGGCGTTGGTGTCCCCGCAGTCGTTTCGCTTTTGAAAACCTTTTGCCGAGGCTCGGTTCGTTTAGGCGTAGTAAAAGAACTGCCCGAAGCGCTTGTTGTCGGTGATGACGTGGCATAGCTCGGCCATGACAATTGTTTTTTTCGCGGGGGCATTTTAGGGGTGACCGGTAATGGCGGCGTGGGGACATTAGACATTGCCTGTGTTACGACCTCAAATTTAGGTAAAGGAATTTGTTTCTCAATACTTAAATATTTCTTAAAAGCGTCTAAATATTTATATAATTTATCGTAGGCATTCAATGGCGATTTTAAAATATCCTCAATCTCTCGGTCCAAAGCAGAGTGCTCTTGGGCAGCTGTTGAAGTTACTGCGCTAGCGGGCACAAGAACCATTTGTTTCATAGTTTAGCAGCTATGGCTTGGACAATCGAAGGCAAGATTGCGGCAAGCAACGTCGTAAGAAAACCACCTGATTGCTGCAACAACAGCTTTTTTTTGCTTTTCTGCGACAAGGTACTTGATCCGAGTTGTCTAATAATTTTCTTGTACTTTGCTAGCTTTTTCTTGCGGTCTTTACTCAAATAAATACCCCCGCCCTTTAAATTCTTACAAATTGTCTGAATGCTCTTTAATTGAGGCGCGCTACTATTGTTTAAGAGGGTTCGCCGTTGTTTACAGCTAGTTTGACGCAAACTCTGTAAATAAGGGACAAATTTGGCAAACTTGGTCGAGGGACGCGCTACGACGAGCCGGGAGCGTTTTGCTGATCGACGTTTAACGCGTGGGGCCATTATTCAAATGACAATTAAATTTAATCGACATAGACATACATAGGTGATTCGTGAGGTAGAACTCGCGACCTTAATCGTAAATTTTCCGGAGTTTCTTGTTTTAAATCAATTAACAAATAGCTATAGGGTTCTCTAGTGGCTAGTCTGTACGCCTCCGTAATACGCTTCGGGTTATCTGGACTTATTTGTTGCGCCAAATATCTAATAGAGGCGACATCTCGAGGATTTTTCATTATTATAAAATAGGAAGAGTTTTGAGAAATTATCCGCGATTGGCTACCCTTGGGAAACAGTTGTTGAGTAATAATAATAACCGTATACCCTAAATGATGCGACGTCACGCACACTAAATCGGCAATATGAGCTTGTTTAAATAATTGGCTAGCTAAATCGTCTAGTATCAAGTAGGAGTCGCGATTCATTTCCCAAAAGTCCGGATCCGCCGTTGGCAAGCCTTGAATAAATTGAATTCCCGGAATCAATTGTTTCAATTTTTCATAGTTTGGCTGCCAGGCGGCGTAGCAATAAATAACCTTTTTATGCGGTGGGTCAAACATAAGCTGATGATTTTGCAATAAGTTACTTAAAAGAAAACTCTTCCCCGCTTGCGTTGGCCCCACGATTAGAAACTGGGCGGGTGTTTGGAACTTTAAAGAATGCGAGACTGACTCGGTTGGATTCATCTTGATTAATAAACATTTTTATTTTAATTAACAGTTTATATATATATATAATCAAAAATACAATTAACCCAAAACCCAAAGACCCTTAATAAACACAAATTAAAAAATATTTAAACAATATAAACGAAACCCTTTTACCCAAAAAAAAAAAATCCCCTATGAAGTAATTGTTTTTTTAAAAAGTTTCTCTTCTAATTCCAGACAACGCTGGCGGAAGCGTTGGGCGTTGAGGAGGTTAAAGTTGACGCGTGACTCGGAGGGTAGTTGGTACACACGCACTACAGAAGAAAACACGACGGATTTATGCGCACGCGCACTTTTTCGTTTCCCGACCGCTCTTTGTTGATGGCTGGGCATGTTTGGATTAGAGGCTCGCAAACATCCTCGCCCTCGCTGGTCGGGAATTCGGAAAACCCCTGACGCAGTGGTTTGTTGTTGCACGGTTTTTTGGAAACCATCGGACACGATGGACTGTGTTTCCGATGTTCCCTCGATGGATGGTCCGTGCAACGCCACTGGTACAAGGCGATGCCGCAAAAGGCGCAGCGCGTCGTCTGTGTTTCTACATCTGCAAGATAGAAACCGTCTTTGGCCAGGGCTTCGATGGGAACGCAAGATTCCCACAAGCCCTCAAAAGTATGCCTTCGCCTAGCCTCGTAATTCATGCGAGAGAGATGTTGAAGCGGGTGTTGCCTCTTTGAAACCGTAGGGTCGACTGGTTGTCAAATCGGCGTTCAACAATCTCTTATTCGAGGTTTGGCGAAATCTTTTGGTGATTTTAACGGCCTCTAGCTGCAGCTTGTATTTATCCCGTTTAAAATTAAAAGGGACATTGACTGTAACTTCCTTTTCCGGATTCATCGCTACACTTTCAAAGGTTTCAAAGTCAAGTTTTTCAAGATTTTCTCGATTTAACGTCAACCCTTTAATTTTCTTGACTTCTTTTCCTTTGCTAGTGCGAAACGAGTAACTTTTGGCACCGGTACTACAAAAGGAAGTTATATAATCACCGCCGAGTTCGTCCGCCCAGCAACCAATATGATTGCCAGTTGGAATGTCAAACTTTCCCGGTAGATGGCGGTAGATTATTGAGTCGGTGTCACAATACAAGGCTGCGCGGTCTAATTGAAGCAACATCTTGTTCAATTCGAGTCGCCCGTAGCACGAGACGAAGCTCCCCACAATGGCCGACCCCAGTTTGTAGTCCGAAACGTAATCGCTTTTGGCTTTGTACGATAAGAGAGCGATCGACTCCGTAACTGGCCGTAAGTCGACTAATTCCAGAGTGTAATCGCTCGCGTATCGTATCAATTCGTAATAATTGTTGATAAAGATGCTGCGAATCTTTCCCGTATTCAGAGCCATGCGACCCCAAAGAGAATTTAAATTAATTTTAGCGATATTACGCAGGGAAGGATTTGATTGAATATCCGCCACGGTCAGAGAAAGCTTTTCATTCTTGTTTATATCAGCGATATACGCCTCTTTTTGCAGAGGCGTTTGAGCGTGAGCGGGAAATCCGGAATTCTTCACTTTTAGGGCGATAAAATCAGTCATGTACTGGGCAAAGAAATATTCCGTTTTTGGATAATGGTACACTTCGAATATATCGAGGAGTTTATATCCATGTTCCATAGCGGCATAGACTTCAACCGTTGGCCAGACTGATTCGAAAGCCCGTTCGTTGACAGTGTGATCGCAGATTTCCGCTCGCAATTCTAGACACGTGCGACAGAGGGCGTAGGCTAATTTACCACCGCTGCGGAAGGGAATTAAGGGGATGTGGAGATCTTGAGGGGGAAGCAGACGACAACTCATAACGCCAAAATACCACCCTGGCGATTTGTCAAAATCTCTGCTATAGATTATGGGGTGGCCGCTAGGGTACGGACAATCGCGACAAACTTTCGGGTACAAAGAAATAATATCCTTGTAGAAAATTTTCTCCTCACCTTGCACGTGGCAGTTAAGAACAAAATTTTCCGTCCGTCCCCCATAGAGAGCGCTACGGGCTGATATTTGAGGTCGAAAAGTTAAACTTTTGCAGAAAGCCTTTGCTTCGGCGTTTTCTTTTAAAAGCTTAGCAAATTGACACTCAAAGATCGAGGTATATTCATACCCGACCATCTTCTCTTTAATAAACAGCTCTCTATCTAGGGTCCGCTCGTACAGAAATCTGTTGCTGGCTTTGAGTTGGGTATTGTAGGCATTAAGTTTTTGGCATGGACAACCGTGAAAGTAGCAACCGTGGAAATCGTAGATTTTGGGAGGAGTTTCGCTATAGCCGTCGACTAAATAGCGACCCACGCGGTACTCGCCCCCATAGCTTAAAGCAGTGCGCAATTTTATATTTTCAGTTTTCTCCACCCAAGCGAGATATTTTAAGCTAATTTGACTGTGATTAAATTTTGCGTTATAGCCGTTAGAAGGAACAATACCCATGCTGTAAGGTTTATAGTAATTGTTAAGATAAATAGTGGTTAGAGCACCCGCCAAAGTAATATTTTTTAAGCAGAAAGGGTCTAATTTGGTTAGATCTACGTAAATTTTTCTAAAAGCTTCGACGCCTTGTCTCAGGACTTTGACGTCTTGAATGCAATATTTAATAAGCTCCTCTTTGATGTTGTAAATAGATCCTTCCATTGACGCGTACCAAGTTTGAAAATCTCGATAATCATTGGCTTTCATTTGAGCTACGTTAAAGTACGAAGCTTCAGGGATGACGCCAATGTAATTAAGATTTTCTTCGGTATGAAAATCAAATGGAAAGAATCCTTTCGCCACATCGCCGAGGCTAAACATGCTGGTGAAATTACGCAGAGGTTGACTAATGTAATTAAAGCTATCGAGGAATCTAATTTGCGGTCCCTCGAGATGAATCATGAGAATTTTACTGCCGTCAAAAATAACGGCAGGGGTGACGTGTCTATGGACTAAAGCGTTAAGAATTAAGAAGTTATCAAAAGCTTTCGCGTAATGAGCTACGACTTGAGTGTTAGTAAAGCGCGGTTGGTACGTTTTACGTTTCTGTCCAGTCAAAACTACCTGCTCTACGCTAAATAAATAATTTAAAAATTGCTCGACGCAATTGGCGCCGTAAAAAATTTTGGTTTCAAAGCCAGCTTCAGTCTCTACGTCGCAAACTAGTAAAATGGGGACGTGGATATTATTTCTAAGAATAGTCTCAATGTCGTAATAAATAAACCGCGAGGCTTTCATTTTGGTTTCCAAAGGCATAACAAAATGTTCACCTGGCGGATGGACTATTTTACACTGAGAGCATTCGGGATTGCAGTCGTGGTCGTCACCCATCAGTCGCCCACATTCTAAACATCGTTTTTGGCTCGCGCAGGTGCCATTAAGTAAATGAGTTTCGTAGCAGGGGCCCGGGAAAAAATAGCGGTGGCATTCGTCGCAACGTTTTAAAGCATCCTCGTTAGTTAAATGAAAAGCTTCTCCTTGACACCGAAAACATATATAAGGTTTTGTATCCTCGGGGCATTTATGCTCTTTTAACAATTCGTATTTGTAAAAGGATTTTAAGCATAAATCGCAAGAGACACAACCGCCCATCATGCCGTGCCAAGTTTTTGCGGGGTGGATATGGTCGCCAATTTTTAATAGATAGATAAATTTAGGAGCTTGGGGGCCTTTGAAAAATATGGTAAAATTATTCGCAGCATCAACGATTACGATTCGATAATGGGGAACTAAATAATTTTGAAATTTTTGAATATCTTCTAGAGTAACAAAACCTTCGGGGACTCCGGCTTTCCTGTGCAAGATTTTTGCAATATTACCTTGAAGAGTGCTATTGCGTCTCAGTTTGTTAAAATTGTCCTGGTTAAAGGGCGGACCTTGCTTATTTTGTTGATAAAAATTGCGATCGGCCATCTCTTTACCCAGAACTAAACTCCGAGCAAAACAGAGATTATCATTATTTTCCATAAAAATAAATTGGTTATTTTGCTTAACGAAATAATCCAAATTAACCAAAGTTCTATTTTTTATGGATTTATAATAAGTCCCTATATTAGCATCGAGGTTTAGAAAAATAATGTCAAACTGAAAATCTTCCCCATTAAAGACAAAGTCCCGACTAGATTGCGTTACTCTATAGATGGTGCGCATAATTCGCTTACTGGTGAATTTGTCAATTTTTATAAATTTAATATTAACAGGGGTCGTCAATCCGGGGGAGCTTAAAACAAATCGAACCCGATTATACCCGGGATTCTCGGTTACTAATTTGCGTATAACGTCGTCGAGAATTTTTCGAAAAATTCGAAAAAAATCTCGCGTTGGAATGTCTTCCAGATTTTTGAAAGCTATACGCAAATCGATTTGTTTACAATGCCACTTGCGACTCGTTTTGTCAATCTGTCGCTCAATTGTGTAGTACCGGTTTACCTGTGCGTGTTCCTCTCCTCCACTACCCTCCGAGTCGCTACCGCTGCCGCTGCTCTCACTGCTCATTTTTTGAATTTCTATCACAAATAAAAACAATATAGAAAACATTTTGGTTTGTAAATTTATTGTTAAATAGATACGTACTTTGCTAGGCGGCTGCTGAGCGGCTTCTGCGTCGTTCTTCACGTCGTCCACCAAGCGATGGAAAGCGTTAAGAAGTTTGATGGCGTCTTTGTTTTTAGCGTCAACGACTCTTTTTAGCCGCTTATGTCTACACTCCCACAGTTTGTCCGCCTGGGCGTCTTTTATGTCTTTAAATTTATATATACTGATATCTATGTAGAAATCCCCTTTTCGCGGGGGGATTTTAGTTTCGAAATATTGCCCGTCGCTTCTCAAGCGATAGGACCCCTCAACCCCGTTGACGCCGACAACGTGTTTCTGCAACACGTCCTGGACAAACTCCTCGTCGTCAGAATCGAGGAGGATCTCAACGGGGTCGGGTTTTACAAATTGACTCAGCGTTCGTTGACCGTTGCTGGATCCTTGTCGATTATTAGGAGAAGAAGGTGGAGATTCAAACATAGATTGAGACTCTTGGTACTTGTTCATGGCTGGATCGATTGTGAGAATCCAATACCCATGCTCAAGCTTTTATACCCAAAATCTCAGGGCCATTTTTTTTAGAATACAGGCTTAGACATGGTTTTTTTTATTAAGAATTTAAAAAATATAATTATGTCTGATACGCTATTTTTAATTTGACCTAAAAACATTTTTTTATTGTGGAGTTGGTACTAAAGATTATAGAAGACATTAGGATATCTATCTATATAAAAAATACCTCTATAGTTTAATATTAATATACATTTATTTAGATTTAAATCATGTCAAAAAAACAATTTCCGTCCCTCCCAAAGTAATTAGTTTTAACCTTCACTAATAAATTGTTTTTCTTATATAAAGCGATCTCGTGAGAATTATTCAAATTATTCGAAACACGCCTAAACAAGCTTTTGCATACGAATAATATTTGTCCCCTTAGGCATTTATCAAAGTAACTTCTTTTTAACCTTCGCTAAAGGGTTTTTTATACAACACGATCTCGTTTGAATTATTTAAAACACACCTAGACAACTTTTTTGCATACGAAAAAAAAACTTAGACCTCGGAGAGATTTTGTAATTTTATACCTATATATCTAATTAACTTTTTGGCTATTTATTAAATTTTAAAAATCTTGAAAGTATTGGCTAGACACTATTAGATTTGACCTCGCTAATTTTGTATATAAGCCCCGTGTTTCAAAATGAAAGTTATCAGTTGTTTAACTTCTGTTTCTGAAACACTATCCCAAAAACTTTAAGATGTCTTTTTCGACCGCTCCTCGTTTGCCCTGCCTGCCCGTGATCAAAATCCATCCGGCAGCGCTTACTCCCCGTCGTGCCACCCCCCAGTCGGCCGGGCTGGACTTATATTGTCCAGTGGATACCGTAATCGACCCTCACGGTATCAAAATCGTGTCGACTGGGCTAGGCGTGATGCTGCCCGAGAACAGCTACGGCCGCCTTGTTGGCCGTAGCAGCTTAACAGCCCAAGGGCTGTTTGTCGCCGAGGGGACGATAGGTATGTTTATTAGTTATTTTATAGTGTGTAAAAGTATAATAATTCTTAACAATAATAGACGCCGACTATCGGGGACCCCTAAAAGTCGTCGTCGCAAATGTCGGGGAAACCCCCTACGTTGTCAAGCGGGGTGATCGTTTCGCCCAATTGATAGTGACCCCGGTTATATTGCTAAGACCGGTGGAAACGGCGGTAAATATTTTCAAGTTTTTTAATTTAGAATTCAACTTGTAACATGTTTTTATGTTGTTTCTAGACTTTGACCCCGACGGCACGCGGCAGTGGGGGGTTTGGGTCGACCGGTGTTTAATCTTTTTAAATGATGGTGGGTTTTTTTCATATAAATATTTGTTATTGTATATATTATATTGTTTGTTATTAAAAATTTTTATTTCTATATTTGTTATTCTTGTCAGACTTATAATTATAGGCTTATTTTCTAACTCCACCTTAATTAGCCTATCCAATGATATTATCTCTTTACTTACGCTCCGCCTAATGTGACAAATAGGATCCAATTAAAACTGCCGCTTAACTCTCTAGTATGTTACATATAGCACGTACTAGCAATTTAAATATCATTTGTTATCATAGCCCTCGCAATATGTTGTGCCTCATTTTCTTTTTTGTTTACGGGTTAATAGTCAACGTTTTGTTAACTCTTTACGAAATTGAACGGCGAAGCAGAAAACAATTAGAAAATAAACCCAAACGTCCCTCCGCCGATTGCACTTCCGAGCCAAATAACGATACAGGGTCAACGTGAAAAATGAACTCTTTAAAACATGTTTGTTTATCCTTGTTGGTTGTTGATTATTTTGTAATATATATTCTGTATTTATTTATCACCCATATCTGTACATCTTATAAAAAGTAAATATTTGATGTCTTAAAATCTGTGCTTTTATTAACTTTAGGCTTACAGAGAAAAAAGGGTAACACCCAATGTTAGCAAGCCAGGGATGACGTCAAGGTTGACTATAGTTTTAGTTTTAGTTTAAGTTAAGAAGATGATGTCATGGGGGATGAAACTAGCAGCTCGGGCTAGTCCAGACTTGTCTGAAAAGTTTGGTTTGAGTCTGGTGGATGGGGAGAGGGCGGCCATCTTGGGGTGGCGGCCATCTTGGATGTCTGCATATCTGTATAGTCCCTACTACTTCCGTTGTTGTGGTTAATTATAGACCCACTTGGCGACGCTGGCGTGGATGATTGTGACGAAAGTCCCATTAGTTTTTGAAAAACGCCGTGTGCTTTGGATCTGGTTAGCACTATCCGGTCTTTGTAGACCTCTGCTACGTTGAGGTCTTTTTCCAATTCCACCATGTCGTCCATTTACGTTTTAACTTCCAATTCCAATTGTTTTGGTTCATCTTCTTTTTGTACGAGAAGCGCAAGGTTGTCTTCTAAATCCAGTATTTGCAAACTTTTGTCCTTTACTTGCGAGTCTATCGCCTTAATTAATTTTGTTAACGAACTCCGCAGAGTTTTTCTAGCTAGTTTGGCCTTTTGAAGCGCCAAATCTCGGTCGTTGTTTGCCATGATTGTTTTGTTTGGCTCAACGTTCTTTTTTGGTTAACTAATTTTTTTACCATACCCATCGATTTGTCCTTAATTATCTTTCCCGACGTGAAGGCACCATTGTAAAGTTTTAGGATTGGTCTTTAGTTACAAGTTTTAAAATTTTAAGTTTATTATCATTTTAAACGCCCGGGTTTGGTTTGGGGGCTCGCTATCTTTATCGCATAGTTTCTTCGACTTCAACATGCGATCTGTCGCTCTAAAGAGCATCGGGGTTTCTTCAAAAGAAGATGAAAAAAGGGGTGGGGGAGTGAAATTTCGAAGGTATTACTAGAGGTTAGTGCTCTAGAAGGGTTAAGCCCCGGGTTGAATTTATTTTTCCCGTATTTGGTATTTAGATGTTTTTTTGTAGGATTTTATGGAAAGTTTCAACACGGGGTTACTATTTTAATAACAAAAATTACAAAATGAATGTTCAATGTACGAAAATGTCGAGAAAAATTGATGTCTAAGTATCTAAAAAGTTTTAAACGCCATAATTGAAAGCTCCACCTTAATTCGGCTTGAACGATGTATTTTTCCTAAAACGATTTATTATTACCAAGGTACCCGAACGCTTCAATCGTGTACGATGACGTGAGAAAGTCCATGTTCTATTTTAATACAAAGACCGGACGTGAAGTTCCAGGGGCGGAGGGACAAGAGGGGGTTTGTGATGGGGCGGAGGGACAAGAGGGGGTTTGTGATGGGGCGGAGGGACAAGGGGGCGGAATTAGAAATAGAGGGGGATCATGCACCCCTAAATAATAGGATATACGTAATATGTAAGATTGAAAATATAGGTATGATTGCACTTCCGTGCAGTCATGACTATTTTTGAAAAAGATGTATTAACCGGGTCTTGATTACAAATATCGAAAATTACTTACGAAATTACACTAATTTTGAACCAAGTTGTCCCTATTGCAGACATCCTAAAGGAGAGTTTAGGCGAATTTTTTTCCGTAATGTATAGCTTTTGCACGGGCATATGGGAAGCGGTTACTTAGTTAAATGGGGAAGATTAGAAGAAGCAAAAAAACCCAAAAAAATATAAGAAACCAAAAAATTTAAAAAAAAATTAAAAAACGCAAAAATAATAAAAAAAATTACTTTTGTGTCAGTAAATGCATTTCATTTCTTCCAGATAGAGGCCATTATTATTTCATAAGCCCCCAGCATTCAAAATTGTACGTTGTCTATTGTCAATGTTTATAAAGAAAATATATAGTTAATACAATTCTTATTTTTATTTTTCAGACAGATTTATTTTTAGGTTACCAAATTGGAGGGAAGATCACTATATAATCGCTGGGGGCTAATACTCTTCAATGGTTGCATAAATTTTAAGAAGCGTACAATCATTGAATAATTTTTTTCCTTAGTCAATTGTCACGCCTGATTAAAACCTTTATTACCAATTCACATAAAATTAGATGGAAATATGGGAGAGGCATATTTTTGTTTGCTCACCTGTGCGCGCAGTTCACCTCGAACTGGTGAGGTCACTGTCAAACCATGAATCCTTTTAGCATTTCCACGCCTCATTGGCCGCAGAGACATTCCACATATTTGTTATAGCGATAATGCTAAAACTTTCAAAAAGGCTGATAAGAAGCGTAAATTAATTTGGTCAACAATTGCGGACTCAGAAGTTCAAAACTTCTTTGGCAAGAAGGGCATTCATTGGCGAGATATAACTGAGCAAGCTAAGTTGGCACGGGGATATTGGGAACGATTAGCGCGGTCTTGTAAAAACACCTTATAAAGGGGTATACCTCATATGAGCAGTTCCCTGTAGAGCAGTTCTCGAAATAGCAACCGCGATTCCAAAAAAAAACAGCGGAGTTTTTCAAAACGGCTGTTTTAGAAATGGCGGCTGCTCTTTTGGGAAATAGCAGTGTTTGCGTTGAGTTTTGAGCATTTCTTAAAAATACAGTTGTATTCGTTGGTTTAAAAAACCACCTTTTTCTGTGATCATTCAATCAGTTATGTGATCTACTAACGGATCGTGTTTATGATTTTTTTAAAAGTACGTTTACATATTGTAGTATACTTCAGGCTGTTATCAGTTTACAGTAATTTGGAAAAGGCATATTAAAATTCGAGAAAGATTATTTTATTATGGTAGTAGATAATTGTAAACAGTTTTTTTTGGAAAAGGCATATTATAATTCGAGAAAGGTTATTTTATTTCGGAAGTAGATAATTGTAAACATTAATTTTTTTGGAAAAGGCGTAATATTGTTACACCATTTCCAAAATATTACTAACCTAAGTCTAATCAAACGAAACAAAACATAACCTAACCTGACCTAATACTATTTAGTTGAAATAATCAACTTTAACCTAACCAAATTATCCATATCTGACCTAGTTCTTTTTGAGTTCATATAACCCAGCTGGGAAGCTTACACCATAATAAGCAATTACCTTTTAGAGCTGCGATCTGCCCACCACAGCGCTCTCGATAAGGGAGAAATAATAATTAAGGCAGGAGATAAGTGAGATATTAATGGACATAATGTATAACATTACCTTTTGAATCTACATACCCAATCTTTATTTCCATTTCTTCTTGTTCCGTTGTTGGAAATGTTATTTCCTGTGGCATAATGATGTCCTCGATAGCCTGACTCACAGCGGTAACGCAACGGCTAACTGTTGACTGACTCACATCAAGCAGAAATTTCAGCTCGTTTTCAATCCTTTATACCTGCCAGTTAGGCCTACAAGTTGTACAAACTCAAACTAAATGTTAGCCCAATAGGGGGCAATAGATCGGGTTTGCAATCCGAAAAGCGACTCGGAAGGAACAAATTCACTTGTAAAAATAAACTTAACTTTTTTACCTTTATAAAAGGATTATCGACTCACTTTAATATAGTGGAGGGGAGGGATTATTTCTTGATTGTTCCTTTTTGGTTTTAAGGGGTTGATTTAAATATCTTTTTTAATCTCTCTTCCTCTTTTCTAGTCTTTTCGACTCTTCTAAGGATTTTTTCTCCATCATTAACATTTTCTTCGGGTGATTTTTGTATATCATTTAAATGGGTACGTTTCGTATTAATTTGATGGGTATCAGATTCCGAACTCGAACTTGCATTAGATCTCGAAGACTGGGGAGGGGAACCTCTATGGGCTTTTAATGAATCTCTTTAACTCTTATTAAGGGTCTCTAGAGTTGCTTTAAACATTTGTTGTGACTCATTATTTTGTTGTACTAGTTTTAATATCATTTCATCCTTAAGATTATGGGTCACTAAATTTTGTCTTTGGATTGAAATAACCACGTCACAAAATAATTTTTTCAAGAGTAGAATTAATTAGTAGACTCGACTCGAACCCCAAAAAACTGGACTCGCACAGGCCTATGAATTAGACCAAGAGAGAAACAACAGAAAACGAATTCACGACATATACAGCAATGCATGCAGGGAAGAAAAAAAAACAAGCCATGTCGTCGGAAATGTCGGATTTGGAAGCGCAAGCCTCGTTACCACAATATAAATGCGTACGTTCTTCTATGTACCGTTGGCGCGGTAAACATTTCCCCCCTTATCCAAAGCATTGACAAGATATCGAATTAGACGGAAAGTGGGTAAATGTCGGGGATTCCGAGGAACAGTTTTTACTCTTTGACAATGGCGCAGAAGACAAAATTATCGGATTCGCAACAATTGAGTTCTTCACTTCACTATGCCAATCTCAATCGGTACTTATGGACGGAACTCACTACGTGTGTCCAGAGCAATTCAAGCAGCTTTACATTCTTCACATACCATACAACGGTTTTGTGCTACCCATTTTGTACGTCTTACTGCCTGGCCACTCGAGAACAGTCTACTCTCGAATGTTCTCCCTTATTCATCAAGCAGCTGAAGAAAGAAATTTAACATTTTCACCATCACAATTTCTAATTGATTACGAAACAGCCATGATTTCAGCGATATAACTTTCGTTTCCAACATCAAAAATTAAGAGATGCTACTTTCACTTTACCCAAGCTGTTTGGAGAGCCGTCAACAAAAATCACCTCGCAAACCAGTACAAAGCCAATAACGAAATCCGACTATTGGTTCGTCGACTAATGGCTCTACCTTTGGTACCAACTGAAGAATACGATGAGCTTTAGCTGGCTCTACAAAGTTCTATTCCTAGTAATAACCCTAACGTAGTTCGATTCCTGTACTACTTTGTTGACAATTGGCCTACCTGTCTATTACTCCTTAAATAGACCTGTCAATATTTGATTGATTGAAGAAATATTTTTCTTACATCTTCATGCATTGTCGTAAAAACCCATGAAATGACGCAACACCTCTTTTGTTATAATCCTTTTGTTGAATTATAAAATTAATTGACGACTCATCCTTTTGCTACCATCTGTCACCTCTTAAAATCAATCGGATGTCAATCTTATGTCACCTATTGTTGATTTACAAACAATATTAGACGTGTTTAAACACGTCCGAAAGGTCAACGTACCCTTGGCCAATAGAAGCTTAGGTAACCCTCCACCCCCTTTACCCCCTGCTAATAAGCCTAGAGAAATTTAGTATAAAATAACGAATGAGAACAACAGAATTTCGCATTCAAACTTTAGATCCCATAACATCAAGATGGATCCTGAATCAATTCGCTGGAATTTGATGAATTAGCTGTAAATAGGCCTTGGCCACTAAATCTACTGTACAAGTTTTATTTTTCCTATGTGCTTATTTACACGCCGACCCTGCTAATGTACCCTCAACTTTACCCACTTTTATTATGGATGGAGGTTTAAATATAATTCAGACCTTCCTTGATGTCATTGAGTACATGAGAACCGTCCCTAGAACACCGGAAGACTGCCATACAATAGACGAATTGGACCACCCAAGTAACTTAATTCCTAGACCTCTAAATATTTCTTACGCCGATCGCACCGAAAGACGCCGGCACGAAATACTACCCAATACCCATGAAGGAGAATCCTTGATAGCCGATTTCAACAACCCACAATACGATATAGAGATGGCGGCGTTTTTGGACCAGGAATGTCAACAAAACGGTAACGACCCCTTTGAGTATCTGTCTCTGAACTTCTCCAACTACCTACCCAGCGAACAGGACTCTTGCGGATTCAGAAGACACCAATGTGTATGATCAATGGGGTGGCGGCTGCCGCCCTTCGCCTATTGAGGACGTCCCATATTGCGAGATTTTAGAACAAAGCGAAAAATTCTATGAACAGTTTAATATGTATGGTAGAGAATTAGCTCTAAATATCACTGATGATACTGTAGATAATTATATGTGCTATTACGGATCACGTATTAAGCGAGTACAGAGCAACTGATTATGTTCAAATAACACTGAGAAGCTTAGGTATAAATTGCAGATCTGAATTGGAATTATCATTTGAAAGATTAGACCAGGTAGAGCCCTCTATCCTCTTTGACCAGCTAGCCGAATAGACCAAGAGCCAGTGGCCTGGATCTTACCTCATAAAGTACAAAAGGTCTGACTATTGGAATGAGTTTAGTTTTGATGCTCATTAATAGATCTGGCCGTCTTACGCATCACAGCTGGGGCATTTGAGGGGGGCGTGGCCATGTTTGACCCTAATGAAGTATGATTTCTTACCTCATAAGGTACATGAATGAAAAAGGTGGCAAATGATAGAGCTGGAAATTGGGATTACAAATATATGAAATCTGACGTCATCAAAGGGGATCATCAATAAATCAGACGGGGGATAAAATGGTCGAATGAGGTATGAATTCTTACCTCATGAGGTACATGTATGAATCCGGTGTTGTTTGTTAGATCTGGTAGTGTTAAGAAACAGAATATAAAATCTGACTGGAAAATACGCGGCTTAGGTTTATTCTGACGGCCTGATTCTTGCGTCAGACTATGACAACTTCGTGCCTCATAAAGCTAAATTCCCACTCGACCGAAAAAAAACCGGCGCAAATCACGCAGCATACGGTAGAAATTTTACCTTACGCTGTAGTCTTTTCACACTACGACTGAATTTTGAGTTTGGCGGTAGATATTTTTGGGTCACGTGACAGATTAGAGTGGTTTCCATAACATTTATTTCGCACTCTGAATTGCAGGGCCCCCAGAGGTCCTATAATTCCTATAAAATCCTATATTTTTAAAACTGTCCTATAAAATCCTATAATTTTGGTTAAAATCGCCAAAAATCCTATAAAATCCTATAATTTTGAAATTTGGGCGAATTCTAAGCAAACCATCGGTTAAACCAGGATTCGGGTCTAAAAAATATCATGAAATGGGGATGGTTTCCCTCGTATTGTAGCTTAACTAGTTAAAAATAGCTCGGTATTTTATGGTTCTGATAACAGAATTAACGTTCAGTGTGCACCACCATTTATTTTATTGTCCTATATAATTCTATTATTCTGGAAGCCCCTGTTTGTCACAGCCCTAAGTTTTTAGTATGGTTGGATGGGGGGCAAATAGGACTATAACATACTCAAATGGCATACCCGTATCTCTAGTAATAGAACCAGAGTTATGAACCTCCAAAATTGCGTTTGACGCTTTTCCTATGGAGGGGGTATATTTTCGAACATTTTCCTTAATTACTCGGCCCGTTTGTCGTAGCCCTAAGTTTTTTGTATGGTTGTATGGGGGGCAAATAGGACTATAACATACACAAAGGAGATCCCCGTATCTCTAGTAGAAGTAGAACCAGAGTTCTGAGCCTCCAAAGTTTAGTGTAATGCTATCCTATGGAGGGTATGTTTTTGAACATTTTTTTTAATTACTTGGCCTTTGTTTGCACTACTGGTTCTTAAAAAAAATAAAAATTAATATTTTAGTGTCCTATATAATCCTATAATTCTGGAAAAACGTCCTATAAAATCCTATATTTTCATGAAAAAAGTCCTATAATTCCTATAAATATTTTCGAAATTCGGCTGGGGGCCCTGGAATTGGTATATCTGTCCTATTGTCGCTTAGATCGTACAAGAAAGTACATTTTCTAACGTCCTCAATAAAGACTTCCTTATTAACATCTTACCTAGATACATTTTTCTTTCTTCGTGGCATATTTCCGACCAAAAAAAAACATGGCGGCTATCAATCTATCTAGCGTATGCGTGCACTCTTGAAATTTAGGACGTAGTCAGTGGGATAATTTCATTGGCTGAGACACCGGCGTAACGCCGAACACGACCGAAAAATAGAAAACAACTTGCGCTCGGCCGAGCGGAAATTTTGTCGGGCTCGGCGTAAAGATTTTTCGGTCGAACCCCTTTCTGCCATCCTCGAGGTGCCCCCGCTCTAGCCCCATCTCGGGGTGTCGCCGACCTCGCCCCGCCTGGGGGTGCCGTCGACCTCGCCCCGCCTGGGGGTGCCGTCGACCTCGTCCCGCCTGGGGGGCCGACGACCTCGCCCCGCCTCGGGGTGCCGACGACCTCGCCCCGCCTCGGGGTGCCGACGACCTCGCCCCGCCTGGGGGTGCCGACGACCTCGCCCCGCCTGGGGGTGCCGACGACCTCGCCCCGCCTGGGGGTGCCGACGACCTCGCCCCGCCTGGGGGTGCCGACGACCTCGCCCCGCCTCGGGGTGCCGACGACCTCGCCCCGCCTCGGGGTGCCGACGACCTCGCCCCGCCTGGGGGTGCCGACGACCTCGCCCCGCCTGGGGGTGCCGACGACCTCGCCCCGCCTGGGGGTGCCGACGACCTCGCCCCGCCTGGGGGTGCCGACGACCTCGCCCCGCCTCGGGGTGCCGACGACCTCGCCCCGCCTGGGGGTTCCGACGACCTCGCCCCGCCTGGGGGTGCCGACGACCTCGCCCCGCCTGGGGGTGCCGACGACCTCGCCCCGCCTGGGGGTGCCGTCGACCTCGCCCCGCCTCGGGGTGCCGTCGACCTCGCCCCGCCTGGGGGTGCCGACGACCTCGCCCCGCCTGGGGATGCCGACGACCTCGCCCCGCCTGGGGATGCCGACGACCTCGCCCCGCCTGGGGGTGCCGACGACCTCGCCCCGCCTGGGGGTGCCGACGACCTCGCCCCGCCTGGGGGTGCCGACGACCTCGCCCCGCCTGGGGGTGCCGTCGACCTCGCCCCGCCTCGGGGTGCCGTGAACCTCGCCCCGCCTCGGGGTGCCGTGAACCTCGCCCCGCCTCGGGGTGCCGTGAACCTCGCCTCGGCTCGGGGTGCCGTGAACCTCGCCCCGCCTTGGGGTTATTCATATCTCACTTTCTTTTTCAAATTTTCCCAGCATTTCAGTTTATACTTTTGCACCTTCGAAAATATTAGAATGATAAGTATTATACAGTGAGTAGTTTTTGTGTAGAAACTGTAAGCGTAAAATTGAAAACAGTTTCAAACTTATAACAAGAATGCGTTGCATTAATTGTATACCTTGACTACCCATTTTGTGTCATGCTTAATGTCCCCAATTGTAATATGTCATTAAACCTATTATTTTACCGCGTTTGTTGGCTCATCGTCTTTTTCGGAAGTACTAAGGTGCAGATGGAGTTCCGCCTCAAAGTTACTACTTGAAAAGTTCATTTCGAATGTAGGAAACGAGAGAACTGAACAAACTTGGGATTGCAGCTTAGTTACAAACCCGAAGAAATAGTTTTTTAATCTAACGAAGTCGGTATTTTTACTAGTGGGGGTATAATCCTCCCTCAAAAAAACATAAATAATCATTAAAACTAATTGATGTTTTTTTAATCATGTCTTCAAAAGTGAAAATTTGAAAATCTCTAACTTCAGGCAGTTAATTTTCTACACTTATCTTTTACTTTTTACCGTCTTTGTCTACAATGACTGTTTTTATAAATCCATTTAGGACATATTCTAAACACGTAAAGTGTTGATCCCAATCTTAAATAAGGGAGATTAAATCGTCTAAATAGTCGATTAAGTAGAAATTTTCAGCGTCTATTAACCCCTGGAAAGAGCTAGGGGCGTTACACAGCCCAAAAGAGAGTACATTTAACTCGTACTTTCCCACTTGAGTCACAAAAGCAGTTTTTGTTCTACTCTTAGGGTGCATTTCGACCTGTCAATACCCTGATTTAAGGTCAAGGGTTGTAATGAATTTCGGTCTTCCTACCCTAGCTAGCATATCCTCTATATTAAGCAAGGGATAAGGGTCCTTAATGGTAACACTGTTAAGTTTTCTATAATCAATACAAAACCGATAGGGTTTACCCCGTTTTGTTTGATCAACTAAAACTACGGGCGAAGCCCAAGGAGATACAGAGGGTCTAATGATCCCGTCATCTAACATTTCCCTAACATGTTGTTCGATTATTTTCTTCTTCTGATCATTAACACGATAAGGCTGAGATTTTACGGGCGGACTATTTCCCGTATGAATCTCGTGAAAGACTAGTCCTGTTCTTCCTACTTTATCTGAAAACAATTCAGGGAATTTTAACAAAAGGGATTCTAGTTGTAGACGTTGGTCATTAGAAATAGGAGCTGCGGAAACCGCTTCCCTGATGTTATCTAATATCTTCAGGTTTACTGGATCCTTTTCTGATGGAATTGAAAAAGGGATCTTCAAATTACCCACTAAACAATGTGAAGATTCAAAATCTAATTTGACCCTATATTCCTCAAGGAAATCTTGTCCAAATATAAAGTCACTAGTGAGGGAAGGAACAATGTAGAATTGAAATTTAAAATATTTTTCATTCCCATTATCTTTAAGAGATAATTCAAGTTCGTGGGAACCTTTTGTAAACGTATAACGGCCGTCGCCCCAAACTACACAATCTAAATGTTCATCTTCAGGTAGCTCTGAAGAATTTCTAAATTTTCAAATCTTTTGCCATTGATCTAAGCTAATAAAAGAAGCATCTGCCCCGCTATCTAATTTTGCGTGTACTGTCGCGTGTTCAAATATAACGGGAATAGTAACCCTTTTATGGATGGAACCTTTCTTTACGGATTCAATCCTCAAAGGGAACGAGACACACTTCTTGATAGGGTTATTTATTGGGCGCCGGGAGAGGGACCCTGAGGGATCTCTCCCGCTTCGGCTTCCCCCGACTTGCTGGGTTGTTTATCAGGGCAGTCGGTAGCGTAATATCCAGTCTTCTGATATATGTAACAAGTAGGTGGGTTGAATTGTCTAGCTGGGGATTTGGCTCTATACCTAGACCTTGAATTAGGTCGAGAGTTATTTCCTTGTACATTTGGGATCATTGACCTATTTTGGTTTCCCATATTTAGATTAGGATATTCCCAAGGTTGGGCATTCTGATTATAATACATAGGTTGAGGGATCCAATTCATGGCATAAGGCTGTGGAGCAAAGGCCCCAGTATTTCGGGAATCCCTAGCCCTATTTGACTGCTTAGGAGGAGTTTTTTCTTCTCAGTAGGTTTATCTTCTTTGTGCAGGTTTCTTTCTACTGTTTTTAAAGCTGTTCTTAACTGCTCGAGAGTTGTAAATGGCATAAAAGTAGAGGAGCTTCCAACTCTTTTTTAAGGTTACTTTTTATAATGTTAACTAATTCTTTTTCCGTTAATGGGAGATTCATTCCCAGCTTTAATTTTGTTACTTCCCCAATAAATTCTTCAACAGATTCTTTATCTTTCTGCCTCCTTTGGGAAATTTCTAATCTAAGTTTCGAATCTGCTTCAGAGTCCCTCAATTGAGCTTTAAAATTTAAAAAGGTTACACATAGTTATTATTGTCACGGTTATTTAAGATTTAAAAGAATTAAAAACTTTTGTTTACGGAGATATCCAACGTGATTTTATTAAAACATTTAAAATTTCTAAGAGACGTTTCGGGCCGCGGCTCGTCATTCAGTCTGTTGAACTTAATTTCGTTCATGTTAATATACTACTCTACTCTAGGTTATTTTTTAGAAATTTTTTTAGTGGAAGTATAACATTTGGTCGCTAGAGGGAATACCATAAGGGTGCCGCGTGTTTTTTTTAATTAACAATGTATAATTATATTATTTATCTATTATTTTTTATAAGTTTGTCCACATTCCAATTATTTTTAAGTACATAGCCTGCCTCTAAGTTAAAGTTATTTTTAAATTTTTTAACGTAGATACTTTCGGTAATCTTACGTTTATAATAGTCTTTTTCTTTAGCTAAGATCGTTGTGTTATCCCAATTAATTTGATGTGTTACATTAAATTTCAAGTGCATGTACACAGCGTTAGTTTCTTTTTTATTTTTAACATCTCTTTTGTGTTCTTTAATCCTATCTATTAGTTTACGTTCTGTTTCACCAATATACATTTTTCCACATGTTTCACATGGGATTTTATATATCACACCAGCTGTATTTAGGGGTTCTGTTTTTTTATTATCTTTATTATTATCTTCCCATTTGACTAAGTTACTTTTTAAATCCTTAGCTTTTTTATTAATTACTCTAATATTGAACGGTCTAAGTTTCCTTTGTAATGTTTCGTTAAAACCTCTATAGTAAGGTAGAATAAACCATTTTTCTGGTTCAAGGTTATCTTCCTTTATTGTTTTTAAATTATCAGGATCACTGAATTTTAGAAATTTGTTAATGACTTTATCGGGGTATTCACTATCTTTTAGTTGTCGTCTATTTTTTTCCAGATCAACAGAAGGTTGATTTGAGATTTTATTGATCCTATAGTTGAGGCTTTTAGCTAATCCATTTTTAATATGGTATGCATGATACGAATTGTAATTAAGAAACTTTTTAGAGTGCGTTGGTTTTTGATATAAGAAATGCTTTGGGTTTTTTGGGATTTTTTGATCTATCGATTAGGATATCTAGAAAAGGGAGTTTGTTTTCTTTTTCTATTTCTAGTGTGAATTTAATTTTTTGATGTTTAGAGTTAATCCGGTCAAGGAAATTAGTTAGTTCCGATATATTGCCTATCCATATGGAAAAAATGTCATCTACGTAGCGCCACCAGATCTTAGGAAATTTTGGGTTATTAGCTAGGAAATTATTTTCAAAATAGATCATAAAAAGGTTAGCTAATACTGGGGATATATTTGATCCCATGGGGAGACCATCAGTTTGTTTGTATAATATGCCATACACAAAAGAGATGTTAAAAATAAAAAAGAAACTAACGCTGTGTACATGCACTTGAAATTTAATGTAACACACCAAATTAATTGGGATAATACAACGATCTTAGCTAAAGAAAAAGACTATTATAAACGTAAGATTACCGAAAGTATCTACGTTAAAAAATTTAAAAATAACTTTAACTTAGAGGCAGGCTATGTACTTAAAAATAATTGGAATGTGGACAAACTTATAAAAAATAATAGATAAATAATATAATTATACATTGTTAATTAAAAAAAAAAAAAACACGCGGCACCCTTATGGTATTCCCTCTAGCGACCAAATGTTATACTTCCACTAAGAAAATTTCTAAAAAATAACCTAGAGTAGAGTAGTATATTAACATGAACGAAATTAAGTTCAACAGACTGAATGACGAGCCGCGGCCCGAAACGTCTCAAAGAAATTTTAATGTTTTAATAAAATCACGTTGGATATCTCCGTAAACAAAAGTTTTTAATTCTTTTAGAGCTTTAAAATGTTTCTTAAAACTTTCCCATGTTAGCTTAGGATGGCTCGGGTTAGTTTGGCGTACCGAATCATATCTCAGGGTTAGATTTCTAAACCAGTAACGGCATGCCCTCTAAGCAAGAGAGGCAAAGCAGATAGACTCTCTTTATCTGTAAGTTTATGGAACTTTGAAAATTCCTCATAAGAAATGAGAAACTCTGCGGCTCTTTCATTTGGTGAACCCGAAAATGCTAACCTTTCAGGAGGGATAACAGGGGTTCTAACAGCTGAAGGAGCTGGAGAAATAGCTTTTACTAAATTTGCATTAGCTTTTACTAGTATTTTGCTTGCATCTGTCGTTGTGTGTCGCGGACTCGCGGTTACGGTTACCAAAGCGGCGCGGTTACCGGTACGGAATCGGTGTTTTGCCTAATTACCGAGTAAATTTGACTATAAGTGTTAATTTGTTGCGAGTAAAGGGTTCACGGTAAAGAGTTTTATCATATTTTTTCGGGAAGAAACATTATTCTTTGAATATTTGAAATGGAGGATTCCATTCTTGAAAAACAGGCGATTGATGAAATAATTAATGACACTAAAAAAGCGGCTATTAGGGCAAATTCTATCGGAGCTCATGGGTGGGCTAAGCCAAATAGGCCTGTAACAAACAAACGGTTTTTAAGGAACATGATTACATCCACTTTAATCACGCCACCGAAACAGAAACCAAAACATAACTCTCGTGATACTCGCGATATAGACAATTCAAAACAGCGTGACAGTAATATAAGTAGAGAAAGTGTTTCACTTTCTAAAAAACCAAAGGTTGACCAAGTGGAAAAATCTATTAAAATACGTGGTGACACTTTTGAACATAGACTAAAAGACCGCGAAGAATCTGAATGCTCTAAAACGGGAAAGGCAGAGACAAGTACTAAACGGAAGTATTATACTTCCAGATACGGTGGTAAAAGAGAACAAACTTTCAAAGTAAAGAAAGATATTTAATTTTTAATCAAAGTGTAAAAAGTAATTGACCTTCAAGATAACTTGTAAAATAAGTTTATGTTTCTATCAAATTTATAAAATTTATTTGTTAATGTTCGGATTTGCAAACGGACCGAATCTCGATAGACTGTATGAGAAGCCCCTTTCCCAAAAACGTCAGTTAAGAGGCCAGTAAATTGCTCCAAACGCAGGGGAGTGTAAGATAATCGGAAATGGCTGCAACGAATTTATAAAAACTTTGTTATAGATCGGATAAATAATAGGTTCGCAATAGTTAAAAATATCTATTTACTCCACTGGCTCGGCGAATCTCCCTTTCTTTGTAAACTCGCTGTCAGTTCGATCAAACTTTGAAGGTAGACCAGAAATATCCATTAAATAATCCAAAGTAACCATAGAGGCCTTCTTGTTCACGTGCAAAACTGATGTTTGAATATCCTTGATATGGCCAGCTTGCCAGGACACGACAGGTCCTAATTTATTGTAATTTTGCTTTGTCAATGCTAAGCATTAGTGTGATCGTAGTTAGTAGTAATTAATTGTTAGAAGTAAAGTTAGGGTAGTGACTTTGCGGATTGGGGTCTACCGGTATAAGCACTATTGAGGAGCCTTCCTTTACAATCCCTTCTATTGGAATTCCCTGAATTGTTTTCGGATAAGGTAGGAAGAACAGGACTAGTCTTCCATGAGATTCGTACGGAAAATAGTCCGCTCATAAAATCTCAACCTTATCGTGTAAATGATCAGAGGAACAAAGTAATCGAACAGCATGTTACTACTACAATTCACTACGACCACGATGTTCAACTCATACTCAACCTCTTCAAAAGCATGTTAATAACTTGGCTTATCTCAATGGGACACTCCCTAAAGAGAAGACACTACAGTCGGCAATCAACGCCTACAGAGGACGATCATGAGTCAAGTTCTTCAACCGACGGTGGGAGTGCTCACCACCCACCCTGCGGAGACTTCCTCAACTACATCGTCTGATACGGCAGCTTCAGATCTGACTAAACTCATTCAGGAAGCGTAACCTGGGAGGAAGAAAGCTACGACGAGCCAACCGTTGCCATAATTCCTGCTTTCATCAATTTCCTTCTAACTTATAAATAATTAACCTCGTACGATAGATAACTGGAATCTTTTAATTATCTGTTACATTATTTCAAGTTTCTCTTATTTTATGTTAAATTTTTTTATGATTTTTGTATTTAAAATTTTGCCCATGAAGTCCAATCTTGTCGTCTGGGGGGATGTAACCTTCCGTAATATTTTAGGGACCTCCTGAGTTTCTACTCCAGGGGTGTAATGTTACATAGAGGATTAACACCCAGTGTTACCTCTGACCTTTCCCGTAGTATATAAGCATCGACTGCTTATCATTATTAAGTCAGTCTTTCTTCACTACTAATAGCGTTTTCCTTTGTGTCCTCGCGGAGCGCTCCCATGGAGGAATAAAACTAGGAGATCCTATTCTTCAAAAACAGTCTTTAACGTTTTCCGTTGTGTTCGCCAGAGAGCGCTCTGAGATCGGTCCATATTTTCGTGCTACGTCATCGCTCTAGCTCAGAGGACCGAATGTAGTTGCTCCCAATGAAAGACAAGAGATTTTTGAGAGCGGTTTTGTGACGCGTCGTCTGGTAATCTCGTCGTGATTGTTAGGCCAAGGGCTAAATATTTTGAGAATTATTATGGCTTCTAATCATCATGATCAAATTATTTTTGAGTCTTTTTATTGTAACGATGAAAACGAAATACAAAGACATAATACCGGAGAAATATTATGCATCGTAATTAAAAATGGTAAGTTCTTTCTTTATTTTGTTTCTATTGTAAAAAGCTTAGCTTGGCCCGCTTGGGTAAAATTGATGAGGCTTATAACCTACAATTTTACCCAGATTCAACAAAGTTGATTGTTTACATGTATAGAAAAAAGATGGAAATCATGACAATCTTTTTCTAGATGCCATGAGTAAAAGCCACATTTTCTATACACCTTTCCTGTACACCTTCACGCAACATCGGTCTGACCCGCGCTATCTGTAAATTTCTCCACGAGGGGTGTTTTTCGTATAATTCCTCATTTTCGGATTTTATTTTCATATTATATAATTTTTCTAAAATTTCCTAAAGTAATATTTAATTATTAAATTCTTAGACCCAATTGGAAATCAAAATTTCTTTATTTCGTGCAATTTAGGAAACTATCGAAAATTGGTTTTAAAAGTTTTTCAGTTTCTTTAATCCGATGTTTAAACCTCATGTTATTATATAGTTCCATGTTATATCGATCTTCCAACGGTATTACATGTACAGTTATTATATGTGAAAAACTAACCAACAATTTTTGGTTTTTTACACAAAGATGCTTTTCTCTCATCAGGTAAAGTTGTTGCGAATAGCTCCTTGTTTGGTATTGACGAGACTTTGTGTCGTTGGATACATTCCATGCTCACGAATCGCAGGGTGACGGCGTCTCTTCTCGGGGAATCCCTGGAGATCTCCACCGACCGTGGCTGTCCACAGGGAGGGGTTCTTTCCCCTCTTCTTTGGTGCCTGGTGGTGGATGAGCTGCTGGGTTGACTCGGGGAGGGGAGGTGTCACTGCTTTGGCTATGCGGATGACATAGCAGTGATTGTTACGGGGAAGTTCCCTGCAAAGATCGCTGCACTGATGAAAACTGCCTTGCATGTTGTTGAGGAATGGTGTAGGGAAGTTAACCTCACCGTCAATCCCAACAAGACTGTCCTTATACCGTTTACTCGGAAGAGGACCAATGACCTCTTCAGTGATATTTCCTTCTTTGGACAGGTTTTGAAGAAGTCCACCGAGGTCAAATACCTTGGCGTGACCTTTGATGCCAAGCTTACTTGGAAATCCCATCTTGATCTTAGCATCAAGAAGGCCAAAATACTATTCTGGCGTATAAGAAGTTCAGTCAGCAAATCCTGGGGCTTAAGCCCCAGTGCCGTGAACTGGATTCATACTAGAATCATCAGGCTGGTGGTCTCCTATGGAGCTCTTGTCTGGTGGTCCAGGGTTCGCCTTAAAACAGCCCAAGAGGAACTACGCAAGCTTCAAAGGCTGGCGTGCATCGGCATCACGGGGTCCATGAGGACTACCCCCACAGAATCTCTGGAGATCCTTCTGAATATGCTTCCTCTCCACCTCTTTATTGAGGAGGAAGCCATTTTGGGAGCCTGTAGGCTCAACAATCACGGCTGGTGGAAGCCCAAGCACTGGGACTTCAGTCACACTAAGCTCTTCAGTGAGTACAGCAGTCTCGAGCCATCACTTGCGATGGTCTCAGACAAGTCTATTGTATCATATCATTTTGACAAGCCCTTCAGCGTGCACTTTCCTAGTCGCACTGATTGGGAGACCACCCCAGTCCTTGGAACTGGGGGGAGAGACCGTCTGGTTCACGGACGGCTCGAAGACGGACTCTGGAGCTGGTGCCGGGGTCTACTGCTTGACCAAGAAGTTTGGTTTTTACGAGAGCCTAGGCAACTTTGCCAGTGTTTTTCAAGCGGAAATCATGGCCATTTGTTTATGTGCGGATTTCTGCATCAAGAAAAATTACCGCGGACGGACGATTCAGATTTATTCGGATAGTCAGGCCGCCCTCATGGCACTGGATCAGTGCCTTGTTGACTCAAGACTAGTCCTCAGTTGTCTGGATTTGCTGTGTTCTCTGGCTGCCCGCAACAAGGTTCAATTGCTGTGGGTGCCAGGACACTGCGGATACCTGGGCAATGAGAGGGCTGATATGTATGCCAAAAGGGGGGCTGAGGCGAAGTTCTTCGGACCTGAGCCTGGGATTCCCATCCCCCATGGCATCATTCGCCATAGGATTCACTGCCGGATGTCTGCACTTCAACTGCAGCTCTGGCTTGACATGGATGGGCAGAGACAAGCCAAGGAGTTTGTCCCGGGTCCTTCTATCACTAGGGCAAAGGAACTGCTTGCCCTCACCAAAAGCAAAATTAGGCTGGTCACAAGTCTCCTCACTGGACACTGCCGGCTGAATAGACACCTGCACTTATTGGGCATACAATACAACTAAACACACAATTGGTAGGCCCTTGGTAACTTAATTCACCATTGGTAGGCCCTTGGTAACTTATGTCACCATTGTGAGACGCTTGAAAACTTAATTCACAATTGGTAGGCGCTTGGAAACTTAATTCACAATTGGTAGGCGCTTGGAAACTTTATTCACAATTGGTAGGCGCTTGGAAACTTAATTCACAATTGGTAGGCGCTTGGAAACTTAATTCACAATTGGTTGGCGCTTGGAAACTTTATCCACAATTTGTAGGCGCTTGGAAACTTATGTCACCATTGTGGGGCGCTTGGAAACTTAATTTACAATTGGTAGGCGCTTGCAAAATTAATTCACAATTGGTAGGCGCTTGGAAACTTAATTCACAATTGGTAGGCGCTTGGAAACTTAATTCACAATTGGTAGGCGCTTGGTAACTTAATTCACCAATTGACCGTGATTTATTTTAAAATCGCAAAAATAAGGTGAAATACAAGTACGATCCTCACGACCCAACACTAGGCATGGAACAACTTTCTTCGATCCACGCTCTGCTCACTCAAACCTTATCTCATTGTTTACCACTTGGTTTCGATTTTTTGTCCTTCTTATTAAAAATTTCTTTCGCGCCAACATCATTCCTCTTGTTTAGTTCACAAATTAGCCGCTGCGTTTCGCATATACCCTTTTCCTTTCAGTGCTGGAAGAAAATGCTGGTGCACCGCGATGTTATATCGTCCAGTACTTATAAGGAGCTGTAATATGATCAACTTATGATAAAATCGAGTGGACAAGGCTTCGCAAATGGCGGCGACTGTTGCAATCAAAATGGTGCCAAAGTAGACAATGAAGACCCGTAGCCCCTCTTCCACTAATAAAGGCGAAAAATCTTCTATCTGCGATGACTAATACGGTATTTCGTTTGTAGCAGTTGTCCCCATTAGCTAAGTCTTGCCCACTCAATTCCATTTGTTACGCTAACCGATCTGACACTCTTTCACGTCTATGTAATCAACATAACATGCGAAAAACATTATAAGAAATATACATAGTTGGTTATTAAATAATATTTAAAAATTTTAAAGGCCAGTGTTTCTCCGGACGTTTGAAACTGAGTAATCCATAGCCAACTCATTTACGTTAAGTGCTCACTCGCTTGTTGTTTTCGAACTATATTCTAAATTCGCAATTTGACTAAAGTGAATAATTGATTTTTTAATATTAAATTATATTCCATTGTATTGTGAATGAAATTCATTTTCTTCTTTCAATTTTTGCACCAATTTGTATCTGCAGGTTTGAGGCCGAAACTATTGGGTATGAAAATGTTATGGACAGAGCTCAATATTTCATATTCGGTTGTTAAGAGCAACGAAAACTGGGAAAATAACTCCATTATGCGGACAGAATATTGATCATAACATTAGAGCGCTCATTTAAGGTGAAGCCTCATAGATTCAGCCATGTTACTAAGAGAAAGGTGCTTCGTTTTAAACTTTCCGTCTAAAAAGAGCGAAATTAGTGGTTTGATTATATCTAACATGTTGTTTTTTTGTGATGGCCGAACGTTCTTTAATCGGTTTCACACACAGAGACAGACAAAACCCAATCGCAAGCACTAGGTTTGGTTATATAGCCACACCTAGCTGAAAATTTTGAAAATGTAAATCAAAACGTTTGGGCTGATTGATTTAGAGCCCAACACTCAGATAAATTACGTTGCCGAATGTTTGCCCTTAGCATGTTTTCCCTTTGGCATTATATTTAAACTAAATAAAATAGCTAATTCAACTGGAACTCCATGATACCCTAGCGAAGTCATTCTATATTAAGTACAACAAAACGAGATGAAGAGTCGGTGTGTAGTACCAAGAATTAATTTACTGTAAGAATGCCTAAGTCACTAGATTTTACGCTTCTACTCTTACGCTGGTGTTAGTGGACAAGTAAAGCTAGGTTCCCACTTGACCGAAAATAACGACCGAAAACTTTAGCGCTGCGGTTAAAAAATGACGCAGGCCTTCGACGGCAAGATTTTAGTTTGGTTCACACATACGACCGAAAAGCGCGGGCGTCCGCTAATCACGTGGGGGATGACGTCTCTTCAAGAAATTAGACATCGTCTGCTCTTGCTATATCTTGATTGTTTCCTAAGCCTCGGTTTTGATTTGTTATTGCTTATTGTTGAGACTTTTGAGTTTCAGTTGTGAATTTTTTATGTAAAGGTAAGTAATTTGGTTTGTTTAATACTCAACAATTGTATAATAAAGCTTTTTTACATTTTGGAACATCAAAGCGTGCAAGTATCTATTAGTCGAGATTCGAGGGTACTGATTAGCGTTAAAGTAGTGTATCTTCTTTATCATTGTTAAACTTGCCTATATTTGATATTTGTTACTTTTTTGTAAAGTTTAAATATGGACAACCTTGCGGAAAAGATTAATCCCGATATAATTCGTACTTTATGTGTATTAAACTGCACATTGTTTACATACCTTATGTACAAGCAGTACAATAATATCGGACGGAGAAGGTTTTGGGTCAAAGATATTTTTAAGCGAAGGTGTGCCCAGGGATTTCAAGCAAATTTAATTAATGAAATGAGGTTCAATGACCCAGAAAGTCACTTTAGGTAAGATATTGTGGTTTATATTTCGTGAATTAATTGATATTTAATAATTTTTGTGGCCTAGATTTTTTAGAATGAACAAATGTGAATTTGATGAGTTAGACCTTTAATCTTTAAGCCAGATTCGAGGTTTAGAAAATCAATTGCCCCAGAGGAGAAACTATCTTTAACTTTACGGTTAGTCAACACTTTTTAAACTTAATCCAAGTTTATTAACAACTGTGATCAATAAACAGATATCTTGCCAGCGGTGACATGCAAGTTAGCTTATCATTCGCATATAGACTTGGAAAAAGCACGGTTTCGAAAATAATAAATGAAACTTGTAAAGCCATATGGATAGCACTTTCTCCTATTTATCTAAAAAAGCCTAACACAAGTGCAGAATGGAGATCCGTGAGTGATGCTTTTGAGAGAAATTGGCAGCTTCCTCATTGCATTGGCGCTCTCGACGGAAAACATGTAAATATTCAGTGTCCCCCAAACAGTGGCTCTCAATTTTACAACTACAAAGGAACTTTTAGTATTGTGCTTATGGCTATGTGTGATTCTGACTATCGGTTTCTTATGGTGGATATCGGAGCTTACGGAAGTCAAAGTGATGGTAGCGTGTTTTCAAATTCATCATTTGGGAAAAACCTTAAGGCTGGACAAGCTTCGCTACCGGCACCATCACTTCTTCCTAACTCTAACCAAATATTCCCCTATTTTATCGCTTCTGATGAAGCCTTTCCTTTGAGCCCAAATATTATGCGTCCATACTCTAGAAGAGGATTGACTTTCTTACAACGAATTTTTAATTACCGGCTTTGTCGTGCACGTAGAGTAATAGAAAATGCATTCGGAATCCTTGTTGCAAGATGGAGAATTTTCCACACTACCATTCAAGGCAAACCCGAAAATATTGATGGCATTATTAAAGCAACAGTTTGTGTTCATAACTACATCATATCAAAAGATCTATTGAAAAAAAGAAGTAAAATATATACGAAACAGTAATTTCCTCGATCGTGAAGCTCAGGATGTACTATTAAACCAGGAGAGTGGAGAACTGAAGCTGGACCTGACAGTGCTATTGTTGATTGTGGTAACTTATTCCACGCTAACAGGCATAGTATAAATGTAGGTAATTTGAGGGATACATTAGCTCATTACCTAGGCAACGAAGGCAGTGTTCCTTGGCAAATTGAAAGAATTAACAGAGGATAATTTTATGATATGGAAACGTTTTAATGATTTATTAAAATTAAATATTTTAAAATGGAAAATGGATTCATTTTTGAAGTAATTATTTTTCTTGTAGGATAATTATCATTTTAAAATTTCACAACAAAAATTGGTCAAAATTACAGATTATTTTTCATTTACAATTAATCTTCCAATAAATAGAATAATTCTTCTATTTTGTGTCTAGCCTCTCTTTGTTTTTTTTCTCTAAATTTCGAAACCTCCCCATAAGGCTACTAAAATAGTGAAATACTTCATCCTTTTCAACTTGTTGTGTTGAAACTGATAACTGAGACATCAATGTTTTTTCGGATATATCCAACATTTTATGAAAGGTTTCATCGATATCGCTCTTTTTCCTTTTCTTTGGTTCTGACTTTTTTAGGGGGTAAAAATCTAAAGTATCTGATTCATTCTTGGTTGAAGTTACAGAAGAACTACTATTGCTGGTAGAAGCATCTAAATGACTTCTTTTGATTAGAGCCGGATTCACACTGCTTGTATCCGATTTCTCTTTAAGTTGCGATAAAGTACAATTATCATCGTCATCTTCATCAGACAATATTTCCCTGTTTTAAAATTGGGTATTAAATTAATACTATGATATGTAATTTAAATTCTTATATTTGAAACCTACTCGGTTTCAGTGCTTAAACATTTTAACAGAAAATCGGCCATAGCACTGTCACCGATTGACACTGATTCCTCGTCACCACCACCTGGCTCCGACACTGAATCTCCATTGGTACATGTTCTGTAAAATAATTATTTTAGAAGTTTAAATTGGGTAAAATAAGGTCTTCCTTACTGTCGAGGTTCCATCGTTGCCCTTAAAAAGCTGTCTAGAACTGGATACAAGTGCCATTTTGGTGTGACAATTTCATCGGCCCCAGCACCGCTTTTCATTGTATGAACTTTATTTTTTTCTTTTCGGTACCGATCTCTGATAGCTCGCCAAACATTGTAAGCTTCTATACCTTAATTGAACCACAATCATAATTCAGTAACAACTAACGACTCCAGCTTAAGGCATTAATAATAATTGTACTAATTACTTGTTATGTGAAACATCGTCCCTATCGCAAACCATCTTCGTTCTTTCATAAGCGTATCTTTATAAAACTGATGTTTTAAATCGTACAAATATTCATATTTTCGTACTTCTTCTATAAATAGTTCTTTGTTTATAGATAAACGTTTTTTTGTCATTGTGTCCTTTGGAGCAATTAAGGCAGTAGGAGTTGGGCTTGGAGTGGGAACTCGATCAGCTTGGGCCTTGGCCTTCGACGTGTTTCTTCTTGGTGGCATTTTAAGAAAAATATATTCGCACTAGCGGAGCGCGGCGGCAAATTAACCCGAACAAATTAACGTTTCAAAATCTCTAGTTCACAACATACCGGAGAATTAAAAATTCTTTCCCTTCTCAACATTCCCTTTCAACGCGGCACAAATAGTAAAATAAAATGGCGACTCGCGAAGAGCGATCTCTACTATAAAACGGAGATACCCATGACGTCATCACCAAACGAATTTTGATTGGTTATTAAAATAATTTTACGTCGGCCTCTGCGTTAAAAATAGAACACCAATTCTGTTCGACCGAAAGCTGTTTCGGTCGCGTTCTGCGGTAGATGTTTTACCGCGGAGGTACTTACGCAGTGTTTCCGTCGTGTTTTCGGTCAAGTGGGAACTAAGCTTAAGCCCCACCCCCTTCAATGCTCTGCGTTTTCCTATTGGATCCCGTGGCGATAGGTCATACAGACGCGATTGACGTACTCCGATTAGAGAAAGAAAAACCTCGAACAAAGTAAACAGAAAATGGAGGCTGCCAGCGGTGCTGAAGCGGTTAGGGAATGGTTTTTAATTGCAATACACCTTATTCCCTTTCGCCGGAAGTTAAGCTTAGCTCGGGATTCATCGGATTGAGTAACGGGAAGAAATTTGTCTGTCGTCCGCTACAGCACATATTTTGGGCTTATATAGCAGACGACAGACTAATTTCTTCCCTTTACTCATCCCCATGAATCCCGAGCTAAGCCTTATTTCCGGCGAAAGGAAATAAGGTGGATTAACAAGATAGTTAAAGGTTTTGAACCTATCTTAATGGATATTGAATACGTGTCTCTACGTGAAAACCGTTCGTTCTATAATTCTTTATAAATCCAATCAAGTGTACTATACTTATGATTTCGTGAGTTCCAAAAACCAAACTAAGGCTTAACGAAATAGTAAAAGAGATAGATGGTGGAAAATAAAGAGTAAGATAAAGTCCCGCCTTGGTTTCCAGCCTCCCCCACCCATGAGGGGGATTGTCTACTATCATGCGCGCACCGGACGCCTTTTTAGGCCTTCTTATAGTAAATTCCTTCTTGGTAGTACATGACCATCCGAATCCAATTGAAATATTTTTCTGTAACGCAACTCATCGTCATTTTTTAATATTTTACCATTATTCCCAATTGCATAATAGGTGATTTCGTGGAAATAGGCTTCTTTTAGGCTACTGTGAAGCCTTTTCCCACCTACAACTTCCGCCAAGTTGTCTTGATTAACACACCCAATTTCTTTGATTTTCTCGACAATATCTTTAAATTGAGTAACCATCCCTGATAGTTGGGCGTTGTATGCTGAATACATTTGCCTTTTCAAGTGTAGTATTCTACCAGCTAACAATTGGCATTTCAGCTTGTGAGAGACAGATTTGGTGCATCTGTTTGAAGTCTCACTGTCAATAGACTTTGATCCTGCCAATCTTTCAGTTAAACGTGTGACCAGAAACCGTTTGTAGCTTTCAGCTATGAATTTCTTGTTCTTTTTTTGAAAATCCCTGCATTTAAGAGGTTTTTTGCAAAACCCATTTTACCCATCAGAATGTGTTTGTTATTGGGTTTTTTATTTTTTGTACGAACATTAGTGCCACCACCTGAAGGCATATTTCTTGTATGCACTTTCCGGTTCTCAAGGTGAGATTTACGTGACACATAGTTTTTTGCATTTTTTCTTTGAAAGTATTCATTGTTTTTCAAATAGTATTTTTTACAATATAGCTTGTTAGCTTGACTCTTAGGTTTACTCTCAAGTTGCATTTTTAACTTTACTTGCGCTCTATATATTTGCTTTGCTTGACGCAATTTTTTCCTCTTAACTGCTTCAGTTGAAACCATTTTGAATATTCGTTAAGAAATATAACACAGTAGTGTATTTTTGAAACAGATTTTAATTCCACACAGCAATTTTCAACTTGTATTTGCAAAGAACCCAAAATAGGTATTGCGCAAAGAACCCAAATTAGGTAGGTATTGCACAAAGAACGCCTTTGATCCGCAAAGAAATCCAATAAAGCGTTGCACAAAGAAAGCTTTGAAACCACAAAGCTATCCAATAAAGCGTTGCACAAAGAACGTTTTGGAACCACAAAGAAATCCAATATAGCGTTGCACAAAGAACGGTTTGAAACCACAAAGCTATCCGATAAAGCGTTGCACAAAGAACACTTTGGAACCACAAAGAAGTACAATTATATACACTCTTAAATAAAAACAACATACAGTGAAATGTAATAAAAAGTAGTAGGCTTAACGTGAAGGGAAAAATTAATAAAAATTAAACAAGGGAAAAAATGGAAATAATTTAATACAGACGTTGTAAAGAAATGGAACTAATAAAAGTTATTAACCCTTAAAAGATTAATTAGAAATTGTAAGTCTTAGTAAGTAGTAGCAGAGGAAATTGTGCATGAGAATACGTACCAAAACAGCAAAAGGCGCACGAAAACGTGGCTCTTAACATAAAAATAGGCTTAGTTAAAAAGGCAAAGTTGTCACTTGTGTACAGGGCCGAAAATAAGCACAGGAACATTTATAGGCAGGGCCAGAAATAAGCACAATACACTGGACATTGTTCAATAAAATTTTAAAATGTCCCATAATATTTTTTAAAAATTAAGGGGGGTCACTGGACATTTTGACCAATAAATTTTCCAAAATATTGACAGCTTGACAATGAAAACGCGACACTATTTTTGCACAATCTAGTGGACAATTTCCCGACCTAGTTGTATAGATAGTTTACAGGCTAGGATGATTCATACCATTTGCAAAAGGAGGCATGGCTTTAGAGTTTAGACTCACCTAGTGAGTCAGCCCTTCTTGTGTAACACGTGAAGCCTGGCCTCCCTGTGTAAATGGTATGGATCCTCCTAGGATGTAAACTATGTATTGTTGGTTACAGGTTTTCTTTTTTTTTGTATGTATACACCCTTCAGAAACAGGGCGGCTCCTTCATGTAGTTCAGCATTTACATAAATATTTAAATTTTTATTATTATTATTATTTCTCTCTTTATTTTACACTGTCAGTGCATAGCCCACTCGATCACGCGCTCCACGACGGTGGAGTGCGTGATCGAGTGGGCTATAGTCAGGGTGCCAACTTTCAAATTTAAAGAAACGAAAGTGAGTTCTATGCCAAACTTTATTAAGAATTATTTGGTTTTAAATTTGTTTTAAAACTAAGTCATATATTTAAAACTTAAAGGTTTATTTATATGAACTAGTTTGAAAATTGATAGGGAGCACTTTTTGTGGTTAAATTGTGATTTTTTTTTTAATTCCTTCTTAACCGACCAAGGCTTATAAAAAAAATGGATAGTTGGAAAATTACCGGCAACGTGTACGTTACCAACAATGGTGTTCGAGGTGGTCGCGGCGGTCGAGGCGGCCGAGGTGGTCGAGGCGGTCGCAATAAACGTGGGGGGAGGCGTCCGCGAGTGTGCTACGCATGCAAAAAGGAAGGACATTTTATAAAAGATTGCCCTGCCCAAAAAGGTACGGGATCCTTTTTTAGAAGCTGTTAGTGTGACCATGGATAAAGAATGCGCGTGATGAAATTTGTTTTAACGCTATAGGATAGGCAACTCCATATCTCGAACGACAGCTTATTCTGTATATACTCTGTTACCACATCAGTTGTCAGCACGCGAAAAGCTAGGTCACTATGTAACCAAGCTTTGTGCGTGCTGACAAGAGACGAGGAAAATAGGGATCTTCAGGATTTCAAAAATTCGCGAATTTTTTAACTCCAGTGTACGGACCTCTAGGCCTAAGGCAATTCCACACGTATTTCTAACTAAGGCCTAGAGGTCCGTGCACTCAGCTAAGAAATTCCAGCATATTTTAAATCCTGACGATACTGAAGTTTTTCGTCTCTTGACAGCATGTGCAAAGCTACGTTACATAGAGACCTAGTTTTGAGCGTGCTGATAACCGATGCTGTAACAGAGCAGTCTGGGAAATAGCACACTTCCTCTGGTCCAAAACCAGTTTATTAATTGCTTGGACTAGTTTTTTAATTCAAAAAGTGGGGGTTACTGGTCCTCGGGACCAGTTTATTAATTGCAAATCTATAGGAGAACAAAGGCTGGGACCACTCCGGAGACCAGTTTATTATTTACGACACTAGGGGGTCACTGGTCCCAAGGACTAGTTTAAAAAATATCCTTATTTCCCAGACTGGTAACAGAGTACATACGGTATACATAGTTTACAGGCGTGGAGGATTCATATCATTTGCACAAGGAGACCTGTCAACTTAGAGTGTAAAAATGAATCCTCCACGTGTGTAATAATTGTTAAACCAAATGAATGGCTTAGCAAACAAGCAGATAGATTCATTAAAGATAGTTAATAGCCTATTTATATTATTGGAAAAGAAAAAAAGGAGGAGAAAATGCCTGAGGGCATGGAAGTGGGTGAGGGGGCGGAACCTAAGCCCCCCCCAAGATGTCGTCATCGACGATAAGAAGGATGCCCCAGTGGCAGATTAATTTTTATTTTGTAAGTAAGATAAAAATTAAAGTTATTACGAAAATGTGATGACTTATATCACAAGAAAAATAATATATAGGTCCCTAGGGAGCTATATATTATTTTTCTTATGGTTAAATTAATTTCCTGTGTTCGAATAACATTCTTATAAGAGTATAATTTTGTCATCTTGTTTCATATAGCATCATCACAATTTTTTTTTCGTTTTTTTTAAGTAAATTTTCTTTTTCTTTTTATGTAAATAACATAAATATTTTATTTGTAAAAATCATTATTTTATTTGTAAAAATCATTATTTTCTTTTTTAAAAATCATAATTTGATTTCCTAAAAATAATAAATATTTCATTTTTAAAAATCATACTTTCATTTTTAAAAATCATACTTTCATTTTGTAAAAATCATTTATTTCATTTTGTAAAAATCATTTATTTCATTCCCTGAAAATAATAAATAATACATTTTGCGAAAATCATTAAAATCCATAAATCACTTTTCATTTATCATTTAAATCTTGTCTATCTGCATTCCAATTTTTAATTCATACAAAGGGGGGGGGCTAGCAATCACTAAGCAATTTTATTTACTAATTACACATGAATTAATCATAATCATGATGTTCTTAAATGTAATATGATTCTAATTATTAATTAAAATGCAAACCCACACTATCTTTCACATTCAACACCTAAATTTGAGTAGAAATGTCATATTTGTGATATCGTTAAGTATGCTTAATAACGTTCTGTGCTGTGACGGGACTAGTAAATCCATCATGAACGTCATACATAATTTCCAAGATTTAATGTGTTTTTTAGTACTGTTAATATTCTATTTAAAATAAAATTAATTTATTTGCTTCGATCCTGGGTGGTGGCACTGAGTTCATCAAACTTGCAACAAACCCTTGTGAGTAGAACTCTACGGCTGATGAAGTCAGCTGACTTAATGTTTATTACTTCTAAGCGACTTAGCTGTGGTATATATTTGACATAAACCAAAATTAATACCATTTAATTAAGCAAAATAGTGTTATAAGCGTCTTTAAAAAAACGGAACCTCAAACAAACAATGCTATGTTTGTATATCAAAAAGTTGGAAAGCATGTTAGAAGTCCAATAAACCGCAATGGTTTTCCCCTTAAAAGTTAATACAGCCCTTTGAATTTAAATAATTCGAAATGAGATCAATTAAATATGTGTCTTTGATAATTAGCTCTGATAATTTCGGACACCGTAAGTTTGGAACAATTTTTGGTAAGGTCAGGTAACGTACATTTGCGTCAAAGAAACATTTTTCCCCAATAATTTCAAACATTTTGGGTTCTTTCAGAAGGCTTAGTAGCAGAACCACTTAACAGTGTTTTACATATTTAACGTAATCCAAAATTAATATCATTTAATTAAACATCGTGTTATAAACGACTTTAAAAAAACTCAGCCTCAAATTACAAGAGCTACGTTGGTTTGTTGAAATTAAAAAAAAAATGTTTTGAGATCCAATGAACAGAAATGGTTTTTACCTTTAATGCAGAATTTGAATTTAAATAATGCAAATGTAAAATGTTATTAAATGGAAGAATCTATACAGTTCTGTTTGTCATAATTTTCCTTGAAAAGTTATCGGCTACGTTTAGTCAGTGATTCGGAGGTTTCATCATAAAGGTGAAAAATTTACCTCTACATCTTAATAATGTATCCCAGCTGTCACAGATAACAATGTAGTAATTGATTGATCTCCCAGTAAGATTAATAATTAATTTGTTTATAATTATAATTTATTTGCACCTACCGACAGTATTCGTAATGTCTGGCTTTTATCCCAATAACCGAAGTTGATGTTGCCTATAGATTAATGGCACCCCATGTTATTTCCCCATAGAGCTTAATACAGTCGAAGGCAGAGGGATGCCATTACCCTATAACATCAACGACAACATAACGCTATTTTGACCGAGGCTTAGCAAAAATTGCTAAATATATTAAAATATTCTAATGATTTTAAAGATTAAAATAATTGTAGTAAATTTCAATCACGTTTTTGTTACAAAAATAATAAAAATCAGACCTAATTAGCCTCCATTTTAATTCCAATTAAAATATTTTGGTTTTAACCGGGTGTGCCTCGAACGCCATGTTTTTCTTCCTTAAGTCCCTCTAACGGGAATGGCGTTAATCACGAGTTCATGACAAAAACGCTGTAAGTCCCACATAATAAATTAGGCGTAAATTGCGTGTCTCTAACAGTGATAAAGCGCCGTAACTCCAATACCCAAAACGACGTAAATCAGGGCATGTAATTAAAATTATGAGAAACAATACTTAATCGAAATTTTTCTTAATGAAAAAAAATAGGCGCCAATTATGATAATGGGGCTTTCATTTAAGACCGTTTTCAAATCTATCAAATTTATGGTTATTTTTGTAAGGGTATGGACAAAATGGGTGAGTTTGGAAAATTTCCCATGTTATTTCTATGGAGATTTTCCAGTTTTTCGTCAAAATCTGTGATTAATTTTATGGAAATGAAAACCACCCTTAGCAACTTTCTCCTTTAAAGAATTAACTATTAGATGGATCTCTTTGAAATTTTAACCACAAAATTAGGGTCCGAATTTTAGTTCACTGTCAAAATTTCAAAGCAGCAAAAACAATACGAAAAAAATTACGGCCAATCAAAAAACCATCCTTATACATTAGAGGCAGTATGAAGTCTTATCTAAGAGAGCGACCGCTCTCCTAGAATGTCAAGTGGATACATTTTATTAGGAACCTTTGAGGCAGTGTGGTGTAACTCCCACGGAGTTCCTGTTTTTCTTCATAAAGCCTTTTGAACTCGGCAACAGCTTCATACATAGTGGCAAACTGTTCAGTCTTGTTTCCACCAATAGTAGTTCCAGCTCCGAAACACCCAGTAATTGTTTCCTTTGTCTGACTCTAGAAGTTGAAGCTTGTAAAATGAATAAGATCCTTGAGTAATGTCGACTTTTGCGAGAACAGCGTTGAAAGCTCCTTCTTCGTTTTCTAACATGTTTGTGGTGGCTTCAAGATTTGAATCTAGTTCAACAGCTACGCTGCCTTTCACTGTCAGTTTAACTTTCGTGCTCTTTCCAGATGAGAATGTTGAGTCACTTTTTCCTACAGCCGCACTTTTGAGTCTTTTTTCAGCAGCATAAGAAATAATTCTGTCTTCAGGATTTCCACCCCAACTGGCTATGCTGTATTGTTGGATCATAAGAACTAAACCTCCATTTTCCACAGCACTTAAAAAGTCTTCAGATACAACGTAAGCATTGTGTTCCTTAGCTTCACGAATTTTCATCATATTTTTCTCAACATCTTCCTTGGTACTTATAACGCAAGCTGTAGTTTTGTCAATTTGAGAGACAACATTGCCTCCTAATCGGGCTATGGTTTTCTTCAGAGCATCTTTGGAACTTCAAAGATTACCAACTAATACTATTTTAGCATTGTCCAATGGTTGTGGCTTTCTCTTGATACCCGAGGTTGATGGAAAGTTTTTTGGTGAACTTGGAGTAGGTGCGTTTGTAGGAAAGTAACGGTCTCGCTTTATGTATGATATTCCTCTTTTAGGTCATCTGGAATCTGGAAAGGCTTTCCTCCTGGTAGTTTTGTTACATTTGTACATTTGCTCCTATCGCTTGCATTTCCAGTACAGTGATAACCATCATTTGAGAAAACAAATTGTCCACCGTCACATTCTGTGCAAGGTTCAAGAGATCCAAACGTCATGATATCGGAAAGTCTATCTAGAATTTTGCTGTCCACCATTTCTTATTTTTTTAAGAGGATTTTTTCAAGCGCGTCAAGATGTTTATAAATTAACTGAGACTGTTCCTTAAGAATTTTCTTCTCGCCCAGATCTTCTTTAGGGACTTCCTCTTTCTTTATCTTCTTTAGTGGAGTCACTTCTATTTTCTTTAATTTTTCTTTGATGGCTTTTAGATCTTCAACACCTAGTGTCTTAAATCTTAGTATTTTAGAGCCATCTTCAAAAACTCCCAAAGTTTCTCTCGCTTGTACAAAGCAATCAACGTGATACCACGCTGGTAGTGGACCAAATCGTCTAGCTTTTTCACTCTGTCAAGTATTGAAATGCGAACTTGATCTTTTACGATTGTTTCTCCACAACCTTTGCAAGATGACCGATTACTTTTGGCATATTCAGTTGAGAAGTCTTGAATTTCAATGTAGGAGCTTTTTCTCTTTGTTCCTTTAGATGGGGTTTTGCTTGAAGCAGCAGGTGCTGCTTGAGACCCACTCGAAATTTTGCTTCTTATTTTCTCTTGATCTTCCCAACGTAAAGCCTCAAAGTGTGAGATGTCAGCCTCAGTTGACACTTTAAACTTTGAGAAAAAGCACCGAAAAAGGTACCAATTTGGAACCTGTTTCCACAATAAGAAATTAATATTACTCGCGTCATCAGATGCTCAATTTTGATATTTACCTTTCCATCAAACATTCGTGACCGAACAATTGCCGCCATTCTTAGCTCATATTTAGCTAGAAGTAAAGAACTCTAGCATTGGTAGATCCTGGCAATCATGTTGTGTGGGAGATAGTCCGCATCAAAATGTGTTTCATTGAAGTAAGTTTCAGTAAAGCAGCATAAGCCAAATTCATTGTCTAAGAGACTTTCTTGTAGTATGTCTAGTTTTGTTCTCAACCCTCCCACATTCTGATATTTGATCGATAAATATTTCTTCTGTCCGTTTTTGGCAGTCATTGACACAAGCAGAGAGTATTATAGAATATTTTACTTGACCAGCGCCTGTTATTCAGTGATATCAATGGACTCGTTCGTTATTTCTTGTATGATGTCCAAAAATTCGTCTTTCCCTTCTACGAACTTGCGGCTATGTCTCAACCATCTACGGTACTCTGATATCGAGAAACCTTCCAGCTATATATCAGGATTTTTTAGGATATCAAACTCAGCATTATTCGCTACTATGGGGAAAGATGAATAGCCTGGTCCTCTCGTCTTGAGCCTTGTATATATCACGGACATAACTTTTTGCTGCTTGATGAGCCAGTCTTTCATGTATTCTGCCGTTGTATTTGGTGGTACTTTAGTCAAAAACAGCGCTTTTTTCCTGAGTATCTTTGTTCCCTCCGGAAGTTTGCCTTGAAATATTGTGTTAGAATTTTTGCCAACCACTCCCAGGATAGCCTTTGGCTTCTTTTGTATACGGAGGTTCTTCAACTTAGCAGAGTCCCTTTGAGATATCGACACAAGCGGAGGAAAAAGCCTTACTGTACGCAAAGGAATTTGGGATATCAGGGTTTTCTTCGCGCTTTTCCTCCAGTTCATCAATTCGTGAGTCAATTAGACTTAACTGCCCCGTCGGAACTAAGTTTTTGAGCTTTAACTCCTTCATTTCGGACATCAGTGCCGGAAAATGGATTACCTTGTCTTTTGTCTCCTCACATAATTTTAGAATTTGGTCTATGGGTGCTTCGATTTTCTTAATACAACTTGACTATTTTATCGTTCGGTGGATTGGGAATCCGGTCCTAGTACAAAATTCTCTTTATTGGCGACTAGGTGTTTCTCCGAGAAAAACGTTGCTATTGGAATTTGAGAAAAATCTCTTTTTAGCCACATCATAGTATACGATAGGCTCTTAGTTACCCGAGCCGTAATAGCAGTAGTTGTGTCCGGAGTTTTCGTTATCGTCAGATTTTAGCTTAAAAGGAACTCGATAGAGCCTCATCCCAACCATCGGTTAGAGATTTTATTTTGATTAAACGTTTTTCAGATCGCACCCTCTTTATTAGTGGGGAAGGATACTTTGAATTTGTATTTTTGAGGTCTTTCTATTTATCTTCTTTTTATATATGTGTTAATTAAATACTCTGTGCCTACTATCATGGCCCCAAGCCTTGGGTCAACTTGTTCCTTTTATTTGGGGAATGGGTGGAAACCATAATGTGGATATTGTTACAATGAAAATTTTTAATAGATGAACGGACGTATGATCAAAAATATCCCCCAATGTTTATGTGTCCAACCGGGGCATCATGAAAATGGTTTTTAAAGGGAATAACCTGCCTCGTATAGTTTCCCTTGGACGTTATATTCCCTTTAATTAGTTGTTGGTTTCGTAAAAAAGGAAATAATCATTCTCAAATTCCTTATACACCGATTATAGCCTACGGGTTGTCATTTTAGCACTGTCAACGTTGGGGCTTTTAAAGATTGGTTGTTATCTATTTTGTGCAGTGAATGTGGCAGTGTTTGGTGCAAATATGCTTAGTTTCTTCACCTGGTATTTACCGAGAGCGATTCATTTTAGATTCTCCGCAGACCGATTTCAGATCATGATTAATAATTTTACAGTTGTTAAAAAGTTTTAGTTTGAAATATTATGCATATCATTGCACTACATTCAGTGGTATACTAGCTTGTAGAGCCATAACACTAAGTGACTCCCTTGTAATTTTTCGTCAACCACCTTAAAAAAATTGTATTTAAAAAAAGCATCACCTCTTGGGTAAATTGTGAACTCCTAAAGGGCTGGGATAAACCAGAAGCTGTGAAGAACATCTACAGCATAATCTAGTTTTGCATATTACATTTTAAACTAACTTGTGGATTATTCATATTTTATTGATAGTATATTGAATTGGATAATTAAATGTTTAGTTTTGCCTATTAAATTTTAAACTAACTTTTGGATTATTTATATTTTATTGATAGCATTTTGAATTAGGTAATTTAATTTTTAAATAAATGTTTCGGAAACTAAAAGGGTTTTGAAATTCCAACATTACCATCAAAGGTCCTTTTTTCAGAAGTAAAGGAGTTTCAGCACATACAAATTATGTGTTTTTTAAAATCGAAATTAGACCCTTTAGCCTCTATTTTTTTAACTCAAAGAGGTTTACGCTGTTAGTTAACCCTTTTTAAACTCATTTAAAACTCAATTTAACTCTTTTTCTAACAGTGTCTAACAAAGATGACTACGGGGTAGTAGGATGCGGATTAGGGTCTTACCATTGAAAGGAGGAAAAAAAGAAATATCAAGGTTTGGCATTTTGTATTGTAGTTTTGAACGGGTTAGACCGAAGCTCAAATAGCATCGAGGTCACTCACTGTACGGGTGCCTTAGATTTCATATATTTGAAATTGTAAAATTTCGGACAGTATGCTTACATCGCTATAATATGTCAAAAGCATCAGGTTTTCATGTCCTCATAGAATGGGTCACCGAAGATATAACTTAATTGGACGTGTACTCCATTGAAGCAATTGCAGATAAATATTTGGCATGTAAAATTGCATCATCTCGAGATTTCTCACCATATATTGAACTAGAAACAAACGTTTTCTGGAAAAAGAAGACCTATCCTGCTAAACTTCTGGTTTTTGGTAAATATATTCAGTTATTAATTGTCTGAAATTGTTCAAACAATAGGGGAATAGCCCGAGGGGCTAGTCACTCAGCGTAGTCTGTGTTCAGGCTTTGTCTGTACTAAAGAGATTACGCGTAATATTTGAAAGACTTTGCCTTAACAGTGGTAAAAAGATAACGCATATTCCGTAATTGGCGTGCAGGGAAGTTGATCGAGTGATTAGCCTCTCTTAGCTAAGAGCTCTCCTCCCAGCTCAGAGGACCAACTGTAGCCTGTGTATTTTATATGGAGCACTTTTATAGGGAGATGTCACTAAGGTAAGGAATAGATGGGTACGATGTTGTTGAGGGGCCAACCACTCAGTGAAATCAGTGCACACTCTGTACCTGAACTAAAGTACTTACGCGTAATCTCTAAAAATCCCTACATATCTTGACAAAGTTATTACGAGTAATCTCTAAAAGCCCTACATAACTTGACAGTGCTAAAATTATTACTCGTAATCCGAAATCGGTGTACAGGAAATCTGTGAGTGATTATCCCCTCGGCTGTTGCAATGTATTGAAGGGAACGTAAAAACCCATGAAGTCTTGGCGACATGCAGATTATAAAGACAATATACTCGGTTTCAGTCGAAATTAAGGGGCACTATTTTCCCTCAGATGGCATTTATTATATATATATTATTATATTTTAAAACAATCCTTCAGGTAATGCGGATGAAGTGGAGATGAAAAGAAATGAAGTTGCCGCACAAGTGGCTGTGACCAAAATAACGCCAGCAAAGAAAAGCCGAGATCAAGCCATTAACAAAGTAGTTTCCGATAATATTTTTAATTACCCCTTTACACTGAATTATGTCATCCATGAGATCCATCCAGGATAAAATAAAAGAAATGACCAATGTCAATAAAAGGAAATTAGGAAACGCCATACCAGAAAACAACCTTATTGAAGAAGAAAATATGACGGTAGATGAGGTTGAATTTGATAATTAAAAATATGAATAAAAAATAAGAGAATGGTGATGGAAAATGAAATGTTGCGATTAAATATTGCACGTTATCGTTAGGTTTAAATACTAACTCGTAAGCAGACTATAGAAAAAGGGAAGAAAACTCTTCTGAACAAGGATTTTTTTAATGTTTTTTTGGGAATTACTTGGGAATAATTCCGGAAACATTTTGGGACTTCTTTGGTAAATTGTTTGGAAGTCTTGGGAAAATGTTTCAGGAGAAAGCCATAAAACCTTAAGCGTTTCTAAAGAAATCTCCTAAAAGGTTTTTACGATAGCCTTAAGAAAAATGTAAACAATATTCTTAAGAAAACCGTAAGAAATAACCAAAAAAATTCGATAAGAAACCACCAAAAATATTCTTAAGAAAACCGTTACATATTCCGCAAAAAATTCTTAAGAACACCGTAACAAATTCCCCCCAAAAATCTTAAGAAAACCTTAACAAATTCCCAAAAACATTCTTAAGAAAACCGTAACAAATCCCCCAAAAAATTCTTAACCAAGAAACTAGTTAAAAATATTCTAAAGAAAACCGTAAGAAATTAGTTTAAAAATATGGAAAAGAAATCATTTGATTATTTTTCTGGTTAATCATTTCTAAGTATTTTTCTCCATTTGGGAGCGGGTTGAGAAAGATTCGAGAGCCGACTATCCTTTTTCGCTGAAGGGCACCCTAAACGCTCGATAATTGGCGCAAAAAACATGGGGCCCGTTGTTTAAGGTACAAAGTAAAAATAAAACGTTATCCAGACTAATATTTGTGCAAAGTATAATGATACAATATGTTTTAGGAAAAGGATAATCATTTGTGGTAAATTTTGAACAATATTTGCGTAAAAAAACTGAACATGATTATATATTGAGTGAGTTTTTATTGCTCAAAATGTTATTCAAAATACGTACATTATTTCGCATTCGAATAAATCTACAGTCTGTGTATTTAATGATTTACGTGTTATTTTTGGTCAATAAAATTGTACACGGTCCATGGACTCAACTTTTTTATTGTAATAAAATATATTCAATATAATTGAATAAATCGTGTGGAATATGATCAATTAATTTTTCCAATAAAATTTTAAAATTTTGTTCTACATATTGAGCTTTCCATATCATGATAGATTATACAAAAACGTCTTGGTTTGGACCAAGGCCGAAAAAACAAACGATATGTGTGAGGTTTATCAATTGACTGAAGTATCAGATATTGAAATTTTTTCTAGTTATTTTTATACACTCAACCCTTAATCAATATTTAATTCAATCAACTGATTTTACTGTTAATCGACCTAGTCCCTCTAAATTAATTGAAAAAATTACATATCTACGCTTTTTCAAGAACAATTACATTTTCCGAAAACATTTTATCGTGAAATTAATTATTATGTTGAGGATACAGTATTGAATATTTGAAATGTTCTACTGGATGTCTAAAAAAAGCAAGCGAACTTTGGCATAACTCGAATGGAAAATGTAAATATTTGATCGTGGATGCCAAACAAGGGTGTTGCGCGAATTTATACATTTAATTTCGTATATCGAAATTTCTATTGTCGCCTCTTTGATGGTAAAGTTGCACTGGAACTTCCTTTTCCGTACTTAAGAATTTCTTGGTCATAACTCAGTCTATGGTAATATTGGCTGAGTGTGTTGCGACGGCTCAGATGACCCATACACTGAAACCACTGGTGATTATAAAATGCCATATATTTTGAAAATAGAGGAAGGGAGGGTGTGTCGGAGTTAAATGTGACCTTCTTGGCATAACTAGTAAGAAATGAATATAACAAGTCTGAGAAGTATTTCTGTTTATGTGATCTTTACCCTTTACCACACAGGATAAACTTTGTTGCTTTGTCTTAAGTAGACGACATTCACTCTAAACGACAGTCTTATCAACAACTTAAAACAGATTTAAACTTCTTTAGGTGCAAACTTGAAAATTTGTCAAGCCAGCAACAATTAAAACTATGTCGGTCAAGATGCTCACAAGTTAGTGAGCATCGACACGAAATCCCTTCAAAATAATTAATTTCATGATAAAATGTTTTCGGAAAATGTAATTGTTCTTGAAAAAGCGTAGATATGTAATTTTTTCAATTAATTTAGAGGGACTAGGTCGATTAACAGTAAAATCAGTTGATTGAATTAAATATTGATTAAGGATTGAGTGTATAAAAATAACTAGAAAAAATTTCAATATCTGATACTTCAGTCAATTGATAAACCTCACACATATCGTTTGTTTTTTCGGCCTTGGTCCAAACCAAGACGTTTTTATATAATATCTGTCGCTTCAGTCTTAATGTAATTAAATTTTGAGTAATTATGTTTTCTTTACCGCTTATTATTATGTCCAATTACGATGGTCAAAACATGCATCTAGCAGGGCCCGAACGTTGCACCTTCCGCGTGTTAGGCGGACGAGATAACCACTACACTACACATGCCTGGTAATACTGAGATTCCTAAGAGATCTAGCTTATTATTATGTCCAATCACAATGGTCAAAACATGTATCAACCAGGGCTCGAACCTGGGACCTTCCGAGTGTAAAGCGGACGTGATAACCACTACACCATAGATACTAGGTTAGTTTGAGTTTTCGAAGAGATCTAGCTTATTATTGTGTCCAATAACGATAATCAAGTCATGTATCTACCAGGGCTCGAACCTGGGACCTTCCGAGTGTAAAGCGGACGTGATAACCACTACACCATAGATACTAGGTTAGTTTGAGTTTTCGAAGAGCTCTAGCATTATTATTATGTCCAATCACGATGATCGAAACAAGTACTTCTGTAATTAACTAAAATTAACATACTTAGACTTAATTGTTTCTGATTAGACTAGCCGATCGCACACCCTGAATACTTAATTGTTAAATTAAGAATATTCCGAAAAGTAACTTCGCTCTAGTTTTTCAGTTAGAGGTGGTTAAATATCACGAAAAACCCCATGTTAATCTCCATAGGAAAATTGGTAAAAGCATGTGAATTTTGCTTTAACGTTACAAAAGAGTATCAAGTCATATCTACAAGGGCCTACCGGCCCTGTAGAATTTAATTCAATCAACTGATTTTACTCTTAATCGATCTATTCCCTCTAAATTTATTCAAAAAATGCATATCTCCGCTTTTTCAAGAACAATTCCATTTTCCGAAAACATTTTATCATGAAATTAATTATTTTGAAGGGATTTCGTATCGATGTTCCTTAACTTGTAAGCACCTTGACGGACATTGTTTTAAATGTTAGTGGCTTGAGAAATTTTCAAGTTTGCACCAAAAAATGTTTTTTCAACGGTTACAATTTGTTGAGAAGACTGATATTCGATATGATTAAGAGTAATTTATTTTGCTCGGACTAATAAAATAATGTCGTTTATCAAAATGTTTTCGGAAAATGGAATTGTTCTTGAAAAGCGGAGATATGCATTTTTTGAATAAATTTAGAGGGAATAGATCGATTAAGAGTAAAATCAGTTGATTGAATTAAATAGTGATTAAGGATTAAACTACTAAAAATACTTAAAGAAAAAATTCAATATCTGAAACTTCAGTCAATTGATAAACCTCACTCATATCGTTGGTTTTTTCGGTCTTGGTCCAAACAAAGACGTTTTTGTATAATATCTTTCACTTCAGTCTTAAGGCAGTAAGTAGTCAACTCTTAACAAGCTGTCTTAACTGCCAAGCGAAAACACTTTTTGTCATCTTTCCAGTAGTATTTTAAAGTGTAAAACCTAGGGTTATGAACATGTTTCTAGCATGAAACGAAGCAGACTATATCAAATGCCAAAACAGAGCTGGAAATCAGCTTTTTTATAATATTAAAGGACGAAAGACGCTATAAAGAGTATAATATTACACAGACTTACCCAAATTCAACTTAAGCCTTGGCCAAAACGAACGTCGAAAAATTACTTCAAACGACATTACAACCTCTATTAACTGTAATTATTTACCTGAATTACTTTTTTAGACGAAAATTGGACCTGATAAAAACAATTTTGGTTTTTAAGGGCGTTAAAGTTCATTATAAAATCCAAATAAAGGTGTTAAAGCTCGGATGAAATATCAAAAAATTAATTAGCGTTGCCTTACTGTCGTCTCCTATGAAATAAACTTTCTTACTGTCGTCTGCTATGAAATAGGGAATTCGAGGCATAATTAATTAGTTAAATTACAAAAATTAGATTTCATTTATTTAAAAACTAAACAGGTAAGTTTCTCATTTAGTAAATGCTTGTTAATTTGAAAGTATTCGGAAAACTAACTTCGCTGTAGTTTTTCCGTATCGCCTATGACAATTTCCCTAAAAAACCGGGTAAAATGTAATGCTTTTTCTATGGGACGCTAACCCTAAAAAGGTGATTTTTTCGTTTAGCATTACAAACGGGTATCAAGTCATATCTACAAGGGCCTACCGGCCCTGTAGAATTTTTATTTGCACAATTAGTGAAAAGTCTTGGGATTATTTTTATAAATGTCCCCTACTTAATTTGTGCAAAACATTGAGCGTGTCAAGGCCGCTTCACTCGCAAAAGCATTCTGATTTAATTTTAGAAAACATTTTACAATCTTGGTCCAGGAACCGTGCAAAGGGTTTTTTATAGCTAGAGAGCGTGGCCCAGGAGTTTACCAAGTGACCACCCATTTTTTTCGTGACGTGAAAGATGTTTTTCTTATCCGTGTGTCAAGGGTTTATCTCTGGACTTCAACTCTCTTGCTTTACAAAGTTTGTTTTGGAATTGACAAAAAAAAGATTAGATACGGTATTGACAAAAAACCTTTCTAGTAGTTTTATTTTTACAAGTGTTTTTTGTTAGAATTTAAACGTTAAGAGTTTTGAAATAGTAGTTTGATGATTAAGAATAAAATAAATAAAAAATACAAAGAAATATTTGAAATATTTCACATACCCAAAAACTTCGCATCGGTGCATATTCAAGACTACACTGAATCAGCACCCTTGCTACCGAATAGAGCATCTCCGATGATGCCTATTATGGTAACGGAGGCAGGGGTGCTTAAACTTCACAATAGACTTTGTCCGCACAAAATCCTGATGACATACCACTTGTAATATTAAAGAATTGCTCTGTAGCTCTAGCACCGGCACTAACCAAACTGTACCAACTATCATTAGACACGGGTACGGTTCCACTCGAATGGCAAACGGCTTATGTCGTCCCAATTTATAAATCAGGTAATAGGAAGGACACTACAATCTACCCATATATATCCCTCACAATTATATCTTTTAAATTACTGGAATGTATATTAACGACTTCAATATGAAAGTATCTTGACGAATATCAGCTCACATCACGTTTTCAACTTGGAACTAGCAGAAACCGTTCCATTGAAACACAACTTTTAACTTGAAATAAAAACTGGGCTTGAGCCCCGAATCAGTGCAAAATTGTAGATGTATTTGCTTTCCACTTCTTAAAGGCATTCGAAGACGGCGACTCTATGGCTGTGATATAGCTTTTAAAAACATAGCGAATACCACGTTAGTTCGTCCCCTCCTTGAGTATGGCTCCGCAATATGGGACCGTTATATTATTGGACTCTCGGACGAAATCGAGGTGGTTCAAAGCATGGCTGCCTTCATGTAAAATCACAATACGATCGTAACAGTTCTGTTTCTACGCTCATTTCACGCTTGAAGTAGCCCTCCCTAAAACTCTGCCTTCAAAAACGTACACTACAAATATCTCTCAGACATCGTATTTTCAACAAGACCAAGTCTTGTCTCACTAAGAGTTGTTCCAGCTCCTAGGCACTTAACGACGGCATATAGGAGGCAGACCCTACTAAGGCATCACTCCAGGACAAATGCCAGATTAAACTCTTTATTACCGCGCACTATTCGTGAATGGAATTCCTGCCGCATCCCAGAGACTTACCTTAGCTCACATATAGATACACTAAACTTTTTAAGCGACTGTGATCTTTTTATTTTATTTACATTTTATTTTTCTTATATTTATATTTCAATGTATATAGTTAGATCTTGGTATATATCTTGGCAATGTTATGCCTTTTGCCGACTAATAAATAGAAATAGAAATAATGTACCCCATAAACTCCTAAAAACTAAATTACGCATCTTTGGCTTAAACGCTGATTGAAAAGCAAACTTCGTTTAAAGAGTCTGACCCAATTTTATTTCTTTTCTTGTTTTTAACATCATTTACATTAGAAAATATTTTCTCTGCTTCTGCATTAGAATGCAAATGAATGCAGCTATATTAGCCAGTTTACTAAATTTGAGAAACGGTCACCTATTTTGCATATCTATGGCACCCAGGACATAAAACAAGCAAACCTTCCTAATATCATTAATAGCTTTTTTAAGCAAATTTTCACAAAATTCTCCCATGCAGTTCCAACGTAGATTTCATTTAAATAGTTGAAAAGGGTGTTGAATGTTAACTTCTAGCATTTTAATGATTCTGCGTTGGGAAAATTTTAGCTAAATTATGTATACAATTTGGTTGAGATATTGACCATTTTATGAATAAAATTTTTTTGACCGAAAAAGTGCGTTAAAGGAATTGAAAATATTTAAAACGCATTTAATATATAGCATGTAACACTTCTTAAACTCATTTCTCAGTTCTGAAAGTACATTTACAGCCTTTCAACATGTCTCCAAACACTGCTATTTACTTTCAAGAGCGGTACAGTTTTCCAATATTCGGCAGGCACATTGATGTAGTGTTAGCCAACGTGTAGCTGCTGGTTTTAAATGTTATTCTTTTCAACACTCTTGCATTTCACTTAATTTTACACCTCGGTTTGCCTAGCCACAAACATATGTGGCAATGTTTCTAAGAATGTATTCTAGTGAATGTAGATCTGATAAGTGGCAAATGCAATTTAGCAGGGTTGCGTTAGAAACATTCTGTTTAATACGCGAAAACATTAGCTGCGCTCACCAACTATCACATTGGCACCATATGATGCCACCCCTTAGAAAACTTCTATGGGAATGTTGAACTTTGGTAAACAAGCCTTTAACTTTTCATAAATCTCGGCTGAGCACTCCAAGGCATCCAAAACAGTTAATTCAGTTCACATTCTCCCTGTTGACGGTGAAACGTAATGGACTAATAAACACTTTAAATTTGATGATGAAATATCTGTGCTCGCAACCACCAGTATCAAGTATGGCACTTTGTAAAGATAGTTTATAGATTCTTCAGTTTCAACTTTGGTTACAATATTTTTTGTTATTCTGGTGCATTTGGTTGAATCAAAAAAGCTTCTTTTGAACGCGGCGTTAAGTGGTCAGTCGTTTTAAACGGTACATCATGTTCAGCAAAGAAACTGGCATACTTTATTTCTCATTTTTTTAATGTTTTCTAATGTTTTCTTCAACTGGTTCTTCTCACCTTGCTTTGAGAAAATATTTCACAAATAACTTTTCATATCTTTGATTCGGCACATGTGTTTATAACCAGAAGCATGTTGAAGAAGATCGCTTTTTCAAAACCAAGCATAACTTTACAAACAATAAAAACATTTCAATGGATTACCAGCAACAGGTTTAAACCAGCCGTTAAAATATCCTCATTGATTCACCGAAGACTAAATTTCCGAGGTGGATTTTGGGTTGTTCTTCTTCGATCAATTTTCTCCTTTCAAACTTTTTCTTTTTTGTGCAGATGCCATAACTAAAGTTCTATCACTAGAGGCTAAGAAATTGTAGAGAAAGTAGAGAAATATATCTTGTTGAATATTACTACTTATTATTAACAAGACGTAACATCATTAAAACGTTAAGCCTAAAAACCAAAGGCCTAAGGTACCTTTTGTACAAGAGACAGTGCGGAAAAAAGGTAGGGCTGTGCTAGCCTTGATTTTGATCGTGTTCGATTTAGATATGGATGATCGAAAAGTGCCAAAGTCGAATTCTGTAACTTTTTATTGACCAAATTTGTTCGATTCGAAATCGAAATCTGATGTAGATATCGAAATCAATTTCGACAGGGTATTCTCCGGTGAAATCGCTTTCGTTATCTATTTTGACCATTCACAGCACTCGATACCCGCCTTATTTGAGCAGACGACGTTTGAAGAGAGAACATTTCAACTTAGGTCTGTTTATTGTAGCAGAAATGGCAGCGATCAATTTAGCACGGATTGAGTTAATTTATCTGACGTTCGATATTGATAGAAGAAGAGATTTAAGAAGGCAGAGGGTCATTAGAGATCGCTCCAAAGCCTTTGAACTCTCGGGTATATAATTTAGGCGTGAATACAGGCTTGAGAAACATATAGTTTTGAAGTTGTGCAGGGAATTTTGGGGCCTATATCTAGGCAAAAAAGGTCAAATTTGCCGGTTGATTGCAAGGTTTGCTTTTTTAGATTCTAAATTTAAAAATATAGACTTAATATAATAGTTTTATTTTAGATTTAAATTGTTCTTCGTTTCTATGCTGTTGGCTCAAACCAACTATGTGTTGGACAAGATTTGTTTTTGGAAGTCAGTCAGTCGACTGTTTCTAGAATATTGACTAATGTCACTAATGCGATCGTTAATAATTTGACTGAAAAATCAATAAGATTTCCTTTATAAAGAGGCTGAAAGAATGGCTGTACAAATGAGGTAAGTTATTTTGCATAATTCATGGATTTGAAAGTTACTCTGTTTAGGCCACTCTCTTATTTACTTAAGTTTTCTTCTTTCTAAAGAAGGCCCTTTTCGATTTTATGTACAGTCGTGTCCAAAAAAAAACTTTCTCTCGCGCGACGGCTTGTTTAACAATTAGCTACACCAAAATCCGTTCTCACTGAGTACCCATTAAAAATGAATACGTATTAGGTTTAATACAAGTTGGGAAAACCAAAATATTACCTCTCCGAGTCAAGAGGTCTACTAGTACAAAGTTATTTACCTAGATATGGAATTATTTCTCTTTTTTGAAGTAAAAATTTACGAAATATTGAAGCAGTATTCCAAGCATAGCGAATATACAGTAAAGCAGACGACATTTTACATCCAATAAGGATAAATCTTGGACACATGGAAATCAGTCAATGGCAAAAAGAACAGGAAATGAAGCCTACGCTTCAGCTGTTTACTCTTTATTCTGATAGCTACATTCGCAACTGGTTTGCAGTGTAAACACTATCGTCTCGTCTCACCTCACCTCAACAATATACTTAGTTTGCCAACATGAGTGTTAACATAGATAATAAACACAAGGATCAGAAGGTCGGGGGAGAGCTTGCCGCGCTTTGTACAAACTGTGTAGGTTCTACTTCCGGAAACCAGCGCATGCGTACGGCGAGTCATGCACGAAAAACGAGCAGGCAGACCTCGTCTGCGCAGAAGCGGAAGTCAACTGCAGAAGTTTGGCGTGCGGCCCCCCCCCCGCACAAGCGCGGCAAAGAGAGATACACTACGGAAGGCATACCTTCCGATCCTTGTGTATACTATCTATAGTGTTAACGTTAAATAATACCAAAGCTAAATTGTAGCTAGACGCATTGATACTCAGTGCGCACTATAAAGAGAATAAAAACTCTGTAGCTTAGCCCTACTAATCTAATTGCCACCATGATCTTTTCTTCAATTATAAAATCTTAACCTGATTAACTAAGAGTGTATTTAACTTTCGGCTCACTCTGAACCGTTGATTTCTTTTCATTTCAGACACGAAAATCAAAACCCAAAGTTTACTTCACCTCTGGTCTCAATTATTTACTCTTTATTTCACTAAGCCTATTGCGGGTAATACTAGATATACCCGCCGGAGTCTAGATCTTAGCTTTCTTCGTGAAATCACTAAACCAAGGATTATTCTATATACAGATGTAGTATAGCTTAAGTAATATATAAACAGCCATTTCAAATAAAGATATTAAAATAAATTTTTGGATTATCAAAATGAAACAGAGCTTTAAAGCTACAAAAGTACTAAATGCATCACAATTACGAAAAATATTTCCACATATTCACTTTATATTATGGATAAAGGGAATATTATGGTTCTGTAGGATTTCTTTACACATCAAAACAACGCGAATGTGCCCAAAACTGGGAAACACAACCTATCATACTTACGATAGTTTCGCACTTACCAACCGTTACCTCTCTAACTGAGACAATGACACAACAAACTGAATTTGTTATTTATCCTAATTCAACTCCTCTACTCCGTCTCTATTAACATCAATGCTCGACCTATTTTAACTTTCTAGAGTTTCCATGATTAGTAATACAGTGGGCTAAATGCTTAAATACTCGCTCTATATTAACTATGAAATGTGTACAGTGTACCGACTTTATACGCAATCTCCATTACTCGTCCTATATAAACTTTGACTATATGGTTTTAGTTAGCACAGATTTTTCTTAAATAATTTAATAAATATAATTAATATTAAACATTTTCTTCGTTAGTTGTTCGCCTTATTGATCGTTACATCGTGTTGATAAAGAACAATTAAACATTCTTGAGAGACTTGACTAATATTGGCGTTTGAAATGAAGCATACGCCGGTTGCTTCGCCTCACTCAAATAGGTAGTATATAAGGGTGTCGAACTCCAGCTAAAAGCAAGAACAACCGCAATTGCGAAAACCTTTGGTGGTGATCCCACCTTAGGGAGGCTAGACGTTTCTCGTAACCCTAGCTGATCGCCGCGAAAGTCTTAAACCCAACGATGACGATGGAGTAGAAGCCAGGTGTGCAGACTGGTGTCCATGTGGGATGGACAAAAACAAAGACCAGAAGATGGTGGTGTTAGAAACCAGGTGTACAGACTGGTGTCCATGTGGGATGGACAAAAACAGAGACCAGAAGATGGTGGTGTTAGAAGCCAGGTGTACAGACTGGTGTCCATGTGGGATGGACAATAACAGAGACCAGAAGATGGTGGTGTTAGAAGCCAGTAAGTACAGACTGGTGTCCATGTGGGATGGACAAAAACAGAGACCAGAAGATGGTGGTGTTAGAAGCCAGTAAGTACAGACTGGTGCCTATGTGGGATAGACAAAAACAACGCCCAAAAGATAGTGGTGTTAGAAGCCAATGAATACAGATTGGTGTTCATGTGGAATGGACAATTGACTAGTCAGATGAAGTAATAGTGGTCAGTTGAATTGTGGATAGCCTCAAGTTTTGAATTTTCCGGGAACTGTGAATGCGGTCTGGAAATAGCGAACACATTTGCTTCGATTCGGAAACTGCGAACGCGGTCCCCTGGGGTGTAAGTCAATAACAACAGCCAGACAGACAGACAGACACACACGTCGAAATTAGAACCTCTCCACATAGGTCGTGAAAATAACAGAATTAATCTACTAAACCTAGGGTTATTCATACTGGAGGGGATTTGAACACCGCATAAAGGGTTAGTGTCACTAAGAATGTTTAATATCAAATATGACGTTAATGCCATGGAATCTCTAAACCGCTGTCACTGTATTACTTTGAAGATTTATCGAACGTTTTCACCGGAGGTGCCAGACAATTTTACCCTTTGGTGGCTCCAAAAAGCCAATCTATTTATGGCATCAAGACCAAAGTCACATTGAAGGTTACAGAATGAAAGCTCACTCAACCACGTTTATTTTGTCATTATGGGCCCCATGACAGGCTTCAATTGTTTACTATTCAGGCAACTATACTTCAACGCGAACCTTGTAGGGTATCAGGCCATAGAATGGGGGAACCATGGAATTTGTGGTTGATTTCATGGCACCTTCTTCCCCGAAATGCTCTTCTGTTTCGTTCGTGCATTGTGGCACTTAATGGGAGGGTGAAGAGGAAAAACCAAGTCATTCGTTTCATCCATTCTTTTACTAATTATAAGACCTATATGCATAGTTAATCATCCAGGAAATATCTCCGAGCTATTATAAAGATCAAAATAGTTTCACATTTCACTGTTAAACGCAGCGCCTCCAACCAAGCGAACAAAATACTCCTAGCATACTCTTTGTCGCGCGTTACGTTTTTGACATCCCGCGCATTGTTTATCACTTCTCGCGTTATAATTGCTCTCGAAAATAGCGCGTGCCACATGTGTTTGGTTCGCAGTAAGGCAGGGCGTGACAAGATATTATTGATGCGCAGCTATTTAACCATGAAATCTGAATCTACAACTTAGAATTTTGTAATAAGTCGGAGATATTTTCTGAACGGTTGACTATTTAGATTGGTCTTATAATTAATGGAAGATTCGATAAAAATGCACTTGATCTTCCTCTTTACCCTCCTGTTAACACCCTTGATCTGAAAGTTGGTGCGCTGGAAAGTTCAGAAGTATAACGAATTTGATTAGAATTTATGTCTTCACGATGACTAAGAAATTGGTGGCTCTATAATAATAGAGAGAGAGCACACCATATCTTGCAACGTCACGGGTCTCTATCTCTTACGTCGGTGTCATCCCCTCTACCGAGGGAGCACAGTACTCGCTCATGAAAACGCTCCACCAGTAGAGGGGTTGCACGACGGCGCTTGTTCTTTCCCTCCCTGGCCATTGCTGTCTCTCTATATGTCGTGTTAACAATACATTCTAGGTGTTCAGTTATGGCCTATAATTCAATCGCCTAAGAGATCTGTAACGGATTAGTTACCCTTCTTCAGTAATTCATATTATTGTCACGCATACCAGTTTATTTTATGTTTTTGCATATCAATTCAATTAAATTGAAAACCTTTTTTGTTTACCCCTTTAAAATATCATTTGAAATCTTGTTTACATCCATGGCTGGATTACCCCAAAAGAGCTGGTTACCCTTTGCGCGAGCCGGAACGAATGCCCTGTGTCAACCAGAACGACCCGCCACTCTTTTAAAGGCAAATTAAACCAGAACCTCCTGCGACCCCTGTAAACCGAATCGAATCACGAGCTCTCTGAGTGCCAGGTGAATACGAGCTCAGACAAATACTAAGAACAACATCACCTGACCCGGCTCAAACGATGAGAGGTTTTAAGAGGAAGAAAGGTTACCAGATAGGAGATTCTAGCAAAAGTAGATAGGGGGGAAAGTAAAGCACTTGGAAGATCCCCCGCGCCATGAAAACCTAGAAACCCCCTTTCCTCTCTCTCACAGTTCCTACCCCCTCGCGTAGGAGAGGCATTGCACATTGCCAGTGCCTATTTGCAACTGAAAAATAGTTCTGTAAACAGTTTTAAAAGGACTCCTACTAGCCAAGGCTTAACAAGATTGCATACGGATATACGGTAAAGCAACATCTGTGAGTGGATACGTTAAAATTAATAAATGATCTTTTTACACCGGACGATACTGGAAGTAGAATTAGAATATTTAACTGTATGAAAGGTAATGGATCCATGAATGAACTGTTAAATGATATGATTTGTGATCTTCTTAAGTCAAAACATGAAGAAGATAGTGGTGGTTATTCTGCATTTCTTTTTGCCTGGACTATTAAAGGATAAAAATCAGCGCCCCGAATTTTTAAACGATGTAACACTTGGTCGATTTGAATTTTCCTTTAGAGCAGACAATTTCACCGGCTACTGTCCCGGGGCGCTGCCGTCGCTATGAACTACCTCTCAAAAAAAAATCGATAAGGGGTTGGGGTGTTTTCTCAAACGTCATTGGCTAACTCGCATAGGGGGTAAGGGAGTAACCGTTTTAATTTAACAACGGAATTCTCACTCACACACATCACAACAACACATTATTGACGATCGTTTAAATGTTTTGTAGAAAACTAGAAACCCCGACTAAAAGCTAACTTCTTAGCCAAGGCTTAATTTACACCTTTCCGACATAAGCAGACGTGAGCCATTTTCGCTCCCAAAATCACAAGGTAAAAATAGTGCTAAAGCGGAAGTGGGTAAGTTAATGCGCGTGGGCGCTAAAAAATGGGGTAACTATTTCTTTGGGAGCTAAGCGGTGGATGAATCCGCTGAGCTTTACGGCGAAACTTTGTTTTTACGGGCTTTTATAACCAGTTTCGTACTTCGGGTTATTATGAACTCCTGCTGAAATTAACCAATTTTAGGGACTAATGCTGAAAGAGGAACTTTGCAATGGAAGGACACGATGCGAGAAATACCATGCGAAGATTTAAACGAATCCAATGAATTTAAAAAGTGCACAGACCAGGTTTACGATGTACCAATGGCAAAGTCATTTCTAGAGAGATTTCCGTGTTTATCCAAAATTCCAATAAGCCATACTTTCAAGTAATTTTGAATAAAAATAAACATTGGAACTATTTCTTACTCTGATGATAGTTGATGAACATTATTTCAGTTGAATTTAAAATTGTTTATCATTAGCCACATTCATATAGCAAATTCAAACAGATATTGCAGAAAGTCAGTAGGGATAGAGCAACCGACATGAGATTCACAATGACAATCAGCTAACAAAAATAAAGCCTCGCAAATCCATTATACCATAAGTTTGTAAGATATGTTCCATAAGTATGACACTTCCTGTTCTTCGTGATGCTACTGACAGACTTACAGCTCGAGCTAGTTCGAGAACGACACGCGAGTAATAACTTAATTCGACACTCGGTTTTGCAGTCCATCTTTGTATTTACTCTGTCCTTTCCTTTAACAGTGCCTCACCAGGCGTCGCTTTACGAAAATCTATGACGTATCACCTAAATCACTTCTGACAAGCACTCGGTAACCGGTGACAAACTTGTGGATCACATCTCATGAACTCATGATTATACGTAATTTTTCTTAGAAAAAAAGTTTCGTGAACATGCTGATATATTTTTTTAAAAATTTTGCAATGTTTTTAAATATTTACAGTCTTATTTTCATTTCCAACGAGGAATTTTTTCTCGCACCAATAATGTAAGGACTAAAAAGCTATGGTAAATACTTTGCTTTAAATTTCTAAAGCAAAAGAATTCCACTTAAAGGAAGGGTGAAGTAGAAAATCAAGTGATTTTTTTATCAATTCTTCTACTAATTACAAGACCATTCTGCATAGTGAAACATCCAGGAAATATCTCTGAATGATTATAAAATTCAAATTCGGTTCAGATTTTAAGGATAATTTTAAAGAAGGACCTCCGACCAATCGCCTAACGCCCTGCCTTTTTATTAAAGGAATACCGAACTGATTTAAAAATTATCTCAAATCTAAAGAAAACCTTACTTTTTTGAGAGTTTAAACTCTTCTGATTCCAAAAATATACTTAATAAATATTTAAATATGAGGGAAAACACAGAAAAAACACTTCGAAAACTTGAAATTTGGGGGCAAAAGCAAATTTGTGGAGAAGATTTTTGGCGGATTTTGGCGCTGAGACACTAACAGGCGTCACGTGAGCGACATCAAGAGAGAAAATTTCTCTTTACTACGTCATCAAACGAAACAAAATTTAGCTAAGCCTTTTCCAAACACAAAACTTTGATTGCAATTTTATAAATTTCTACGAAACCAAATACAAAAGTAAACATATCTTAATAAACTAGATTTTTCAAGGATTTTTTTCGTATTTTAAGTCTGTGGATGACGAAAATTATGGCAGTAACTCTTTAACAAAATTCTCGTGGCACGTTCCGTGTCAAATGAAATTTATCACGACATTTGATAAAATTTGCGCGCGACGTGACAATCGTGGCGCGAGAATTTTATTAATAAAATGGCAAGGCGTTACGCGATTAGTCGGAGGCCCTTCTTTAAAATTATCCTTAAAATCTGAACCTGATATGAATTTTAAAATCATTCGGATGTATTTCTTAAATGTTTGGCTATGCAGACTGGTTTTATAATTAGTAGAAGAATCGATAAAAATCACTTGATTTTATACTTCACCCTCTTTATTAATTATCGTACACTTATTATTTTCTAACTATTTAAGTGCTACTATAAATATTAAGATAACTTGGTAATAAGAGACACACAATATTTTTTTGACATAATGTCCCCTTTGCACAAAGTATCGCGAGAGTCTGAAAATGCAATTAGTGTGTAGCAATATTGAAATCTAACAAAGCAGCCAGGTTAGAAATGAGCTATTTTAGTTCATTTTCTTATAATGTGTGTATAAATATTGTCAATTAACCGAGCAATTAACCTAACTGTTTCTAATGCTCAAATGTTTAGTTGTTCTGTTTTTTTAGAGGTAGAAATAAGTAGTACATATATGCCGTTCCCAGAACAGGTACAGTGGAAGGCAGGGAGGATTGAGGATTGAGGATATGAGGATTGAGGATTGAGGATTGCAAGATGGCGGGTGAGAAAACGTATGCCTTTTTTGATTGACTCTCCCCTCTCTCAGACCTGCAAGTGGGCGTTTTTTGATTGACTCACCCCTCTCATCCCCGCACCTGCAAGGGGTGTTTTTGATTGACAGGTCAATGAAGCGTGTTCGATTCTCGGATGTAGAAGTACATACATTGGAGTATGAAGATAGAGTGAATTATGATTTAAGAAATTCAATTCAATTCAATTCAATTAATGTTTAATGTCTGCATAATAACATGCTTGCGCACTTTTTACAATTATACAGAGTAGTTATATTAGTTTTTATAATTTTCCTATGTTAGTCATTCAACAAAAACAAAAAGGTAAAATATCCAATTCTATAAATTTTCGTTATTTAGTAAAAGTTTTCATCGCTTTTTATTATTATTAAGTCATTAATGCAATTTTTAATTCTCTTTTGAATTTCTGTTGGTTATTTTCAAATATATCTAGACGGTCGGCAATTTTGTTATAATGTCTTTGGGCTCTGGTTACGGGGTTCAGATTTGAATTAGTTTTTATGTAAAAGATTTCTTTGCATCTTGTTTTTAGGTTTGGTACTCTAAAGTGTATATTTTCGAACAGTTCCATACAGTCAACGCGGTTGTGAACTATTTTATATAAAAATATAATTTCCATATATTTAATTCTATTTTCAATGGTAAGTATATTTAATTTCCTTAGAGTTTCTATGTAATCAAGCTGACCCTGTGCTGCAAAGTATATTTTAAATTGTTTAACAAACTTTCTTTGTATGCGTTCGAGTTTTGTTATATTATAATTAGCAGTGCCTCCCCATACGAGAGCGCAGTATTCTAGTTTTGGTCTTACGATTGCCGTATATAGTTGAGTGAATACCTTTGCACTTCTAAGTTCCCTTGAAATTCTAAGAATACCATATAATTTTCTAAGTCCCTCAGAAATCGTTATGTCTATGTGTTCCCGGAAATACAGTTTCTTATCTAGCCATGTGCCTAGGTCTTTAGTTAGATTTGACCTATTTATTATGGTGTTATCTATTCTGTACTCGAAAGTAATAGGGTTGACCTTTCTAGTAAAAGACGCCACTGTTGTTTTCAGGGCATTAAGATTCATTTCATTAAGCAGACCCCATTGGTTAATTCTATTCAATTCCTTTTGAAGTTCGATGCAATCTGATAGCTTTCCAACGTTTTTATAGGTTTTATTGTCGTCCGCGTAGGCTTTTATTTGTGCTTCTTTGGATCGTTTGTCATATAGGTCGTTAATGAAAATTGAGAATAGCAATGGGCCCAGAGAGAACCCCTGTGGAACGCCTCTTAATGATTTGTATCTACTCGCTGTAAGAACATTGTTTATCTTTATGATGTTCCATCTATTGGTTAGATAGCTTTCCATCCAACAAAGTAGCGGGCCGCCTAATCCGTGACTGGTCAACTTGGAAAGAAGAATCTTATGGTTCATACAATCAAAGGCCTTAGACAGATCCATAAATATGCAGTCCACTTGTTGCTGGTGTTCGATTAATGGAGCTGCGTACGTTAGTAGTGATGTTAAATTGGTAGCGGTTGATCTGGATTTACAAAAACCGTGTTGTTCTTTGGCAAGAATGGGTGAGAACCAGGCGCTTATGTATTTATGGATTATACTCTCAAAGAGTTTCGAAAAAACCGGTACCAGTGAAATCGGACGATAATTGTTTATGTCAACTTTAGGACCTTTTTTATGTATCGGTATTATGACTGAGGTTTTCCATGCTGCTGGATATGTTCCGTTTGATAGTGAGAGATTGAAAATATAGAGTAACAGTGGAGCAAACACGTCCTGACAGCCCTTGATTATAAATGCAGGTATTTCGTCTAATCCGGTTGATTTTTTATTTTTCAGCTTCCTGATGCCTTCTATGACGTCCTGAGTGGTGATTTGAAGTTGGCTAAAGGTTCCGTGGTTTGTGGCATTCGTTTCCTCAGGTAGGGGTTTATGTATTGTCGTTGTTCCTTTAGGGTTACTACCAATGGCTTTGAAATGTGTACAGAATATTTCCGCTAGTACTTTATTCGATGTTGCATATGTCCCGTCGTTTTTTGAGAGAATAAGGGCCTCCTTTTCTTTCGGTTTTAATCTATTATTAACGTATGTCCATAGTTTGTCTGGTTTTTCTTTCAGGTCGGCCACAACTAACGAGGTGAAATGTAGGCGGTCTATTTTTAGAAGTCTTTGAGATTCCCTTCTGTTATTTCTGTAGAACTCGAGATCTTCCGGTTTTTTGTGCGCTTATATTTTTTGTGGAAATATAGTTTTCTCCCTAGACATTGGCGTAACTCTTTCGAGAACCATAATGGGTATCTATGAATTATTTTGCCCGCTTTTGGTACATTTTGATTTATTACTTCCTGAACAGTTTCCTGCAGAATGTCTACTGCCTTGTCTGGTACTTTTGTTTGGAGTAAGTCTGTCCAGTCTCTGGTCCTGAGAGAGTTATATAGTTGTTTGTAATCACCTTTGCTATAATTACGCCGTTTTCGGTCATCTGAAAGGTTTTGTCTTATGTCTTCCCAGCTAAGCGATATTAGAAGAGGTGGGTGATAGACGTCGACGGGTAGCAGATGTGTATTGTCCATGGTAACGGATATATCGTCGATGTTGGTAAGTACTAAATCCAGAGTATTGCCGGATTGGTTCTTAAGTGTATTCTTCTGTTTCAGATTTAGTGCGCATGTGAGGTCAAAGAAAATTTCAGCTTTTGGTTTCACCATACTATTACAGTCATGGGAAGTTAGACGTTCCCAGTCAGCTCGCGGTAGGTTAAAGTCACCAAGGATTAGGTGTGTGCCGTCATAGAGTTGAAGTCGTTCACTTATTTTTTGGATGTAATGTCCGTACTCTTCGACCTTACAGTTTGGAGGGAAATAGTGATTACCAAGTAATATGTTTCGGCCTTTGGTCGTCATTATCTCAATCCAAACGCACTCGCTGGTGAGCTCTAGGTCAGATCTCCGTATGGCTTTAAGGAGTCGCTTTGCGATGATCATTGAACCTCCACCGCGGATACTATGTTCGGAGTTTTGTCGTCGGTCGGATCTAAATGCCACCATATTTTCTGGTATAAAATCAGCGTTAAAATGGGTTTCATTAAGATAGGTTTCTGTTAAACAGATGATGTCGGAGTCACAGTTGACTAGTGCTAGATGGAGGTCTTCTAGCTTGGTGCGGAGTCCTCTCACGTTTTGGTAGCGTATGTTTAGTGAGTGCTTGTGGTCATGCATTTTGGTCGTTTTTGCCATAATTATCCGAGACACTGTGGTAAGTAGTAAACCTCTTCCCTTTCCTTACTTCTCGTTTGTAGATAAGTCCTTACTCAGGCTATTGTCTCTGTTTATTGTGGCCGTGACTTTTGGTACGCTGCCATTTGGAGATGGCGGAGTGTCTATCCGTGTGGTTTCGTCCAGGACACTATCCCTAACCTCATCGTATTTGCGATTGTGCCTGAGCCATCCTCTGTAGACTGAGTAGACTGAGTTTTCTGGCCAAGATTCAGGGTTATCAAGTTTTTCAAACTCTGTGTCTCCCAGAGCCACGTGATAGGACGCGTAAGCAGGGGATCTGGTTTTTAGTCTAGTCACCACAACTGTTTGAAGAGTATGTTCTTTTGTAACCAGCTTTTGAAGTCTGTCGTTGATAGACTTGGATCTATACGAGAGACAAAGTAGGCCTTTTTCCTTATAATTTTTGTGTTTTCTGGTAGAAGCGCCCGGATTGTGGTTGAGTTGTTCTTTCCTACCCTGTGGGGCTTGACTTTATTGTGTTGCTTACTTTGATTTGTTTGTCGGCTTTTAGTATTGGAAAAAACTTTATCCCTTCTTCTTATACTGTCGTTCCCAGTATTATTCTGTACCATGTCACTATAGGTGCACATTGGTGATGTGTTCTCTATTGATCTATTTGCAATTTTGTTATAGCTTTCTGTCAGAATACTTAACTGGCCAGTGACTAGAGAGTTTTGTAGTTTTAGTTCGTTTAGCTCTTCGGTGATTGGAGTGAGGTCTATTGGGGACATCGATGCTGTAGTAATAGTGCTCGAGTTATGTAAAAGAATGTTAGTTTGAGTTTTCAAGTCCTTAATGTCGTTTTGTATGGATGCCATTACTTTGTCATGATTAATCTCCTGATGCGATTTTATTGTCTTTGTGTCAACTTTAAGAGACAAATTTTGACTTTTTATGTCCTCTAATTCTGATTTTACAGAGCCAATTTCATCTAATAACATATTCATCAAACTCTTAAGTTGATCAAACACTGACTTATTATCCCTAGATATTCCTTCCTCATTAAAGTATTCATTTAACATTTTTGGTAATTCGTTCGTGAGAGAGTCTATAATACTGTCAAGTTTATTTTTATTTGCTGTTTTAGGTTCCTTTTTCTTTATATGATGCTCAATGTCTCTAACCGCAGCGGACCGCTCTTCAATTTTATTTTCCTTTAGGGTTTTAGATTGGCTCAGCGGTATGTTGTTGGTTGATTGGCTAGGATTTGAAGTAAGAGATAATAGGGCATCTTCAGAATGGCTCTTTCTTTTGCAACCATGACAAAGATGTTTGGAATTAATTCCATTATATATTAAGGTGATTTCATCATCACTGATAAGATTTAAGCATTTGCTGTGGCTCTTCACTTTACATTCCTTGCAGGGAATTGCTTTCTGACTACCAAACACGCCTTCTTCACAAATTGGACATGGGTCTTTAGCGGCCGGCATAATAATATTTTCAGAATTGTGTTTTGAGGATATTGACAAGTACAGAGGATATGTTAATAGTAGTGTTAGTCTTCTGCTAGTACTTATTTAAAAATCCGGCAACTGCTCTTGTGTAAAGTAGAGAGTAATTTAGAATTAACTTATCTTCTTTATTTCTAGGTGCTGATTTTCTACTCTTCTTTTCCTATTTCCAGGTGTGGATCGTTCTCAGGACAGCGACGAAGCGCGACGTGGGTTTGCGGCGGTGGAATGGGCCTTGGTCACAGTTAGAGAATCTTTAACGCGTCCTTCGTTTCCAATCCTAACTTAACTTAATTTAATCTTCGTCCATTTATTATTTGTTACAACTCATTTAAAGTAGAATATAAATTAATAAAAATTAAAATTTATTGTCAACTTTACTAAGCCTTAGTCAGGTTGAGAACGTTTCACCGTCGAGCCGAGGCTTAACGGGAGCTAGAATCCGTGCGACTCACTCGTCCGAAAGTCAGATAATAATGTGATAAACAGTATTTTAATATGTTAATTAGATTAAAATTTGAACCATTAATTTCCCCGGTATTAATCAAATGGTTAAGGGGGTATGAAACTCCAGATGCCGTTGGGGGGGGGGATAAAGAATCCCCGTAAAAACCCAGCTCTACCGATTATTCTAGATCATTCCAGAAAATTTAAAATACCCCATAAAACCCAGGTTAACGTTGTTTAAGGCCATGACGTAAAATGTACAGTCAAAGTTGTGGATTGTTCGAGAATAATCTTTCCGAAAAAACCCACTGCGTAAACACCATTAATGTACAGTCAAAGCTAGGATGATGATCTTATTAAATAGTATAAATAGCCAGGACCCTGAGTTAAACCATCATCACAATCTCTCTAATGTCCGACGAGGAAGGAAGGACCATCCAACAAGTACAATGTAAGTATAATTTTTGTGGACTTGGTGTTTTTTAAAATTAAAGTTTGGATGTAAAACTTAGATTTCTTTCTTTTTCTATTTGACAGAATGTCTGCCGTAGTGCTATTTCCCTATCAGATGAAAAAGTAATTGAGGTTACCCCGAAGTTAGACGTACGACTAGGGTTCAAAGACAGTTCTACGGGACTCATACTTCACCAGTCTGATTTCCACGAGCTATACGCTAGGAAGGATGAAATATTCAAGTTCTTCGAAACCGACGACGCCCCGGAGACATCATGGTTCTTTACCGGTTCTGAAACGAAGCGTGTGGAGTTGCGAACATATCGAGACCGTAAGATTATAGACATCAGGGAACTATACCCTGGAACAGGTGCTATGTACGGCAAGTTCTTCCCAACAAAGAAGGGATTCGCCGTTGGACACTACCTTGCCAAAACGTTAATGGATACGTATAAAGACGTAGTCACATTTCTTAACGAGGCGTGTCGAGTACGTGTGTTATTAAAAAATTTTATTGTAGAACAATTGAAATCAAACATCCGTAAATGTTGTTACGGATGTAGTATTGATCACCCCTCTCAAACTCAACACGATTGTTTGAATGGGTGGGAAATGCGTGTTTCAATGAACTTTGACACCGCGATAAGTAATCTTGATTATGTTGAAATTTATAAGATATTTACCCTAAGCACTTTTTTAAGTGACGAATTTTGTAAGTCTATGATTGGTCAAATCGTATGTAATGCTAAAGAATATTTGTAAATAAAAACAACTTGATTCTTAAAAAGTGATTCATTCCTTAAAATGGACTTCTGCTTACAACACCTATTTAACGGTCTCATAGCCGGGGCGACACAATCGGGAAAATCATACTTTGTAGCTAACCTTATAAAGTATAAAGATATATGTATATCACCCTCTCCAGATAGGATAATATGGTGTTACACTGAATATCATCCGAAATTATTTAATTCGGTATTAGATCACACGCCTTCTGTAGAATTTCACGAAGGTATATTAAATGTGAATATATTAGACCCCAATATCAAGAATTTTTTTATACTTGATGATTTACTTTGTGAAATATCTAATAACAAAGATGTAACTAATTTGTTCATACGGGGCTCGCACCATAAAAACACATCTGTTTTTATTTTGATGCAAAATTTATATTACCCCGGGAAGGAAATTAGAACATTAAATTTAAACGCCCACTACTTGATAATATTCAAATCCCCCCCGAGATAAATCGGCTATATTTCATTTAGCCAAACAGATTTGTCCCACTAATAGTAAATACGTCATTGACGCGTTCCATCAGGCAATTGCTAGAGATTTTGGGTATTTATGGGTTGATTTAAAGCCAACGACGTCAGATGATCATAGACTACGGACGGGACTCATACCAGGCGAAGAAGCCGCAGTCTATATTCCAAAATGAAAAGAGTGCATACGCATCAACATTTCTTAAAGTATCTGACTACTTGTAATGCGTGTCAGAGAAAATACGCTATCAAGCACGCTAGTAATGACTCTTTCAAGGCCATAGTGGAATGTTGTATAAATGTCCTACGCGGCAACGTGAAGTTATCAGATGACCAGAAGAAACGATTGAAGAAGCACTGTCTAATGTTACGGAAGTTATCTAAACAAAGCACTGTAGCAAAACGAAAAAAGATCCTAATTCAAAAAGGTGAATTTTTACCTCTTTTGTTAGCACCCCTCTTATCACTTGTTAGCAGTGCTGCCGGTGCGGCTATAAGCAGAGCAATTAAAAATGGCTAGAAAGATGATATTGGTACCTGAAGAGGTTTACCGTCGATTAAACTCACAACCAAAAGTTGAACTTGGTGAAAATGTGGATACGAAGACTGTTTTGGTAGACAACAAATTGAACCAGACGCAAAAAGTTAACATGTACAATCATTTACTAACGAGTGCTATTAACAAAAGAAAAAAGAAGAAACCTGTTAAACAACTGAAAAAGAAAGATTGGTATTCTGAAATAGCCATGACAATAACAGATTCACACCTCAAACCAGCCATTGCCTTATACAAGTGGATTGATATCAACTCCAAGATTAACTGGTCTCCCAACGGGGAACTCATATACAGGGGGCAACCAATCGTCGGGTCGAATATTATGGATATTTTACACGAATCCGTTAAAGGTTATAAAAGTAAACCGAAACACACTGTCGTTGGAATAAATCAGTTTTACGAAATGTTAATAAAAGAAAATGTACCAAAAACTATCGTGAGAAACAAATTCCCCTTTGGAGGCTCTACGAGTGTTGTACCAAATACCTATCTCGATGTATCTAAAAGCGATTTACCGAGCATTGATTATTATCCCCCAACCCCGGATTCCTACTACGATAATGGTCTCCACACCTGGATAAACTTGAAATAAAGAATATATATCAATACCACGTTTCATTTCTTTCACAAATTACTTACACGTTATCATGGAAGGATGTAACGACCTTTCTCCCACAGGGCTTCTAGCCTCCCTGTCCGTTTCATTTTTAAATAATCCCAAAGTTATTACGGCGCTTTTGATATTATTTCTTATTATAATTATCGAGTTATCTGATTTCGCTTATTGGTATACTCAAAAAACCTTAAACTGCACGACTAATGGATAAACTAGAAGAAATATACTTCAATGAAAATGATCTGGGGAGCTTCGGAGGTGTACAAGGACTATATAGGGCTGCGAGAGAAAAGGGGATTAACGTTTCCTTAAATGATGTTATTGAGTTCCTACAACGTCAAGATACGTACACGCTACACAAACCCGCGAGGCACAACTTCAGAAGGAACAAGACTATTGTGTACGGTATAGATGAACAATGGCAACTTGATCTGGCAGACATGCAAAACATTAAGCGTCATAATGACGGATATAGATTTCTACTGTGCTGTATTGACGTATTCAGTAAATTTGCTTTCGCCGTCGCTATTAAAGACAAGAAAGGACCTACGATGGTTGCGGCGTTTAGATCCGTTTTAGAGTCTGGTAGAAAACCCAAGATTGTTCAGTCAGATCATGGGAATGAATTTCTAAATAAAGAACTGCAAAGTGAATTGAAACGTTTGGATATCAAGTTTTTCGCCACACACTCGGAAGTGAAATGCAGTATAGTTGAACGATTTAATCGAACCTTGAAGGAGCGAATGTACCGATATTTTACGCAAAACGACACCTACAAATACATTGACGTATTACCCGACTTATTGGAATCGTATAATAACAACTACCACAAATCAATTAAATGCAAACCCACTGAAGTGACAGAGCAAAATTCGAAAGAAATCTGATTAAATTTGTACGGAAAAGTAAACTTTTCGCCGCCAGTTTCATACCCCTTTGAAATTGATGATTTAGTTAGAATAAGCAAAAATAAAAGAACGTTTGAAAAAGGGTATTTGGCCAATTATACCGAAGAACTATTCAAAGTAACAGAACGAATCCCGAGAGATCCACCGGTATATAAACTGAAGGATTTGAACTCCGAGCTCATTTCCGGTGTGTTCTACAAAGAGGAAATACAGAGAGTTGGCAAGGACCTAGAAAACTGTAAATTTAAAATTGAAAAACTATTACGAAAACGTAAAAAACCTGACGGTACTAAAGAACTCCTCGTACGGTGGAGAGGGTATAGTTCCGAATTTGATTCCTGGGTGCAAGAAATCGACGTAAAATGAGTTTCTACATCACACTACCCTCTGACTCGTCAACGCAATATTTCAAAGGAAATACTATAAGCAAGTTCAGAACGTATCTACCAGAACCTATAATTCTAGGGGGATCTCACGAGGTTGCTCTGGCTGAAATAAGCTATCCTAGAACTTGGAATAATGTAAAAAGGGAATGCGCAGTTCACATTTGGGATAATTCGTTCGTAGGTGTTGCTTCGGATGCAATGGATGAATTCCCAGAAGAGGGATCTGGTGTTGGTGAAAGTGGACAGACAATTAACGGAGTGAATGAAAACCGGGGTATATCGATAATTATACCTCCCGGATATTACGGTTCTGTAGAGGAATTACTCGAAATATGGTCAGCCGACGACGATGCTGGTGCTACTGAAAAAATAAAATCTAGGGTTGAGTTTTCATACAACAAACCAAATCGACGGGTGATGGTTGAGTTAAAAGGGACGAACCAACTTTATATCCCAAGCGAAATTGCCACTATATTAGGGTTCACGAGGAATTACAAAAAAGACTTCACTGTGGTCGCCTCTATGACGGCCCCATTCAGTTGTGATATGGATGCTGGAATGCACTCCTTATTCGTATACTCTGATATAATTCAGTCTCGATCGGTAGGAGACTCTGACGTCCCTCTCTTAAGAATTATAAGTATCAACGGGAAAGATGGTGACACGGTGGAAAAAGAGTTTGCTAAACCCCATTACATGCCCATAGCGAAAAACCACTTCCAAACAATTGAAATAAACATTATGAGTGAAATGGGTAAACCGGTTAAGTTTGAACGTGGGAAAGTTCACGTCACTCTACATTTCAGGCCCAGAAGAACTTGGCACTTGTTATAAGAACTACGTTGAATTCAATCTCCGCCCCATTTATGACGTGATTGTCAAAGTGTAAGGATGTCTCCACCCACACGGGTCACGTTTCTGTTAAGGATTATGAGGACTATTATCTAAATCAAATTGGACATGGATCCATCCCAGTATATAGAGGTTTGGCCGTGCAACGTGGTTATGGCCTGGGGTCAATTATCTCCTCGGCGTTCAGATCGGCCATGCCATTACTTAAAAGGGGTGCCACGTTCCTAGGTCGAAAGTTTTTAAACACTGGCGCGAAAATTGCGACGGATTATACAAGCGGTGTACCCATTAAACAAGCATTGAGAACTAGGGGTAAAGAAGCGGGTAAGGAAACATTGAGAAGGGCCGCCGAAGAAGTGACCAAGCTAACTGGAAACGGACGTAAAAGGAAACGCAAAGTGTCACCCATCATCAGTTCTGTTCGAGCTAAGAAGAAGAGAAGGTCGTCATCTTTACACCCGGATATATTTTCATAATGTCGCTCGCACACCCAAACTCTATGAACAGCGTCAGCTCGGAACTAAATGTTTTTCACGTACCCTATACCCAAACTGGGATAGTAGGAAGTCAATGGGTGGAGTATAACTCTGCCTCCAATGTGGATGAAAATCAGGCTATTATATTTCCCGTCACCGGGAACTCCGAGACATACATGGACTTGAAAAACACGCTCCTGTAAGTAAAAGTGGTTAAAGCGGATGGGTCTCTACCTAAAGCCGCTGTGTACGATGCGAATGGTGATATAACTACTCAGGCGGATAAAGTTGGACCCGAAAACCTATTACTCTCCAGTCTTTTTAGTGAACTATACGTATCGTTGAATGATAGATCAGTTACATCATGTCCTCAACAATACGCATTCAAGAGCATGATTCAAACGCTATTGACATTTGGTGGTCCAGCGAAAAAGAGTTTTTTGACCGGGGCACTATTCTACAAAGATACGGCGGGACATTTTGACGACTTTTCCGAAAATGAAGGGTTTTTGAAACGGAGTGAATTCGCCCAAAATGGGGTTATAGACTTGATTGGCGTCGTACACGCCGATATATGTCAGCAAAATCGCTTTATCCCCAATCTGGTCGATGTGAATTTTAAATTTATCAAAAGTCCCAACGAATTCTGCTTACATGCGGATGGAAATAAAGCGAAAGTTATATTTACCCACGCTTCGTTATTCATAAGAAGAGTTAAACTAACCCCCGAGATTATGATATCACACGCCAAAACCCTGGAATTGGCCACGATGAAATACCCCATAACACGTACGGAATGTAATACGTTTTCCATATCTCAAGGAAGTAAAATAGCAGTCAAAGACAATTTATTTAGCGGTCAACAACCGAATAAAGTTGTAATTGGATTTATAGACCAGAACGCGTTTTTGGGTGATTATAAAGTGTCGCCTTTTAATTTTAAAAATGAAGCGGTGACTCAAATGCTTTGGTCCCATTGAACCGAATTCCCATTCGACAGTACGGCTTTTTTTGCGGTGTCCCATTCGACCGAACGTAGCCAAAGGTGCGATTTTATTATAGTCCCATTGGACCGAAATTCTATTGAACTGGACGAAGACATACTGTGTGGTTTTGCATTAAATATATTTTTAATTTCACAACTTATTATTGTTAAAATAAATGTGAGTTGAAAATGTATTACTGCACTTATTTTAACAGCGTTTTAATTACGGCGAACCTCACCTACCCTAGCCTAACCTAACCTAACCTAACCAAACGTAACCTAACCTAACCTAACCTAACCTAACCCAAACTTGTTTCGAGGTAAAAAGATTATTTATATGAGAATTAAAAGCCCGCCTCTTACCACGAACAATTTATTAGCAATAATAGAAATATTTTGGAAAAGATGTCAGATAATTAATTAGAGAATTTTTGGAAAAGGTGGCAGCTAATTAATAGGAGAATATTTTGGAAAAGGTGGCAGCTAATTAAAAGGAGAATATTTTGGAAAATGTGGCAGCTAATTAAAAGGAGAATATTTTGGAAAATGTGGCAGCTAATTAGTAGGAGAATGTTTTGGAAAATGTGGCAGCTAATTAGTAGGAGAATGTTTTGGAAAAGGTTGCAGCTAAATTATGGGAGAATATTTTGGAAAAGGTGGCAGCTAATTAATAGGAGAATGTTTTGGAAAATGTGGCAGCTAATTAGTAGGAGAATATTTTGGAAAAGGTGTCTGCTAAATAATAGGAAAATCTTTTCGAAAAGGTTGCAGCTAATTAAAGGGGGAATGTTTTGGAAAAGGTGGTAGCTATTTAAAGGGAGAATATTTTGGAAAAGGTGAAAGCTAATTAAAAGGAGCATATTTTGGAAAAGGTGTCAACGAATTATCGGAATCAAACCTAACCTAACCTAACCTAACCTAACCTTACCTTACCTAACCTAACCTAACCTAACCTAACCTAACCTAACCCACCCGAAACCAAAATATTATAATTTTAATTTAAAACTTAAAGACATTGATGGAACTACCATTAAGACTGTACTTCATTTTAAGCACAATTTGTTTATTAATTCTATATATCTCTTGCCTTGAAAGGAATGAAAGTGAGCGTTTTAATTAGTATCACGAAATATTTACTTTTAATATTATTAACATACCTTTCGGAGATTCGAACCAACAACCTATCGCTTCTTAGTCCAACACCGTTTCCACTACACCACCGAATTGCTGACGGCTACAGTGTTTCAAGTTATAATGATGTATTTTTAGGGGCATATTCGGACGATTGGGATTTCGATCCATCGGGAATATAGCCATTGGGCTGGAAATCTAAAATCATTGCGGGATTTTCGGTCGAATGGGATTTCGGTCCATTGGGAATTCGGTTGAAAGGAACGATACCACTCAAATCACCTTATCCGTTGATGGGGTTAGCGTACCCCATAAACCCTTAAACCCCAACTTTAAGGATAACCTATGTATGAGATCGTACGCCAATCTCTTTCTTCAAACCGGACAATGGAATATCGACGAGGGTAATTTCATTGACCGTGACGAGTTCGCCAATGGTAATTCTCTTTTCGTATTCGACTTGACCCCCGACCTGAATGGTAGTTCGACTGAAAGTTTCAACTTTATAAAGAACGGTAGTGTCCGATTGGAGTTAATATTTGCCGAAGCGCTACCGGCTACAATTGCCGTCGTTTACTATTCCGAATTCCAATCTTTGATTGAAATTGACAAAAACCGAGCCGTTTTATTCGATCAAAGCTCATAATGGACTCTCGACAACTTGAGAGAATATTAAGGCGCGATCCATACACTAGAAATTTGTTCCGTGGAATATTTCCGGCGGATAAATTACCACTAACTGTTAAAACATTTCCATCGCTATTTATTGTGAACACTGATACGTCTAAAGGGGGAGGAGAACATTGGACGGCTATATACATTTCGAGGAAAAAGAATACTGAATTCTTTGAAAGCTATGGAAATCCTCCGGATTTATTTAAATTTAACGATTTTGTAGAGCGAAACAGCCTAACTGTTACGTTTAATTCACGCCAACTACAGGGGGAATTAAGTCAAACTTGTGGTGGGTATTGTGTCTATTTCTCGTTGTATAGATGTAGGGGTGTTAAAATGTTTGATATAATAAAACGATTTACTAAAAATAAAAATGTTAATGATCGTATGATATCTGAATATTCTACAGGGCCGGTAGGCCCTTGTAGATATGACATGACACCCTTCCGTAATGTTAAAGGAAAATTCACAGTTTTTAGGGTTAGCGTCCCATAGAAAAAGCATTAAAAAATTTCGGTTTTTTAAGGCAATTGAAGCCGGCCATACGGAAAAACTATAGCGAAGTTAGTTTTCGGGATACTTCTAAATTAACAAGCATTTATTAAATCGGAAACTTACCTGTTTCGATTTTTAATTAATGAAATCTAAGTATTGTACTTTAACTAATTAACAAAGTACATCAAAAGATTACTTTTGGGTCAGAAGTCAGCCTAACCTTAAAGCGCGCTTAAACCTATTTCTTGATTTCGTTCTCGTTGACAACTAGAAGGGCTTAAGTTTGTGCGTACTAACAAGTTACGTTGATAAATTTCAAATGTTGATTTTCTTGCTGATTTTCCTAATTTCTTAGCAGTTGACGCTAACAAATTACTTTGGTATTTCATCCGAGCTTGAACACCTTTATACGTATTTTCTAATTAACTATAGCATCCTTAATAAGAATTACTTCGTTCTCAGGTCGAATTTTAGTCTAGAAAAGTAATTCAGGTAAATAATTACAGTTAATAGAGGTTTTAATATAATTTAAAGTAAGTTTTTCGACGTTCTTTACGGCCAAGGCTTAAGTTGTATAGACTAATGGCACCCCATGTTATTTCCCCATAGAGCTTAATACAGTCAAAGACAGAGAGCTGCCATTACCCTATTTTAGTTACTCTGTGTAATTATAGTCTCATGTAGTGTCTTTCCTCTTTAAAGATTATTAAAAAGGCTGATTTCCAGCTCTCATTTGTTTTGGAATCCTGTGTATAGTCTGCTCAATTTTATGCTAGAAACATAGTCTAACCGGGTTAACCCTAGGGTTTTTATGCTGTATTCACCGTGTGCGCTTCCAATTTGATGTAAAAAATGGCGTACCTATTCAAATTAATAAGGTGTTGAAATAAAGATAGTGCTTTTCACCTGGTAAGATGACAAAAAGTTTAAAATGTTTTCCTTACGGCAGTTAAAAGAGTCGTGGTGTTTACGTTAGCGCAGTTTAACTATATGTTACCAACAGTGGATTTTGTTAATTCATAAATATAAGTAACAGTGGTGCTGATTAATCCAGGAGGACAGTGTCGTTATGTAATTTAATTAGTCAAATAATTTCCATGTTTACATCAGCGCAGATTTTTCCAACGTAACCACGTCAGCAACGGAGGCTTACGTTGTTCGCTATCTCCACAGTTCACATTGCCGTTTGTTTATTTGTCTAAATTGCTATGAATTGTTTAGGTATTTAATTTAATTACTGTTATTGAAGCCAAAGTTGCTAAACTATAGAATCACATCATTCATTAACATATGTTATAGATGATCTTTATGTTACCGCAAATCTAGCACACGGTATGATAAAAATTGAACTTATTGTGTTGGCAAGAATGAAAAACTCTTCTAAACTTTACAATTAAGGTGATTTGAAACTCATTTTATAAGCTAAATCAACACTGCCAAACCTCAATCCTTCATTAATTTCAACTTAATTAAGTATAATTAACGTGAATTTAAACATTAAATATACATATTTGGATGAGAACTCGAGTAACTTTGAAATAAAATACTTAATTAAGATTAAAACTGCACAAGCTGTTAGTATAGCCCCAAACCTCAATCCTTCATTAATTTCAACTTAATTAAGTATAATTAACGTGAATTTAAACATTAAATATACATATTTGGATGAGAACTCGAGTAACTTTGAAATAAAATACTTAATTAAGATTAAAACTGCACAAGCTGTTAGTATAGCCCCATGTTTTCTATCTCATGCTTAGTTAATTTAAATTATCTTTAAAGTACATTAATAGGCGCGAAATTCGAAAGTTTAAGGTAAAATAAGATTCTAAACCCACTAAAAATTGCAATTAAGGTTAAGTATATATTGAAAGTCATTTATAACCCAAATGTACACTGCCGAAACACAATCCTACGTTAATTAAGGGTTTCCTTTTAAACATGAACTTGATATCTCCATAAGTAAAAAAATATCTATCCAAATTATTAAGGCGGTGATAATCAACGGTAGTGTATTCACCATGTGAAAAATTGACATCAAAATCCTACGGTAAAGCTGAAAGAAAGTTAAATGTGAAAAATCAAGGATGATATTTTCATCATATCAAAATTTCAACAACGGAAATCTGAGGGAGAACTACCACTTCATTGTGTTTTGAACACCGCAGCTGTTTACATTAGCGCGGTCCTTTCAACGTTACCATATAAAATACACAGGGATTATGCGAGAAAAAACATCGACTATTTTTTTTTATAACTCTTTTATTTTAAAAAAATTTTAGAACATTTTTGTAATAAAAAAAAAGTTATAATTTTAAACAATTGTAGTTTAAAATAAAAATTTACATTTAAAAAAATAACACTTGAAAAAAAAGGAAAAAGAAATTATTTACAAAAAAAATTAAATGTTATTTTTATTGCCAATCCTGTAAGGAAATGGTTTAAAAGTGTGATTTAAATTATAATGATGAAGGTCCAATTCTGTTATTGTTTTAGCTGTGATACGTATTTCTAAAGGGTTAATGTCAATGTCGCGAGTCAGCAGGCAATTTTATGGCAGCGAGAGATATAAATAGCTGCAAATTTTATTGTTTGAGATAGACACTAGCCCATTAGTTAATTTTTATCACATGCAAAATATTTTTAAAGAATTGAACCCCTCTCCCAGAAGAGAAAACAGGAAACCTACTATACAGGGTATACCAAAAAATGCTGGGAGAACCAAAGTACAGTTGGCTCTATTGACGAATTTTGAGTCGAAAATGTTTTATGACTTTTTTGCCACCGTTTTTGACTGAATTTAATAAATATTAATTTATTGTAACCTTCCGTAATAGTTTAGGGACCTCCCGAGTTTCTACTCCAGGGGTGTATGATTTATATAGAGGATTAACACCCTGTGTTACCTTTGACCTTTCCCTAACTATATAAAGGTAGATTGCTTATGATAATAAGTCAGTCATTCTCCACTACTAAGATGTTGTAGTTCGCTCGAGCGTAGGGCTTTGACCCTGATATTGGACTTCATCATCGCAACTAATTATTATTTAATTTCTTTAATTTGTACTAAATACAAGTCGATATTTTTAGTTTAGTCTTTCGTTATTTATTCAGTTATTATAATAAAGTATGAATGAACCTCAGGTACTAGAGTAGTTTAAGTATTTAACTATTTACCAAGGTTTTTATGGCCACGTGGGGCGAGTTTAGAAATTTCCTTTACATTCCTTTTTAATAAATTTTAAATTATAGTTTGTAAAAGGTGACCTGGACAGGAAAATCTCAAAGAATAATTTCGACTCAAAGTTGCATCTGAAGCAAACCAACTCACTGTTATTTGGTCCTACCACTCTTTTTAGGACATAAAGCTTACGAATTTATCTCGGCCTCCAGTTCATCGAGGGACATGCCCTCCTCCTCCAGCGGCTCCTCCCCAACGCCTTCAGGCTGGGCCGGCTCCTCCCCAACGCCTTCAGGCTGGGCCGGCTCCTCCCCAGCGCCTTGAGGCTGGGGGGGCTGCACTCCAGCGCCTTGAGGAGGGGTAGGCGCCTCCCCACGCGGAACCTCCGCCAACGGAGTTTCTTGGCCATCTTGGACCCCTTTCAACAGAATTGAATAATAATTTGTACATTTTGACATTTAAGTATCAAACAAGTTTTATACCACGAACGCGGCTCCAACAGTCGCGTGCCAAATGGCCATAGCGATCGCAATTATTGCAACGCCGGCCTCTGGCGTTGCGACCGCTATGGCCAACACGACCTCCGCGGCCAACACGACCTCCGCGGCCAACACGACCTCCGCGGCCTCCACGCCCTACGTGGCCTCCGCGGCCTCCACGCCCTACGTGGCCTCCGCGGCCCCCACGGCCTACGTGCCTCCGCGGCCCCCACGGCCTACGTGGCCTCCGCGGCCCCCACGGCCTTCATGACCTCCAGGACCTCCGTGGCCTCCACGACTTTGAGGGAGGCCCATTGCCCCCGTTGAAATGCGGCCCCCTCCACCGCCTTCCTCACGTCCATTATTGTTAAGGTGCACATGGTGCACCGTAACGTTACAGTTCTCAGAAATATAGAATAGTTTATCCATTTTCTTAACTACAATTTGAAATAAAAACAATTATTGTTATGGTACTAATCTTTCTTTCACACACGGACTATTTTCACATTCATGGAATGATGGAAGCTGATTTTAATAGTAAAAAATATTAACGGGATTGAAAAACAGGCCCAAGAAAAGGTTGCACTGGAATAATCTTAAGACTTATTAATTTTAAGAGTCTTTAAACCTTGTTTATCTTAATTACGGGCCTGTACCGTAATTTTAATATTTTTCCTCACCAACCAAGCGGTAGGAGCTGCCTTCTTTCTACTACCCCTAAGCCTTAGCTGCAGCCATTAAAGAAAGCTGCGTTCATGAACCGAGGCTTAAGGGATATATTTTGAAAAAGACGTTAAAAAGATTTCAAAGTGAAAATATAAGCTGTTGGTGCTTGAAAGACTACTAATAATGTAATTAAAGGCTAAATAAATTCTATTTGCTAATAAATTTTCCATTTAAAATCATATTCCATGACAATAAGTATAAGGCTAAATTCGCTTACTTCTTCTCGTCTCAATGTTTTAAAAGTGTGAGTGCGTTCAGCAATCACTACCAAGTTCTCGGTTTAATGCCGAATTGTAATTTTGCGCCTTTATGGTACACCTAGCTGAACGTTGCTAATGAAACCGGGCAATACGGTAAATTTAGTTTATACATTTATAGACCTTTCTCCGTGGTTTTAAAGCAAAAAAATAAGAAAATTCAAAGAATAACAGTTATATTTGCAATATTTCTTTATTTTTTTTTCTCAGATAACGACTTAAATTGCAGGAAACAATCAAATAATAATTTTAAAAGTGGCGGTATAGGAAGTTTGTACTGTTTCAAGCGACATCTATAGGAAAAACATGTTCAGGCTCTCTCTTAGAAGGGACGACAAACAGTATAATTTCGGCATTAATGTCCTGTTTGTAACCTTATTCTTGATCTTAATATAAGTTTAGTCTTTTAAGTAATTTCTTTACTAAACTACCTGTTGCAAGTAATAAGCACGTGTTCAGAATCTATTTACAATGCCATACAATAAACGATGCGTCATTCTTGGATGTTCAAGTTGTAGTGACAATCTAGCCCAAGATGGTTCTTACAGTTTACATTTATTTCCGAAAGGTATTGTAAACCTTAACAAAAAGTGCCTTTTTGGGCGACTGGGGTATTTGGCTAAGTTTTTCCCAACATAAAGGTAATGATGATCTTACTGAAAAGTGGATTCTGGCTACAAATCGTGGTAAACAGTGGAAACCGAACAAAGTTTCCGTTATTTGTTCAAAACATTTTAGTGACGACGATGTTATTGTTACTAAAGGGAGAAAAAGGATGTTACTTAAATCACATTCAGTACCAATTCTTGGAACAATTTTACATAACGAGCTTGAAGAGAGCTCAAATTCTAAAATTCTAATAACAGTACATGACGATATAAATCTAGTACATGTTCAAGCTTCTGATGATAATGAAAGAGAAACAGCAATTAAATCAAAACCAACTGAAGGTAACCCTGCGCTTGTAGATAAAGTCATGACACCCTGCATGGATAGAATTAGTATTGAAACAGCGAAAATTGGCACCGAATGTAAAGCTACGCAAACACTCATTACAATGGCTACAAAAGGTACTCAGACACTTAACATAAACAATGCTTGGTTTCAATCGAAAGAAGTTATTCGGGTATTGCTGCTAGAAGAGAAAACATTCCGAAATGATTGATTAGAAACAGTATCAAAACTAAACACAAATGAAGAATATAGTATGAAGAATAGTTTGAAAGAAGAAATGGAAAACACATGCCATGCATTTTAAACAGATGCCAGAGATATTTGTAAAGAATACCTTTTAAATTCCTTCCAAGCTTAATTGCAACAATTGCAAACAACATGCGACGGAAGATGAAGTCTAGAAATTGTGAAAGGAACTAAATGCAAGAGTAATTTTTACTAAACATTTTGTCATTAAAAATCAATGACTATGACTATAGAATTGCATCAAAATAAATGTTTGCCTAATTTTCACAAATTTAAATAACATCAATGGCAGTTTTGAAAAATAGCCTCGCTTATTATTTCTTAATTTAATCCATTTTTGTGATTACATTCTGTGTACATTATTTCAAATAAACGTCAAAATTATTGAGATCACATTTTCCATAATTATTTTAATTATTTCGAGGCTTATTGGTTAAAATTTTCAAATTCCTTATAATTGAATAATCAGGGGTGTGCAGGTATCGCGGGTACCCGACTCGATATCTGAAACATATTTTTTTATGAGTCTGACAAAATCCCTATGGGTCCAGTTCATGACGCGCATGTTTCAATATTTCTGTCTTTCATAATTTAACAATTTAATTAGTAACAAGTTATTAATTAATATTGTTATGGGAAAATGGCTCAGCTTTGAAATCTAGGTTTTAATTGGACTGTAAGGAAAAACAAAGACTTGTCTGAATTGGACACGCGCAAGCTAATTTTAGGGATTTTGACGGACCCTAGGACCTGACGGGTAATTGAAAATTGAACCCTATACCCGCGGGTAAAATTTTCTATTACCTGAAGTTTACCCGCACAGCTCTTATCATAAGAGATTTAAAAGAAAGCAAACCTATTTCTTCATTAATAGACTTTTCCGTGCTTTTAAAGGAAAGAACAATATAGTTAGAATATTTCTTTATTTTTTTTTCTCAAATAGCAACTTTACTACAGGAAATAATCACAACCACATAATAATTTTAAAAGTAGTAGTATATAACAAGTTTGTGCTGTTTCAAGGGACGACTTTAGGAAACGGTGTAGTTTAAGAAATATGTTTATCTATTTGAAGGAACATACAGTAATTTTCATCAAAGAAGGTAAAAAACGAGTAGTAGAAGGCTTGACTGAAGTCTTCTGGCTTTGAAATATTCTCTCTGAACTTCCTATGTAGTCCTAAAATGCTTTGCCAAAGATGCTAGTTCCGCTCCCGTTCTTTTTACCCTCTTTCATTTAATATAGTTTGAATTCCAATTGCAACGTGATACTTGTCGGTTTCAGTATTTCTTCACTAAACTCCCTTTTGCATACAGTCATGCCACCCTGCAACGAAGGAAGTATTGAAACAGGAAATATGTCACCAAATGTAAAGCTCAACTCTACCTGAATTTTACCACTTCTTCAGATTGAACATTCCACGCGAGTTTTCTTCCACACTATTTAGACGCACGTTTAATGTTTGAATCAAAACTCAAATTTATATCCTGGTCATAGGCCTAGTTGTGAATTTGGCTGTTAATAATTTCAACAATATTTCTCAAACTCCATCTTTCTAGAAAATCCAATGGCGTTTTGCATTTTTGTTAGCCACTTTTTAATTCATACCTTTAGACAGACGTGGATCGTTGATATGGGTAGTAATGTGCAAGTTGTTGTTTTAAGTCATTTTAAATCAAAGCAAGAGTCATATTATATTGGCCTTGAATAAAGGCGTAGTTCAACTCACTAGATTATTACTGAAATCCAACTATAATTAATTAATTGGCCTAAGTTGGCTATAAGTTTACTAATTTCGAAACGTAGCAATTAATTGAACGTTCAAGGATGTTACCAAAGTGTGCATTGCGATACGGCAACATTAAAATTGTATAACTTACGTTCGCGGGATCCGGAAATTTAGTCATAATTAAAAGAAAAGCTCTCACATAATACATAAAATTAAAATTTAACTTTGAAGTCATACAAACAAGAAAGATCGACCAAGGCTTGACTAAAACCATTGATCATCGTTAAAAAAAACACAAATTTCAATGGAGGGTTATTCTCCGCATCTGAGTGGGGCGCTGTTTGTAGGTCTTACCCAAGCAATCTATTACCATGGAGTAATATTAAGTGATCCAAAGAGAGAATTGGTGTATTTTAATAAGAACTTACACGACAATAAATCTACTCCACGCAAAATATCCCACGGAAACGACAATCAAACTCAGCCTCTAAGCATGCTCTAAGATTTGCAAATTTCTTCGATAACATTTCAAAGTAAACTGAACTGAACTGAATCATAAGCTAGCTGGAAAATATAACACGTTGACTCGTGTTCATTTTTGGCTCGAGGACAGATAAATTCTTGTATTTTTGAATTTATTTCACGAATTCTAGGTTATAGGCCTACTTTTCTCCAAGCCGTTTAATTACTTTTGCTGCAAGGGCTGCTTAGGGTTTACGCTTTTTTAAAAGCGTTCTAAGCTTAACTTTGCTGCTTTGAGGATTTATTAAAGTAAGATTTCTGTTGACTTTTTTTCTTTGTTTGTGCTGTATTCTTTTATGTTTCCTTTGTTTGTGTTGTATCCTATTTTTCTTCTCTACGGCTCCTGTTACACTGAATAAAATAGACCTATTGTGGCACACTGAGAAAACCTTCAGTGACTTGGTAATAGACCTATTGTGGCACACTGAGAAAACCTTCAGTGACTTGGTAATAGACCTATTGTGGCACACTGAGAAAACCTTCAGTGACTTGGTAATAGACCTATTGTGGCACACTGAGAAAACCTTCAGTGTATTGGTAATAGACCTATTGTGGCACACTGTGAAAACCTTCAGTGACTTGGTAATAGACCTATTGTGGCACACTGAGAAAACCTTCAGTGACTTGGTAATAGACCTTCTCTGGCTTGCTAAAAGACCTGTGGCTTTGCAAAAAAATAACTATAGTGACTTGGAAAGCGACCTTTTTGTGGCAACGAAACACATCTTTGTGTTCTAAATTTAACAACTCAAAATGGTTTCTCGAGAAAAAGCTAGAAGGGACAAGAGACGTTTGAAACAACAAAGTCAAAGAGGGTTGATAGCTAAAACTAAGACTTTAGCCAACAAAAACAAAACATATTGCAAAAGCTACTATATAAAAAAAAACCTGCTCTTAAAGAGTAAAAAATCGAGTGATGGACTTAATCGCAAGTCTTTATTGACAAGTTCAATAAAAACTCAAAAGGTTTTGCAGGCCCCTAAAATAGGTGGCGCTTCTCGACAAATAAAAGTTGGTGCGAACCCGACTAAGAATTATGTTAAAAAGTCTCCTTTAACAAAGGTATTTTTAAAACAAAAAATAAAAAACTGATTGCCGAAAGTTTCAAGCGGTTTTTGGTGACGCGACTTACGGACCGTTTAATGACGAAAAGAACTTTTGCTAATTCACGTAAAAAGCAAAGTTCCAAATTTGCATCCCACAAACTCCTATGCCAGTTGCTATCTGGAAAAACATTCTATTTAAAAAGGCGAATATATTCGGCCTACCATGCAAGGCGCTCGTTACTTATTGAAGATTTCAAAAGTTTCGCGAAGAAAGTGCAAGAAATTGGATTGGTGGATAGTGACAATTTTATCAAAGTCATTGGAGGAAAAAGGCTTCACAGTAGTCTGGAAGAAGCTTTTTATCACCAGACAACATATTTTACTTTGGGGAATGATGGCAGAATTTTAAAAAACGAGGACCACGAAACGCGTTTTGAAAAAATTTTGCAGTTCGACGAAAATGGTCTATTAATAAAAGTGTTAAGAGAAAGCTCTCGTATCGGCGAAAAGGTTAATGAATTATGGGTTGATGAAAGTGGTAATTTTATTGACCAGAAAAGACTGAACAAAGGCATTGAACGCTGCTTGCAAGTTAATGATTTAGGGGTTGTCACGAATCTATTCAATGCAGTTGAAAACGTGTCAGAGGAAAAAAATCCCAAAGCGAATATCGTAATTAACGAATCTGGGTTTATTGAAACCAAAGAAAAAGCTTCGTATTGGGAATGCAGCGACATTTGCAACGTTAGAGAGCGGGCTATTTTTAAAGTCATAGCTTTCATTAACCAGGCGGCAAAGGCCAGTGATAGCGACCTAAATAAACTTTTTGGCTCTGATTTTGAAATTTGCTCCTACAAAAATAAGTTTTGCCAGAAATCCATTGTCAAAATGCCATTGGACGATTCAGATTTTGAAGTAAAAGTTTTGCCGTACCTTAGTCATTTCTCTTATTGCTCTGAAAGCGAGGAATGCGAGAGTTACTTGAGAGCCTTCAGAGAACTGGCTCCACATTACTCTACAATTAGAACTATTTTGAGTAAAATCTACTCCGTTAGAGCGTTGCTTAACGCTTTTTCAACATTGACCGATGAGATTGAGCATGGTGATTACGAATCTCTTCAAAATGTTATACCCAAAATTAGTAAAGTTGTGGAGGCACGTGGATTAAAAATGTCAAATGCCGAAAATGAGGCGACGAAAGGCGGTGAGAACGATATAAGGCCTTGTCTCGATGAGGGTGAAATCTTGGCTTTCTACGCTAAACAATTTGCTAGAGCTGAGCGTGATACGAATGAATTTCACGACACATCTTGCGATTGTTGCGCTAGATTATTGAAAAATTCTGATTTGAGGACCGTGGAAAAACTAGCATGCACTTCAGTTTTTGACAACCACGCCTTTCTCATTTTAAGAGCTGGTTTACTGTTGAAAAATCCAGAGTTCAGAGAAATGGACATGCTTTTATGCCCTTATTGTTCTAAAGAGTTGCAAAAGGGAAAGGTTCCAATTAGATGTTTCCTCAACGGCTTGGGGGTTGACGTTCCTCCGACCGAAGTCACGAGTTTGAACATGTTTGAAAAGGCCTTAATTCAGCTTGTGAAGGCATTTCACACTGTTGTCCGGTTAGGTACTAAAACTAATTCCAACATGCAGTTTGGCGCGGTGAATGCTTTGAAAGGTAGAATCATATATTTGCCAATTCCAGTCCAAAAAAATTTGGATATGATACCAGCAGCACTGCCTAAAGATCACGAATTGCACGTCTTGGTTAATGGTTTGCCCACTAGTGACAAAAAGATTTGGCAAAAAATTGTTCGCCTTGATGCTTTGAAAAAGGCCGTCGCTAAACTGAAAAAAATTAATCCATTGTACAAAGACATTGATATTACTCTTATCAATGAGGATTACATTTATGGCACCGAAGAGATTAACGGAACTATTGAAGACGAAAATTCATTAACTCCCGATGAATTATTGGCGAAAACGGATCCTCTGGCGCTGTTAAACAACCGCGACGAGGTCAATACAAACGGCTTTAGTACAGTTGCAAAAAATCCGCAAGCGGAATCGCACCAAATCGATATCGATGTTATCAATGATGGTGTGATCGAATCAAATCTTTCGCCAGACGACCGTTAACTCAACCTGAGGCACTGTTGCGAAAACTCTCAAAAGATGAAGCGAATGAGCTGTACGATCACTACACAATTCACCCGGTGAATGTTCAGCCGTCAAAAGATTTGTTGGCTTCTTACCAAATGAAGCGTGTCGAAGCCGAGCCTATCAGTAATTGGGACAAAAATCTAGAATACATGTCATTCGTGCACTTGTTTCCAATGGCTCGCTATGGCAAGCACGACGAAAGACCGTTTGGGAAAATGACGGAAACTGAATACCGACTTTCTCGTCTTTTGAACGCGAATCCAATGTTTAGACGTGATTATGCGTTCATGTTCCATTTATACCAAGAGGCCGAAATGAAATCCATTAACAGTAGTTTGAATTACGTTCTACGCGTGAAAAAACCCATAAACGTATCGGTCAATGATTTCGTGAATCAAGTTGATTCTCGAGATTCGGAGCTCGAGTGTAATTTAGCGACTTTCATGGCCCACATTCGAGGAACCAAGGATTATTGGTATAAAGTTCTCAAGTGTGTTTTGGCCATGATTAGGGAGTATGGCCCCCCTACTTGGCTTTTAACTTTTAATCCGGCCGAATACGATGACATTGAACTTCACGACCACCTACGACGAGTGAATGCTGACGTGCCAGGGGTCGAATCTATGTCGGTGGCTGAACTATTAAATTTAGATCCTCTTAGCGTTAGTTTACATTTTCACAACAAAGTGAGGTCTCTCCTAAGCAACTTTGTGCTTTGTAAAGAGAATCCGGTTCTTGGACCGATAGCGCATAATTTTGTGCGCGTCGAGTACCAATCTCGCGGCTTAGCCCATTACCATTGCTTGTTGTGGGTCGAGGAAGCTCCCGTGATTGGTTCCACTTCGGCAATAGCTATTTTAGAATACATCCAGAAGTATGTCACGTGTTCAATCCCAAAAGCTGCTGAAAGTCCAGAACTTTACCGGCTAGTAAAAAAATTTCAAACACATAAATGTTGCAGCAGTTGCTACCGAAAGGTTAAGAGAGGAAATAAGGAGCTCAAAGTGTGTCGTTACGGTTTTCCTCGAAACGTTACAAACGTTGCGACATTGAACTCTGCTGAATCAGTTACGCGTCATCGTAAAATGAAACGAAGCCAGAAACGCCTGTATGATTTGCCCAGAAATGAGAGCGAAGTTTTTATCAATGACTACAATCCGGCATTACTTTTGGCATTGAAAGCCAATATGGATTTGCAGTTTGTCGCCGATTCCTCGGAACAAGTGGCGATATACGTCACGTCGTACGTGACAAAGGGAGATCGGGCTGAAATGGATCAGTGTTTCGCAGAGTTGGCACACGAAAGCTTGTCTAAAAGACTGTTCGCTTATGGACTGAAATCTTTCACAAATAAATCGGTCGGTATTTACGAAGCCTTGGACATGATGTTGGGTCAGAAATTGTTTCAAAAGTCTGACAGCACCAAATTTATTAACACTAACGTGAAGGAAAACCGATCCAAAGTTTTGAAATGTTACAAGGATCTTGCGCGCTTGAGGGAAATTGATCCTGAAAGCGAAGACATTTGCCAACCAGGGTTTGTGGACGATAAGTATCCCAACAGACCCGATAGCTTGGAAGATTTAAGCTTGCGCGAGTTCGGCCGGTTTTACGATTACGTCAAGTACTCGGAGGCAGCGAAAAAATCTGAAAATGTAATCGAGTTGAAAAATAATCTCGGTTTGATGAGAAAGAGGATTAAGCCCTACATAATAGAACATTACGTTCACGACCCAATAGAGGAACCAGAGAAGTACTGCCACTCTCTACTTATTCTGTTCAAACCATGGCGAAACGAAACTGAGTTATTGGGCGAATTTGCAACCTACGCTGAAGCTTTCAAAAGCGCATTAACGACGCTAAAACCCATGAGAGAATACCATGAGAAATTTTCGGTTTCCAAAGAAGTTGAAAAGAAGCGCAAAGCCTCCGAAAAAGCTAAAGAGACTTCAGCTCTTTCGGATACAGAAAGCTATGACGATGAAAATGCCCTTCAAGGGAAAGAAATCGTCGTTGAAACGGAAAATGCGATGCACGATGTCGAAGCCGCTATGGAAATTGATTTCGAGGGCATGACACTAGACCAAGTTGCGCTACTCAACACTGATCAAAAAAGGGTGTACGACAAAGTCATGGATCACTTCACCCAAGAGGGAGGGCCAAAGGAAAATTTTTGCCATTTTGTGTCTGGTCCGGGTGGCACTGGAAAGTCCTTTCTTATTGCCACTATCGCCAACGCCGTTAGACGCCACTTTAAAAATGCCGGTAGTGTCGCGATCGCCGCTCCCACGGGCTTGGCTGCTCTAAATGTCAACGGCGTAACGTTGCATAGATTACTTATGTTGCCAGTAGAACATGGGCGTACCGCGGAATACCATTCCCTCAATTCCGAAAATATTTCCATTATGAAACAAACTCTGGGAAATTTGAAACTCTTGATAGTCGATGAGATCTCTATGGTGTCTTCGGTCTTACTAACTTACGTTCATTTGAGGCTAAATGAATTTTGGGAAATGAACAAGCCTTTCGGCGGTGTCGTTTGCATTCTCGTTTTTGGAGATTTCTTCCAATTGCCGCCTGTACAGGGTAATCCCGCGTTTTTAAAAGTCACTTCCCAGGAAGCGAGACTAAGATTTAATAGCATTGGTGGCACTGATCTTTGGAAGTATTTCCAATACGATGAACTAACGCAAAACGTACGACAGGCCGGCGACAGAGTTTATGGCGACCTACTTAACCGAATTAGAATTGGAACTGTTACGAAAGATGACGTTTCAACCTTAGAAAGTAGACTAGTTCCGGGAGGGAACAAAATTGAGGTGGCTATGAATCTTTACGTTGAGCTGGTTAAAGAAGGATTTCATCCCATCTGTTTGATGCCGAAATTGGCCATGTGCGATAAATTCAACATAAAAATGCTCGAAGAAAGCCGACAGAAAGTTGAATGCGTTGAATGCGAAGACAAACTCGTTAATTACGACAAAAAAATTACCAAAAACATTGTCAGGAGACTCAAAATGTTAGACAATGAGCCGTCTAAAACCGGAGGTCTTGAGAGCAAGCTGTATCTATGCGTTGGATCTCGAGTAATGGTTAGGAGAAACATCAATTTCGAAGAAGGTGTTATTAACGGCACCATGGCCGTTATAACGGGATTCCAAAAGAACGACCGTGGAAACATCATTGGTATCCGGATCAGAGTAGATCGGGAACCAAACGACGAGAACAATAAGCCCGACTTTGTAGTCGAGAAAATGAGCGTCAAGTTCTTGCTAATGACCAATGTATACGTGAAACGAACGCAATTCCCCATAATCTTGGCATACGCCATTACTATACACAAAAGCCAGGGAATGAGTTTAAAATGCGCAATTATGGATTTGGGATCAAGTTTATTTGGAACCGGCATGGCATACGTTGCTCTATCGCGAGTGACTTCCTTGGCCGGTCTCCATCTCTTGCAGTTAGACCCGAATAAAATTATGGCAGATGGACGAGCCATTGCGGATTATAACAGGCTGCGTCAAAAACACAGACCTGATCTTCCACTTTTAGAAATAGTGGGGTCGGAAGCAAAGAGAGGTACATAAAGGCCAACGTCGAAGAGTATTTTAGAAGGTGAAGGAGAGCGATCTGATGAAACGGCAAAAAAAAGACCAAATAAAAAGATTAGACTAGGTCTTCAAAGTGTAGACATTTTTCCCTTGAAAGGATTTAAAAATGGAGATGGAGTAACGTGCTACGCAAATAGCGTTTTGCAATTGCTCTTACTGATTCCGGAATTAAGAAACATGGTTAAAGGGCATAAAGGATCATTGAGCGATAAGCCTATTTTGACTTGCCTTCGTAACACTATTGAGCATGTTGAAAATTCAAATTCGAGTTCTGGCGACGATGGTTTCAATTTGCGAACGGCTGTTGGTCTGCCTTTTACCCACAAACAACAACAAGATGCTAGTGAATTCTTATGGGTTCTCTTGCCAAAACTTTGCGAAGAAATGGAAACTTGTGACTCTGACGCTCTTCAAGAACTATTATGGACAAAGTCGCAAAACGTTACCAAATGCCCGAACTGTCACCTTGAAAAAAGTTCTGGAAACATTATCCAAAGCTGCATCTTCACTCTTCCTTTGCCAAACCTCGCTAAAATTGATTGGAAACTATTAATCGAAAGGATGAGACCAGCAATGATGGCATGCGGAACTTGTAAACACAGAGAAATTAATGAACGTGATGTATTGATTTCTGCCAGTAAGTACGTATTTCTGTGGTTTCCAAGAGATACTGTAGTAAATGGTCACCCTATTAAGATTTTAACCAAAATATCGGGATTCGAAAATCAGAAAGTGGTTTTAAACCAAAGCGTTTACAAAACTAGGGGCGTGATCATTCATAAAGGTTCATCTTTAAACCAAGGTCACTATCTGAATTTTATTCGAAAAGATAACAGCTGGTACGAGGTTAGTGATACAACAATCACCAAGCGTGACAGATTCGTCAGTAACTTGACTGATGTCTCAATTATCCTTCTGGAGAAAGTCTCTCCTTTTTAAAGAGAACCCAGCCTAACTAGCGTTGTTAAGGGTGATCACTAAAAAATGGTAAATTTAGGAAAAATAGGAAATTTGCCCTTGAAATATACGGAGATGTTGGTGTAAAATGTAAGCGAGAAAATAATGAAATTGTGGGGAAAAAACTAGGAAGAATTTGTGGGGGAAAAACTAGGAAGAAATTGTAGGGAAAAAAACTAGGAATAAATTGTGGGGAAAAAACTAGCAAGAAATTATTGCAAAATAAACGAAAAGTACATAAATAAATTATCAATCAAAATCTACTTTCAAATGAAAAGTAGAAACTTCATTATAATTTCATGGTTTGAGAGTTTTACAAAACTATTCAAAATCTAATTATATTACTTTACGATTGCGAGTTAAATTTCAGAAATTTTGAAATTTCCTCCAAGCTATAGAAAGTATATATTTAGAAATTATCGAGAAACCCACAAGAAACTAATTCCCCGGTGTCTATTGCTATTGCTAAGTATTCCTCACAAACGAAGAATGTTTAGAAATATTTCAAAATGTAAGTTTTCCATTTAAATTTCAATATATCAATAAAATAGTTCGCAAAATCACAAGCGCCAATTAAATCTAGCAACATTCAATATCGTAATGCTGCCAAACAAGAGAATCGACCCCGTAATTAAGTAACATCGCTTGCGATTTCTCGCTATCCCTGATTCAACCTGTTTCCTTCTGCTGAAATATCCTCTAGTTGGCCGATGATTGAGAGGGGTGGCGGGGGGGGGGCGGTTATTTCCTTTGCCTTTGAGACAACGTGGATAACACGTTGTTTAAGGCCATACTTCCTCATATCAGTTAAAAAAATACAATGGCTATAATCTTCGAAGCAGGGCCCTATACAAAACTCTCTTATGGCCGCTTCTATCTCCTTTTCCTTTCACTTGAAGCTCATTTAACACGTGGTCAAAAATATATAGACATCTTCTTCAAGCTTTGCTACTCATGAAGAATTTCCTCAATAATTCTCATTGATATATGTATAGAGTTTCAAAAGAAATAAACATTTTTATCCTACATTTCAAATCGAGGGGTCACTTGAATAATCAGGTGTACAGAACTAAAGAAATCGATTACTTGATTACTAGAATTCTTAGAAAAACATTAGTAATCACAATAATTTTTGTGTTAATCAAAGGTAATGAGAAATCTCCTATAATCACTGGAAATTTCGTGAAACCTTGAGAAAATCAGAAACAATCACATGATTTACTAGTAATCTTTTGTAACCACTCGGTAATCACACCTTTCGTGAAATAATCACAGATAATCAATCGAGGAATTCGAAAATCCAAAAGAAAAATCATAATCAGTTGAAATAGAAATAATCACTGCATTCATCGAAATTCACGAAGAACCCAGCGGTATTCACGACATTCACCCAAAAATCAATGGGATTCATTGGAATTCAAAAAAAAATCGCGAGTAATCAGCGGCAATTACGGGAATCAGTGTAAAGATTATGGAAATCACCGACAATAATCGTAATCACAAAAATCAAGGAATTCTATCAGTAATCATCAAAATTCACATAAAAATTTAAAAATTAGTACTCGGGTGTGAAACTTTTGGCTGATGACTAGACCCTCGTTTCAAATACTGTCATTTTTAAACTTACTACGTAAATAAATTACAACATTATATGCTTATCGAAATCTGTTTTATTGAATATAACTTAAATATAATTACCGATATTCAATTATAATTTTAATTAAATTAAGACTGAAGGGACAGATATTATAAAAAAACGTCTTGGTTTGGACCAAGTCCGAAAAAACAAACGATATGTGTGAGGTTTATCAATTGGCTGAAGTTTCAGATATTGCAATTTTTTTTAAAATTATTTTTATTCCTTTAATCCTTAATCATTATTTAATTCAATCAACTGATTTTACTGTTAATCGATCTATTCCCTCTAAATTAATTTAAAAAATTACATATCTACGCTTTTTCAAGTATAGTTCCATTTTCCGAAAACATTTTATCATGAAATTAATTATTTTGAAGGGATTTCGTGTCAATGTTCACTAACTTGTAAGCACCTTGACGGAGATAGGTTTAATTGTTGCTGGCTTGGCAAACTTTCAGGTTTGTAATTTATAAGTTCCTGAGAAAACTGTTGCTCAAGAAAATATGATAAATAACTTTTTTGCTCAAACTAATTTATAATCTTATGATGTCTTCTTAAGACAAAGCAACATGTTTATCCGGTGACGTATCTTTAAATAGGTGGCTCTCCGCAGTAATGGAAAATTATGATATCGGCTGATATAACCAAAGGTACGGGTAAAGATTACATAAAAAGAAATACTTTTCAGTACCAATGACTTGTTATATTCATTTCCTGCGGAAATAATATGGTTAAACACATTATACCTTACCTCAATTTTCCCAATATATATTAAATTTTGCAATCACCAGAGGTTCCAGTGTCGAAACCTTTTCACATTAGTAAACGGTACATGACTTTCCAGACCTAACCTTAATAACCTAACACTATAAAAAATTCATGTACATACATAAATGTTGAGACTCGCTAGCGCCGAAGGACCGATCACTTAGTGTAATCGGTGTACATTTGTTAGTGTGTACACCATTTGGAAATTACATACAGGGAAACTAAACTGGGGTCTTCACTTTCTCGCCTAGAAGCACTGCTATAGGCAGTGCGAGTTGATGGCCTCCCGCGACCCGCCTGTAGTGAACTTTGACACGGTCTGGCGATGACCCTGTGTGTTTTCCGAAATGGTTTCTACGCCTGATAAAATGATTACGCGTAATACGTAACCAGTGCACAAGTAGCGCCAACAATGTAGTAAGGGGTGATGACGTTTCAAATGTAGATTGACCAAGAATCTCAGAAGCACGGAGAGTGAAATTGCAGTGCAATCTTTCCTTCATAGAGGTGGCAAAAGAAATGTAGCGTTTTGATATACGAAATTAAATGTATAAATTCGCGCAACAACCTAATATGGCATCCACTATTAAATATTCACATTTTCCTTTCGAATTATGTCAAAGTTCGCTTGCTCTTTTGAGACAATCTGTAGATTATTCAATATTGCTCCCCCAACACGTACTTCCTTCAAAATAATTAATTTCATGATAAAATGTTTTCGGAAAATGGAATTATTCTTGAAAAAGCGTAGATATGTAATTTTTTAAATTAATTTAGAGGGAATAGATCGATTAACAGTAAAATCAGTTGATTGAATTAAATAATGATTAAGGATTAAAGGAATAAAAATAATTTTAAAAAAAATTGCAATATCTGAACTTCAGCCAATTGATAAACCTCACACATATCGTTTGTTTTTTCGGACTTGGTCCAAACCAAGACGTTTTTTTATAATATGTATAAGAATTACTCAATAAATTTGTCATAATTTTTCATTTTATTTTGTATTTTTATGCCCATGGGCGAGTGTTGAAACACCATCATTTAAAATATGACGCTTATCGTCGCAGGGATTGAGACAGAGTTTACTCTGCCTCACAGTTTTTAAAATGTGCTTATCACTGACGATTCTAACCATTTCCGCGGTGGTCAGCTCGCGGTTGAAGAGACACTCGCGGTAGTGCGCGTGCCGGACGCGTTTCTTCACGACGCGCTTGCACACCCCCTTGCACGTCTTTTTCTCACCCTTAGATGATAGGATGCTATACATTTTGGGTCTCAACCCGCAGAACTCTTGAATTGGGGTGCCGTCCAGCTCATCTTTAAACTTCCCCAGTCTTTTCTTGTTAATGTCACTGTGAAGTTGATGGTCACGTGGGTATCCCGAAAAGTCGTACTTGTCCGATTGAGCGGCGAAGTCCGCGTACAGATCCCCCGTCTCAATGTGATACGTGAGGCTGTCTGTAATTATACGTAATGTCCGCAAATGTTAATGTAAATGTTATGCTAAAGTAAATGATATATAAGGACGTAAAACTTACCAGTATCAGTGAAGAGGAGTTTAGCCTTGTCACCATACTCCTTTCTAATTACGTCGTAGTGGAACTGGTACATCAAGAGTTTTGATAGATCCAAGATGGCGAAGCCCGTGTATATCGGTCGGTTTAACACCAACTTCTTCTTGGCGGAATGAATTCCAACTAGTTCATTTGTTGTTTGGAAAATTGTAAACCGTTCGAAGGCCGGTGAACTAGCTTTTTTGACGGCCTTTTCGGGAGTGGTCACGAGCTTGAAATCCTGGCGATTCCGAAGGTTCTCCATGGTTTTGCCTTGGGGAAAGGAAATCATAATTAATCCTATTTTTTTTATTATTATTCTAATTTATAATTACACACCAAACACCGCATTGTTCATCAATTTGAAGAGATCCTTCTCGAAATCATCGGTCGCCTTCGTTCTCTTCTCCGTGTTGAAGTTAATGTATGGTTTCAACCACGCCCCTTGTTCAAATTTCAATATGAGGTGAATATGGGTGATTTTCAGCCCCATTGACACGTAATATTTTAAATTGCGATAGTGAACTATGTATCGTTCCTTGTTAAAGAGGTTGGGGACTAATTTGGGTAAGGAATCCTTGATTTTGATGTTCAACAAATTCATCTGGTTCTTGGAGTATTCCGAGAAGAATTCCTGTTTTATTGACATGGATTCTGGAGCCAGCGGGTAGCAGTTATGTTCATGATGTAGTGTTTTAGGGTACTCCATATCCACTTCCATGATATAACCCACCGGTGAGTCGTCTGGACAACTAAGAATCTCTCGCTCGGAGTTGGGGTTGGGTTCCTCCCACCGGAAATTTCTCATGGGCATAGCGTCACACATGACCGTCCCATAAAGGTTGTTGCAATCAATTGTAATTGATTGTTAGTATTTTAAAATGAGCTCAGGATAACTTGTATATCATACCTAGATAACAGTTGTAACTTTCCGGTTTTGATGCGTCGTAATTATCTAGATATCTGTTGTTCGCCGCCGCGAAGCGATGACTTATCATGGATACCCCTCCCCTAATCCCCTTTTCGATGAAGAGGTGCATGTTCTCATCCAATAGCAAGTCTAGGTGTACCTTTGTCATACATAGCGCGGCTTGCCAGGCAAAACCAGGTAATGTATATGAGTGTGCAGGGTCTAGACGATAGTACGTCTTGCACATTTTGCGGAAGTTTTGGAAAACATCCGCTAGGAGTAGTGTATCGGACAGGACATACAAATCGTGGTACCCTCCTTTAAAAACAATACTGATATTAGTATTATTCATCTCGAGTGTGTGTTATCATGATCATACCCAAATTCTGAATGTTGAATGATTGCCATACGTTTTGAGCGTGGACGTAATCATCCGGTTTGAGTGGCTCATCCGTGAGATCGTTGTGGAAACTCTCAATTGATGGTAGTTGCTTTTCAGAGAAGCGTTTCTCAGAATCCATGTAAGTGTATGGGTATACACCTTTCCGAAGAAGTAACTTGACTTCGGTCGGATTGAAAACTGTGTTTAGGAGCGGAAATTTCTCTGATCCTCCTTTCCCAACATTTGAAACCAACGATTCGAGAGATGCAGGCAGTAATCGGATACTATCCACGAAGCGCAGATTTCACAGTGTGAATGAAATGTATGTCTCACTATTGGTTGCTATACAGTCAATCCTTTTGTTACGAATCACCGCAATTTGCTGCATAATTAGATGCGCATCGTACCTATCCGGTGATTGATAGTTAATAATCAAGTCTAATTAGAAATGACTATTTAAATTACCTGCTGAGATTGTGCATCACGACTGGAATGAATTTGGGTGCTTTTAATTTCAAATTGCAGCTTTGACACGCACCCCCTCTATATTTTCCAGTGTAGTGGTTATGGTCGCGTGTTTTGATTGTAGTAGCCGTGAAGGATTCTTCACATACGTAACAACGAGTCGCAGCTTCGTGTGAAACTTCCTCGGTTGCTGTTAATTGCATTGGTATGTTCTCCTTCAGTTTTTCAACAATGATGTCAGATTCGTCCAACAGCATTTTCAAAAATTTCATCGCTCCGTCAACCCCTCTGTATACCTCGTGTTTAACAAGGTTTCCTATGATAGTATGGATATTTGTAAGATAACCGGTTAATCCGTTTGGGGGAGGGGTCTAGAATTTACCGGTTGGTCCAACTATTGCGTATGAAAAACCACACGCCTTATGCAGCGCCAAAGTAGTTGTCGATGATAGTGACGTATCTGGCAAACATGTTGACACCTTCGCGAGAATCGATTCGAAATCGGCCACAATAATGTATGGAACCTATATCGATGTAATGAAACATTATAATTTTGTCTTGCACTTGGTTAGATTTAGTAAATTACCATTTGATTCCATCCAAAGTTTTTAAATTTCAATATAGGTTCACTATGCGGCATAATCACACGTTGTGGGTCGTGTACCCTACATTCACGCACGTGATTACTGTGAACTGTTTCGGTGGCGCTTCTTTTCAAACAATATCGGCAGTAGAATGATTGGTGACAATGTTTCGTGAAACCGTTAAACAATCGGCTAAGGTGGCGAATTAACACGAAGTGTTTTGACTTCCCATTGGAAACCAAGAGAAGATCAATTTGTCTCGATTCGTGCACTTTATTTTCGCTAACGTAGCGCGGGAAATATCCTTTTTCGTGCGCGAAAATATTCACAGATAAATTATTCACCTCCTCAAACCGTTTAAGTTTAAACGTATCTAATTGAAAAGGGAAAGTGATTCCACACAAATTGAGTTCGTTCTCGTACGGTCTATAATGTGTTACACGACTTGGGATGTTTAAAGCCGGATGAAGTTTCGCTATGATCGACCACAAGAAACACTTATTGTCACTTGGATCTTCTGGGTTAACATTCACCGTTACCTTTTTATTTTCAATCACGGGTGGTAATTGAAAATATGTTCCACCCACTAGGGGTAAATACTGGATAATATTGATTTGTATAAACAAAATACGGTCTAAAACCCACCCACTTCCCATAGCTTCGAAGCTATTCATACTCTCGGCTATTTTATCCCGACTTGAGTCGATTTGTTGTGGGATAACTTCTGGTGTCAATGTGGCATGTGTAAAACCCCGGAAAAATGGACTAATTTCGGTTTCAGAACCAGTATTTCCAAGTTCACGTGTATACCGCGCGCGAACCGTCAAATACCATTTAATTCCCTTTTTATCGTTCAATTTGTTTCTCAAGTATCCTTCTAGCTTTCCCCTGTGTTTATTAATAAACAAAACGGGGTCCGTCACACCTTCAGGCGCGGTGATTCGAGCCGAGAAAATCGCGTTATCGAGCGCGTTAATCTCCTCAATGTCCGGTTGTTGACTTCCGGGTTGTTCTACCGCGTTCTCTTGAGCTTCCCAATTCTCCATAAATTCATTTAACCCGACGTCATCTTGCGAGAGCAAAACGTCACCATCTTCATTTTCCCTACCCCTACCATCTAGATTTTGTCTATCCTCCCACATCTTTATAAACGCATCAAGTCCTTCAATATCTTGGGTAGATAACGTCTCATCTGGCATTGGCGCATTTTCTACATATAAATTAGGAATTAATTCCTACACCAATTCAAATGTCGAGTTTTACGACTAACGCAACTCAACCCCTGGTCGGTACCTACACCCTGTACATCAATTTGCGGAGGGTGAGGGGCTTTACAGGGGATGACAAATTATATTTAACTGAATAATTACCATTTTCAACTCTGATTCTTTTTCTTTTCTCTGGGATCGGTGTTGCTTTCCTCTTAACAGGGGAATTGGGAGGGGTGACGCGGTGAGATGGCCCGGGTTGAGGAGACGCTGGACGCGTAATATTTATTTACGGCGGCTCCAACGTGGTTCATTTGCCGTTGATGGCGGTTTAAATTATCTTTCCGCGCATAACTCTTATTACAAACTGGACACGCAAAAGAAATATTACCGTGTTTGGTCCGCATATGACGACCGAGGTTCGGCTGGTTGGTGAAGACATCGGCGCAAGTAGAGCAGGAGTACATCTTGAAATCGAGTGTGACATAGTACCCATTTCACCTCCCTTTTATACAATTTTTAGGCCTACGTATATATTGTTTCACCCTTTCCCGTGATTCCAATTGGATAAAAATATTGCCAGCTTTAAACAGTGTCTTTTCCTTGGCTTTTCCGGGGTTTCCCCATCAACGTACAGAAATCCAATTGCACCTGGTTTAAGATGGTGTAATATGGAAGACCTAAAAAGAACCTTCTAGAAACAATGGAATGTTCTGGAATCGGAAAGAATATTCTAGATGGTTCGAGGTGATCGACACTTCATTGTACATCCGAATTCGGTCTATATTGTAGGTAGTGTAAAGTCAACAATGACGCTTTGATGTGAAGACTCCCTCGAGTCTAAGAAATTTACTCCTATGATGAAAAACCCAAATGGTATCTTAAACTATAGTAGCAGGTACATTCGTACACGAGGGGTTTGTCGAGACGTCAAGTTGACATGTTAGGTTAAGACGCACGTGTTTTCGCCTTCTATATGGTTCGAAACGAGGGGTCGGATACGTACTAATTCTATGTACCATGTCCTTTAAGTTATCAGTATATTTTGAACTAGTAACCGACCACCCAGCATCGGGCTTGATTTCTTCGCCCTTTTTGGGTTTTTTGGGGGAATCCCGAATGAAACCAGTGATTCATGTGTGTGTATGGTTTTTACCTCTCCGAGTGACGTATGTCACGGAGAGGTTCTGTAACGATCGTGTGTGTCCGTGTGTGTGTCGGTGTGTGTGTGTGTGTGTCTGTCTGTTGTTATACCCACGTGACCGCGTTCGCAGTTTGCAAATCGGAGCAAACGTGTTCTCAATTTCCGGAAATTTCGAAAATTGTAACACTTACAGGCTATTACTCCATTGCCTGTCTAACATCACCAGCCTCTGGTCTTTGTCCATCCCACATGGACACCAGTCTGTACACACTGACTTCTAATCACAATCGTCTGCTGCTCTTTGTCCATCCCACATGGACACCAGTCTGTACACACTGGCTTCTAATCCCCACCCTCTTGTGGTCTTTGTCCATCCCACATGGACACCAGTCTTTACACACTGGCTTCTAACCACCACCGTCATCTGCTCTTTGTCCATCCCACATGGACACCAGTCTGTACACCTGGCTTCTAACACCACCATCTTCTGGTCTTTGTTTTTGTCCATCCCACATGGACACCAGTCTGTACACCTGGTTTCTAACACCACCATCTTCTGCTCTTTGTTTTTGTCCATCCCACATGGACACCAGTCTGTACACCTGGCTTCTACTCCATCATCATCGTTAAGGTTAAGACATACGCGGCGATCGGCCAGGGTTACGAGAAACGTCCGGCCTCCCTAAGGTGGGGCTTCCACCAAAGGTTCACGCAATTGCGCTGTTCTTATCCATAGCTGCGATTCGACACCCTTATATACTACCTATTTGAGTAAGGCGACGCAACCGGCGTATGCTTCATTTCAAACGCCAATATTAGTCAAGTCTCTCAAGAATGTTTAATTATTCTTTTTCAAAACGATGTAACGCTCAATAAGGCGAACAACTATCGAAGAAAATATTTAATATTAATTATATTTATTTTAATATTTAAGATAATCATGTCTCTAAACTCAAAATTAATACGGAAAGGGTAAAACAGTAGTCTATGTGTTTGTCTATATGTGTCCGTCCGTTGTTACACTAGTGCGCTGCGTTAGAAGTTCGTTTTTGTTTTGATGTGTAAAGAAATCCTTCAGAACCTTAATATTCCCGTTTTCCATAATATAAAATGAATATGTGGAAATATTTTTCGTAATTATGATGCATTTAGTACTTTTGAAGCTTTAAAGCTCTATTTCATTTTGATATTCCAAAGATTTTTTTAATATTATTATTTAAAATGGATGTTTATATATTACTTAAGCTATACTACATCTGTTTATAGCATAATCCTTCCTAAAGTGAATACAAGCGCAACGCTACAATGTTGGTCAAATGAACTGTTATTTGTTAATAGGCCTAGTGAACCAAAAAGTAAACGCTTGGGTTTGGTTTTCGTTTCTGTAATGCAGAGACATTAACGGTTCAGAGTGAGCCGAAAGTTAAATACACTATTAAATAATTAGGCTTAGATTATATAATCATGGTGGAAATCTGGGCCGCGTTCAACAGAGCCCAGCGCTGTTAGCAGTGTCCTACATAACGGGATTTTGTTTTTGAATTTTGACGTCACGGTGCTTAGCGCTGAGCTAGCGCGGTCTTCAAAGAAAATAGTAGGCTTTTTGGATAACGTGACGTAAAACGTGTAGTTCTCAGCTTGGCGAAAAAACCATGGATGAATCAATACAAATAGCTCTATGGGACTATAGCTATTTAATTGGCGTGAAACCAGTTGATCACGCGAGAATTTTAAGAGATATGTTAGTTTCTAATTTTAATTATAAAAGTTGTTATCTATCTCTATAAATATGTTATCATACAATTTTTGTTAAGCCTTGGTACCTTGCACGCTTTATTGCGCTAGCGTCATTTATAAAACGCCGATGACCGGAGAAAAGCTATGACGACAGAGCTCACCGGTAAACATTTCCAAAATCCGCTGTCTTTTTTGGTGAGCTCTGCTGAACGCAGCCCAGACCAGTGAAAGGTCTGATCGTAATCGGATAATAGCTTCGTGTTTTCATGCTTTTCATGGTACGCATTTACTTTCAGTGTGTGTAGCCACAAATAAGCTTTGGTGTTATGTAACGTTAACAGTCATGTTGACGAACTAAGAAAATCGTTGAGGTGAAACGAGAGGATAGTGTTTATATGGCAACCCTGTTGTGAATATGGCTTTGAACATAGAGGGCATACACTTGAGGATTAGAAAATTGGGCCTTTACAAACACGTAAAGGTAGTATCCCTCCAAGGTTTTATCTTTTCATTTCCCGTTTCTCCCCCATCGGATGATTTTAATGTGTACAAGTATATCATTATTGGATGTAAAATGTCGTCTGATTTACAGTATATTTGCTATGCTTTGTATACTGCTTTAATATTTCATAAATTTCAACTTAAGAAACATTTCCATATCTGGGTTAATAAGTTTGTAAGTAGTCGTCTTGACTCGGAGAGGTAATATTTTGGTTTTCCCAACTTGTTGATACTACAGCTACCTTAGACTGCTTTTTTAAGAGCCTATTCACGGCTTGTTCCCTGTGCCACAGTCGGGAGGGGTCGACACTATTCTGGCAGGAATAAAGGAGGGCTTGTCATATTACACGGCACGAGCAAGTTTCAACGAAGTCTACTTTTTGCTTTTATATCTATATACTTTTGGTAGTATGAATAATATTTGAGGTAAGGGATCGTTTGAAATAATCCGCCAGGGGTGTGTAAATTGAAACATGGCTCTCAATCCCCCACGATTCCGGAAAAATTCAGTTTAATTGCTATCAGTAAATAGAATTCCATTCGAGACTCGCTGGTGAATGTTGATCAACTAACCTCAACTGTCGTCATGTTTACGGGAGTCTCTTGGGCGTACCTATAAAAACTGATTAATCTTCAAATCGAGGATAACAATTAAGATTTTAAAATAGTAATCGTACCTGTATTTAAGATATCGATCATTGCCCAGAAATTCCATTTCGTTCTGGGCCATTTTGGGGTCCACTTAAACCATATCTTGTACAATCCGAAAGGCGATGGCAAAATGTAAAACAATCCTTCAAAACGTCAAGTGTCTCAAATTTTTACGTTATATTAATGTAATAGAATATTAAAACAATTGAGTACTCTCCTTTGAGTACCGTATTGCACTCGGGTATTTCAAGTGTCGTCCCGGAACAGAGTTCGGGTAACAAGTCAGAAATAACATTTCAAGTGATCTTGTCGTTAACCACACTCTCCCGCTATTGTAACTGAAATGGAAATGTTAAATATTTGATTACCGTTTTATTAAGACCTTCTTACAAACGCCCCGTACAATCTAATCAATACTTTTGTAATACATAAAACCCAGATTAGAGTTGGAAATGGAGCTTTTAATGCGCACTAGAATATGTTTTATGTATCATTTTTTACCCTTTCTAAGATTGGATTCCCCTATAACCATGATTGTAAACAAAGATAAGGACATTACGTTGTTTCGGTATTTAAACATAGGTATTCGACCTCATTATTCGGAAAACGCTTTGCAGTCTCTACCTTTTTATTGACTTTTCTGGATCTCCTTTTAACAAGAAGGAAAATAGTGTAAGAAATAAGATGAGACTAGAAGTACTGAGCTAACCAAATTCTTCACTTGGCGAAAGTGAATATTCTTGATAACAAACCAACGGTTGGCCCTCTGGTAGCGGTTTCTGAATTTTCCCTCCAAAAACGTGAGACGCTCGCGGCGGTAAACGGCCGAACTGGATTCAAGCACCCGCGTCTGTGTTCCGCGGCTTTAGGTTGAGGGGAAGGGGGTAAGGAATTTTTTTGGAACTCTACCAATTTTTTCTCTCTAGTGTAGGCGCGCTGGAAGCGGCATAAAATCCTCAAATTTGTTCACTAGTGCCAGGATCTACTACCAATGCTAGAGCTCTTTACTTCTAGTCTCATCTTACTTCTGGTAGTGTTAAAGAAATAGTTCAGGATCAGGTGACTTAACATTGCACATTAAAACAACACCCTTTTTCTATATATAAAAGGAATTAAATATTAAGAGGAAATAAATGATATCTTATTACAAAATAATTAGCATTTAATTAGTCTTAAAAATAGTCAAGGACTACTGCGCCATCCGCCATTGGTTTAGTGGCGTCTGCTAACCCGAACCTTGATCTTATTGTTACCTCTCTCACACCGGGTGAGAATTCAACCAATCCCTTTGTGGGTAAGAGGTTCGTTTTAGCAGACGCTTTGTCATTAAAATACAGCCAAGTAGATGAGAAAGACAAATTTAGTTTGGATCATATTGCTATTTAATTTCACACTCGAGTGCGTATCTTTAATCACAATAATATTACAAGTACACAATTAAAATTACCCCTTACGAATTAGTGTAGATTTAATATGACTTAAAGTGAGTATTACATTTAGAATTAGAAAAGGTAAATTGTATTTTCGAGAAATTCGTTTTAATTTAATCTGCAACGTTTAAGCACAGTAATTGAAGAATACTTCGGTTATGGCCGCGGCTACTGTTCCTGACAACAGAGTGAAAAGAAAGTAGAAAGGAACGCTAACTCTGCTCAGGTCCAAGTCAGCCGTGCTTTTCATCGGTCTCTTCCACTTGACTTGTCCTATTAAGTAATGCTTCTCAATAAACATTTAATTGAAAACTTGCGTTTCAAAAACTGGTTCCAGGCTGTATTAAAATCATTGGTCAAGCGCTTTAATCGGTTTACTATAAGGAATTAGTACCGACCTCAGTTGCAAGTTTTCGTGCATTTGCGGCGAGCTTCTCAACCATGAGGTGTTGTAAATGAAGTGAAGGTAGTCGAAGCCAAGGTAATGCTGCGAAAAGTAAAGACCTCCGTTTTCTGCCATGAACATTTTGCTCTCAGAATCAGATTTAAGGAATCCTCCCATGAACCAAAGCAGAAAGGTGTCCACTGCGATTAGAGATTTTCCCCAGAAATAATTGGAATGTATCCATCAAGTTTGTACAAATCCAGAACATTAGCGAAAATATGCTCCTGATCGAGTTCGTCCAGCCATTTCTTAACTACTGGATCCTGGGTTGCCTATAGAATCGATTAAATCGAACAAAGACGTCAGAGGATTTCACAACACGGAAAAACTAATCTACCAAATATTTCAGATAGTCCAAAGCTCCGCTTTCTTCGACGACTGTAGGTGGAATTCCCGATTCGATCAAGTCCGAGAGGGTGTCTATGCTATTGTAGCTTTCCGTCGTGAACTCCGTCCGCAAGTAACAACCCAAGAAGAACAGAATGAAAGTCACTCCGATCAGCCACGACGCAGCGAGCAGACGACAAGTAATATGAGACAAAACGGAGGGAATCGCTGTATGGAACATAGTTGAGTCTGATTAAAGCGTGGGACATTTTTTATGGGTATTCAGTCTCTCCTAAATGGGTTACCCTTACGATACTTTTCAATTATTAACAAAGTCTTAATTGCTTACGTTCGGCGCACAAGAGCGACGAGTTCTCCCAGACATTTTCCAGAGTTTCTTTTGCCATGTTCTTGACAGCTTTCTTGGTGGACACCGATTTGTATTTGTTGGTTACGATGGAGTGAATGACGAGCAAAACTGACAGAATGACCACGGTGAACACCGTTACAATCACCACCTAATTGAACCAAGAATGGATTTCAATGAATCGGGTTGTGCAGTTGATTCTCAAATTTTGCAAAGTTTACTGGAGTGTCTATATTTAAGAAGGACAATGAAGTTGACGTGACTTTCTTCGGGGCGTGCGATAAGATAATTGTCCTGGCCGTCTGGTAGACCGGAGCCGGACTGAAATATTCCTGTCGGCCATCGAAAAATGAGCGTGGCTCTGGCATCATGATAATATTTCCTTTCTAAAAAAGAATAAGAGTAATTAAATAGCTTTTCATCTGTAAACTTAAATTTTGGTCTAATTTCTTTTTCACTTACGTTGAAAAAATCAGGCGCAGTGAATAGTTTAGGAACATCAAAATGACTCATTTTATGTCATTCGTAAATTGACCTAAAACGAAAGATCATCTTGAACTAAAAAATGTTATTAACATAAATTTATGGCAGTCAATAAACGTAGTTAACATTATAAATTATACGAAGAGGCGGATTTTGTGGAAACTTTATTAACAATTCTTTCTCGTTTGACCGAATTACTCTAATCAAATTCAAAGTAATATGACCATATACTTTATGTTGAATGATCGTTTGAAATAATCCGCCATGATTTTGTACCATGACGCGCCACTCTGAATTTCCCACGACTCCTGACAAGAAATATTTAAGTTCAATTTCCATCAGGAAAAAGAATTCCATCCGAGATTCAGAGGGCTAGTGAATGTTGATAAACTCACCGTAACTGTCGTCACGTTTATTGCAGTCTCTTGTGCGTACCTTTAATGTTTAATTAGTATAGTTCAAATCGACGATAAAATACAAATCGTACCTGTATTTAAAATATCGATTATTTCCCATAAATTCCATTTCGTTCTGGGCCATTTTGGGGTCCACTTAAACCATAGCTTGTACAATCCGAAAAGCGATGACAAAATGTATAACAATCCTTTAAAACGTCAAGTGTCTCAAATTTTTACGCGATATTAACGTAATAGAATTTTAAGAAAATCAAGTACTCTCCTTTGAGTATCATTTCGACCTCGTCTATTTCAAGTTTGGTGCGGTACAGAGTTAGAGTAAAAAGTCAATAATAACATTTTATCTTGTTGTTAACCACAGACTCACGCTAATATTTCAGTTGCCATGGTAACTGAAATGAAAATGATGAATAATTTATTTAAAATTTATTATCATATTGTGCCTTACTCCCCGTACAATCTAAACAAAACGTTTGTAATAAATAAAACCCAGATTAGAAGAATTGGAAATGAAAACTTTTACCATGTACTAGAATCAGTTTTATGTAGGAATTTTACCCTTTCTAAGATTGTATTCCCCTATAACCAGTTTCGTAAACAAAGATAAGGACATGACGGTGTTGCGGCATTTTAACAAAATTATTTTCCAAAAACGCTTTGTAGTCTCCACCTTTTTATTGACTTTTCTAGACCTCGTTTTAACAAGAGGGAAAGTGGTGTTAATAAAGTGCCGTACAACTTCGAGGTTTTGTTGCACTATCTATTAAGAAAACTGTATGTTCATGGCGGAAGATTGTGTATGGTGACCCGCATTGTATGGTGTCCCAGAGATTCCTTGCTGCTTTTTGTCAATCTTGACTAACTGTTCACCAAACTCCCCCTACCATTATCTCGGAATTAATTTTGATTTCGTTCTTTTGTAGCAATGAATCTGTACTAATTAAGAGTTAATTAAACAATAAGCTTAATCGTTACAACCAGAAGTAAATGAACCGAAGTTACTTAAGACTCTAAAAACTGTCCAACACATTTGACATAACGCGGGGCTTTAAAAAAGCAGAACCTTTGATCCCCCCCTCTTCCTTGGCAGAATTATTGCAGAGGATTCTGGGACAAAAGACTATAAGTGACCGTGCCTTTTAAGCCCGACTATATAGTCTTTGTTCCGGTATTTCAGTTGTTTTGAAAAAGTCGTCTGCTTGATCAAATTGATCTTGACGTCCAAGGCTTAGGCTTAGTACCTGTTGTTTACTTGCCGTTACGGAACTGTAAACCGATGGTTTCTGATTCAAATCGATCCCGAATCAAAAGCAACTTCAATTATGGCCAAAAACTTAAAGGAGAAACTGAATATTTATCTTAAAAATATTAAACGACCCTTCGTTATTTCAAGATTCCAAAATTACAAAGACATTTTGAACTCAGCAACAGGCCAAAAGTATATTGAAAATCTTGTTGCACTTTTTGAAACTTTGTTTAAAGAATGTAAGTCTGACAGTCCTAAAAAAAAGAGGTATACCTAGGAGTAAGAAGCACCTCATTTTTGTCAAACCTTTGATTGAATATTCAAATGAAGACGAAGATGAAAGGTTAGAAGGAATAACTGGGGAAGACCCTGAAAACATAGCTTCAATACTTAAACCCCTGCCAAAGTTCGAACAAACAAAGCAATGGCTGAACTAACAGTGCGATATTTTAAGGAGGCAAAGAATATTCGTAGAACCTTTACAACTGGCAACGAAACCCATGATGAATTGATGCTTTCAAACGTAATCACCTCGTCAACTCTAACATTTTGCAAGCTTCAAAACAAATATCCAGAAAAGCTACAAGACGATGATAAAATTGCAAGTCCCAACGATGAATCTACTTTTGATAGTCTAAGTTTTAAGGAAGAAACAGATTCTGCTCTATATAAACTGGGTGGTGGCTGTATCCATGAGATTATAAAGAGAACTTCGTTATCAAGCTTAAAAGGTAAATGTTCTTTGAAAAAGAAGATAGCTGACCAAAATCTTCGAAAGATTGGGCTTATTATTCGTATGAATGACGTTGAAAAGCAGAATTTACCAATAGATTTAAGAATTAGAGACAATGGGAAACTAAGTTTCCCAAAGACGGGCTTCCTGGAGTTTATACGTGTATTAAACAAAAAAGTAACGGAACATGCAAACGAGGCATCATTAATTAAATATGGAACCCAAATAATCAAAGTAAGTTCAAATGTCAGAAGGTATTATGAAGTGGAACGCCTATAAATTGTGAAAAATTTCTTTATTCTTAGAAATGCTCAGAAGAATGCCTTAAATTTATGAAATGTGAAGATCAGAAGAAACTGTTTCGTGCAGCCTAGCCTGATGGCTTTAATTGGCATGAGCTTGACATAGAAAACATCTACAAAGAATGGACCCGGAAAATGATTCACGCCAGAACACAAGAGTTTATATCAACTACGAGAAAGAAGGGAAAAGGAAGTCAAACTCTCAGGGATCAGCTCTACGGTTTTAAAGATAAGCAGGAAAAGAAGAATAAGCCAAGTTTAGCGAAGGTGATAAAGGAAGCTGAACCAAAGAGTGGAAAGATGAGTAAGAAAGCCGAACCAAAGAGTGGAAAGATGAGTAAGAAAGCCGAACCAAAGAGTGGAAAGATGAGAAAGGAAGCTGAACCAAAGAGTGCAAAGATGAGAAAGGAAGCTGAACCAAAGAGTGCAAAGATGAGAAAGGAAGCTGACCCAAAGAGTGGAAAGGTGAGAGCTGAACGAAAGAGTGTAAAGATGAGAAAGGAAGCGGAACCAAAAAGAGCCAAGGTTGTCAAGGAAATTACCTCACCAGTGAGTGAAAGAGAAGACGTGGGCTCAAAATGAGCAACGAAGAAGAAAGGTGTCTGTACCACTTTGCAGCAGGATATTTCACTCCAACCTTTTAATAGTAAACTCCAACCTTTTAAAAGTAAATTGGAGTCACATGCAAGAAAGGCAACTGTTAACCAAAGTCCAAGCATGAAACGCCCCAAAAAAATTTAACATCATATACTACTCAGTATATTCAGAATCATCCTAAACCCAGTAATGGTTGTAAGTCGGAAAACGAAATAGCTAGTCAAATACATCTGGAATTTCCGAAAGCCTGTACAAGTTCTACAAATAAAATGAAGTTCCTAGTCAAATTATTGATGAATCTCCAAAAACTACTAAGAGTGCGTACCATAAGAAAATTGTTCCAAGGAAACTAGAGGACATATCCCCCAGAATTTCATGTGATAATTGCTTAGTTTCCACAAAATGTAGTCAAACTAAATCTTAAGTATGCGGTAATGTCAGAAAAAGACATTTATTTTATGACAGCTGCGACAGTGATATTAAGCAAAGATCTCTCCCAAGCAGGAATAAAAAGAAAAAACTAGATTCTGCTTTTTGTTATGATTAGTGATATTTAAATCAAAAACCCAATAATTAAATGTGATAATTCTTTAATCCTCTAATTTTAGTCAAACGAAATAAAAAGTTCTCTAAAGACATATTTTTAATGACAACGTGATATTAAAGTAAAGTTTCTGAAAAGCTACTAGAACTAGACTGATTATTTGATACAATTAGTGACATTAACATTATTTCTGCTCTTACAAATGTGTAAACAAAGTTGTCTCAACAAAAATAGGCTGATTTTTTTGGTTGTCTTCTTGTAGTCTATATTAAGCGCAATTCCTAATTATTCTTAAAGGGCCTTTCTAACTAGAATTCTGTTTCTCGAAAAGAAAGCATTTCGTCACGATAGTCTTTGTTACCTCGATGATTACCATGGACATTGGCTCATATCATTAAAGCTTTCTTTCCGCTTGCAAAGTTTGTGCCAGATACTTTGCTACCAGTCGCGTACTTGATCTGCGAAAAAAAGCTTTCCATCGCACTCCATTTATGCTTATCAACGATAAATAACCCGGGCAATATTTAAAAAAATCTTCTGCCAAACCCTTCATCCCAAAAATCATTATTCTGAGTAAGACCCAAGTTTGCCACGATAAGAAATTTTCTTGTCTTGGACTGTTTATGTTTAAATCTGGATTTGCTTCCAAACGTTCACGAAACCAGTTTTCAAAAAATTGGTAGCCTTCTTCAATTAGCAGTTTTGCCCTTATAAATATCGGTTAATTCCGGATATTCTTCTTCATCCATTAGGCCAGGACAGATACTCCAAAAAAGGGCTTGACCTAGAACATTTGAACATAAAGATGAAAATTGGTACATTTGTTGTTTTTGACCCAACAAAAAATATACTAAAAGTCCCCTGCTGTAGAGCGCGAGCTTTCGCCGCCATCTTGGAAAATGGCCGCCGGAAATTACAGCTACAAAGTATTCCACGTTCTTCTTCAAAAATTATGAAAATTGGTACACATTATGATTGGAGCCACATAAACATCATGCCAAAATTTCTCAGCTCTGTGTTCAAGAGTTTGGTCGCCATATTGGAAAATGGCCGCCGTGAATGCTAGGTACAGTACAGTATATTTCACCATGTTGTTGGAAAATTATGAAAATTGATAGGTATTATAATCAGGGCTGTGTGAACCTCATAGTAAAATATTGAAGCCATTAGTCAGATAGTTTAGCCGCCTTGTTGGAAAATGGCCTCCATCAATGCCATTTAGATACAGTATTTGGTTGAAAAATTATGAAAATTGGTAATTATTATGTTGAAGACCGTCTAAATATCATACTTGAATATTGAAGACGTGCTACTGATAGTTTGGGCGCCATTTTTGAAATTGACTGCTCGAAGTGCCAAATATATTACCGATATATAAATTTTTTTGATATTTTTTATTGAGTAGATGACATGGGAGTAGCTGTAAACAACGACCTACTGGCCATTATGTTGTTATACAGTCTACCAGAATCGTACGAGAATTTCCGGTGCGCAATAGAGTCCAGGGATACGTTACCTGATCCGGAAGCCTTAAAAATAAAGATACTGGAGGAATCGGACGCCAAGAGCTCTAGAAAAGACGAACCCGTGCAGAATGCGATGATGGGCAGTAACCACTTTTCCCGGAAAACTGCAGAAAGGGGTAGAGGAAGAGGTTCACGTGGACGAGGAAGCACGACCTTCAAGTACAAGTGTCATGGATGCAGGAAACCCGGCCACAAGGTAGCCGATTGCCCCGACAGAAACCATGGTTCAGGCATAAGAACCAGAAAGAAAGAAAACGCCAATTATGTACTGGCAGAAAATTTGGCCGAGGAAGAATTCGCATTGCACCTGAAGGATTACCAAGATTCCTGGTGCCTGGACAGCGGAGCCACCTCACATATGACTTCCAGCAGAGACTGCTTCAACGTTTACGAAGAGACCACGAAATCTTTAAACCTGGCCACTGCAGAGTCAACGAAGATACGAGGTGTTGGCGAAGTAAAAGTACACGCAACGAATGGCAGCGACAATCGAATTCTTCGCCTGGAACGAGCCCTTCATGTCCCGGATTTAAGAACAAATCTCCTATCCATTGCCAAGATGACAGACAAAGGACATGAGGTCACATTCAAGAAGTCGCAGGCCTGGATTAAGACGGCAACCGGGGAAGTGATTGCAGTTGCTGACAGAGTTGGAGACCTTTATTTCCTGAGAAAGGCTGAATAAACTTTCTATGCAGTGCAAGCGGAAATAAAGCCTAGAAGCAACCTGGAGAACTGGCATTTCCTACTCGGTCACTTGAACGAGAGAAGTTTAAAGGAAATGGCCCGGAAGAATTTGGCTACGGGACTCAACATTGAAAAAGATGAGAGCCTGGGAATCTGCCAAATCTGTATCAAAGGAAAGCAATCAAAGGAGCCGTTCCCGAAAACCGAAGATAGCCGAACCTCGCATGTCCTGGAAATAGTACACTCTGACGTATGCGGGCCGATGAGAGTAACGTCAATGAGCGGAGCCGAGTACATCGTCGTTTTCACTGATGATTATTCCCGGTGGAGTGAAGTCAGTTTCTTAAACACAAGAGCGAAGTGTTGAAAGCCTTCAAAGAATTCAAGCATCGAGCTGAAGTGGAAACCGGGAGAAAAATCAAGACCTTGCAGTCCGACAACGGAACCGAATACTGCAACAATGAATTCGACAGATTCCTGAAAGACTCTGGGATAAAAAGAAGACTCACCGTACCCTACACCCCGGAACAGAATGGCATTGCTGAGAGGAAGAACAGAACACTCCTGGATATGGACCGATGTATGATGATACAAGCGCAACTTCCACCATCATTCTGAGCAGAAGCGATGGCCACGGCCAATTACATTCGAAACCGTTGTCCTTCCCGGAGCATAAATGGAGAAGTACCATTTACCAGATGGACCGGAAAGAAGCCATCTCTGCAACATTTGAAGATTTTCGGCGACAAAGCTTTGCTGTTGGACGAAAATAAAAGGAAGGGGAAGTTTGCAGCCAGGAGCAAAGAATGCGTTTTCATCGGCTATTCTGAAGTCTCGAAGGCCTATCGACTCTGGGTTCCGTCCGAGAAGCAAATTTACCGAAGTCGAAATGTCAAGTTCCTGGGAGAATTTAATAAGCAAGGCGGATATGATGATTTCGTCACTCCAGAAGTCAACCTGAAATACGGAAGCAAAGTTAAAAGGCGAAATCGAAGTCCCGGCCTTTACACACGCTGCAAAAGCGTCAGACAAAGAAGTCAAAAAGCAGTTCAAAATTGAAATCCCGGAAGAATATAATGCCCAGGAAAACGAGGAAGTCTTCGAAAAACCCTCAGAAACCCTCGTTCTGAAGAAAGGTCCTGGAAGACCGAAGAAAATAAGAACTGGAGTACCCGGACGACCGAAGAAAAAGTTCAACATGATTCCGAGCGTCTCAGAAGAGTCTACTGAAGAGGCTACTGACGAGCAAGAAACCCTGTCCGATGAGTCAGCAAACCTAGCCATCTTATCAGAACCTTTGTCCATGAAGCAAGCCCTGGCTTCTCCGTACGCAAACGATTGGAGGAAAGCAGTATCGGAAGAGTTCGTTTCGCTTATCAAGTGCGAAAGCTGGGACATCGTTGACTGTCCGGAAAACCAGAAGGTCTTTGGAAATCGTCTCGTCTTCCGAACGAAATACTTACCCAGCGGAGAAGTAGAGAAAAGGAAAGCCAGGCTCGTAGCGAAAGGTTTTGCCCAGAGACCAGGGATCGACTACCAAGAGACGTTCGCACCCGTCATTAGATCCAGCTCAATAAGACTGCTTATGGCCCTTGCTGTAGAAATCGGTTTGGAAGTCCACCAAATGGATGTCGTCACGGCCTATCTTAATGGCGAACTCGAGGAGGAAATATATATGGTCGTCCCGGAAGGATTAACAGAATCCCTCGAAGAAATCGTCAAGTCAACCTGTTTCTTCAAGTCAATCGTTCCCAGAGCAAAGAAATGGACCAGCGACCTGGAAGAAGAGGGACATAAAGTCTGTCGCATCAAGAAATCCCTCTACGGCTTAAAACAATCGGGCCGCCAATGGTACAAGAAGTTACATCAAAGACTTTCGGAAATTGGAATGACACCATTGAAGAGCGACCCCTGCTTATACGTTTTAAGAGTCGCGGAAGATATTATGATCATTGGAGTCTATGTCGACGATCTGATCCTTGCATGCAATAACCCGGATTGGATGACTGAAGTAAAGCTTGAACTTGGAAGAAAATTCGATATGAAGGACCTGGGGCCAATCCATTGCTGTCTCGGAATGGAATTTCACCAAGATCTAAAACAAAATACCTTCCGGATTTCCCAAGCGAAATATGCAGAAACGGTCCTGAAACGTTTCAACATGCAAGACTCCAAAGCAATTGCGACTCCAATGGATGCCAACAACAAGTTGCAAAACCCAGAACACCCAATAGCAGAAGACATCAGTCGTATTCCGTATCAATCTTTGGTCGGCTCTCTCATGTACCTGGTAGTGTCATCACGACCGGATATGGCGTATTCAGTCAGCGCATTGAGCCAGTTCAATACAAGTTATGACGAAACTCATTGGATTGCCGGGAAAAGAGTTCTGAGATACCTGAAGGGAACTCTTCATCATGGGTTGATTTATCGGAAGACCGGATTGCCAATCCAGGGTTTCGTTGACGCAGACTATGGAGGTTGCCCGAAAGATAGAAAGTCATATACTGGATATGTCTTCAAACTAGCCGGCGCTGCAGTATCCTTGAAAGCAAGGAAACAGCGAACCGTTGCCTTATCCAGTACAGAAGCAGAATATATGGCGATGTCCGACGCAACCAAAGAAGCCATATATCTCAAAGGACTTCTCAACGAACTTGGAGTATCAGTTCAGGCGATCGAGCTGTACAACGACAACCAGGGTGCCCAGAAACTCGTTCAGAATCCTGTTTTCCATGCCAGAACGAAGCACATTGATATCCGGCACCACTTCATTCGAGACACCTACGACCAGGGACATATAGCCTTGCGGTATCTACCAACAGAGGAAATGCCAGCTAACATCTGTACGAAGAGCCTGTTCCGTCCGAAGCATCTCCACTGCGTCAAAGCCCTTGGACTGGAAATAATTAAATGACCACTCCCTGGATAGAAGATTGAAACCACCGATATTAAGAGGGACTGTTGTAAATTAGAGATAATACCGGTTGTTTTTTATCTATATCCAGATTCTATTTTCTATACTTGTGTTTTTTATGCATCGCGGTCATTCTTGTAATCTTTATTTTTTATCGCGATGCCTTAACTATATAACCGGATAACATTCCGATAACGTTTGTCAGTTCACAGTTGATCAGTTCCCAGTTATCTGTTCTCAGATATCAGTTGTTAATGTTCAGTCAGTAGCGTTCCCGGAAATTAACTTAAATGTTTTAATTAAATTAATAAAGAGTTTATAACCAGTTAAACCCAGAGTCGTTCTTGCGTCAAACAACAACAGAGTTGGATGATCATCCAGCCCCCCTCTATGCCCTAGTTGTGAAAAAAATTCTCTAAACAATCCTGGTTCAATCTGTGGGTAAAATGTGTGTGATACCATAATTGCGATTAAGGTCTAAATACAAGCTTTGTAATGAATTATTAGATATAATTATTCCTTTTTGGAATATCTGAAGACTACTTAGTGGGCTGCCTTTCTTGTTATAACATTTAATAGATTGAACCATTGTAGTCATTTTCTGCAGTGTTTCAAATTACTCCGTTATTTTTACACCGTAACCACTTTTTCTCACGTCCACTTTAGAGTAACTGTTCATAATGTCGAACCACTCGTCTACAGTGTGAAAAAAGTTTGCCGTGGCTCTATAAGACTCCTTGTCATTAGACGAGTTAGCCAATCGGTCAACAGCTGTAGCGACAGTATTAGACACTAAATCCGAAGCCATCCGTACGTTCTGTCGCTGCGTTTTAGCACATTATAAATGTTGTTTTGTAATTTTTTGGCATGATTTAACTTCACCTTGGTCTTCTTTAAAGCACGCCACAACAGGCTCTTTTGTAATCTTCGTATCATTAATAAAAAATCCCGAGTCTAGAAACCAGTTTTGAACTAGCTTAAGTGCGTGAGGCGCATCCGCAAAACAATAGACTACATCATCTGGCATTGCTGGATTTGAAAACCAAGTTATGTTGATGTTGACAGCTAGTTCTCGCCAGAGCCCCATATTTCCTCCCCCCCCCATATCGTTCACACAGGCCATTATTTGGAATCCGTCATCAAGGAGTTCTTTTATTGCATTAGACAAGATGTTCTTCGTCATTTTTTGTTCAAATTCAAGATAGATAGGATGTTTCCAATTAGAAAATAACCTTCTAACCATGATCACTTGGAGATTTTTATGTCTACCAACAACTTGGTCTTCCTTGACATCGTATTCGTACAATGATTTTATGTTTACTTCATCAAACGATATCACAGCTAATTTTTCAATCTCACTTAACTGTGTTCCTGCTGCCCTCATGACTCTAAGAACGTCACGGATGAAACCTTGTCCAAGATCAATTTTAGAAGCGTAATTCTGTAATGTTGATATACCAAGAAATGGGATGTGCCTCTTGTCTCTTAAATAAACGTAAGCTCTTTTACTAAGACAGCGCAGAGAGAAAGCACTGGCAAAATCATCTTTTTCCCAGTTAACTTGTTTTTTCCCAAGTAGTCTTTTGATTTGGCACGGAGAAAATACTTTCTTTAAAGCATTCATCTAACTTTCTTTCATCTTGTCACGTTTAGTTTTTGATGATTCTAATCGTTTTATATTCTTCTTGAAATTTTGAACTAAACATTTTGACTGTGATATTTCAATCCCTTTTTCACGAAGGTTGTTGTTTTTTCTTAAAAGCTGAAGTTTAATCGTGCTTAAATGTCTGCTAATAATACTGTTTTTCTTTTCAGACTTCTTAAATTTTTCTTTAATAAAAAGCTGTCTATCAGCGCAGTTCGACGTTTTTCCTTGACAGTGCAGTCATTGCAATCTCTATTTTCATTTGTAACGGTTTTCTTATTATTCTGTAAAATCTTATATTCATCCTAGGGTTTCATACCAGTTTCAGTTTGAAATTAAAGTTAAGACGATTTACCTGACTTGAAGAATTTTCTATATTCTGTATATTAGCCTCAATTCTAGCATCAATTTGATGATCTGATGATATCACTGAAGGATCTCATGATATCACTGAAGGATCTCATGATATCACTGAAGGATCTCATGATATCACTGAAGGATCTCATGATATCACTGAAGGATCTCATGATATCACTGAAGGATCTCATCATATCACTGAAGGATCTCATGATATCACTGAAGTATCTGATGATATTGTTGAACCCTCTGATAAATGAACGCCAGAATCCTTGTCATTGTAGCTGGCCTTTAGAACTTCGTGAACAATTTTTTTGCGTTCCCTTGTTTTCAAACGAGAAAGTCTTTCATCAGACGTTTTGAAGCATTTGGATGTGGAAAATGGAAGTTATATTGTTGGACTGGCTTGTTTAAGCAAAAGTTTCTTGGGTGTAGTATTTAATAGTTCTGCTTGCATATCCCTAACGAAGTCTTCAGTCTTGAAGTGATCTACCATAATTCGGATTTCGGTAAGTACCGAGAAGTAAACACGGCCGCGACGACAGCATGAGTGCAAAACGGAAAAGTTCATCTCGTGACGCCACGAGAGAAAAGCGAGCGCCCGGTTTTATAACCCCGATAAAAACGATCGAAAAAACAGCCGATCAAGGCAACCTATTTAGCGCTTTTCTTTACGAACCTTGCCATAGAGTTTAGTAATACAAAGGGGACAGTCTATAAAGTACATACAACTTTACAAGGGATATGTTATAAAGAAAATTTATACCAGAAGTAATATAAGAAATTCCCTACGGGAGGGAAGTATACAAGACGCCATAGGCATAACGTTAAAACGCGCGAGACATCCTCGAACCGCCAAATACCATATTCAGAGTTTCTGACACTATTGCTCATGGACAAGGTGCGGTAGATCTTGGTCCTTTGGTATGGTCGTTGGAAAGGGAAAGAGGAAAAAGCGCTTTAAACTAGTGTAGTCTGCTTAGCCGTCAATTGTAAAGAAATAGAAGACTCCTGATTTTGTGGTGAAGCCAAGAAGAAGATGGAAATTGTGAAGCCAAGAAGAAGATGAAAATTGTGAAGCCAAGAAGAAGATGAAAATTATGATTACAAGAATAAAATTTCGAGATAGATAAAAACACCATTTTAAAATCTTTCTATGTGTAGTGTTAGTCATATACCTTAGCAAGATAAGGGTTTAATTCAAATTTTATGCAAAGACCTATGAAAATCCTATAATCGAGTCACTGTCTGTTTATTAATGATTGATTATCATCAAAATCTTAAAATACTGTATGTATTATTTCATTGGAAAAGTTTAAAATTACAATGAGTCTGTGAAATTGACTTAACTTAAGCAGCCGACGCGATCGCGACATCAAAGAATGTATTCCTACGCTTAACGCGGCCCGGCCCTATTTTTTTAACTTAAGGAGAGTGGGTGGTAAGACCGTCTCACCTTACTTCATACAGAATGTAACGCCACGTGACATTGATAGAGCTTGCGACCTATCCTCGCAATGCCAAATGTAAACCCGTTTTCTCTGCTTCTGCGCTGCGTCGTCTGAACGAATAGACCTTGGGTCAAAGGTTGTCCTACATACCTGAATAAACAAAGACAGGCAGAGGAGCGGGCGGTTTAACAAACTTTTAATTCCTTTAGCCCAGGGTTGTTTGATTTAAGTCAAGCGATTTTTTTTATTAAAAACAATCATGGTTTTGGCACTGATAAAGAATGCTCTAGAGGAAATTTATTGTCAGGCTATAGGATAGGCAACTCCATATGTCCGACGGCCGCATATTCTGTATATACTCTGTTTCAGCTTTGGCTGTCAGCACGTAGCTTTGTGCGTGCTGTCAGGAGACGAACGAAATCCTCTTTTTCAGGATTTAAATCTCGAGATTTTAGATCCTGAACCTATTTCTTTCATTAATATTAATATTAAATGGTAGTAAAGGTGGATTAAAACTATTTGTCTCTTTGACAGGAAGTCATGTCTTCTCCTCGACGTACGGCCACATTTTTTGTGGTTCCGCGCCTACACCTATCACATGACCTTGCTACCGTGCGCAATTAATTGTAACCAAACTTATAGAGTTCAATAAGTGTTAAGTAGGTGTGAAAAGTTGGAGGAAGCCAGCCATTGCGAGAGTAGACGTTTCTCGTAACCCTATCACCACATGTATCTTACCCCTGTCACACATTGGTGTATATGTGCAAAATATCATGTTTAGAAACAAATGAGTATAAATTAAGGTCTATAGAATAACAAAATCCAGATTATGATGATGTTAGAAGCCAACATGTACAGATTGGTGTCTATGTATAATGAACGACAGACTAAGAGGATGAAGGAATAGTGGCTAGTATAACGTAGGTTTGACGCAAGTGGATGTAATAACGTAGTACAATAAAGTTTTCGGAATTTCTGGGAACTGTGATAGTGATCCGGATATATCGGACACGTTCGCTCCGATTTGAAAACAGGGGTGTAACAACAGACAGACAAAGACAGATACGGCCGAAAAAGAACCTTTCGGTGACATACGTCAATAAGATTCTTACTGATACCCTTGCTGTACTCGTACATGTTTGTCGAGACATGTAAAAGGGTTTTAATAAGTCATACTAAATAGGGTGAAGCCAATATGCTTTTGCAAAACCCACAATGCAATAGGTACGATATGGACGTAATTACGTTGACGAAAACCTTATTGCATTGTATGAAAAACATAGCGTTAGAATTTACTAGATACTTGTAAGTCACTTACTGAAGGTTTTAACGTACCCGATTTTTCAGTTGGCAATTTTTAAGTAAGGAAGACGTCATTGGTAGTGTTAAAAGATTGAATCAGACTATCAACCGAAAACTTTCAAAAAATATGTTCACTGCGATTAAGCTTGACGTATGTATAGTGCAAATTAAATTATGACAGTAAATAATCTTATTCTTTCGCTCCAGAGGCAATGTTAATAGGCTTGTCTCCCGCGGGCTCCGTCTAATGTTGCCTCTTGGCGAGATTAAACGAGACTAATATGGCGGCCCCGCCCCTGTGCCTTGGATTCTCTTCAATTATATATTGGAATGGTCTATTATTAATTAATTTGGAAACTGCTGATTTGTATTTACATTCATTTTTGATAACTTTCAAATATAATAGTTTGATAAAAGTTCATAAAATACCATCGGGGCAGGAAGGGTACTATCAACTGTTAGGCTATTTTGATTATCTTGTGACTTTTTATCTGCATAAACACCTTAAATAGTTGATTGTTAATTGGAAAGTATACCGAAACGTAAATTTGCTGTAGTTTTTAAATTAGTAGGTGTGCTGGAGCACTACATACCCGTAGTTAATCCTGAAGAAAAATTAGTGGAAACTGTTATTTTTTAAGCATTACAAGAGGGTGTGGGAAATTCGATTTAAAAAAGACGAAACGAAAATAGAAGAGTAAGGCTTACTTGCCTTCACAGTATACTAACTCAAGGATTTTTTGATTATGTTGAGATTGATCAAGTGACCCACTTTGAGTTATAAGGAATGGGAAAATAATTTTTAGAAACTTACAGGTATTGGATACATTTATGTCATTCTATTTCCTCAATCCGAGTTGCGTAATGACGCATGACGTCTCACCACCAATATCAATATCAGGCTACAGGATCTTCAGTACAATATCTCGGGTCAACAACGACTTGGCATCAACATCTTTGAGCCTACTAGGAATGAAATCTACTATTTACATTTATACTTTACTAGCTCTTGTTTTTGTATCTCTCACTTCTCTTTTTATCTCAAGTACTACCCGTTTAAAGAATGAGAGAATATGTTGTAGCAGTTTGTTTCGGATGATGTGGCTCTTTTCATCAAATCTTTTATTAAACTGTTAAGTATTTAATTTTTTCAATGAACATTCTTAAACTTGTCCAAACAAAATCACTCATTTACTGGTATCGTATACTGAACCCCGACTGTTAAGTGAGTTTGTAAAATGATAGGTAACAGGAAGAATGCGGAATGGAAAGCTAAATAAAATGATCAACGTAAGTTCAGGTCATAAATCAATTAAACATGATCAAACATTAAAGTCTTGACTAAACACAGAGATCTGACACTGTGTACAAGAAGCTTCGAAAGAGAATGGCTTTAAATGGATATTCTTACGATAATTTTTATGAAGATAACGTCACCGACATCTTTCTGAAAGGAGAGGGCGGTTTTTTGCACGAAATTAAATATATTGATTCTGTCATTTTTAGAATTTACACTCAATTGTTTAAATCGAAAAGGGTCATTGGAGAAACGGAATTCGAAACGACAGCTCTACATTTGTTATTCAACAAGAAACTACCCTCAAATGTCCTTGAAAACCTTAAATATCTGTAAGATCTTTAGCTTTGTTTTGGCATGTGACGTCTCAAAATTATCTGTAATTTGGTTTATGGATTTGAAAAGGTACAAAAAGCCCTTGTCAATAACCGCGAACGCTTAATGAAATGAATTAGTGAGCCAGGGAGTAATCACTATCAATTTCTCTGTACACCGATTAAAGATTACATGTACGCATTGTTAAGAGTAAAAGTGCTTTTACAGCGTGCATGAAGTTCGTTTAGTAATGTCAATACGGCGTGTGTAGCGTTTAAATAACTTACATCCAAACTCAATGTTTTTAAAAGTGGATTATAAATCTATCGCTTTAGTACATTTTATTAAACTTATTTGTCACTTTATATCATAGCATATGCAGATTTATTAAAACTCGTCTAAACGAACCCAGACGGAAGGCCATTTTGTTTGGATTTGGAGACTTACTTCATACGGAAAAAGACAATTATATCAATGGACCAAAAGCAACGAATTTTTGATTTCTTTCATCAGTTTTCTTGGTTCAACTTTATGGAATAAAACTCTCACTTATTACATTGTTCATAGAGATGTTTAAAAACGCTTTGATACCGTCTTAATTATCACAAAGTAAGATTCATTAGCTTCGGTCATTTGGGCTACAAAACCCATTTGCTTATCAATAAATAATTTTCATAGAGAACTTGCAGACAGTGCTGGTCACAAAGTAAGATTCACTAGTACGAAGTCCAGTTTGGTTTAATGAATTTCTTTGCTAAAGAAAGTTCTGGTCTTAGAAGCCTCATGAGTGCCAGGAATCTGCAGCACCTTACACGGTGTCAGTATTTTCGACCGGAATAATAATTTTTAGTGAAATACGATTTTCCCGTCACGGTTTTATTTGGCCTGAAACTAATGAGACTTTATAAAACTCTGTCGGATAGCATAGCTAAACTAAATCAGCACTGTTTTTATTGCACAATGTTATCTAATTTCCTTTTCATTTGTAAGCAGGTCTAACACAAAAAAGCGATGCGAAACCGCGTCTTTCAAAATTAAACCATAGCGCAATGAAATACGAACTTCTCTATTCAGCCATTGTTAATTATTTCGAAAATGTTGAAAGAAAAAAAATGTTTTTACAAACAATTTTAGAAAACAAAATTATTTTGAGTAAAAATAAATTGTGCTGGATCTTTTTGAGGTCACAAAAACAAAATAAGCAATGCAAACCAGATACTATGACATATCTGTAAGGGCATTTTATAATGTATGCTAATACCCACATGTTTGAGGACTAACATAAGTCATCGTACACAGATCGTTTTTCAAAAAGAACATGAAGGTTTCTCAGAACCCAATAGTACTTGTTGATAAATCAAACTAGATTATATACATATAATATAACTGTATATTGTACTTTCGAAACTAAGCTCGTTTTATAACCCTGTTAATGAATCTTAATTCAATTTTTAACCCTTTTCCACTTTCTTTCTTTATTGACATATTTGTTGAACTTGGAAGCTGAAGTTTTTCAATCCATGGCAATCTTAAAAGTAGAAAATTAAAAAACCGTAGTTACGCAATAACATCGATACCTTACAATTAATTTCATTAATATTTATTATGATTGTACGCTAAATCGTATAAAGATTCGGGTTTATCACGACTGGCAATGCCGGCCCTTTTGCTTTTTGTACTGTACAAAGATAAAAATGGAAAATATTTAATAACTATTTTAGCTTAAAGGGATAGAATCAATCTTTTCACTACTAATGAAAAGCTTTAATTTTTTAAATCAGATAGAACCTAAAACTACGTTTTCAAAAATATATAGATATTGATAGTTTTAATATCTTAAATGTTTTTAATTAATTTTTAAAGTTTTAATAACTTAACTATTTTTAAGTAATTTTTAAAAGTATTAGTTTTCGGCGCCGCTCCGATCACTGCCCCCTCTACAGGCGTTTGCAAAAAAACGAGCGAAAAAACTAAATTACTCCCGCGACTTTCCTCTCGCTCGGAGGTACAGTAGATTTACTCCTAAAAGTAGTTTTCATACTATTCTGCATTTTCGCCAAATTAATATAACTCATTTCGATACGGGGATGCTTTGAAAGTTATAAAGGCAGGTAAATAGTTTCACTGTAATGTTGGCGTTTCAAAGTAATAGTTTAACTATGTTTAATTACAATTAAAAATATGTTAAAGCTTAGATTTGGGCCATTAGGCTAAAATATGGCCTTACTAGCTTTTGCCAAAATAGCGCAAAAATGTGGTGTTTTGGACATAACCTGTAAAAATTTTGACAAATCTCTATCATCCTTACTCTACAACGTCACCGAGAGTTAAGAGAACAAAGGATAATAAACATGAAAAATCAGAATTATGTTTACGAAGGTCTTCTCAAATATGCGCCGTTTCCCCAGTGATAGTGACGGTGGAAAGCTACTATACAGTGGTCTAGAGCTCCCTTCATTCTCCTATTTCCAAACAACCAATAAATCAAGAGACATTTGCAACGTCATTGTGTAAAAATTAAGTTGGGCGGTATTTCGCGGTTAGTTTGAATTTCAAAATATATAACGTACTTTTCTTAATTTTAAACGTTTTAATTCGATTTGTTTTTGCACACATAATTTTAGGCACATTTTTTTACCTAAAACTGCCCTCATCTTGTACTAGTCGGAAAAAATTGATTCTATCCCTTTAATCCTCATCTGCTGTTTTCTCTTTCCTTTAGGTAATTTCGGTATTATTAAATTTAACACATATACAGATTAATATTATGCTTGCAGAACACTAGATAGAAAACAACACGGATCATGTGATGATGTAGAAATCGGTTTGCATTATTTAGATTTATTATAACCTATACTGTATAAGTTTAAGTTCGCTATTCGTACTTTCCAATAGCATGAAATGTTTAAATATAATTTCTTAATAGTTTAGAAAATATTATATTGGTATGATCTGACCAAAATTGTTCAGATAATTTTTCAGTTATTTTGTTTTCCTTTAGCTAACCAAATTTGGCTCGAATAATGCATAATATTGTATTTTTAATCGCTAATCATAATACTTTAATTTAAATGTAAAATTTAAATATTAAATCGAAGACGTAGTTTAATCCTTTTTCCAGTGAGAAGTACATATCGCCTTTACAAAAGCGAAAAAATCCTTACGCCAACGTACTGATTTTTATGGTTTTATAATGGTAATTTTTAACTTCATTATTTCGAAGTGTGTTGAGCTGAATTTTATATAAAATATTTGGTTTTCACTGTTGTTTTCAGAGGAAAACGTAAAAACCGAAACATTTGAAAATTATATTTATAAAGGTAATAAGCACAAGACCCTTTAAAGAAACAAGTTAAACGTTATGATATTCTTCAAATTACGTTTTTGTAGGGTCCATTCACCCGGAAAAGGTTTGCATAGCTCGTAGCCTAGCCTTCAGCAGGTCCGAAAGTATTATTTCGGAACCTGTTGACCCAAACTTTGTTGGAAAACTATCAGTAGCAAAAGACCACGCCCCATTTGCAACTGTGGAAAAAGTTGGCCTCCGCGAAGTTTGCAAATTATTGAGCGACAACCAAAACAGAGACATATCTCGTAGAACTTTGGTTCGTGATTAAAGCCTCGTTTTCAAAGCAGGGGGTTTTGAACAAAAGATGGCGCGATAGCGATTTTTTGGAGCAGTAGCGGTTTATCTGGTTACCACTAGGGCTTTATCGCTTGATAAAATTGCGCGATTGGATGTTTCTCGCTGAACCGTTTTCAAAGAAGCGATAGCGCGGTCTCCAGTCTGGGGATATAATTTATTTTTTTGCAAGATGGTGGTCATTAGTAATTGAGAATGTGTTTTAAACACCACGAAAATGATCAACAAGGTTCTTCCACATCTTTTTACATTCATCCTCTTAATGGGTTTAGTAAGTTGAATGTTGTAATAAACAAATATCTAAAACCGATAAATACTCACTGGATAAATTCAAAGCCTGTGAAACTTCTAACCACATCATATCTTTAGTATCCCGATTCCGATATTCGTCGGATCGGCGATCCCATATGGCTTTTCTAACTTCAATTAGTTGAATTAGATTTTCCTTTAGGTCATTTTCAGTCTTCTTTTGTTCGGCTTTTAATTGTTTAGCCGACTCGAGTAATTTAGCATTTTCGGTTTTCGCAGGCCCCATAATGTTCTGTGTGCTAAAAACTGCTAAATAACTAAAATGTACTGGTAGAAACCACAGAATGGAGAGCAGACGCCCGATTCCAGAAATGAAACTTTTTAATTTTTTTTTACTTCTCCCGTCCCTTCTCATTGGTTGTCAAACGAATGACGTCAAGCGATTTTTTAAAACGGAGCGATAAAATCAAACTGAGATAGATGTGCGCGATTTTTGAAATTGCGCTCTCTCTTTGCTTGTTTTGAGCTATCGCTTCAAAGCATCGCTTGCATGAAAACAGTAGTGTTAAAAGCGAGAGCGATATTTTTTACTCATTTAGCGCTATCGCTGGTATTTTTCCCGCTACCCGCTGCTTTGAAAACGAGGCTTTAGACAAGGAATCTGCTAGTCTTCAACCGCTATCGATGGTAATTTATTAAACTGAAATTAGTCGCAAACATTAAATTGGAACAGTAAAATTCAAGTAGTTTAAAGTTGTTTTTCCAACGTTATAGAATGTTTTAAGACAAGTTGGATGTAAGGAAATTCACCAAACGTTAGATTTTTGGCGCAAAGGGGTCGTGATTCAGTCTTAGAAGTAAGATGCCAATTTATCGACGACAAGTGGTATTTCCGTAATTCCTTGGTGGGTTTTTCATTTTTTCCTGGAAAGAATGATGGCGAAGCCATTTTATGGAAGTTTAAAGAAATGACGGAGGCAGCTGGAATTGAATACAAGAAGGTTATATCTCCCTTTTTCAAATTTCACGTTTAAAACTTTTTTAGAACTTCCTTTATCACTTTAAGATTTATAGCGTTTGTGCCGACAACGCAGGCAATATAAGTCGGGCGTTTAACATGAACGACTTATTCGAAGATCCATGGCCAGCTAGATTGGCGCTAGTCAGGGCAGAAGATATACCATCCGAAAGTGATGAGGAAGTAATTGATCTTCAAGGAGGTAAAATATTACTAACTATGTTAATGTCTCTTCTGCCTTAAATTTTATTAGATGGCCCAACTGGCGTCAGAGATTCTGAAGATTCATCTGAAGAATCTTCGGATCAATCTTTTGACGAACTTGGAGAAACCGAAGATCTTGATGATTCAAATGGACATAGGTCCGGCTTTAACATTCTCCCTTTAGAAAGAGGTGTGTGGCTCATTCCACGGAGCTCTCAAGAAATGTAAGAGAAAGGAGAGAATAGCCAATAAAATAAACGGCTGGATTACGTTTCTTCGTCAATCGCCGAAATGGACCCATGTCTTTAAAACCTTGTCGCCTGGAGGGAAAGATTTGAAACAGGATAGAGGAATAAGGTGGAATTCCCTATTCATGGCAATAGAACGTTTAACTGAGGTGAAACATTTTCAATTATTCTAGCTCTTCGTTTCATTTACGTTTGTTTCAATTTAATTATAGCCAGGTATGATTGAGGCTTTAAGGCAAACCGTCATCAGTGCCAAGAAAGACCGTAGTACGCAGTCAAAAAGCCTTACACCTCCATGTGAAAATGACCTTCACATACTGAAGGATTTACTAGAAATCTTTGGCCCCTTCAAATTGCCAACGGATCTTTTTCAGTCCCAAGCTCCCATTGCTTCCAAAGTTATACCAACACTACTGAGGACATTTCAAGAAGTGTACGCTGCTAAAAGTCCCTACCTCAAAAAACTACGACCAACTTTGTTGGAATTGATGGCTCATCGATTTAAAGGAGAGCTTGATGGAAAATCGATTTAAAGGAGAGCTTAATGATGAAGACTATGTCTTAGCAACTCTTCTTGATCCAACAATCAAGGTTTCTATATTCGATGGTAGTGGTATTATTTACGAAAAAGAAACATAATATTACAGTTTCGTGTTAACCAGTCTGAAATATTTATGTTATCGATACAAAAGTAGCATTTCAAAACCCTCAATGGGGTTCAGAGTTTCCAGGGGTAAAATACTGGCTAAAAGATAGGGCTATTGCATCATTAAAGCAACAAATGGATTTATTAGTTGAAAATGATATACAACCGGAAACTAATCCAATTGAAATGTTTCCCGGATTGGATCCACCAGAGCCCAGCCCTACATTCAATCACGTCGAAAGCCAACTTAATGATTACCTCCGAGAAAATTTGATCGAGGATTCGACAATTTATCTCCGCTAGAGTATTGGAGAAGCAAAGAGGATAGGTTTCCTACTCTAGCAAAATTGGCGAAAAGGTTCTAACATTTTCAATATGAAATATACTTTTTAAACAGGTCCATCAGCCAAAGACAAAAACCAGAAATAAATAGCACCAATTTGGCGAGATATTGCCAAGGGAATTTTTAACGGTTAAATTGTCTAGTTTTTCACTATATATCCTCAACAATTATTTTAAAAGACCTCATATCTTAATGTGTATTTTACTTTCGGCTTACTCTGAACCGTTGAGACCTCCTAAAATATGACACAAAACAAGGCCAATTTTAGTTTGGGTCTAAGGTATCTTAATTCATAGACCAAATCATAGCAACAGAGATAGAGTATTAACATCCATAATATCTAATGGAGTTAAAATTTACGTCTACGCTATATATAAATGTAGTAAAGCTGAATTAAAAAGTAAACACCAAATTTTAATTATTAATATCAATGGATCTTCTTGGAATATTGAGATGAAACAGAACTTCATAGCTACACAACTAAAAGAATCGAAATGCCGGAAAATATTTAAAATATTTCCATTAAATATTCTACAATAAGAAAATTTTATCGTTTTGTAAGAGATATTTTCATCCTACTCGCTTTATATTAACTTTGATATCCGTGTAGTGTTTCGATTTAGATGCAATCTTCATTAATCGTTCTATATAAACTCTCAGTTGTGTCATTTCAAAGAAAGAAGTTTATCTTAAATAATTAAATAAATATAACTGATATTAACTAATTGTCCGGCTGACAAGTCTGCCGGCTAAAGTTGGATAATGAGAATGGGGCTTCAGTCTCACTCAGAACTGGAGGTATGGCGTCTAGTAAAGAAATTTTTACCTGATGCTCGCTTTTTCAGCCCTTATTGTTTCACTTTTTTAATATATTACATATGCTGCACTGTCATATATTGTATAAGCAAAAGTAATATAAGAAACCTCCCTTCGGGAGGAAAGTATACAAAAGCGAATTTTTCCCGATACATCCTCGTACCGCGAATGTCCCCGCGCACTTATACGGCCGAAAACAAAGTTAAAAAAATAGGGCCGGGCCGCGTTAAGCGTAGGAATACATTCTTTGATGTCGCGATTGCGTCGGCTGCTTAAGTTAAGTCAATTTCACAGACTCATTGTAATTTTAAACTTTTCCAATGAAATAATACATACAGTATTTTAAGATTTTGATGATAATCAATCATTAATAAACAGACAGTGACTCGATTATAGGATTTTCATAGGTCTTTGCATAAAATTTGAATTAAACCCTTATCTTGCTAAGGTATATGACTAACACTACACATAGAAAGATTTTAAAATGGTGTTTTTATCTATCTCGAAATTTTATTCTTGTAATCATAATTTTCATCTTCTTCTTGGCTTCACAATTTTCATCTTCTTCTTGGCTTCACAATTTCCATCTTCTTCTTGGCTTCACCACAAAATCAGGAGTCTTCTATTTCTTTACAATTGACGGCTAAGCAGACTACACTAGTTTAAAGCGCTTTTTCCTCTTTCCCTTTCCAACGACCATACCAAAGGACCAAGATCTACCGCACCTTGTCCATGAGCAATAGTGTCAGAAACTCTGAATATGGTATTTGGCGGTTCGAGGATGTCTCGCGCGTTTTAACGTTATGCCTATGGCGTCTTGCATACTTCCCTCCCGTAGGGAATTTCTTATATTACTTCTGGTATAAATTTTCTTTATAACATATCCCTTGTAAAGTTGTATGTACTTTATAGACTGTCCCCTTTGTATTACTAAACTCTATGGCAAGGTTCGTAAAGAAAAGCGCTAAATAGGTTGCCTTGATCGGCTGTTTTTTCGATCGTTTTTATCGGGGTTATAAAACCGGGCGCTCGCTTTTCTCTCGTGGCGTCACGAGATGAACTTTTCCGTTTTGCACTCATGCTGTCGTCGCGGCCGTGTTTACTTCTCGGTACTTACCGAAATCCGAATTATGGTAGATCACTTCAAGACTGAAGACTTCGTTAGGGATATGCAAGCAGAACTATTAAATACTACACCCAAGAAACTTTTGCTTAAACAAGCCAGTCCAACAATATAACTTCCATTTTCCACATCCAAATGCTTCAAAACGTCTGATGAAAGACTTTCTCGTTTGAAAACAAGGGAACGCAAAAAAATTGTTCACGAAGTTCTAAAGGCCAGCTACAATGACCAGGATTCTGGCGTTCATTTATCAGAGGGTTCAACAATATCATCAGATACTTCAGTGATATCATGAGATCCTTCAGTGATATGATGAGATCCTTCAGTGATATCATGAGATCCTTCAGTGATATCATGAGATCCTTCAGTGATATCATGAGATCCTTCAGTGATATCATGAGATCCTTCAGTGATATCATGAGATCCTTCAGTGATATCATCAGATCATCAAATTGATGCTAGAATTGAGGCTAATATACAGAATATAGAAAATTCTTCAAGTCAGGTAAATCGTCTTAACTTTAATTTCAAACTGAAACTGGTATGAAACCCTAGGATGAATATAAGATTTTACAGAATAATAAGCAAACCGTTACAAATGAAAATAGAGATTGCAATGACTGCACTGTCAAGGAAAAACGTCGAACTGCGCTGATAGACAGCTTTTTATTAAAGAAAAAATTTAAGAAGTCCGAAAAGAAAAACAGTATTATTAGCAGACATTTAAGCACGATTAAACTTCAGCTTTTAAGAAAAAACAACAACCTTCGTGAAAAAAGGGATTGAAATATCACAGTCAAAATGTTTAGTTCAAAATTTAAAGAAGAATATAAAACGATTAGAACCATCAAAAACTAAACGTGACAAGATGAAAGAAAGTTAGATGAATGCTTTAAAGAAAGTATTTTCTCCGTGCCAAATCAAAAGACTACTTGGGAAAAAACAAGTTAACTGGGAAAAAGATGATTTTGCCAGTGCTTTCTCTCTGCGCTGTCTTAGTAAAAGAGCTTACGTTTATTTAAGAGACAAGAGGCACATCCCATTACTTGGTATATCAACATTACAGAATTACGCTTCTAAAATTGATCTTGGACAAGGTTTCATCCGTGACGTTCTTAGAGTCATGAGGGCAGCAGGAACACAGTTAAGTGAGATTGAAAAATTAGCTGTGATATCGTTTGATGAAGTAAACATAAAATCATTGTACGAATACGATGTCAAGGAAGACCAAGTTGTTGGTAGACATAAAAATCTCCAAGTGATCATGGTTAGAAGGTTATTTTCTAATTGGAAACATCCTATCTATCTTGAATTTGAACAAAAAATGACGAAGAACATCTTGTCTAATGCAATAAAAGAACTCCTTGATGACGGATTCCAAATAATGGCCTGTGTGAACGATATGGGGGGGGGAGGAAATATGGGGCTCTGGCGGGAACTAGCTGTCAACATCAACATAACTTGGTTTTCAAATCCAGCAATGCCAGATGATGTAGTCTATTGTTTTGCGGATGCGCCTCACGCACTTAAGCTAGTTCAAAACTGGTTTCTAGACTCGGGATTTTTTATTAACGATACGAAGATTACAAAAGAGCCTGTTGTGGCGTGCTTTAAAGAAGACCAAGGTGAAGTTAAATCATGCCAAAAAATTACAAAACAACATTTATAATGTGCTAAAACGCAGCGACAGAACGTACGGATGGCTTCGGATTTAGTGTCTAATACTGTCGCTACAGCTGTCGACCGATTGGCTAACTCGTCTAATGACAAGGAGTCTTATAGAGCCACGGCAAACTTTTTTCACACTGTAGACGAGTGGTTCGACATTATGAACAGTTACTCTAAAGTGGACGTGAGAAAAAGTGGTTAGGGTGTAAAAATAACGGAGTAATTTGAAACACTGCAGAAAATGACTACAATGGTTCAATCTATTAAATGTTATAACAAGAAAGGCAGCCCACTAAGTAGTCTTCAGATATTCCAAAAAGGAATAATTATATCTAATAATTCATTACAAAGCTTGTATTTAGACCTTAATCGCAATTATGGTATCACACACATTTTACCCACAGATTGAACCAGGATTGTTTAGAGAATTTTTTTCACAACTAGGGCATAGAGGGGGGCTGGATGATCATCCAACTCTGTTGTTGTTTGACGCAAGAACGACTCTGGGTTTAACTGGTTATAAACTCTTTATTAATTTAATTAAAACATTTAAGTTAATTTCCGGGAACGCTACTGACTGAACATTAACAACTGATATCTGAGAACAGATAACTGGGAACTGATCAACTGTGAACTGACAAACGTTATCGGAATGTTATCCGGTTATAAAGTTAAGGCATCGCGATAAAAAATAAAGATTACAAGAATGACCGCGATGCATAAAAAACACAAGTATAGAAAATAGAATCTGGATATAGATAAAAAACAACCGGTATTATCTCTAATTTACAACAGTCCCTCTTAATATCGGTGGTTTCAATCTTCTATCCAGGGAGTGGTCATTTAATTATTTCCAGTCCAAGGGCTTTGACGCAGTGGAGATGCTTCGGACGGAACAGGCTCTTCGTACAGATGTTAGCTGGCATTTCCTCTGTTGGTAGATACCGCAAGGCTATATGTCCCTGGTCGTAGGTGTCTCGAATGAAGTGGTGCCGGATATCAATGTGCTTCGTTCTGGCATGGAAAACAGGATTCTGAACGAGTTTCTGGGCACCCTGGTTGTCGTTGTACAGCTCGATCGCCTGAACTGATACTCCAAGTTCGTTGAGAAGTCCTTTGAGATATATGGCTTCTTTGGTTGCGTCGGACATCGCCATATATTCTGCTTCTGTACTGGATAAGGCAACGGTTCGCTGTTTCCTTGCTTTCCAGGATACTGCAGCGCCGGCTAGTTTGAAGACATATCCAGTATATGACTTTCTATCTTTCGGGCAACCTCCATAGTCTGCGTCAACGAAACCCTGGATTGGCAATCCGGTTGAAATATGTTCGTGATCCAATCTAGACATTGACCAGAGTTGCAACGGGGAATAATTGTTTTCGGTTCTCAGCGAGTGGAAATTCCAAGAATTTCGCAGTTGTTCACACGAATGTTCTATCCTTGGTAGGAAGATGAAGTGAAGAGCAAATATATGCGTTTCATTACTCGGATCCAATATTCATTCCTTCATCTTCCATAAACATAAAGATTCCTCTGTAATATGACGATATCAGACGATTTACTTCTCTCCAAAGTCTTTCAATTCTTTGGTTGTGGACAGACAGGCCAGTAATATAACTTCCTCTTCCCAAACCGCGAGACCTTAACATAAATCGAGCAACTTCCACATTCTCAGTGCCTTTATCTTCCCGAACCCTTAATGGAAGACCGAGTTCTTGAACACCTCTTTGGAAGAGATTGAGTACAGTCGTTGCGCGGTTATTTGTGCGGCATTCTAAATAAACAATTCGTCTGCTGAATCCGTCAATACACCCGTGAAAAACTACCCTCCACGTAATTAATTTGTGGTTGCCGTCCATATGCATGGAAAATTTATCCTTCATTATGATAATTTACAAAAAATTGACGAAGCAACCTCGCACGTTGAACACAATGATAAAATATTACCATCATATAGGCCTAGTAATGGTAATATTTAAAAAGTGAACTACTACAAAATATTGCGAATGTAAAACATTTCCGCATAGGTCACATAATTATTTGTAAAAGCTTTTAGCTCGTAATTAGTCTGGAGGATTCAATAAAATCATGCACTTTTCAAGAAGGCACGAAACTTGGTATAAAGAGATTTTGAAGTATATTAAGTCAATTAAAGATTGGAGGCATTCCGTATCTCTTTGTCACAGCCGTGACAAGCCGTCAAAGCGGCCGTGAAATTGAAAACTCACCTAACATAATTTTAGGGAGCACCCCTCGAGATTCGCCGACTTCGAGCTACAGAGAAAATGTCGTGTATCAGGAATACATAGATTTTTCTACTTGGAATCTTTAAGAATCCATAGACCCCATACTAATTACTGATTGAATTTGAATGTAAGGGGATGGGCTTAAAACTTTGTTTAACAGCCCGCGTCTCCCTCCTTGCGTTTCATTGGCTGTTCACATGTATAGGAACAAAAGGAAATTAAGAAAACCACATGAAAAAATTCACCTTATCAATCAACAAAATAAAGCCTCTCGCAACGAATCTAAATAACTCATACGCTTATACCAAAAAACTTCTGTTGTCAATATATATCAAGTCATTAAAAACAAAAAATAATAGTAAAAAAGTAGCTCAAACAAAAAAGTCCAGCACACGCAAAGAGAATTTGTTTACATTAGGGTTTGGCGCTCATAGGTCGCGGGAATCGCGATGCCAATATCACGTGGTTTGTAAGTTCAAATACATGGTGCATGACATCAGAGGTGACGATTTCTACACCTCCCATTTACGTCAAGCACAAAGACCCAGAAAATGGCCTGTTAAAGAAAGTAGAAAAATTTATGTGTTCCGGTTTTTCTCTGTAGCTCGAAGGCGGCGAATCTCGAGGGGTGCTCCTAAAATTATGTTAGGTGAGTTTACAATTTCATGCCTTCTTGAGAAAGTGCACGATTTTGTCAGCTATCCGCCAGACTAAATGAAGTTCACATCAGAAGCGTCTTCCAGTTTAGCGTTGGCGATAAAATTTTCAATCACTGCGAATGCAACGCAATTACGAGGAATTGTCGATTCTTCTTTGCCGAAGGAAAAATAAATAAAAATTTGCCCTAGCTAAAAGCATAAGGGACGTCATTTTTGTGGGAGCCTGTGAGAAAGAAAGGGTGACGGGGAAACATCATTCTGGTAGAAACATTTATACAGGCATAGGCTAGTGATGCTTTTTAAATTCGGGTTTTAATAGGATACAGTTATGGTGACGTAAATACCCCATAAAACAATTCACCCTCTCTAATCTCATCACCTCTCAATTTTAAAGGTGGACACTATTTTCAACCCAAATTGTAGAAAAAGGGCGCTTTTGAAAAATATTCATCGCCAACGCCGGACACAGTATAAGAGCATAAGTAAAACTAAACTCCTGTTATTAGTTATTACTCAAAAGGAGTTTTGCTTTGCAGTCCTAAATTAAATGAACTTTAGGATTCTCAATAATTATAGTGTCAAATAATACAAGCATTCATTGTTCAAGCGTGTTGCACGAAGAAAAGCAAATGATGCTCTCACTCTTAATTAGCTCACAGGGTCACTTTACAAATACAAAGCCGAAAATAATATTACATTGTTTAAAGTTATTTAGCAAAACGTTTATTTCTTTAGTTTATGAAGTGTGTAAAGGGAAAAGCTAGATTGCTAGCTAAGATACCCGGCGTTGCCCTGGTTTTCAAAGAGATTGGAAACCGGAAGATTCCTGTCTATATAGACACTAAACGCTAAGTGGTCTTTGGGCCGAATAAATTTTATTACAACCCTAAAATTCAATAAAATGATGATAAATCATGGGATAATCGTATAGGTAAAATGCTACAACAATGTTGCCACAGTACCTGGAATTTTGAAGTGAAAAACCTGTGGCAACCCTGTACAAGTATATTATAGGGTGTTCTTAACAGGTTTAATTGCTAGGGAAACGCGGACCCTGTGTCAGGGAACTTATAAAATGTTCTCATGCTGTTACGGATATCAGCCATGCTGTTTGATTAATTTCGCTATCAGAAGTATGACCGTGCATAAAGAAAAAAACATGCAAAAACAAATGATAAGAACTTTCTGAAGATTTAGTAGAGCTGTAATTCCAAGCAGTAATTTTTAACAGAAACCAATTTGAATGCATCTTATATGACAAAATTTACTTTGATTTGAGAATGATATCCAGAACAAGCAAATGGACGAAAAGTTTTTGTGCACGAAATTTTATAGTAGTTTTCGATGGTTAAGAAATATTCCCTAATATTTAAAACCAAGAGCACTCAAAAGCTCAACCAGTGACGACGAACGATTGAAATTTTCCCACGATTATTTTATTACCATGTGACCTCGGGCTAGGGTATGACTCGTGTTAGAGTTTAGACAGGAGTTTATTATAAGGGAGTTGCGATTATTTTATACAGTGACGGGTGTTGGCGATGAATATTTTCCGAAAGCTCCCATTTTTTGTACACTTAATTGCGGTTGAAAATTTTTTCTTCATCTAAAATCGAAATGGTAACATTTTTTTAAAGAGACCATAACTATACCCATAAAAATTCGAATTTAATGCCGTTTTCCATTGGCATTTTCAATGGAGTAACTTTAATTTATAGGTTCTTTAATATTGATCCATGGAAAACGGCATTAAAAACAATTACTAGCCTGTGCCTGTATCTATTTTTTTTATATTTTTCCCCCGAAAGTCACTGGTGTCATAAAAAATTACAACGACCATTTTAGCCAGTGGAAATTTTTTTCGGCAGATAAGAATCGAAAATACGCCTTAAAAAATTCATTGCCAAAACCGAGCTGTTAGGGGGCTTCTGATGGGAACTCCCATGGACCCATGGGGATTATAAGCCTCTGTATTAGAATGTTGAAAACTTTACATTTTAGAATCGCGAGCTCCAACTAGTCGGTGGTGAATTTTGGCGCTCTAGTTTTGGTTTGGGTTCGGACTTTTGCTGTAAAAAATGGAAGATTCATCGTCTAGTGATGAAAGCAATAATGATAAGGTAAAAATGGCTATGAGTAAAATAGTCGAACTCGGGAGCAACGCGTTGAGAAAAGCGTTAAATGAAAATATGAAATCACGAACAAGCCTTGGCAATAAAGGAAGGAGATCTACATCTACGCTTGACATCGATTCCGAAATGAAAATCCTTTTTCGAACCCCTAAACATCGCAATTCGCGTCCACGCGAGTGTCTTGAAACTGAGAATAATTCAATTTACAATCAATTACTCAATTACTCCCTATCAAAAACAACTGATAAAATGGTAAACACTAGGTATGTATCCGTTTAAAATATCACCGACAGCAAAATCTAATCTCCCTTTTAATGCATGATGTGTAAAAGTATAAATAAATTAAAAATAGCATTATGCTTAGATACTGCATGATTATCCAACCACGTTTGTAAGTACACCTAAGAATGCAAGTTTGTTATAGTAAAATAACAACCTAGTTATCCTGAACTTTGATATCAAGATTAATCCCTTATATTCTGAAAAATAGAAACGATATGTAACAAATTTAAGTCTGCACTGCACATCAAAATTTCATAGTACATTCATTGCGCAACCTGTCTAAATAGGAGAAAGAAGTGATAAAAAATAACCTAATCAGCTTGTTAGGTTTTTGTGAACAGCTACTGAAAGAAACAAATATCTGTAGAATATAAGGTTAAACTAAAGTCCGTACCATAAAGGCTAAATTAATTTCAATTATGCTTCTGTTGTTTATGATAGGTGTGTCTAAGATTGGGGGGGGGGAGAGAAAAGGAAGGTCGTGCAACATATCTAAAGTTGTCCATAAATAGGGTTGTTAATTGAATCATCCACGTGTTCGGTCGGTGAAACTATAATCGTGTCACGTGATTTGTATCGATGTACATTATATAGTTTTCACTAAAAGGGCCATAGAAAATCCGCACCCCCTCTCTCAGCTTTTGAACTTCAGTGCAGTGTTTTAAGGCCCTCTGTGAGTAAAGTACTATGAGAACATAAATTAGTAACCTCTCTCTCCATGACTTACCAATGACCAGGCAACACTGGGGAACAGAAAAAAACTTTTATTTGAACCTGTGCTTAGTTAATTAATCGTTTATTTGTAGCAGTTTTTATTTAAGCTGCTCTGTTTTCTAATTTCGTTTGACCCTATAGCATTTTGCTAAGTTAACACGCTCTTAAGGGAGACAACTTAAGTGTTTTTATTATAAATGTCCATGTGACATATTTGATAAATTTAATAATATTTACGTTTAAAGTTTATATCGATCGCTCTATTTCCGAACGCATCATGAGTCAATGGATATGTTTTGCTGTCAGTGTTTTAGATTGTGAACTTAAATATTAAAAATATACGCTAATTTATTGATTTGAAGCAGGAGAAAACCGTGCAAAACACCCAACTCAAAGAAACAAAACATCATCAAATAATCAAAACACGAATTCTGGAAAGTTTCGAAAGCAATTGGTCCTTTTGCCTAGTCCCACAATCAAAGTTGCTCCCAAAGGTCAAATGAACGCTATCATGCACTCAAAAGGATTTGTAATCAACTCAATGGTTTTGGACAGGCGTTGAACCGAAACTCAGTTGCGCAAAGAAGTTCTTGAGCTCTTTTCTGGTTTGCTGAACGATTCAATCGAGTAAGTTATTAAGCTCATGTGGGAAGAGGGGCAGGGGGGGTTTGAAGTTACTAATTGCTCTTGTGGGAAGATGGGGGTTTGAATTTACTAATGGCTCTTGGGGGAAGATGGAGGTTTGAATTTACTAATTTCTCTTGGGGGAAGATGGGGGTTTGAATTTACTAATTGCTCTTGGGGGAAGATGAGGGTTTGAATTTACAAATTGCTCTTGGGGGAAGATGGTGGTTTGAATTTACTAATTGCTCTTGGGGGAAGATGGTGGTTTGAATTTACTAATTGCTCTTGGGGGAAGATGGTGGTTTGAATTTACTAATTGCTCTTGGGGGAAGATGGTGGTTTGAATTTACTTATTGCTCTTGGGGAAAGATGGTGGTTTGAATTTACTAATTGCTCTTGGGGGAAGATGGTGGTTTGAATTTACTAATTGCTCTTGGGGGAAGATGGGGTTTGAATTTACTAATTGCTCTTGGGGGAAGATGGGGTTTGAATTTACTAACTGCTTCTGGGGGAGGAGGGGGTTTTGAATTTACTTAATGCTTCTGGGGGAGGAGGGGGTTTGAATTTACTAACTGCTTCTGGGGGAGGAGGGGGGTTTGAATTTACTTAATGCTTCTGGGGGAGGAGGGAGTTTGAATTTACTTACTGCTTCTGTGGGAGGAGGGGGGTTTGAATTTACTAACTGCTTCTGGGGGAGGAGGGGGGTTTGAATTTACTAATTGCTCTTGGGGGAAGATGGGGTTTGAATTTACTAACTGCTTCTGGAGGAGGAGGGGGTTTTGAATTTACTTAATGCTTCTGGGGGAGGAGGGGGTTTGAATTTACTTACTGCTTCTGTGGGAGGAGGGGGGTTTGAATTTACTAACTGCTTCTGGGGGAGGAGGGGGGTTTGAATTTACAAACTGCTTCTGGGGGAGGAGGGGGTTTGAATTTACTAACTGCTTCTGGGGGAGGAGGGGATTTGAATTCGCAATTTGCTAATAGAAGGAAGGAGGGTCATCGAGTATTTTTGGGTGAAGAATCATATTTTAAGTATGGTGAAGTTCTATATTTTATGGTGCTAGAGAGGAATGTTACTTCACACCACACTTTATTTTTAGGAATGCTTTGAACAAGCATAAGGTTACTTGTGGGTTAGAAGTATTTGTTACGTAACTAAGGGTTTAGGTCTTTCCGATTGTTACTTTTTTGTTACGAGGGAGAGGAGAGGGGTCTAAGATCAACCATTTTTAAGTTACCTAAAGTCTCTGACTAAACCTTGACTTCATGAGAATATCGAAGCTCAATATGTTCAGACGGTGATCTGTTTAAGGAAAGAGTTTATTCCTCAATCTGCAGCGAGGGATTATGGTTGTGAGGAGAGCTATGATCTTTGCCTACTCAAAAACCAAAAATCGACACCAATTTTTTTAAAATGAAGAAAGTTTAATACCTGAACGGATGCACTCGTAGTGATGGCAGCACGGACATTATCGTGTAAGAAATGGCCATAACAACCATCGAGGACAAGCCGGCAACCGTTTCCTGGACATTCGCACCACCGTACAATAAATCCCACGTCTCGATTTCAAAACAACGACAAAACCAGTGGGTCTCGCGTAATCTACACCGATTGAACTGGAATGCTGGCCTAACCTCTTACGCCAAAATCGATGAATGCCTCGCCGCCGGTCTACAGGGGGTCGACCTAATCTTTTCAAAGGGTGACGAAAAAGTCGCGTTTCTATCGGATCGTCTCAACAGAACGGTTCACGACTTGAACGACTTCCAGTGCCCGAAAGCCACCACAGCGGACATCATTTCTCTTCCCGTACGGTGCTTGTACCCACACCCCGTCGGTGAGCACCGAACGGCTTGCGCCTTTGACAAGGCTTTAATTTACGCCTTATGGGCGCACTCTAACAAAGCCGAAAGTAATATTTCGTGCAATCTAGATATTCTTAATGAATTTTACATGTAAAAAAATGAATAAATGTATTTTTTTCTTTAAAAATGATTTTATTTTTTCAACATACACATATTAGTTTTAAAACAGATTCTCTGATGGGAAGAACATGTCTGGTCGTGTTATTTGCAGAAGAGTGGCGTAAACAACATTTGTAAAGGGGGGATGGGGGTTCATAGCGGGGATGGCGAACGAGTCTGGGCACGAATTATCTTTAACCCATGGTAGGGGTCCATTTGGTTCGAATGTCGTAAACAACTTTGTATACAAAGAACGTCTGCGGGGCTGGCTGACAAGTCTGGGCATGATTGATAGGGGGGCAGTTCTAGTTCTTGTTATAGGTTTAGTTTGGTGGTATGGGGGTGGAATGGGGGTCGGCTCTTGATATAGTTTGAGTTTAGTTAAAGTTTAGTTTTTGGTGCGGTGGGAGGGTGAACGGGTCTGGCTGACAAGTCTGGGCATGATTGATAGGGGGAGAGAGGTTGGGGGCAGTTCTAGTTCTTGTTATAGGTTTAGTTTGGTGGCATGGGGGTGGAATGGGGGTCGGCTCTTGATATATTTTGAGCTTGGTTCTAGTTAAAGTTTAGTGGTGTGGGGGTGGAATGTGAGGGGCGAAAGGGTCTGGGCATGAATTATTATTTTACCCGCTAGGGGGCTTGTGCATAATGATTTATATAACCAAACGGAAACGATCGTTGGGTTTCATAACTAGTATGAACACCGAGGCGAAAAGACGTGAAAGTTTCAATCGCTGGAAGGGTCCGTATACAAATCCCCGAGATCTAGCTAGAGACGGATTTTTTAATTTACATACGTATGGTCACGATACCGTAGAGTGCTATATTTGTCACGGTATATTAAACGATTGGAAAATTCGGGATTCTGTGCACGAAGAACACAAACGTCATTTTCCTAGTTGTCCCTTCATCCGCGGACTTCCAACAAACAACGTACCGATCGAAGGCGACAAGGGTCACGACGTACCACCCACCGCCCGCTCTGATTATATGGAGTTTTGCATTCCAAAGTCTGTCATTCAAAAGGCAATTTTGGATACATACGTCCAAGAAATTTTCAGCGACCCCAAGAACCGCGAGATGTTGAATATGACATGAATTCGGAAAAAGTCCGTTTAAAAACTTTCCAATCGTGGCCGTCGCTTTACGTTGATGCCGCCGAACTAGCGCGAGACGGGTTTTATTTAGACCGTAGAGATACCTTCAGATGTTTCTTTTGCCACGGTACTCTTCAAGTATGGACAAACTCGGAATCGGTAAACGATAAACATAGACAATTGTACCCAGACTGTCCATACATTTTCGGGCAACAAACGCTAGTCCACACGGACCATACCTTCAGATGTTTCTTTTGCCACGGCACCCTTCAAGTATGGACAACCTCGGAATCGGTACGCGATAAACATAGACAATTGTACCCCGACTGCCCCTTCATTCTTGGAAAACGGACGCTCAATGTACCTATCGAAGTATACGTTACTTCGGAAAACGATGACCCTATCTGTCTTATCAAGAAAAGACGAATTTAAAAGACTCTTACAATGGTGAAAAAAAGTTACTTTTTGCCCTTTTACCGTAATATATAAAATACCTTACGAGGATCGTTTTAACTATTATTATATCGATAAATTGCATTTTAATGAACGCATCCGTAATATTAATACTTTACTAGAAAAAATACTTTATGTAAAAAAATAAAACATGGATAAAATATTTAACGGCTCTTGATTTATACATACATAGCGCAAAAGTAAAAAAATGCCCCGCTTTAAAAAAACGTTGGGAGAGAAATAGAAGGAGAGATTTAGAGAGAGATGGAAGTTCCCAGGCTTGTACGTGCATTCCCCCGCCTTGTACATGTATCGGAGAGAGGGACCCAAGAGAGAGAAAAAAACTCTCCAGCCTTCACAGCGCTCTTGCGGGTATCGGGCTGGGTAAAGAGAAAGTGAAAGTCAGAATAAAAAGGGGACTTAGCGGAAAGAGAGAGCAGACACTCAAGAACAACCTACACCCTTCGGGGGGAGGAGGTGAGGGGGAGAACCACCAACCCCCTCCGGGGATGGAGGCATGGGGGCAAAAATTCGTCCCCCCCTTCGCGGGTATAAACCATGGGGGAAAAGAGATTCATCCCCCCTGCGCTGCCCGCGGATATCGAGGCTTACTATTCTCTTGCGTGGAAAACGATATACAAACCGCCTGCGCGCATAACGACTCCGAACGAGCTTTCGAAGGGATTTGGCCCACCCCAGAAATATACCTGGCGGTCGAAACCGGTTACGTTATATTGGAAATCTTCGAGGTTCACCATTACCCCGAAAGGTACACCTATATCAAGGATAAAGATCCTGGTTTTTTCGGAAGTTACATTAATACATTTTTGAAACTAAAAATCCAAAACTCTGGCTGGCCTCGCAACGTTACCACCGATGAGGAAAAAACGGAATATTTAAGACTAATTAAAGAACGAGAAGATATCGAGATTAGGCCCGAAGATGTAACAAACAATTCAGCTCTACGCGCGTTGGCGAAATTGGCTTTAAAGTCGTTATGGGGTCGACATTGTTTAAACAACGATAAACCAAAATCAGTTTTCGTCAAGAATTATCAAGATTTCATTAAAATTATAATGGATCCGTCATTGGAATTAACGGATATGCGGCCAATTAACGACGATGACGTTTGTTTAATGACCTACAAATTCAAAAAAGATTTTTGTCCGACATATTACAAAGGATCGGCAGTGTTGGGGAGTTTCGTTAGTTCGTACGGTCGGATCGAATAAATCAAAGGGAAGGGTTTTGTACTGCGATACGGATAGTATTATATTTATTCACAAAGAAAGTGACGAATTTCTCCCACCCGTCGGACAATTTATGGGTGATTGGACCGACGAAGTTCCCAATGGATATATATCGGAATTCGTTACTTCGGGTCCGAAATCGTACAGTTACAAAACAAATACCAGGCATTGCGTTACGAAAATGAAAGGAATTTCGTTAAACAGGAAAAACGAACAGATAATAAACTTTGATTCGATCAAATCGGCTTTAGACACTCCGGGAACTAGTTACACTTTGGAAATCCCCTTTAACGTTGTGCGTGACAAAGCTCGGGCGAAACTACTTGTAGGAAATCTGAAAAAAAGTTTCGGCGTGACTTTTAATAAGAGAATAATCGCGGACAATTTTTTAACATATCCGTTTGGATACTCGTTAAAGCAAGCTGCATCGTGAAAGTCTTCGTTTAAAATCATTCAATGGTCATTGGACTTCCAATTCGTCGGAGTTGGAAGTTATCCCCGCGGAACTAGCAGCGTCGGGTCTCTTTTACTTGAACGACGGTTTAAAAACCATGTGTTTCAGCTGTCATAACTTATTCGATTGGGGAGGATCGAATGAGACTAATCCTCACGAAGTGCATCAAAAACAAGCTCCATTTTGTAATTATATTCTCGGACTCGATATTTCTAACGTGAGTCTGGCGGATGAATAAGGGGAAAAGAGACGATTAAAGGAAGAAATCGTGGAATATTTTGACGAATCCATCAAAACGTTTACGTCGAGTTTCGTCGATTTAATTCTCGAATCGTCGATAGATGCTTTCAACACGGAATTTCAACTCTAAAAAAAAGTGACTTTCGACGATATTCCCGTGGTTTTTATTATTCCGTACGAAAATCGCGTTAATTGGGGAGAAATAAACAAACTTCAATTTCAAAAACGGATTGACGATTTTAATAAACCTTTTGAGAAATGTTTGATTCGTGCGCTTCTAGAATAAAATTCCAAGCCCCCATGCAAATTTTACTGGCCGGTAGTACTATGGCTGGTAAAACGACGTGGATATTTAACCTTTTGAAACACGCCCACTGTTTGATCGAACCCCCTCCGGACAGAATAGTGTACTGTTATAAAAAATATCAACCGAAATTTGACATTGCGAAAAAGAAATTAAAAACATTGAATTTTTGGAAGGACTCCCCCCAGATGATTCTTCATTTTGGGATGAAAATATTAATAATTTTCTAATAATAGATGATCTGGCATTCTCTTGTTATAATAGTTCCAATATCGCTAATATATTTTGCGTCGGCTCTCATCATAAAAATTTATCCGTCGCTCTTTTAACTCAAAATCTTTTTGGTCAAGGTAAAGAGAGTCGTACCATTAGTCTTAACTCTTCGTACATAATTGTTTTTAAAAATCCGCGAGACGGGTCTCAAATAACTTACTTGAGCAGACAAATATTTCCGAATAATAAAAACCTCGTAACTAGAGCGTATGATTTTGTTACCAACGGTACTCCCTATTCTTACTTGTGTATCGATTTAAAACAAAACATTCACGATGATTTGCGTTTAAGAACAAATATTTTTCCGCATGAAGGAAATATGATTATTGTATGCGATGACAAATAAAATTTTGTATATAAAACTATTTATCGTTTCCGTGTGTCTTTTATTTCGCGTTGGAACGTTCGAGGAGTTGGAATGGTTAAGAGAAAGCGTAAATCGAGTTTGTTAAAAAAAGTATTAAAAAGAAATTTTAAACGAAAAAATCGAAAGAGAGGACGTCATCCGTTACACAGACATTTACCATTTTTTCGTGGATTGGTACGCGCCAATCAAAGTGGCGGAGGAAAATTAACCAAGGTACTGAAAAAAGCCAAGCAAAGTCAAATCAAAGCTGTTCACAACACGTTTTATAATTTGTTAAAGGGAAATATTCCATTACCCGAAAAGGATAGAATTTGTATTAAAAAACATCGAGTATATATAAGAAAAATCGCTAATGAAAGAAGTCTGGCTAAAAACAAACGGAAAATTCTTACAAAACAGGCGGAGGATTTTTACCCGGGTTAATAGCTGCTTTGGCACCGACCTTGATATCTACCATCACTTCATTAGCGAGATGAAACGAATGGTATTACTACCCGATATCCCGTGTTTTATCGGGAGCTGAAAAAGAATCGACAGAGTTGGATCGTAAAATGAGTCGGATTTTAAAACAAAACACCTCTTAGGAGGATAAACTTCGACATTATTTTTTAACTTTACAAAAGTATTTGACTATGAAGAGCCTGATAGAACCTCCTAATGTCAACGTTGCAAATATTCCACCAGTTTTCCAAGTTCAACAACCCGTTCAACCACCGCAATTTCTAACACCTAATACGTTTTCAGTATTGCAACAGCCGCCTTCGCAACAACAATCACCTCATGGGACCCCCCCTGGCCCTCTCAGGGTCAACGCCGAGGTCACCCTCGAGGGTGCCCTCGACGATTAGGAAGTCATTCCCACGGCCTAAACTCACGTCGACTCCGAAAACGAAGAGACATCGACGATATACCAGAGGTATACCGGAGGAGGAGGGTGATGATGGTGATTAAGGTGACGGTCATCCTTATCGCCCGAGACGTCTCCTTACGGGTATGAAATTGCGAAAAGTCAAAACACCGATAAAATGGTCTAAATGAAAATGTACCAATTTTTAAAAATAAAAAATATTTTATTCATTTTTTCTCTTGATTCAATAAATGTAAACACATATTTAACATAATAATCACGTCGTTGTAAGGTTTATCTTTCACGTCGTACAATTCTCGTATTATTTCATTAAAAGAAAATCCGTAACACAAACTTGATAAAACAAAAATAACGTGTCCCCCACATGTAAATGAACTATTCGGTTGTATTTGACAATTATTGTAATACCAATTGGAAGCCTAGCTTGATAGATTAAAACCGTAAAAACTAGGGTCTTTGCCGTAGGAGCAAAAGAAAAAACCGTTATCGTTAGAATCGATATAGACTCCTAACCAATGCAATCCTTCGTTTGAGGATGGTTCCGAATTAACTACGAAACAATAGGGTTTCCGTTCTGGTGGGTCGGGTAAAATATCTTTCGGGAACACTCCTATGAAGTAGGGTCTCGTTCTAGGATCTGTGCTTAAAAAAAGGTTTAATTCTTCCGTGTTCATTTAGCAACTTTTTGTAATTCTGGCTCGTAGAATGATCCTTTTATTATTTCGTCGTTTTCGTCTTTTATTATGTAAGCAGTTGGAGTACGTAGTAGTACTTTATGTACGACGAAAATTTCATTCGTCCAATATCCAGTGTATCCTTTACCAAAAGCGCCTCACCAAATCACCCTTTCGTAATTTTGGCTTGTTGCTTGTACGTTTCTTCTTGTAGTACAATCGTTTCCATATTAAATGTTCGTTATTTATATTTACGTTTTTCGGCGCTATACCGATCGTTGAATGAACAGTGGCGTTATATCCATTTACAATTGTTTGTAAATGTTTCGTGTAATTATAATTCTTATTTCTCGTCATTAATCGAAATATTCGCGTTTTCAATGTTCTATTCCATCTTTCTATCATGGCGCATTTTAAATTACCGTAACTAGCGTACCAATGGATATCCCTACTTTTAAGATAGGCTTGCACGTTTTTGTTATTAAACTCGCTTCCTTCGTCGGAATTTATCCTCGAAGGTGTACGTTGCTTAAAGATTGTACCGAGAGCTTTTATAATTTCTTTCGCCCCCTTTGTTTTTAACGGTAAAGCCCACGCGTATCTCGACAAGACGTCAATGACGGTTAGAATATAACGATATTTGTTATTATATTTGGACAATTGGGGTAAATCAATTAAATCGCATTGGAAAACCTCGTTCATACTAGTGACGTACGTTTGATTTCTAGGATATATTTTTCTTCTGGGTTTATGTTTCGTATAGGCGGGCTGGGAAATCAACCATTGTTCGATATCTTCCTTTGATACATTTGGTAGATCTTTTTGTAATTATCTCATCGATCCTAAACTCGCGGGATGTTGCGGATCGTAATATATATTTTTGAAGGTAATTGGGTAATAAAGAAAAAAAACATCTGTGAATAAGCTTTTTATTTATCAAACGTAATTGTAAAAAACATCTCTTCTCAATTCCGTTACATTGTCGGTAATAATAAGAAATAATTAATCCAAATTATCGTTCTTCTCTCCAAATCGTTTTTCAAACTCATTCTTCAGGTTCGTCTTATTTAACATCGATATCGCTTGTAGGATATTCAAGTCAGTATTCGAATTTGACGTGCAGGATACGTGGTGTTCGATTTCGCCTTTGCAATTAAGATTACTGCAGCAGTTGGTGTTGTCCAGAAACTTTTCCGTAATGTCTCGCAAAATCATTGATCTGAATAATTCTTTGGCATTGGCTTTTCTTTCCAATTGCCGGTCCAATTCTGGTTTTATTTGTTTCAATCGGTTCCACGTAGTTTTATTTAAACAAAATCCTTTACACGTAGCCATCCACTGTAAATCGTAGCGATGAATATTCGAATTTTCGCATACGTATTGTCGAATGTCGATATACTTTGTTCCGGTTCCAGATACGTAACCTTCAACTTGAAAATTTTCTGGTAGGGTACTGTGGAAGCGGGGTAAGACGTCTTGGAAAAACAAGTTTATATAAAACACCAGCAACCATAAGTTTTGATATACTTTGTTACTAATTGTAACCATATACTTCGTTCTCGCATTATCGGAAATGGAAATAATTAGATCATCGCCAGCTTCGGCTATCTCGATTGTTTGTTTATCGGAGAGATTGTACTGTTGTTGTTTCATGATTTTCACGCGATCATTTGACGCTAATTCGTTGGAGACGTTTAATTTTATATTTCTTTCAACACCTTTTTAATTTCCTTAAAATCCCAACAATTACCGACGATAGTTACGTGTCTTTTGTTATTTCTAACTGTTACGAGAAGATTATTATCTTTTCGAGTTGGTAAATAAACGTACTCGTCCATACTCTCACTCTAGTTTGTACAAAACGTTACGATCCCTCGTTATTAATAACTCGTTTTCGAACTCGGCGTATACTATGGCTGTTACCGCGAAAGTGAGTGCTTTGTTAAAACGTATAGTCAACCTTAAACTACCGTGTTTTTCTAAAGAACAATGCTCGGCACTAGCCTGCTCTTCCTGAGTAAAGTCAACAGCGTATAGAGTGTTACCTCTAGGATAATCAAAAAGACTAATGTAGTTTCCTTTATTTTTCCCATACATATCTAGAGCGGTAAATAAGGAAGCGTATTCCCTACAGTAATGATCGTTAGTAAAATCTGGTGTGAAAGGTTGATCTGGATATTTTTTATTCCCTACTGTAACTGATAAAAAGTTTAAATCTAAGTGTTCGAAATAAAATGGATTTTGAGATAAACGGCCATTGAAGGCTGATTTTTTAACGAATCCGATAATCATTCAATTAGGAATTCTACCTAGAAATAAGTTTTCTTTAATCGTGTCACTGTTCCCAGTTTCGATACTAAAATACTTTGCCACAGTTTGATTAATCGGATACACACACGGTGTTTTTTCCAAAACCATAGCATGCGCTAACATAATTTCAGAGTTTGGTTTTATTTTCCGTACAAATAAAGAAGCTGATTTAATAACGATTTTATAATTATTAATTGGATCAGCAGCAGCAGCGCCAGGTTGATAAATTATTGGAAAAGTATCCGCTGATCTAATAAATTTAAACTTTATATCAACGTTGTTCAATAAGAACTTGTTCATCTTACAGACATCAACGTGTAATCTCCCTATCATTTCAAATATTTTAGATGCTCCGGTTCTGGTTCTTCTAGATTTCATTCCGTTATTCTCAGCATGGTGTGAATCGGCATTTGTTAGTTTTGTATCTTTGTAAAACATTTCTAATGCCAATTGCGTGTCTTTAGCTTCTTTCCCATAATTAAACATTGTTTCGAAATAAGCGATATATGGGGCTAAATTATTCACGACTTGAACCTGAGTATCGTTAAACATAACTTCTATTTGATCAAATAAACTCGATAAGGTTAAATTAACCGGTCCGATTTTATCGTTTCCCGCGATTTCTACCCAATTTTATGCCATGGCATAAAATTGCTCCTGGCCCATTCGACCGAAAACCATTCGACCGAAACCCATTCGACAGAATCCCATTCGACCGAAAAGTAGCCGACTTTGGCGGTAAATTATTGTATTAATTTGGTCTAAAAAGCCTCTATAGTTATCTTCTTATAAAAATGTTTTAGCGAATTAATGTTTTTATATTTTGTACGTAAATATATGAAAAATTAAAGGTCATATTGCACTTATAACTTTTTGGGTACTAATTAAGGTTACCCCACATTTCACCCAAATAAAACACCCAATTCCCATTTACCCAAACCTCATTCAACCCAATTCCCAGTTCTCCAATTCCAATTAACCCAATTTTGCATACCCAAAAAGACTCACATAGAGTAGAATTTGATGGTTTTATTTATTTATTTTTTCATTCCATAAGGGATACACTTATTTGAAGTGTATAACCGCTCCAAAGAGGAAGATACGTCCTCCTAACCAAACCAAACCTAAAATAACAGTAATATTTTGGAAAAGGCATATTATTGGAGAAGTAATGAAGCTAAACATCAATATTTTGGAAAAGGCGTAACATTGTTAAATGATTTATAAAATATTACTAACCTAACTTAACCAAACCTAACCTAACTTAACAGTAATGTTTTGAAAAACTCATATTATTTGATAAGTAAATGAAGCTAAACATCAATATTTTGGAAAAGGCGTAACATTGTTAAATGATTTATAAAATATTACTAACCTAACTTAACCAAACCTAACCTAACTTAACAGTAATGTTTTTAAAAATTCATATTATTTGGTAAGTCAATGAAGCTAAACATCACTATTTTGGAAAAGGCGTAACAATGTTAAATGATTTATAAAAAATTACTAGCCTAACTTAACCAAACATAACAGTAATGATTTGGAAAAGGCATATTATTTGAGAAGTCAATGAAGCTAAACATCAATATTTTGGAAAAGGCGTAACATTGTTAAATGATTTAAAAAATATTACTAACCTAACCTAACATAACAGTAATGATTTGGAAAAGGCATATTATTTGAGAAGTCAATGAAGCTAAACATCAATATTTTGGAAAAGGCAAAACATTGTTAAATGATTTATAAAATATTACTAACCTAACTTAACCAAACCTAACCTAACATAACAGTAATGTTTTGGAAAAGGCATATTATTGGAGAAGTCAATGAAGCTGAACATCAATATTTTGGAAAAGGCATAACATTGTTAAATGATATAGAAAATATTACTAACCTAACTTAACCAAACCTAACCTAACGTAACAGTAATGATTTGGAAAAGGCATATTATTTGAGAAGTCAATGAAGCTAAACATCAATATTTTAGAAAAGGCGTAACATTGTTAAATGTTTTATAAAATATTACTAACCTAATTTAACCAAACCTAACCTAACGTAACCCAACCTAACCTAAAAACCAAAATAAAATACCCCAGCTATAACATCCAATTTCTAACTCAACCTAACAATGCTATATTTCTCGTTGTGAAATCCTTAATACTGCTGAATTATAAATTCACCTTCTAAATTCAGCACCTGCAAGGAAATTAAATTCGATTATTATCGATTATTCAGAATTATACTTATAACTCTATTTTAGTAAACTCACCTTCCTGATGGAGATTCGAACGAAGATTTTCTGCGTGACGATCCGACGCTTTACCACTAGACCACGGTGGGACGCAGACCACTTCGAAATCAAATAAACTAATAAACTAGCTTGGAACTTTCGGTTGAAGGGAATTCGTTCCAATGGGATTCGATTGAATGGGAAAATATTCCCCTTTAATAAAAAACCGCCATTGGGCTAGATTTTAAAATACTGGCTAGAAATTTTCGGACGAATGGGATTCGTTCCAATGGTATTCGGTTGAATGGGTAGACTCCCATAAAATTACCCAAAATGAGGCAAGATATATGGATTATTTTTCAATTACATTTCCAAAAGATAATCCCGGATTAGGTTACATGTTAGGATTTGATAAGAGTCAAGTAGACACTCCGTTGAGGAACAATACGGAAAGTAAACATCTCGGAGATATAAATAGAGGTGTAAAAACCTTATTCATTTATACGAGTCTTATATATCCCCAGATAATAGGTGACTCTTGGGATGGGCTTTTACGTACAATTCCAAGACCTGAAAACAGTCGAGATAATAAACCTCACGTGTTAACATTCAATCCAATTAATTATTATCCAGTACGTACACCCAATTTTAATTTAGTTGAGATAGATATAACAACAGATTCGGGAACGAAAATTCCATTTAAACTCGGAAAAACCGTTACGACTTTACATTTTAGGAGGATCCGTAATCACTAATAATGTCTGTACGGAATAGATATTATCATTATTATTTACAACAATCGGGCGTGGCGTTTGTTGGCCCTGTATTTCAAAGAGGAAATGGGTTAGGATCTATATTTAAGAGTTTAGTTCGCTTCATTACACCCATACTCAAACCAGCAGCAAAAGCTGTTGGACGAGAAGCGATAGGTGTCGGAAGTAGATGGTTCGGCGACATATCAACGGGAGCAGATCCTAAAAGCTCTTTCAAAAAGAATATTAAAATTGCGGGGTCTAATTTATTACATAAAGCGGGTGATAAAATAGGGGAAGCGCAATTTGGGAGTGGAAGACGTAAAAGAAGAAGAAGAGCTAGTAAGCTAGGAAAGAGAAAATTGAAAAGAATAAGGAAGAAGACTGATTTTTTAGCTTAAAGAAGAACCCTTAAAAATCGAAAGGGGGGTATAAAACTAGGGAATTTACACGAGTAATAATTAGGTTACGCTTAAACAGAGACAAATAAAGTTATTCAAAAATGGAAGGAATGATGTCGGAATTAGATTTTTTCGCTAAACCCGTCTCTAATTTGAATATTGTGTCCAGTAACGAAATACAACTACAAACTGTTAATGCTATAACGGATGGTGGTCCATTGGAATTTTTTATTCCCGGAACTCCTGATAATTATATAGACACTTCAAAAATTAAACTGTACGTTGAGGCTCAAATATTAGGACTTAACACAACTGATAATAAATGGGTAGAAATCGCGGGAAACGATAAAATCGGACCGGTTAATTTAACCTTATCGAGTTTATTTGATCAAATAGAAGTTATGTTTAACGATACTCAGGTTCAAGTCGTGAATAATTTAGCCCCATATATCGCTTATTTCGAAACAATGTTTAATTATGGGAAAGAAGCTAAAGACACGCAATTGGCATTAGAAATGTTTTACAAAGATACAAAACTAACAAATGCCGATTCACACCATGCTGAGAATAACGGAATGAAATCTAGAAGAACCAGAACCGGAGCATCTAAAATATTTGAAATGATAGGGAGATTACACGTTGATGTCTGTAAGATGAACAAGTTCTTATTGAACAACGTTGATATAAAGTTTAAATTTATTAGATCAGCGGATACTTTTCCAATAATTTATCAACCTGGCGCTGCTGCTGCTGATCCAATTAATAATTATAAAATCGTTATTAAATCAGCTTCTTTATTTGTACGGAAAATAAAACCAAACTCTGAAATTATGTTAGCGCATGCTATGGTTTTGGAAAAAACACCGTGTGTGTATCCGATTAATCAAACTGTGGCAAAGTATTTTAGTATCGAAACTGGGAACAGTGACACGATTAAAGAAAACTTATTTCTAGGTAGAATTCCTAATTGAATGATTATCGGATTCGTTAAAAAATCAGCCTTCAATGGCCGTTTATCTCAAAATCCATTTTATTTCGAACACTTAGATTTAAACTTTTTATCAGTTACAGTAGGGAATAAAAAATATCCAGATCAACCTTTCACACCAGATTTTACTAACGATCATTACTGTAGGGAATACGCTTCCTTATTTACCGCTCTAGATATGTATGGGAAAAATAAAGGAAACTACATTAGTCTTTTTGATTATCCTAGAGGTAACACTCTATACGCTGTTGACTTTACTCAGGAAGAGCAGGCTAGTGCCGAGCATTGTTCTTTAGAAAAACACGGTAGTTTAAGGTTGACTATACGTTTTAACAAAGCACTCACTTTCGCGGTAACAGCCATAGTATACGCCGAGTTCGAAAACGAGTTATTAATAACGAGGGATCGTAACGTTTTGTACAAACTAGAGTGAGAGTATGGACGAGTACGTTTATTTACCAACTCGAAAAGATAATAATCTTCTCGTAACAGTTAGAAATAACAAAAGACACGTAACTATCGTCGGTAATTGTTGGGATTTTAAGGAAATTAAAAAGGTGTTGAAAGAAATATAAAATTAAACGTCTCCAACGAATTAGCGTCAAATGATCGCGTGAAAATCATGAAACAACAACAGTACAATCTCTCCGATAAACAAACAATCGAGATAGCCGAAGCTGGCGATGATCTAATTATTTCCATTTCCGATAATGCGAGAACGAAGTATATGGTTACAATTAGTAACAAAGTATATCAAAACTTATGGTTGCTGGTGTTTTATATAAACTTGTTTTTCCAAGACGTCTTACCCCGCTTCCACAGTACCCTACCAGAAAATTTTCAAGTTGAAGGTTACGTATCTGGAACCGGAACAAAGTATATCGACATTCGACAATACGTATGCGAAAATTCGAATATTCATCGCTACGATTTACAGTGGATGGCTACGTGTAAAGGATTTTGTTTAAATAAAACTACGTGGAACCGATTGAAACAAATAAAACCAGAATTGGACCGGCAATTGGAAAGAAAAGCCAATGCCAAAGAATTATTCAGATCAATGATTTTGCGAGACATTACGGAAAAGTTTCTGGACAACACCAACTGCTGCAGTAATCTTAATTGCAAAGGCGAAATCGAACACCACGTATCCTGCACGTCAAATTCGAATACTGACTTGAATATCCTACAAGCGATATCGATGTTAAATAAGACGAACCTGAAGAATGAGTTTGAAAAACGATTTGGAGAGAAGAACGATAATTTGGATTAATTATTTCTTATTATTACCGACAATGTAACGGAATTGAGAAGAGATGTTTTTTACAATTACGTTTGATAAATAAAAAGCTTATTCACAGATGTTTTTTTTCTTTATTACCCAATTACCTTCAAAGATGGTTAGTAAACGAATAGCGCGTAAAATCGAAAATATATATTACGATCCGCAACATCCCGCGAGTTTAGGATCGGTGAGATAATTGCAAAAAGATCTACCAAATGTATCAAAGGAAGATATCGAACAATGGTTGATTTCCCAGCCCGCCTATACGAAACATAAACCCAGAAGAAAAATATATCCTAGAAATCAAACGTACGTCACTAGTATGAACGAGGTTTTCCAATGCGATTTAATTGATTTACCCCAATTGTCCAAATATAATAACAAATATCGTTATATTCTAACCGTCATTGACGTCTTGTCGAGATACGCGTGGGCTTTACCGTTAAAAACAAAGGGGGCGAAAGAAATTATAAAAGCTCTCGGTACAATCTTTAAGCAACGTACACCTTCGAGGATAAATTCCGACGAAGGAAGCGAGTTTAATAACAAAAACGTGCAAGCCTATCTTAAAAGTAGGGATATCCATTGGTACGCTAGTTACGGTAATTTAAAATGCGCCATGATAGAAAGATGGAATAGAACATTGAAAACGCGAATATTTCGATTAATGACGAGAAATAAGAATTATAATTACACGAAACATTTACAAACAATTGTAAATGGATATAACGCCACTGTTCATTCAACGATCGGTATAGCGCCGAAAAACGTAAATATAAATAACGAACATTTAATATGGAAACGATTGTACTACAAGAAGAAACGTACAAGCAACAAGCCAAAATTACGAAAGGGTGATTTGGTGAGGCGCTTTTGGTAAAGGATACACTGGATATTGGACGAATGAAATTTTCGTCGTACATAAAGTACTACTACGTACTCCAACTGCTTACATAATAAAAGACGAAAACGACGAAATAATAAAAGGATCATTCTACGAGCCAGAATTACAAAAAGTTGCTAAATGAACACGGAAGAATTAAACCTTTTTTTAAGCACAGATCCTAGAACGAGACCCTACTTCATAGGAGTGTTCCCGAAAGATATTTTACCCGACCCACCAGAACGGAAACCCTATTGTTTCGTAGTTAATTCGGAACCATCCTCAAACGAAGGATTGCATTGGTTAGGAGTCTATATCGATTCTAACGATAACGGTTTTTTCTTTTGCTCCTACGGCAAAGACCCTAGTTTTTACGGTTTTAATCTATCAAGCTAGGCTTCCAATTGGTATTACAATAATTGTCAAATACAACCGAATAGTTCATTTACATGTGGGGGACACGTTATTTTTGTTTTATCAAGTTTGTGTTACGGATTTTCTTTAAATGAAATAATACGAGAATTGTACGACGTGAAAGATAAACCTTACAACGACGTGATTATTATGTTAAATATGTGTTTACATTTATTGAATCAAGAGAAAAAATGAATAAAATATTTTTTATTTTTAAAAATTGGTACATTTTCATTTAGACCATTTTATCGGTGTTTTGACTTTTCGCAATTTCATACCCGTAAGGAGACGTCTCGGGCGATAAGGATGACCGTCACCTTAATCACCATCATCACCCTCCTCCTCCGGTATACCTCTGGTATATCGTCGATGTCTCTTCGTTTTCGGAGTCGACGTGAGTTTAGGCCGTGGGAATGACTTCCTAATCGTCGAGGGCACCCTCGAGGGTGACCTCGGCGTTGACCCTGAGAGGGCCAGATGGGTCCCATGAGGTGATTGTTGTTGCGAAGGCGGCTGTTGCAATACTGAAAACGGATTAGGTGTTAGAAATTGCGGTGGTTGAACGGGTTGTTGAACTTGGAAAACTGGTGGAATATTTGCAACGTTGACATTAGGAGGTTCTATCAGGCTCTTCATAGTCAAATACTTTTGTAAAGTTAAAAAATAATGTCGAAGTTTATCCTCCTAAGAGGTGTTTTGTTTTAAAATCCGACTCATTTTACGATCCAACTCTGTCGATTCTTTTTCAGCTCCCGATAAAACACGGGATATCGGGTAGTAATACCATTCGTTTCATCTCGCTAATGAAGTGATGGTAGATATCAAGGTCGGTGCCAAAGCAGCTATTAACCCGGGTAAAAATCCTCCGCCTGTTTTGTAAGAATTTTCCGTTTGTTTTTAGCCAGACTTCTTTCATTAGCGATTTTTCTTATATATACTCGATGTTTTTTAATACAAATTCTATCCTTTTCGGGTAATGGAATATTTCCCTTTAACAAATTATAAAACGTGTTGTGAACAGCTTTGATTTGACTTTGCTTGGCTTTTTTCAGTACCTTGGTTAATTTTCCTCCGCCACTTTGACTGGCGCGTACCAATCCACGAAAAATGGTAAATGTCTGTGTAACGGATGACGTCCTCTCTTTCGATTTTTTCGTTTAAAATTTCTTTTTAATACTTTTTTTAACAAACTCGATTTACGCTTTCTCTTAACCATTCCAACACCTCGAACGTTCCAACGCGAAATAAAAGACACACGGAAACGATAAATAGTTTTATATACAAAATTTTATTTGTCATCGCATACAATAATCATATTTCCTTCATGCGGAAAAATATTTGTTCTTAAACGCAAATCATCGTGAATGTTTTGTTTTAAATCGATACACAAGTAAGAATAGGGAGTACCGTTGGTAACAAAATCATACGCTCTAGTTACGAGGTTTTTATTATTCGGAAATATTTGTCTGCTCAAGTAAGTTATTTGAGACCCGTCTCGCGGATTTTTAAAAACAATTATGTACGAAGAGTTAAGACTAATGGTACGACTCTCTTTACCTTGACCAAAAAGATTTTGAGTTAAAAGAGCGACGGATAAATTTTTATGATGAGAGCCGACGCAAAATATATTAGCGATATTGGAACTATTATAACAAGAGAATGCCAGATCATCTATTATTAGAAAATTATTAATATTTTCATCCCAAAATGAAGAATCATCTGGGGGGGTGTCCTTCCAAAAATTCAATGTTTTTAATTTCTTTTTCGCAATGTCAAATTTCGGTTGATATTTTTTATAACAGTACACTATTCTGTCCGGAGGGGGTTCGATCAAACAGTGGGCGTGTTTCAAAAGGTTAAATATCCACGTCGTTTTACCAGCCATAGTACTACCGGCCAGTAAAATTTGCATGGGGGCTTGGAATTTTATTCTAGAAGCGCACGAATCAAACATTTCTCAAAAGGTTTATTAAAATCGTCAATCCGTTTTTGAAATTGAAGTTTGTTTATTTCTCCCCAATTAACGCGATCTTCGTACGGAATAATAAAAACCACGGGAATATCGTCGAAAGTCACTTTTTTTTAGAGTTGAAATTCCGTGTTGAAAGCATCTATCGACGATTCGAGAATTAAATCGACGAAACTCGAGGTAAACGTTTTGATGGATTCGTCAAAATATTCCACGATTTCTTCCTTTAATCGTCTCTTTTCCCCTTATTCATCCGCCAGACTCACGTTAGAAATATCGAGTCCGAGAATATAATTACAAAATGGAGCTTGTTTTTGATGCACTTCGTGAGGATTAGTCTCATTCGATCCTCCCCAATCGAATAAGTTATGACAGCTGAAACACATGGTTTTTAAACCGTCGTTCAAGTAAAAGAGACCCGACGCTGCTAGTTCCGCGGGGATAACTTCCAACTCCGACGAATTGGAAGTCCAATGACCATTGAATGATTTTAAACGAAGACTTTCACGATGCAGCTTGCTTTAACGAGTATCCAAACGGATATGTTAAAAAATTTTCCGCGATTATTCTCTTATTAAAAGTCACGCCGAAACTTTTTTTCAGATTTCCTACAAGTAGTTTCGCCCGAGCTTTGTCACGCACAACGTTAAAGGGGATTTCCAAAGTGTAACTAGTTCCCGGAGTGTCTAAAGCCGATTTGATCGAATCAAAGTTAATTATCTGTTCGTTTTTCCTGTTTAACGAAATTCCTTTCATTTTCGTAACGCAATGCCTGGTATTTGTTTTGTAACTGTACGATTTCGGACCCGAAGTAACGAATTCCGATATATATCCATTGGGAACTTCGTCGGTCCAATCACCCATAAATTGTCCGACGGGTGGGAGAAATTCGTCACTTTCTTTGTGAATAAATATAATACTATCCGTATCGCAGTACAAAACCCTTCCCTTTGATTTATTCGATCCGACCGTACGAACTAACGAAACTCCCCAACACTGCCGATCCTTTGTAATATGTCGGACAAAAATCTTTTTTGAATTTGTAGGTCATTAAACAAACGTCATCGTCGTTAATTGGCCGCATATCCGTTAATTCCAATGACGGATCCATTATAATTTTAATGAAATCTTGATAATTCTTGACGAAAACTGATTTTGGTTTATCGTTGTTTAAACAATGTCGACCCCATAACGAGTTTAAAGCCAATTTCGCCAACGCGCGTAGAGCTGAATTGTTTGTTACATCTTCGGGCCTAATCTCGATATCTTCTCGTTCTTTAATTAGTCTTAAATATTCCGTTTTTTCCTCATCGGTGGTAACGTTGCGAGGCCAGCCAGAGTTTTGGATTTTTAGTTTCAAAAATGTATTAATGTAACTTCCGAAAAAACCAGGATCTTTATCCTTGATATAGGTGTACCTTTCGGGGTAATGGTGAACCTCGAAGATTTCCAATATAACGTAACCGGTTTCGACCGCCAGGTATATTTCTGGGGTGGGCCAAATCCCTTCGAAAGCTCGTTCGGAGTCGTTATGCGCGCAGGCGGTTTGTATATCGTTTTCCACGCAAGAGAATAGTAAGCCTCGATATCCGCGGGCAGCGCAGGGGGGATGAATCTCTTTTCCCCCATGGTTTATACCCGCGAAGGGGGGGACGAATTTTTGCCCCCATGCCTCCATCCCCGGAGGGGGTTGGTGGTTCTCCCCCTCACCTCCTCCCCCCGAAGGGTGTAGGTTGTTCTTGAGTGTCTGCTCTCTCTTTCCGCTAAGTCCCCTTTTTATTCTGACTTTCACTTTCTCTTTACCCAGCCCGATACCCGCAAGAGCGCTGTGAAGGCTGGAGAGTTTTTTTCTCTCTCTTGGGTCCCTCTCTCCGATACATGTACAAGGCGGGGGAATGCACGTACAAGCCTGGGAACTTCCATCTCTCTCTAAATCTCTCCTTCTATTTCTCTCCCAACGTTTTTTTTAAAGCGGGGCATTTTTTTACTTTTGCGCTATGTATGTATAAATCAAGAGCCGTTAAATATTTTATCCATGTTTTATTTTTTTACATAAAGTATTTTTTCTAGTAAAGTATTAATATTACGGATGCGTTCATTAAAATGCAATTTATCGATATAATAATAGTTAAAACGATCCTCGTAAGGTATTTTATATATTACGGTAAAAGGGCAAAAAGTAACTTTTTTTCACCATTGTAAGAGTCTTTTAAATTCGTCTTTTCTTGATAAGACAGATATGGTCATCGTTTTCCGAAGTAACGTATACTTCGATAGGTACATTGAGCGTCCCTTTTCCAAGAATGAAGGGGCAGTCGGGGTACAATTGTCTATGTTTATCGCGTACCGATTCCGAGGTTGTCCATACTTGAAGGGTGCCGTGGCAAAAGAAACATCTGAAGGTATGGTCCGTGTGGACTAGCGTTTGTTGCCCGAAAATGTATGGACAGTCTGGGTACAATTTTCTATGTTTATCGTTTACCGATTCCGAGTTTGTCCATACTTGAAGAGTACCGTGGCAAAAGAAACATCTGAAGGTATCTCTACGGTCTAAATAAAACCCGTCTCGCGCTAGTTCGGCGGCATCAACGTAAAGCGACGGCCACGATTGGAAAGTTTTTAAACGGACTTTTTCCGAATTCATGTCATATTCAACATCTCGCGGTTCTTGGGGTCGCTGAAAATTTCTTGGACGTATGTATCCAAAATTGCCTTTTGAATGACAGACTTTGGAATGCGAAACTCCATATAATCAGAGCGGGCGGTGGGTGGTACGTCGTGACCCTTGTCGCCTTCGATCGGTACGTTGTTTGTTGGAAGTCCGCGGATGAAGGGACAACTAGGAAAATGACGTTTGTGTTCTTCGTGCACAGAATCCCGAATTTTCCAATCGTTTAATATACCGTGACAAATATAGCACTCTACGGTATCGTGACCATACGTATGTAAATTAAAAAATCCGTCTCTAGCTAGATCTCGGGGATTTGTATACGGACCCTTCCAGCGATGGAAACTTTCACGTCTTTTCGCCTCGGTGTTCATACTAGTTATGAAACCCAAGGATCTTTTCCGTTTGGTTATATAAATCAACATGTACAAGCCCCCTAGCGGGTAAAATAATAATTCATGCCCAGACCCTTTCGCCCCTCACCTTCCACCCCCACACCACTAAACTTTAACTAGAACCAAGCTCAAAATATATCAAGAGCTGACCCCCATTCCACCCCCATGCCACCAAACTAAACCTATAACAAGAACTAGAACTGCCCCCACCCTCTCTCCCCCTATCAATCATGCCCAGACTTGTCAGCCAGACCCGTTCACCCTCCCACCGCACCAAAAACTAAACTTTAACTAAACTCAAACTATATCAAGAGCCGACCCCCATTCCACCCCCATACCACCAAACTAAACCTATAACAAGAACTAGAACTGCCCCCCTATCAATCATGCCCAGACTTGTCAGCCAGCCCCGCAGACGTTCTTTGTATACAAAGTTGTTTACGACATTCGAACCAAATGGACCCCTACCATGGGTTAAAGATAATTCGTGCCCAGACTCGTTCGCCATCCCCGCTATGAACCCCCATCCCCCCTTTACAAATGTTGTTTACGCCACTCTTCTGCAAATAACACGACCAGACATGTTCTTCCCATCAGAGAATCTGTTTTAAAACTAATATGTGTATGTTGAAAAAATAAAATCATTTTTAAAGAAAAAAATACATTTATTCATTTTTTTACATGTAAAATTCATTAAGAATATCTAGATTGCACGAAATATTACTTTCGGCTTTGTTAGAGTGCGCCCATAAGGCGTAAATTAAAGCCTTGTCAAAGGCGCAAGCCGTTCGGTGCTCACCGACGGGGTGTGGGTACAAGCACCGTACGGGAAGAGAAATGATGTCCGCTGTGGTGGCTTTCGGGCACTGGAAGTCGTTCAAGTCGTGAATCGTTCTGTTGAGACGATCCGATAGAAACGCGACTTTTTCGTCACCCTTTGAAAAGATTAGGTCGAGGCATTCATCGATTTTGGCGTAAGAGGTTAGGCCAGCATTCCAGTCCAATCGGTGTAGATTACGCGAGACCCACTGGTTTTGTCGTTGTTTTGAAATCGAGACGTGGGATTTATTGTACGGTGGCGCGAATGTCCAGGAAACGGTTGCCGGCTTGTCCTCGATGGTTGTTATGGCCATTTCTTACACGATAATGTCCGTGCTGCCATCACTACGAGTGCATCCGTTCAGGTATTAAACTTTCTTCATTTTAAAAAAATTGGTGTCGATTTTTGGTTTTTGAGTAGGCAAAGATCATAGCTCTCCTCACAACCATAATCCCTCGCTGCAGATTGAGGAATAAACTCTTTCCTTAAACAGATCACCGTCTGAACATATTGAGCTTCGATATTCTCATGAAGTCAAGGTTTAGTCAGAGACTTTAGGTAACTTAAAAATGGTTGATCTTAGACCCCTCTCCTCTCCCTCGTAACAAAAAAGTAACAATCGGAAAGACCTAAACCCTTAGTTACGTAACAAATACTTCTAACCCACAAGTAACCTTATGCTTGTTCAAAGCATTCCTAAAAATAAAGTGTGGTGTGAAGTAACATTCCTCTCTAGCACCATAAAATATAGAACTTCAGCATACTTAAAATATGATTCTTCACCCAAAAATACTCGATGACCCTCCTTCCTTCTATTAGCAAATTGCGAATTCAAATCCCCTCCTCCCCCAGAAGCAGTTAGTAAATTCAAACCCCCTCCTCCCCCAGAAGCAGTTTGTAAATTCAAACCCCCCTCCTCCCCCAGAAGCAGTTAGTAAATTCAAACCCCCCTCCTCCCACAGAAGCAGTAAGTAAATTCAAACCCCCTCCTCCCCCAGAAGCATTAAGTAAATTCAAAACCCCCTCCTCCCCCAGAAGCAGTTAGTAAATTCAAACCCCATCTTCCCCCAAGAGCAATTAGTAAATTCAAACCCCCTCCTCCCCCAGAAGCAGTTAGTAAATTCAAACCCCCCTCCTCCCACAGAAGCAGTAAGTAAATTCAAACTCCCTCCTCCCCCAGAAGCATTAAGTAAATTCAAACCCCCCTCCTCCCCCAGAAGCAGTTAGTTAATTCAAACCCCCTCCTCCCCCAGAAGCATTAAGTAAATTCAAAACCCCCTCCTCCCCCAGAAGCAGTTAGTAAATTCAAACCCCATCTTCCCCCAAGAGCAATTAGTAAATTCAAACCCCATCTTCCCCCAAGAGCAATTAGTAAATTCAAACCACCATCTTCCCCCAAGAGCAATTAGTAAATTCAAACCACCATCTTCCCCCAAGAGCAATTAGTAAATTCAAACCACCATCTTCCCCCAAGAGCAATTAGTAAATTCAAACCACCATCTTCCCCCAAGAGCAATTAGTAAATTCAAACCACCATCTTCCCCCAAGAGCAATTAGTAAATTCAAACCCTCATCTTCCCCCAAGAGCAATTAGTAAATTCAAACCCCCATCTTCCCCCAAGAGAAATTAGTAAATTCAAACCCCCATCTTCCCCCAAGAGCCATTAGTAAATTCAAACCCCCATCTTCCCACAAGAGCAATTAGTAACTTCAAACCCCCCCTGCCCCTCTTCCCACATGAGCTTAATAACTTACTCGATTGAATCGTTCAGCAAACCAGAAAAGAGCTCAAGAACTTCTTGGCGCAACTGAGTTTCGGTTCAACGCCTGTCCAAAACCATTGAGTTGATTACAAATCCTTTTGAGTGCATGATAGCGTTCATTTGACCTTTGGGAGCAACTTTGATTGTGGGACTAGGCAAAAGGACCAATTGCTTTCGAAACTTTCCAGAATTCGTGTTTTGATTATTTGATGATGTTTTTTTTTCTTTGAGTTGGGTGTTTTGCACGGTTTTCTCCTGCTTCAAATCAATAAATTAGCGTATATTTTTAATATTTAAGTTCACAATCTAAAACACTGACAGCAAAACATATCCATTGACTCATGATGCGTTCGGAAATAGAGCGATCGATATAAACTTTAAACGTAAATATTATTAAATTTATCAAATATGTCACATGGACATTTATAATAAAAACACTTAAGTTGTCTCCCTTAAGAGCGTGTTAACTTAGCAAAATGCTATAGGGTCAAACGAAATTAGAAAACAGAGCAGCTTAAATAAAAACTGCTACAAATAAACGATTAATTAACTAAGCACAGGTTCAAATAAAAGTTTTTTTCTGTTCCCCAGTGTTGCCTGGTCATTGGTAAGTCATGGAGAGAGAGGTTACTAATTTATGTTCTCATAGTACTTTACTCACAGAGGGCCTTAAAACACTGCACTGAAGTTCAAAAGCTGAGAGAGGGGGTGCGGATTTTCTATGGCCCTTTTAGTGAAAACTATATAATGTACATCGATACAAATCACGTGACACGATTATAGTTTCACCGACCGAACACGTGGATGATTCAATTAACAACCCTATTTATGGACAACTTTAGATATGTTGCACGACCTTCCTTTTCTCTCCCCCCCCCAATCTTAGACACACCTATCATAAACAACAGAAGCATAATTGAAATTAATTTAGCCTTTATGGTACGGACTTTAGTTTAACCTTATATTCTACAGATATTTGTTTCTTTCAGTAGCTGTTCACAAAAACCTAACAAGCTGATTAGGTTATTTTTTATCACTTCTTTCTCCTATTTAGACAGGTTGCGCAATGAATGTACTATGAAATTTTGATGTGCAGTGCAGACTTAAATTTGTTACATATCGTTTCTATTTTTCAGAATATAAGGGATTAATCTTGATATCAAAGTTCAGGATAACTAGGTTGTTATTTTACTATAACAAACTTGCATTCTTAGGTGTACTTACAAACGTGGTTGGATAATCATGCAGTATCTAAGCATAATGCTATTTTTAATTTATTTATACTTTTACACATCATGCATTAAAAGGGAGATTAGATTTTGCTGTCGGTGATATTTTAAACGGATACATACCTAGTGTTTACCATTTTATCAGTTGTTTTTGATAGGGAGTAATTGAGTAATTGATTGTAAATTGAATTATTCTCAGTTTCAAGACACTCGCGTGGACGCGAATTGCGATGTTTAGGGGTTCGAAAAAGGATTTTCATTTCGGAATCGATGTCAAGCGTAGATGTAGATCTCCTTCCTTTATTGCCAAGGCTTGTTCGTGATTTCATATTTTCATTTAACGCTTTTCTCAACGCGTTGCTCCCGAGTTCGACTATTTTACTCATAGCCATTTTTACCTTATCATTATTGCTTTCATCACTAGACGATGAATCTTCCATTTTTTACAGCAAAAGTCCGAACCCAAACCAAAACTAGAGCGCCAAAATTCACCACCGACTAGTTGGAGCTCGCGATTCTAAAATGTAAAGTTTTCAACATTCTAATACAGAGGCTTATAATCCCCATGGGTCCATGGGAGTTCCCATCAGAAGCCCCCTAACAGCTCGGTTTTGGCAATGAATTTTTTAAGGCGTATTTTCGATTCTTATCTGCCGAAAAAAATTTCCACTGGCTAAAATGGTCGTTGTAATTTTTTATGACACCAGTGACTTTCGGGGGAAAAATATAAAAAAAATAGATACAGGCACAGGCTAGTAATTGTTTTTAATGCCGTTTTCCATGGATCAATATTAAAGAACCTATAAATTAAAGTTACTCCATTGAAAATGCCAATGGAAAACGGCATTAAATTCGAATTTTTATGGGTATAGTTATGGTCTCTTTAAAAAAATGTTACCATTTCGATTTTAGATGAAGAAAAAATTTTCAACCGCAATTAAGTGTACAAAAAATGGGAGCTTTCGGAAAATATTCATCGCCAACACCCGTCACTGTATAAAATAATCGCAACTCCCTTATAATAAACTCCTGTCTAAACTCTAACACGAGTCATACCCTAGCCCGAGGTCACATGGTAATAAAATAATCGTGGGAAAATTTCAATCGTTCGTCGTCACTGGTTGAGCTTTTGAGTGCTCTTGGTTTTAAATATTAGGGAATATTTCTTAACCATCGAAAACTACTATAAAATTTCGTGCACAAAAACTTTTCGTCCATTTGCTTGTTCTGGATATCATTCTCAAATCAAAGTAAATTTTGTCATATAAGATGCATTCAAATTGGTTTCTGTTAAAAATTACTGCTTGGAATTACAGCTCTACTAAATCTTCAGAAAGTTCTTATCATTTGTTTTTGCATGTTTTTTTCTTTATGCACGGTCATACTTCTGATAGCGAAATTAATCAAACAGCATGGCTGATATCCGTAACAGCATGAGAACATTTTATAAGTTCCCTGACACAGGGTCCGCGTTTCCCTAGCAATTAAACCTGTTAAGAACACCCTATAATATACTTGTACAGGGTTGCCACAGGTTTTTCACTTCAAAATTCCAGGTACTGTGGCAACATTGTTGTAGCATTTTACCTATACGATTATCCCATGATTTATCATCATTTTATTGAATTTTAGGGTTGTAATAAAATTTATTCGGCCCAAAGACCACTTAGCGTTTAGTGTCTATATAGACAGGAATCTTCCGGTTTCCAATCTCTTTGAAAACCAGGGCAACGCCGGGTATCTTAGCTAGCAATCTAGCTTTTCCCTTTACACACTTCATAAACTAAAGAAATAAACGTTTTGCTAAATAACTTTAAACAATGTAATATTATTTTCGGCTTTGTATTTGTAAAGTGACCCTGTGAGCTAATTAAGAGTGAGAGCATCATTTGCTTTTCTTCGTGCAACACGCTTGAACAATGAATGCTTGTATTATTTGACACTATAATTATTGAGAATCCTAAAGTTCATTTAATTTAGGACTGCAAAGCAAAACTCCTTTTGAGTAATAACTAATAACAGGAGTTTAGTTTTACTTATGCTCTTATACTGTGTCCGGCGTTGGCGATGAATATTTTTCAAAAGCGCCCTTTTTCTACAATTTGGGTTGAAAATAGTGTCCACCTTTAAAATTGAGAGGTGATGAGATTAGAGAGGGTGAATTGTTTTATGGGGTATTTACGTCACCATAACTGTATCCTATTAAAACCCGAATTTAAAAAGCATCACTAGCCTATGCCTGTATAAATGTTTCTACCAGAATGATGTTTCCCCGTCACCCTTTCTTTCTCACAGGCTCCCACAAAAATGACGTCCCTTATGCTTTTAGCTAGGGCAAATTTTTATTTATTTTTCCTTCGGCAAAGAAGAATCGACAATTCCTCGTAATTGCGTTGCATTCGCAGTGATTGAAAATTTTATCGCCAACGCTAAACTGGAAGACGCTTCTGATGTGAACTTCATTTAGTCTGGCGGATAGCTGAAAAAATCGTGCACTTTCTCAAGAAGGCATGAAATTGTAAACTCACCTAACATAATTTTAGGAGCACCCCTCGAGATTCGCCGCCTTCGAGCTACAGAGAAAAACCGGAACACATAAATTTTTCTACTTTCTTTAACAGGCCATTTTCTGGGTCTTTGTGCTTGACGTAAATGGGAGGTGTAGAAATCGTCACCTCTGATGTCATGCACCATGTATTTGAACTTACAAACCACGTGATATTGGCATCGCGATTCCCGCGACCTATGAGCGCCAAACCCTAATGTAAACAAATTCTCTTTGCGTGTGCTGGACTTTTTTGTTTGAGCTACTTTTTTACTATTATTTTTTGTTTTTAATGACTTGATATATATTGACAACAGAAGTTTTTTGGTATAAGCGTATGAGTTATTTAGATTCGTTGCGAGAGGCTTTATTTTGTTGATTGATAAGGTGAATTTTTTCATGTGGTTTTCTTAATTTCCTTTTGTTCCTATACATGTGAACAGCCAATGAAACGCAAGGAGGGAGACGCGGGCTGTTAAACAAAGTTTTAAGCCCATCCCCTTACATTCAAATTCAATCAGTAATTAGTATGGGGTCTATGGATTCTTAAAGATTCCAAGTAGAAAAATCTATGTATTCCTGATACACGACATTTTCTCTGTAGCTCGAAGTCGGCGAATCTCGAGGGGTGCTCCCTAAAATTATGTTAGGTGAGTTTTCAATTTCACGGCCGCTTTGACGGCTTGTCACGGCTGTGACAAAGAGATACGGAATGCCTCCAATCTTTAATTGACTTAATATACTTCAAAATCTCTTTATACCAAGTTTCGTGCCTTCTTGAAAAGTGCATGATTTTATTGAATCCTCCAGACTAATTACGAGCTAAAAGCTTTTACAAATAATTATGTGACCTATGCGGAAATGTTTTACATTCGCAATATTTTGTAGTAGTTCACTTTTTAAATATTACCATTACTAGGCCTATATGATGGTAATATTTTATCATTGTGTTCAACGTGCGAGGTTGCTTCGTCAATTTTTTGTAAATTATCATAATGAAGGATAAATTTTCCATGCATATGGACGGCAACCACAAATTAATTACGTGGAGGGTAGTTTTTCACGGGTGTATTGACGGATTCAGCAGACGAATTGTTTATTTAGAATGCCGCACAAATAACCGCGCAACGACTGTACTCAATCTCTTCCAAAGAGGTGTTCAAGAACTCGGTCTTCCATTAAGGGTTCGGGAAGATAAAGGCACTGAGAATGTGGAAGTTGCTCGATTTATGTTAAGGTCTCGCGGTTTGGGAAGAGGAAGTTATATTACTGGCCTGTCTGTCCACAACCAAAGAATTGAAAGACTTTGGAGAGAAGTAAATCGTCTGATATCGTCATATTACAGAGGAATCTTTATGTTTATGGAAGATGAAGGAATGAATATTGGATCCGAGTAATGAAACGCATATATTTGCTCTTCACTTCATCTTCCTACCAAGGATAGAACATTCGTGTGAACAACTACGAAATTCTTGGAATTTCCACTCGCTGAGAACCGAAAACAATTATTCCCCGTTGCAACTCTGGTCAATGTCTAGATTGGATCACGAACATATTTCAACCGAAAACCAACTGTATTTGGAACAACTAGATATGTACGGCCTGGAAGAATTCGAATCGGTGCCGCTTGAAACAGGCAACAACGTCGTTGTCGAAGATTGCTATTTGAATTCCGGAAATTTTTTTCTCCAGCTACTAACAAATGCATTCAATCCTGTAGCTGATGATGGCAATCATGGTATTAATATGTATGGCAATGCTCTTGAATTATTGGTTGAACACGGGTTTTTAAATTCAAACGATTAGATATGCTTTTCTCGTTACCAAACCTTTATGTAGTATATTTAATAATCACATATTGTGAAAGCTTATAATCAAACGTTCTTTTGTGTTTTTTGGACTTAATGTAGTTTTTATTCACACTTGAATATATTTTAGAACAATGTTAATGTCTTCTCAATACTGCGCGTTACTTCCTCCAAATTTCGAAATCCATTCACAATTGAATGTTTTTAGAAGAATTTTAATGTCGTCTCAATGCTGCGCGTTACTTCCTCCAAATTTCGAAATTTTTAATGGAAAATACTTACGAGAAAAAGTATTTAGTTTTATAATTGATCTATCCCTTGAGTTACTGATATCTTGTTTCACGAGAATTTTAAGGGAAATTATTGTGGAATCATGTGGCGAAACTACTCTCAAGATCAGGTGTGATAGTAAGCCCTAGTAAGGAATTCGATACCTCTTATAGTGCTATAATTATGTAGAAATTCGCATTTGAAATTAGTTAAAATAGTCATCTTTAGCACTAGTCATTGGGATCTTGTAAGTATTGTAATCGGGATTCTGTCTCATAGTATAGAGTGAAATACCAATTTAATGTTACTTCAAATTAAATATGATCATCTATAAAGTTTGAAGTTTTATACCAAAATTGATAGTGTTGTTTATAATTCATATAAAGTAGCCCTACCTCCCAATCATCAAACTTCAGAAGCTCGAAGTCACTTTTCCTTTCTTCAATTGAATATCGTTATTGTCAATTGAAATTAAACTAGATTATTAAAATTACGGAACCAGTCTCACCAAGCTCAAAAGGTGAGCACAGTCCACCTTTGACTGTAAAAAAGGGATTACACTTAATATTTAAATGCTCTATCATTGAATGCGTTAAAGAATGACCAATTAAAGGGAGGGTGGAAAAAACATTAAGTGATTTTTTTATCGATTCTTCTGCAAATTATAACAGAAATCTTCCTAGTATAACATCCAGAAAATATCTCTAATTGTTTTTAAAATAATTTCTAATCAGCACATCCGACCATAAGCGTAAAGCCCAGCCTTCTTGTTAACAAAATGTACGAGACGCTCTATATGAAATAAAATTTAGCGAGATTTGATAAAAATTGAGAGCCATGTGACAATACTAGCGCGAGATATATAGTCACTCAATATCTTGTGCCACTGAGAATTTTGTCAACAAAAAGGTAGAGCGTTACGCGGTTGGTCGGAGGTTCAAATTTACAATTTTCAAACTAATTTGAATTTTAAAATTATTCCGAGATATTTCCTCGTTGTTTCACTATGCAGATTGGCCTTATGATTAGTAGAAGAATCGATTGAAAAAACTACTTCATTTTACTATTCACCCTCCCTTTAAGAAGTTGTATTCGAAAAAATGTTGCCGGGGGGGGGGAAGTAGAGATGATATGCATTAATTCTTCGCTCACTCGTCTATGCTCACGCACCTTGGAATTTTTAAAATTTCCAATAGACCCTTTTAAAAAGGAGGGGGCGCAAAATCATCTACTTGAATTAGAGTTGATACGGAACATCCGGGCGGTATGTGGACGCAAAGACCTTATAGATAGGGCTTCAAATTTTGCAGTCCACCAAACTCCTTTTATTTGAAGTCTTATCTAACGTCTTTGGAACTGGAGCCACACACCGGGTGGTGGTCTAACTCTGGACTATTTTTCCCCAAACTTTTAAAAAGGGGCTATAACGCGCAGAGAATCTGATGTGCCTTAACATTACAGCAAGGCTCATTTTCCTGCTTGTGGATTGTGGTTTTTAAAATTTGAGAATCGTTTGATAGAATTTTTCAAGCTTAGAGAAGAAAATTTTTCAAGCTTAGAGAAGGAAATTTTCAAGCTTAGAGAAGGAAACTTTTCAAGCTTAGAGAAAGAAATTTTCCAAGCTTAGAGAAAGAAATTTTCAAGTTTAGAGAAAGAAATTTTCAAGTTTAGAGAAAGAAATTTTCAAGTTTAGAGAAAGAAATTTTCAAGCTTAGAGAAAGAAATTTATCGAGCCTAGAGAAGGAAATTTTTCAATAATTTTTAAAATTTAGAGATTTAAAATTTTGAAGCTTAGAGAAAGAAGTTTTCAAGCTTAGAGAAGGAAATTTTTCAAACAAAGAGAAAGAAAATATTTCAAGCTTATAGAAGAGTCAATTTCAACCTTAATAACGGTAAAATTAACCATATAAAACTTTCTTTTGACTTATACGATAGTTTTAAACATCTTAAGATAAAATTTATCTTTATAGAAAGTCATTTTCTTACTTTTGGAAAGAGTTTTAAACTTAGGAAAAGTGGTTATTAACCTTAATGAAACAGTTTTGACTTTATTGTAAATTAATATCAAGCTTAAAGAAAGCGTTTTTTAAACTTAAAGAAAGAGTTCGTACTTCTATAGAAAATAAATTTTCAATAATTGTGTCCTGAATGGCGTGCCATACAACCGATTTCTAAGAATTCTTGATTTATGACGAGAAGAAAATGAAAGACGTTGTTGGTGTTTCTTTCGCATGTCGATCTTTGTCTATCACCTAAACACCAGAAACTATTGTAAATCTAAAGGTTTCAGCCTTAAAATAAATCAACCTCATTCCCACATTTCTTACAGATACTTCAAAATACCCATTACACTTTTGGAAAAAATCTCGAGACCTAATACCCATTGATTTATTTTTAAAATATTTTTGCTTAAATGGGGAGTGTTAATGTAAAGAAGCGCTATTCTCAATATTACGTTTAAATAATTTTTTATCCTATCAATAATCCAATCGAAGCCTAGGTCAATTATATCGTAGACTTTAACCTCAACGCACCAAGGCTTCGATTCGAATTACAGTGAATGAATGCCGCCATCTTTTTTCCCCGCTTCAGTCCCTAGTCCCAACCCCCAAATTCCGCCTTCCTTTCTTCCGACCGGTTCCGACAAGTTCCGAGGCTCCCGAAGCTTTGGAATCCGCCATTTTCCCGCTTCGATCCCAACTCCTAGCCGCAGTGGCGCTGCCAGGGGGTAGGCTGGGTAGGCTACAGCCTACCCGTAAATTTCAGAGGGGCCCCGAAATTAGGTTCCCATGATATTAAAATACCATTAATATAATAATTTGATCTAAGCCTACAAGGCAATTCACTTTAGACAAGGATGATGAACCTTTTGGCATCTGATTTTAACAATATTCTACAAAATGGGAAATGGGTTAACACTTTCGTGTTAAAAGTTTTTGACTAGCCAGAAAAGTGAGGTTAATGATTTTGAATTGTGTTTTACGTTTTTTCGATATATCTAAAGCGAAAGAAACGATTATTGGATTGCCTTAATATAATGGAAGGTGTTAAACTCCCCTTTAAAATTTCTGTCACCCGTCGACAATAAGGATTTCACGCATTCAATCCCACTCCTCTATTCAAGGAAATAGAGGCTAAACTTTAAATGCAAAAGCAAGTATATACTGATACTGATGTTCTATTTTTTTGAATGGTCTTAAGGCGGTGTTTATCGCGATCCCAGAATTTACGTGTATTTCTCCAGAAAGCGAAAATAATTTTGAAAGCAAAAGGAAGTATATAGTATCACTATCTTTATTTATCATTTTAGCACAGTTAAAGAGAACGCATCGAGGAACCATTCAGACTGTTTTCTGTACTTCAATTAAGGGTTTACTTATGTGTTACGATTAATAATTTTTGCACTGTTAAAGGGTGGGCAAGTGTCCTAAATTTATGTCGCACTATTATAATTATAACAGAAGAAAATGAATTGAACTTAGGATTACTGGTAATCAGTATATCACACTAAAAGGTAGCGCGTCGAAGGGCTATTCATTGAAATTTTCTATTTGTTACGATGTGGCTAAAATTATTGAGTCCAGCCCTTTGGTCATCTTGTTTGTTTCGCGCTCTTTACATAACCTTCTTCTCTCTCGTTCCTTCTCGTCCCATAAAACTTCGAGGTCAGACTCCTTTTGGTAAACCGATTTCCCCTTTCCTCATCACATCGGCAGTACACAGTGACCTCATAGGGGGCTTAACTAAAAATCACCCTCTCTCTCTGACTCTGTTTTTATTATTTTCGCAAAATATTGTTTATATAATTATATGTCTATTGTCTGGTAATACTGAACTTTAATATATTAAACTTCTCTATATGAATAATATGATAAAAATAGTTGTTAATTTAATATTATCGACGCTGTGCAACTAAATTTTTCTCTTGAAATATTATAAGGGGCCCCAAAATCTTCCTTAGCCTATCTGTAAAAAAATCCTGGCGGCGCCACTGCCTAGCCGCCCGATACGAAGGGTTGTTTGCAAAATATCTCTCAATAAATCCAATGTAATTCGCTCTAACACAAATTTCTAGTCCTACTTTTACACTACAAAGACGCTAAAAAATACAACTTACTTTTCGTAGTTAAACAGATTTTCAACGATCCTAGCTTTCACGTTGCAGAGGTGCAAGGCAATCACAATAACACGATGCCGCGAACTATATATTTTTCTACCGCCCGATGTACGCGCTCGTCATTTAAATAAAATTCGCGACACTACCTCAAATGTACACAGATAAAAACTAGTTACGTACGTACTAATTAACTAACACGGTGATGAATCCTCGATGGAACGCGTCTCTGCTACGATACGATACCGTATACGAGTCGACGACAACACAACTTACACAAGGAATTAAGAGATCTTCACTCTCCAGAGTCCGAGGAAGAAAGAAAGAAAGGCAGCGGCTCGAGTCATTTCTAACTGCAAGGTTGGGTAGAGAGAGATGCCGAAAGAGGGTGTGATTGATCATGTGATAGAGAGAGCCAATCATCTTTCACTACGTCACCCCTGCTTTCTCTAAACAACTCAATGACGTCGTTGCATGACGTCATGATTCCGTTCTCTTAATTTTAGAGTATTTATGACATGCATGATATATGCAATAGCGGAAATGTCGGTTTTGAATGTAAGTGTGAAAAATGTAAATTAAGTAGGTTAAAAATAAAACTAAATGTAAATTAAATTAAATAGAACTTTAAATGTAACATTAAGTGTAAATTAAGTAGGTTAAAAATAAAACTAAATGCAAATTAAATTAAATGTAACCTTAAATGTAACATTAAGTGTAAATTAGTATACTAATTATAACACTAAATGTAGATTAATTAGTTAATTATAACATTAAATGTTAATTAATTAACATGTCGACATACCATGGATGTGCAATTATAGCAAATAAACGCATCTACAAGAGATAAACCCTTAAATAAATACTACGGACACATTTCAGAGATATATATGGGAGCAATTGAAATCGTATATCCACTTAATGTACAAGGGATGATATTAAGGAAAACCTCCCAGCTTTGCACATAATTATACATCCTGGGGACATAAAAAGGGATAGCACATTCACGGGATATGAGTACCTTAGAGGGATATCCGAAGGAGATAAGCGTTTGCTGGGTAGGGGCTAACCATGATGTTTATCCGGCAATACTGAAAGCTATAAATGGGCTTCCTTGGTTTTGGGCTGAGAGACCCCTGGAGATGAAAACGTTTCTTCGGTACATTTTAGCTATTTTAAAAGAAAAAGTAGAGATTTAAATGAGAAAAGGCCAGAATGTTTCCTAGAACCCTAAATTGAAGCACGCGAACGAAGTAAGTTTTGGTTTCAGGGGGGAATATTTACCAAGAAATTAAAAAGGGTTGATGAATGGTATAAAGCAAGCGAACGTGTAAGAAATCAGTTAAGTAAGCCTACTGAACGCCAAGATCCAAATTATAGGGAAAGAGAACGTGTCAGAAACCAATTGTATAAGTCGGTTAAACGCCAAGATCCCGAATATAGAGATGTTGAACGCGATAGAAACCAGGCGGGTATGGCTGCTAAACGCCAAGATCCCGAATAAAGAGATGTTGAACGTGATAGAAACCAGGCTTCTAAGGCTGCTAAACGCCATAATCCCGAGTTTAGAGATGTTGAACGTGCTAGAAACCAGGCTTGTAAGGCTGCTAAACGCCAAGATCCCGAGTTTAGAGATGTTGAACGTGCTAGAAATCAGACGGGTATGGCGGCTAAACGCCAAGATCCCGAGTATAGAGATGTTGAACGTGCTAGAAACCAGACAGGTATGGCGGCTAAACGCCAAGAACCCGAGTATAGAGATGTTGAACGTGCTAGAAACCAGACAGGTATGGCGGCTAAACGCCAAGATGCCGAGTATAGAGATGTTGAACGTGCTAGAAACCAGACGGGTATGGCGGCTAAACGCCAAGATCCCGAGTATAGAGATGTTGAACGTGCTAGAAACCAGACAGGTATGGCGGCTAAACGCCAAGAACCCGAGTATAGAGATGTTGAACGTGCTAGAAACCAGACAGGTATGGCGGCTAAACGCCAAGATCCCGAGTATAGAGATGTTGAACGTGCTAGAAACCAGACAGGTATGGCGGCTAAACGCCAAGAACCCGAGTATAGAGATGTTGAACGTGCTAGAAACCAGACAGGTATGGCGGCTAAACGCCAAGAACCCGAGTATAGAGATGTTGAACGTGCTAGACAAAGATATTCAGCCGCAGATAGGCGAGCAAACCCCTCGCTTATAGAGTAGACCTATTTTGATAGCATAAAAGATGGCCCAACGTGGCCGTGTGAAGGATGTTCAAATCTTTTTTTTAAGTTATCTGTAAAGTCCATAGATTTTTTGTCAGCCCCTGGTATTGAACAAAGAGAGTTGAATGATGAAATATTTTTGTGTAGTACTTGTAATAAAAGCGTTAAGAGAAAACAAATTCCAAAATTTTCAAGGGAAAATGGGTTTAAGTTTCCTGAAATACCTGCGCAATTATGTAACATAAGTAATTTAGAAGAAAGAATGATATCACCACGAATACCATTCATGCAAATACGAAGGTTAGGGTGTGACCAACAACGTGGTATTAAAGGAAATGTGGTTAACGTCCCTATAAATGTAGAGTCCACCGTCTCGGTTTTACCCAGGTTACCTCGAGACACGGATACTATTCAAATTGAGTTTATGAGAAGAATGCAGTATAACACACTCTATTTGTACGAAACTGTGAGACCCAAAGCCATTTTAGAGGCCCTGAACGTTCTGGTAAAAACGCCTTTGTATGTTAAACATGGAATTACCGTTAAGAGTGACATATTAGACCCCATTCCTGAAAAATTGAATTTATTGTTGACGAAAATGACCGTCAGATAAATCAAGTTGATGTATCAGGAGATAATCCAGTAGCGCCAATAAACGAAGAGAATGATAGCGATGATATGTGGAATGAACCCAACGAAAGTAGTTCGTTAACAGTTGGGAATCAAGACACATTATTAGTTTCTTTAAGTAATTTTTTGCCAAGTAATACCATGCACGTTAAGTTTGCTCCTGGTGAAGGTCAAACCCCAATGTCTTTACTCTTTGACGAGGATGCGGAAGAATTGTCATTCCCGAGCATTTACGTGGGTCAAAAAATGAACCTTAAGGTTAAGGGAAGTTTTGGTGATATTTTTAAATGGGAGCTTCGTAATATTGATAGGCGCTGTGCTAAAAATCCTTCGAAATTGTTTTACTCTTTTGTCAAATTGGAAACCTTGAAAGTTAGTCAATCTATACAGGTTTGCATGAGGAAAACTGAAAGAACAGATGGGTCGAATTATACTGCTGGACTTTTAGCCTCTGCAGGTTCTCTTGATGCTTTAATTAAGCAGGATGATGGTTTTAGGGTTTTAGAAAGACTACAGAGCTCGCCTTCTTATTGGCAACACAGACAAAAGGAATTGATGGGTATGATTAGACAGCTTGGTACGGTTACCTTTTTCATAACGTTTTCGGCTGCCGAAAGTAAATGGCCTGAGCTACTGAATATTTTGAGACTAACCTCTGGGCAGGAGAGGTTACCTAACGATGATATTAATAATTTAAGTTTTTCGGAAAGGGCAAAACTGATTCAGGATGATCCTGTTACTTGCGCTAGATATTTTGACCACCGTTTTCGGGCTCTGCTTAAGGCGTTACAGAAACTAGGTCCTCTTGGCGTTATAGAAGACTTTGATTTTAGAATAGGTGGGGTGGCGTAGCGGTTAGCGCTTTCGCCTCGCAGCAAGAGGATCCCGGGTTCGATCCCGGACTGTGGCACCGGGTGAAAATCTGGGAACAAATCCTTCTGCGTAGAGTTTGCAAGTTCTCTCCCCACTTGTTAAAAGGAGTTTTCCTCCGCGGTCTAACCCGGTTTGTCCTTTCCATCAAAACTTGCTGAGGTTAACGGTAATAGTTAGTGTAGGGCGCTGTAGGTTAGCTGTGGCATAGGGGCTAGCCACCACCCCTCTATGCATTGTAAAGGGGCCCACCTGTAAATAAGTCGCGAGTTGACTTAGTGTGGACATCCCTTCCTAGATTTAAAAAAAAGAGTTGAAATACAGCAAAGAGGTTCGCCCCACCAACATGGTTTGATTTGGATAAAAGATGCTCCAAAACTTAAAAATGATCTCTCAAATGTTAAGGAAGTAGAGGAATTTATTGATAATGTTATTTCTTGTGCTGCTGAGCACAATGACGAACATTTAGATTTGTTAACACGATTACAAATTCACAAACACTTAACGACTTGTAGAAAGAAGGTCGATAATAATTCCGTTTGTCGTTTTGGAATCCCGTTTCCACCTATGCCCAGTACCATAATTTACGGCCCTAGTTTAAGAGAGCCTGGTAGCGTACAGGAAGAACTCAGATGTAAGGCAAGGTCAAAGAGATTGTATGAGATGTTGCAATCGAAAGAAAAAGAGTTTTGGGTAGATAGTTTTGAGGAGTTGCTAGCTAAGTTGGGTTGGTCAGAAGTGGAATATATTTCTGCCGTTACTTATGACCTCAAAAGGAAAACAGTTTTGTTGAAAAGACACCCTAAAGATACTAGAGTTAATCCTTACAATCCGTGCGCTTTGCGTCTTTGGCAGGCGAATATGGACATTCAATTCGTTCTTGATGCTTACGCACTGGTTATGTATATTGTATCATAAATAGGAAAGTCTCAAAGAGGGATGTCTTTGCTTCTGCGCGAAGCTTCTAAACAGGCTAAAAATGATAAATGTTCAGTAAAACAGAAGTTGAAACTAATTGCTAATCAGTTCTTGAATGCCCACGAGGTAAGCGCTCAGGAAGCGGCTTACTGTGGTTTACAAATTCCTGTGTCCAGGTGCAGTCGCGCCTGTGTTTTTATAAACACCAATGCCCCTGAAAATCGTGTACACATTCTTAAGAGTCAATCTGAACTTGAAGAACTACCAGCAGACAGTAATGATGTTTTTGCCTCTGGGATGCTAGAACATTATGTTCAAAGGCCAGAGGAACTAGAGGCAATAACGTTAGCTCAATTTGGTGCCTGGTACGAATATTCCAAAGCCCGTAGAGTGACTAAAGCCGCCCACGATCATGTTGATGAGGGAGAGAGCAATGAAGTTGAAGCTTGTGGTAAATGGCTGAAACTTAAAGATGAATCAGGGTTTATTAGGAAACGTGGCCATGCTAAAATTATTAGGTACAGAAGATTCAATTTAGAAAAAGATCCCGATAACTTTTATCGTGAACAATTAATGTTGTTTAAGCCTTGGCGCGATGAAAGTAATGCTATTTTGACAAAGGATATGAAATCAGAATATGAGCTTTGTCGCGAAACTATTAATGAAGTTAGGAAAGAATTTCACAATGAAATTGACGAAGAAGCGGTAGAACAGGCTGTAGCTGATTTTGAAAATGGAGAAATTCAAGTGGATGTTACTAATATCCAGCCTGAATTAGAACATAGAAATGAAGTTGATATATCTTTAGCTATGGATGATTCCGATTTTTTAATTAATACGGTTCAAGAACCTGTAGGAAATATTAATAGAGAAATTATTGATGGCAATGCCGAAAATACTGTTGCTCCGTCAATTATCTTAATTAATGACGCGGAGTACAACGCCCTTCTTAGAAAATTGAATTCAAAACAAAGAGAGATATATTACCATGTTTTGTATCATGTAAAAAGCAAAGAAACTCCGTTGCGCCTCTTTGTTACAGGGGGCGCTGGTGTGGGAAAAGTCTTTTGATTAGTGCTATATTTGAATCTGTGTCAAGGTTTTACAACAAACAACCTGGGAGTAATCCATCGGAAGCGAAAGTAATCCGTTGCGCACCTACTGGCAAGGCTGCCTTTAATATAGGTGGGGCAACTTTGCACAGTACTGTTAGTTTACCCGTTAGCCAATTTGGTGGAAATATATCGAGATTGGAAAGTGAAACACTTCATAAATGCAGGTTACTCTTTGGTCAAGTAAAACTAGTAATAATTGACGAGATTTCAATGGTTGGCGCGAAGGTGTTTAATCGGGTAAACGCTAGGTTACAAGAGATTATGGGTTGTCCTGATTATTTTAGTGGTGTGTCTGTCGTTCTAGTTTGAGACTTTAACAAATTGAGACCAGTTTGCGATTATTTCGAATTTCAAGGTCAAAGTGAGACAGATAATCCTTACGCGTTAATTGGTAACCCAATATGGGAGCAATTTGAATTTGCCGAACTTGAGGGAATTATGAGACAGAGAGATGATAAAATATTTGCTGAAGCTTTAAATAGAATGGCTGTGGGAAGTATGACTCAAAATTATATTGATTTCTTTAGTAGTCTGGAGGTAACGCCTGAGCGTGTACCCCCAAAAGAAGCGATACATCTTTTCGCCACTAACGCGGAAGTAAACCAATTCAATCAAAATAAGCTTTTAAACATGAATACGGAAAAGCTGTTTCGGTTTCAGTAGAAGTTGTCAATGGTGATCTTAGTAGTGTAGTTAAAAATAACATACTTTCCCAAGTTGAAAAGTTAGCAACGTCTGATACGTATGGTCTGCCCAAACAATTGACTCTTGCGTGTGGCGCGAGATATATGATGACCAATAATGTTGACACCTCTGACGGACTAACTAATGGCGCGACCGGTTGGTTAAGAAAGATAGAGTACGGTACAAATAGGCTCGGGGATAAAATCCCGTTCAGGGTATGGATGGAGTTTGACGATCTCAAAGTTGGGAAAATATTGTGGAAAAAATGTCATGGTTTATATTTGAATAGTAATATTAACGCTTCGTGGACGCTTGTTGAAAAGGTCATCAAGTCGTTTAATAGAAAATGGAGACAAAATAATGCCTCAGTTTCTAGGAAACAATTGCCTTTGGTTGTTTCTGAGGCTATACGATACATAAAAGTCAGGGTGACACGTACTCGTCGGTAGTGGTGCATTGTAAGGCTACAAAATATTGAAAGAGCGCATTTATATGTGGCTTGTAGTAGAGCAAAAACCGCTTCCGTTTTATATATTGATGGAAAATTTAAAGTTCCTAATTCACCCAAAAACAACCTAGTAGAATTGGAACTTAAGAGGTTGCGAGACACAAAAAGCATCGAACTACCTTTCTTGCATGATCCCATTTACATTTATGTACATAACGTGCAGTCTTTAAATGCTCATTTAGAAGATGTTTTAGCAGACAATGTAATAATGAAAAGTCAAATGTTATGTTTTGATGAAACGTGGAAAAAAGAGACTGAGGAATTTAGAGTGCCATGTTTTAAGGAAGTAGGTGGTATTTACTTGCCAAGTACGGCACGCAAAGTTGCTTTTGGTTCGTCCATATATTTAAGAGAGACACCTGAAAACGAAGTTAAAGAGATAGATACTAGAGTTTTACGAAGCGATTGGCCTTTCAGAAATTCTCACGTGCAACGTTGCTGGTTAGATGTTTACATAGAAGGAGAACTTATATCTGTGATATTGTTGTACAAATCTCCCTTAGCAAGTTTGGGAACTGTGTTTGAGGACTTTAACCCTTTGTTTGACTGAAATATGATTCGTCAATTCCAACAGTTGTGGTTGGAGATTTCAATATTATTTTTTGAAAGAGCCAAACGGCACTGAGAATGTTCTTTGATTCATCTGGAATATCTCTTTTGCCGGGTCTAGAACAAAAGTATTCGACTGACTATCATTGTCAATTGGATTTGGCGTTTGGTAACCAACTTTTTCGAGACCGATACGAAGCATGTTATAGAGAGTCTTATTATTCTTACCACAAGGGTATTTGCATTTTTAAAAGAACATAGTTTGAAATGGAAAAATTTATTTAAAGCAAAGTGGAGCTCCAGTGCGCCCCTTATTGACGACCTTTCTATAGAGCTATATCAGTTGAAGGGGAGAAACGTCACAGTTGGGCCTGCCAATAATTGGAGCCGGTTTTCACCCTCCCTCCGTGTGGGCCGCTGAAGAACTCTATGCTAAATTTCCCGTACAATATGGCACCTAGGCGGGGACTAGCGAAACCCCGCCTAAAATCTCTCCTTTCCCCCGAATTGAAATAGCTCTATTGTACATTGGGTTTAGCTTGTTAGGGTAAGTTTCAGATCCTCCCTAATGCATTAAGACTCATTGTTACCCACCTACGGCATGGTAAAATGCTTATGTATATACAAGGTTAGGCATCATGGTCGGGGCGCCAATGGAGCCACCTGTTTCTTTAAGGGTCTAAACTACGAGTAATAGCCTTGGACCCTAACCCACCCTTGGCTAAGAAACCCACATATGGCTTGGGATCCTGTACTAAGAAACCTACTTTAGGCTTGGGATCCTGTACTACGAAACCTACTTTAGGCTTGGGATCCTGTACTAAGAAACCTACTTTAGGCTTGGGATCCTGTACTAAGAAACCTACTTTAGGCTTGGGATCCTGTACTAAGAAACCTACTTTAGGCTTGGGATCCTTGACTAAGAGACCCACTTAAGGCTTGGGATCCTTGACTAAGAGACCCACTTAAGGCTTGGGATCCTTAACTAAGAGACCCACTTAAGGCTTGGGATCCTTGACTAAGAGACCCACTTAAGGCTTGGGATCCTTGACTAAGAGACCCACTTAAGGCTTGGGATCCTTGACTAAGAGACCCACTTAAGGCTTGGGATCCTTGACTAAAGAACCCACATCTGACTTCAAGATTTGAAAAAAAATGGTAAGTATCATTATTGGAATTGACGGTCTTATATCCATTTAAACATATGGCATATTTTATGAGTAACCTGGAGGATTGGCGTAGTTCATGAGTAGCCTAGAGAATTTGTGTAGTTAATGAATACCGTAGAGGTTATGCGTAGTTCATGAATACCCTAGACTGGATATGCGTAGTTCATGAATACCCTAGACTGGATATGCGTAGTTCATGAATACCCTAGAGGATTGGAGTGATTCATGAGTAACCCTACAGCATTGGTTTAGTTCATGGGTAACCATGGAGGACAAGGTCAACGAAATTGTAAACAAGGTATGTAATAGTGATAATTAGTTAATGCGGAGAATCGTTGAGGTGATTGTGGTTTTTCAGAAAATACGTCCGTAATATATCTCAAGGCTTATCCTTAGGCTTAATAAAGGTGAAATACAACTCTGAAAACGTTAAAATGGTTGCGTCAGATGACTGAGATCTGGAGCGGCAACTGTGGGTTCATGTAAAGGCGAATAGAGGACTGCAAAAGCTTTGGGAAAACTCCAAATCCATAGAAAGCCAAGGGACTCCCTCATTTTTGGTCGGAGTTGGAGTTGGGTAAAATAAATAATTTGGCTTTGGGTGGCTTTGGGAATATTATCACTGAAATTTAACGGAGTCGGAAGGGAGTGGAAATATTTCGAAAACTTATACGGGAGTCGGTCGGGACTGGATTATTGTTGGATTCAGGTGGCTTTGGCTGGCGTTGGCATTTATAGTATCCAAATGGAGTTGGTGGCATCGAGAGCCAGCCTTATTTTATTCAAACGGAGTTGGGTGGCATTAGTGATATTAGTGAATTTTTCCTCTTTGAATTTCCCACACGGTTGTTTTGGCGCAAGCGGGATGCATGAAGTTCAACCCCACACAGACGGCACATGACGGTCGCGGCTGGTACAGCAGTCCCTCCGCAAAAAAAATCAAATTCATTGCTGTGCGAGAGAAAACGAAACTAAAACTATTTGCAGTGGGATAGCGTTGGAAAACCTTCATAATATATAAGTTCATAATATACCACACGGCCGGCTTGGAAACGTTGGGGTAAATATAAATGAAAATTGGTTGGGTTTAATGCTTTTGTTTTTGGAGTAAGAAAGTTTGTTGAAGCTCTCATTGGCTTTGGCAGAAATGGGAAAACTTGTCGGATATCTCATTAGTTTGGTCAAGGATTAGAAAACTTGTCGGATTTCTCATTGGCTTTGACAGGGATTGGAAAAATTGTCAAATTTCACATTGGCTTCGGCAGGGATTGGAAATATTATTGAATTTATCAATTGGCTTTGGTAGGGATTGGAAATATTATTGAATTTATCAATTGGCTTTGGTAGGGATTGGAAAGATTTTTAAATCTGTCAATCGGCTTTGGCAGGGATTGGAATTCGTGTGAAATTTCACAATTGGCTTTGGCAGGGATTCAAAAATTAAATGAACTTTAGTGTGGCGTTAGGGAGGAATTGAAAATAAAACAATGGCGTTAGGGTGGCAGTGGCGTTTGTGAAAATTTACCATTGGAGTTGGCAGGCTTTGGGAATGACTTTTTCTGTTTGCAGCCCTCTACGTGACTAACCCGATCTTTCGTGAAAATTACGATAAAGGGTAATTGATATGCGCTCCTTTCATAAATTTTTCAGCGCAAACTAATTTGGTTTTAAATTTTATTTAGAATGCTCGTCTTTTTCGAGACGAAAGCGTTTAGTAACTATGATTATTACGCCATGGATTTCAGAAAATGGGAACGTCCAATAAAGACCACGTCAGACCTGACGTTATTAGCCGTTTGTAGCGTCTTTTACCTCACTTTATCGGCTTTATCCGTTTACGTCGCCATGTTGTTTGTTGAAATAATCCTCGGTTGGAAGTAATATAGAATCAATTAAAGGGAAAATTGATTTCGAAATAATGGCAAATATTTGCAACGACATAAAGTCCTACAACTTTTAACTGAAAATTAAATTTTTTTATTGTTGTTGTTCTAACAATTCTTTATTATTTAATTATATTAAACCATTTTTCAAATGGCTTGTAGATTTCATATCAGCAATAAAACGTAACCTTAAGTACGATGACGTAATTAGTAAAGACCAAGCAATCTCTCGAAAAATGTAGGAGCTGAAACAATACGTTAGAATAGAAATGCTTCTATATCTATTATTGTGTTTAATGATTTTCGAGAAAAAACCAAACTCTATTCATTAATGACATTGAGAGCAATTAAATATGCTTTGGAGGTATATTATTACTTCAAAGGCAATCATACGACGTTGTCCTCTATTGTTTCGTTTTGGCTACGAAAACTAGTCAGGTCAAGCGCAAAAGTAAGCGAAACGCGAAGTGAGTAAATACACATAATGTAAGAGGTTATCTGCAAAACATTTCTTGTCGTAATAATGATTTCGGCTAATAGGAGTTATTGCTATAAAAAATAACGCCTACGTAAAAAAAACCTTATTTACTTGGCGCTTGGTTCGCAAGAAGGCCAAATAACGCTTCGTCGCTTTAGCAATAAATTTTGGTAAAATTTGATAACTACAGCTACAACTCAGATTTCAAAAGCGTACATTTTTAATCTTCTTAAAAGATCAATATAAATAATTAGGAAAACTAAATTTCCTATTTCTGTAAGTTTCGCGAGCGATTCATTCATTGCTTGAAGGAGTTCACAGATGTCGGCCGCCACTGCTAAATATGAAAAACTGTTTCCCGATAGATACTTCAAGTACAAGTGAGTACTTATTGAACGTTACCGACAATATTAGTTCCTTTCAACATTATTTTCTCTCTTCTAACAGATTTTCGGAACCAGTTTGCATCAAGTTCGGAATGCTTGAGGGATAAATAAAAAATGAGTTTAAGATTAAAATGACGTTTAAAAAGTTATGGTTTTATAAAATTATCTTTCCTAGGAGTTGGATTCACTTCCGCTGCAAAAGAAAAAAGATTACGATGCCATCGGATATGGAACTATGATTCATAATTTTACGTAAACCAATAAAATTATTTGAAAAGTAGTTGACGTTTTCAATATAGTATTTTGTTCAATAGCCCTGTTTACGAACCCATCAGCGCAATGGATGTTATAGACATTTCCAAGGGTGGAGAATTAACAACCGTAAGTTACAGTTTCAACTTCCAAGTAGATTGTAGGGGGTTAATCATACCCTTTAGGAGGCTTCATCTAGATTACTGTTAAAAGTATTGTGGTCATTAGTTAGTATTCAGTTTGCTGAGGTATTTTCAGAGTTTGGACATCGTACTTACTCCAGTGGATGTATCCACTTTAAGCAATGTGAAAGGGTTTATTTCCAGTGGTTTTTCCGACTTCACCGAGACGATCATATTGTCATTAGCACCAAAATTGTCACTGTCATCTTCGCTCTCATTCTTGTCGATGGATTTGATGGTACTTCATGTCAAGGTCCGAGTACGTGTAATTCCAAAAATTCTAATCGATTACAATTCCAGTCTGCTGTCGGCATATGCCTTTTCGCCATTGTTACATCATTATTATTAACTCACAAATTGTGGCACGCCATCCTAACAAAGTCAAGAAGTAACTTAAATCAAGTAATCAAGCGCTATCTGATAGTTTTGTGGGATGTCTTTTCTGTATTTTTCTTTAAACGTAAGTAGTTTTATCTCGCAAAAATTGCAGTAATTGTGGAAACTCATTTTGTCTCTCGCGTCAAGCAGCGTACCCTGGTCAATTGGATCATATTTCCGAGCGTCTCGCCTACGCGTTTTGGGTAATTGGCGTCACCTTTATCGGGTTCCTCATGAGTTGTTCCCTCAAGTCCGAGTTCTTCAGTGAGAAATATTTATTCATCGAAACGATCGAAGATCTTCAATACATGCAGAGTTACGAGAATGTTCAACCACTTATGGTCAAAGACGGATTGGTTCACAAATTTCTAAGCAATAGAGTAAGCATTTGCTAAATCTAGTTCGGTCCTCTCAAAACTAATTTGGTGAATTTAATAGGCCAAGCAAGAGAAGAAGCTCGATAACTGGATGAAGAACCACTTGAACGAGGAGAACTTTTGCGACTTTTACGACCGATCTTTCGTGAAAATTACGAGAAAGGGTAATTGATATCCGCTCCTTTCTTAAATTGCTAAGCGCAAACTAATTTGGTTTTAATTTTTATTTAGAATGCTCGTCTTTTTCGAGACGAAAGCGTTTAGTTACTATGATTTTCCAGGGGATTACGCCATGGATTTCATCAAATGGGAACGTCCAATGAAGACCGCGTCAAGTCTGACGTTATTCGCCGTTTGTAGCGTCTTTTACCTCACTTTATCAGCTTTATCCGTTTGCATCGCCATGTTGTTTGTTGAAATAATCCTCGGATGGAAGAAATATTGAATCGATTGAAGAAAAACTCAACATATCAAAACGTTTTACAAAAAGTACACCTGATTGATTTCGAAATAATGAGAAATATTTACAAATGGCATAAAATCTTACAACTTTCAACCGAACATTGAAAACACTTGATTCCATATCATTTAGCAAAATTCAAATGTCTGTTTTTTGAGAACGTGATCTATGTCAAGCACAAATCTACAATGAAAACTATGAACACGACTAAAGATATAAAGTACACCGATATAAATAAAATATGATTATTTTGTGGTTTTGTTGTTTAGGTAATTCTTAATAAACAAACACTTTATATTAAACGCGTATTAAATATCCCGTGGATTTATCTCAGTAATAAAACGGAACCTTAACTATGATATGTACCTATTAAAGACTTATTAATATTTCGAAAAATGTAGGAGTTGGAACAACAAGGTAATTTACTGAACCCATAGAGATATTTCATTTCTATACTACCAGAGATACATTTAATTTTGTATGAATGAAGAACAGAGTAATCTGGGTGCTTGTCAAAGTCCCAGACTCCCTTCCCCGGACGCAGAGGTATGAAAAAAGAGGCGGATCATAGCGACAGAAGTAAAAAGGAGTTTTTTTTTCGCCGTTCCCGTCCGGTCCGTGACATTTAGGCGCCACCACTTAGGCGCTAGTTATTTAGGCGTCGCCATGTAGCCGCCAAGACAATTAGGCGCCGTGACATTTAGGCACCAAGACAATTAGGCGCCGTGACATTTAGGCGTCGAGACATTTACGTGCCGATAATTTTGCCACTATTTCTTCTGAAAACCCGTAATGACCTCTCAATTTCGCAACCCGTGTATTGTCCCTGTGCGTCACTGCATGATTATGTACGCAATCCCCTCGAAACCTTGACTGTTTTTACAAAACATATCCTAAAATAATCAAAAAAACCTAACCCAACCTAAGTTGGGAAGTCAATAAAGATAAACAACAATATTTTGGAAAAGGCATATTATTTTGGGATGTCAATGATAAACAACAATAATTTGGAAAAGGCATATTATTTTGGGAAGTCAATGAAGATAAACAACATTATTTTGGGAAGTCAATGAAGATAAACAACATTATTTTGGGAAGTCAATGAAGATAAACAACATTATTTTGGGAAGTCAATGAAGATAAACAACATTATTTTGGGAAGTCAATGAAGATAAACAACATTATTTTGGGAAGTCAATGAAGATAAATAACATTATTTTGGGAAGTCAATGAAGATAAACAACATTATTTTGGGAAGTCAATGAAGATAAACAACATTATTTTGGGAAGTCAATGAAGATAAACAACAACATGGTTGAATTCTAATGTCAGTTGAATAAAAATAATATAAGCATAAAAGTACTTGTCTTGTTCCTTTATTAAATATCTTAAATCTTTCACGAAAATTATACAGCGATGTTGCGGCGCCTAAACGTCTCCGTGCCAAATTGTCGCGGAGCCTAAATGTCGCGGCGCCTAAATGACTGGCGCCTAAGTGTCCTGTTCCGGTTCCAGTCAGCAACGTCATTAAAACGTAGTTTAAGTGGGCCATTAAGATAATTTCAACTTTCTGTTACGTGTTGGAGGGGGGGGGCTCTATACTGGGCCATGAGTCGGAATGAAGTAAATACTAACCGTTCTCCATTCCTACTTCTAAAATTAAATCTATCCCTGATACTACTTAAGACACTTGTCTCTGTCCGTGGGGAGGTGTGTCTTCTACTTCCATAGAAATATATTTAGATGGAACTTAGTCGATAAATTCCATAGCATTTCATATCTAGGCATAATTTTCTTTGGTTAAAAAGTTTCTTTTCGAGCCTCATGATTAGTTCTTTCATCGCACGCTAAACGCAATTAAGTATATTAATATTTTTCCGATTGATTGCTTTCGGTCGTAATGTTTTCAGAAACCGGGTATTAAACTGTCAGCTAATGAAGTAAATAAATGGAACGTTTAACGATTTTCGGCAAAACAAAGAAAATTGAAGTCCTTTCTAACATTAGATATGTTCAGCATGATTAAAAAAGGTAATCATAAGAAGCTGTCCTTTGTTTTGCACGACGTAATCTAGACATGTCACGCGCAAAAGTAAGCGAAACGCGAAGTGAGTTAACACAAGTTGGGAAAAAAAAATAAACCTCTCCGAGTCGAGACGAATTTACTTTCCAAACATGGGTAAACCATGGACGAACTAATACTAAAGGACGGATGGCAGATGGAGAAAGTTGAAAAATACTTGTTGATTCGCCTTCTAGCGGCAGATAGTAGCAAACCGGATAGTGGGGGAATCAACGTTCTAACGAGGGAAGCAGCTAACGTCTTATTTTGTCTAGATGGCGCTAGCGTTTTCCGGGATTTGACTCCGCATTTTCATAACCCCCTCCATTTTGGAGATGTAAGCTTTACGTTGGTTGTTTTGTCGCTTAGTAATGGGGGCAGTAATGGGCTGCCATTGGTTTTTCAGTATTACTTCGTCCATGGGTCCACCATCCAATGAGAAAACCGGAAATACGTAGCTCAAATTGGCGGGATATCGCGAAGACCATTTGTAAAGGATTAATCGTTTAACATTTCCCTGTGTATTCTCATACGTCTAATGAGGACCTAATATCTATCACTTAAGTGTGTTTTTAACTTTCGGCTCACTCTGAACCGTTAACACCTCTTGTAAGAGGACACGAAACAAGTTCAATTCTAGTTTAATTCTGGGGTATCTTGTTTCATAGGCTCAATCGCTTCAACACTTACAGAGAGACGAAGTATTGAAATCCTTATTATGTAGTGAAATCAAAAGTTGCGTTTACACTATATATATAAATGTAGTAAAGCTGAATTAAAAAGTAAACACCAAATTTGAAATGTTAATATCAAAAGATGTTCTTGGAATATTGAGATGAAACAGAGCTTTATAGCTACACAACTACTAAAAGAATCGTAATGCCGAAAATTATTTAAAATATTTCCATTTAATATTCTGCAAAAAGGAAATGTTATCGTTTTGTAAGAGATCTTATCATCCTACTCGCTTTATATTAACTTTGATATGCGTGTAGTGTTTCGATTCAGATGCAATCTTCATTACTCGTTCTATATAAACTTTCACTTGTGTCACTTCAAAGAAATAAGTTTATCTTAAATAATTAATTAAATATAAATGATATTAATTATTTTAATCGCCAGTAAATAACTTTAATAATAGTTAAATCGTTTAAAATAAAGTTGTTCCTATTATCTTTCGAAATTTTCCTAATATGACGTTTAAAGTGAAGGGTACCCCTCTTGCCCGCTTTCTTCAAATTTTGGGGTATATATATGATTCGTTTCCATTATAATAATAGATAAAAACGCATTCGCGTGAACCGATGGTGGAAGCCCTGCCATTGGGAGGCTAGACGTTTCTCGTAACCCTAGCCGATCGCCGCGTATATCTTGAAACCAAACGATGACGAAGGAAAGAAGCCAGAATGGACTGACTGGCGTTCATGTGGAATGGACAAAGACCTGAAGATGGTGGTGCATAGAAGCTGGTGTCAATATGGAATTGACGAAGAACAGAAGATGGTGGTGCATAGAAGCTGGTGTCAATGTGGAATTGACGAAGAACAGAAGATGGTGGTGCATAGAAGCTGGTGTCAAGGTGAAATTGACGAAGAACGGAAGATGGTTGTGCTTGGAAGCTAGCAAGTACAGACTAGTGTCTATGTGGGATGGACAAAGACTAGCAGATTGTGGTCCTTAGAAGCTAGTTAGTAAAGACTGGTGTTGGTAGATGAATGGCCAAATTTCCGTGAACCGCGAACGCGTTCCGGAAATCAGGTATTTGTTTGCTCCGATTTGTAAACTGCGAACGCGGTCACGTGCGGTCTGACAGACAGACACACAGACACACCGGCCGGTGTAATACCTCTCCGTGACATACGTCACTCGGAGAGGTAACAAATAATGAAAGGTGTTTTCTACAAAACACTTCTTGCCGTAATTGGCCTGTAAAAATTAGCGAATGAGTTACAGTAAAAACACGTGTTCACATGGTTCGGAAGAAGAATAAACTATGCTTTGTCGCTTTGGTAACGAATTTTGGCATAATTTGATAACAACAGCGATAATACATTTTTGAGAATCGTATTCAAAGAGATCAATATAAAAAATTGGGAAAATTCATTTGTCTCTTTGCCTTGAACGTCATGGAAATTCCCAAGGGTGGAGAATTAACAACTGCAAGCAACAGAGTTGCACCGTTAGCGTAAATTGTATGGAGTTCATCATACCCTTTAGAAGATTTTATCTAGAACACATTGTGTTCATTTTTAGTATTCAGAGTTCAGCGTCCCTATTCTCTAAAAATCTAAATCATTTGGACGAGGATCCAAATCTTAACGTTTGGATCGGCTACATTTGGATAGGGCGCTTAAAACTGTATTCTCTGACCCAAATCCAAATCGACATTTGGATCTCTCGGCAAACCTTTATCAAAACCAAATGTACGTCACTTCCTCTTTCAATATGTAATTTTACTTAGTGTTTTTTGGTCAATTCTTTTGCAGCGTTTAAAGCGGAAATCTGCTCACGATTCGCCCCTAGAGTTTTACTTGCCCGCACAGCTTCAAAAAAATCAGAGAATGTGAGGCCACCTTTAATTTTTAAGGTTGGTTTATGATCAGACCATTTTTTGGTACCAGTGCTGGACATAAGTTGCCATTTAACAGCTTAGACTTAGAGCAGACGACGGTTTGAAGGCGCGGGTTGTTTATAATTCTAAGACTTCACACTGTGAAAGGGTGGTTTGATTTTGATTATTTAGATGGTCTAAACTCAAATGAAGGTGTAAGCTATACTTATTATATTTGAGAATGTTCGGTCCCTCGGGAAAAAAAGAAAATAGTTTTATATTGAACGCTTGTTTTATACTCTTTTTATTCCAAAATTTTGGTTTGCGGATGTGATCCTACATAGCCACTATATTGAAATGCATTCGTCCTATTTTAGTAAGTATTTAATTTAGTTCAGTGACTTACACTTGGTCTTACTGTGTGCTTATTATAATGATAAACCACAAATACAATACATTGATCCTTTATTGACGTTGAAAAGAAATAGATTCACCTTTGCGTTTGACTAATTTAGTTCCATAATTGTAATAGCAAATAAACATGTTTGAGCCCAATTCTGCCACACGTAATCAAAGGGACAACTTGGTGTTTCCAATATATAAACAAAGTGAACAAATAAACCAATTACTTTCAAAAATATACATACATTTATATCCAATACTCGAAAATACTCCTCCGCGACGGAAGTCACAAATATAAATACCACGGACTACAACTACTACTTTGACCAATGAGGCTGCAATTATCTGTAAACAGGCTCTATACTTTTAATCTAAGTTATTATCTATTACTTTTATTTATTAAATTAACTCTGGACATCATTGTAAATAAGGACTCCACCTTAATGATTGTTCCAATAAAAAGCCTTTATTATTATTATTATTATTATTATTATTATTATTATTATTATTATTATTATTATTATTAATATTATTATTATTATTATTATTATTATTATTATTATTATTATTATTATTATTATCTATAATGCCACTAATGATCTATATTAAATTTTAAATAACTAAATACCTATTGGAAGGCTAGACACGGACATGATTGTTAAAAACTTAAATTTTGACATTAACATTTTTATTATTTTCACATTTTATTGACGATTCTTCTGAAAGTCAAAGATATAGGATTTTAAAACTTTATATAATTCTTTTATTTATCTAATGAATAACTTTTGTCTTAAATGGAAAAAGATATAATTGTTAGCTAGTAAATATTTTAAATTAATATTATTTAACGCGTGTATAACTATGAAAAGTACATTTATGTATGTTGTTATGCACGCAATAAACTAATTCAAAATTCCAAATTATTATAAAACCTTGCAAGAAGTCCACCGCGGTATCTGATTCTAAAATAGAAACTCAAAATATGCAGTGGAAATATATTTTGATATGTGCCGAAGACTATCACTTTGCACAAGTCAGTCGGCCATTCCTTTTATATACTTTCCACTGGAAAAATCTTGCTCCGCGACAATGGCGCTACTTTCACCTAGTGCGGTTTAAGCTAGGTAGTGTCATTTCATCCCTACCAAGCGACTTGTGGATGTGGAACCCTTTAATTATAGTCATTATTATTGTGGGAGGAGCCACGTCCCACCACGATGCCAAATGCATATTGTGCACCCTCACTGAAGCTGCAGCAAAGAGGAGATAAAGAATGAGTATCAACGTCTATCAAATGCAGGTGTCTATTAAGCCTAATATCCCATCTGCTGAGCCCAGTAAGGCTGTAACAGACCAAATCCTACAGTCCGTACATTAAAGCTGGTTAGCGGGCCAGATAGGGCTCGGAGTTTTTATAATATAAGCCATTTGAATAATGATGACTATCATGTCATTATACATAATACGATATGCATTAATGGATTGTAACTGAAGTAGACGATGAATTTGTTCATATACAAATATCTATAAACAAACAAAAGAAGTATATATTTATTCAATTTACTGTTATAAACAGTGATAATCGAAATATTTTATCAGTTTAATTATCGTAACTTTAGACTTGATTACAACCAACAAAATATAAACAAAGCATATCAGCAAATAAATGTCGGCGTTCATTCGTATATAGCGTTTTTTATAGATGAAAGAAAATAATTTCGTCATATACTTTATAATCCATTAAAAAAATTGCAACTTATTACACATCTTTTTAATACTCATAAGAATTTTTTCAACTAATAGAAATTATAAATCAACAATATGTTACATTTTGAAAAAATATCTGCAGACCTCATTGACAGTTTAAAATCTCCATATTTTTAAATCCTTCGTTTTGGCTACTCGTTTATGGTTTCATAACTTAAGTGTCTCGTGTAAACGCGGCTTTAGTTGCGATCCATTTTCGTTTCATTATCCATTGCCATCATGTTGGAGATTCCGCGTACCCGCATCAGTGTTTGGCGTCATTTTGATATATTATGTGAAGCATTCGGTAATAAAATAAAACGTGTTGCGAAATGAGAATATTGTTTCCGAGTAGTAAGTGTTAAATTATTTTTGTTGACATTAACTTTAACTAAAGAATTTACTAAATAACTAAACTGATTTTGATTTTTAACCCTATTTTGTTTTGTGAACTGTAAATATGTGTCATAACTCTGTACAAAAATTAAATTAGAAATGTTTTGTTTCATATTGAAATACTAACCCTTCAAATAAAAAGTTTTGTCAATAGTCTTTTTGGGTTTCTCTTGCCCATAGTCCTCTTTCACTTTCCCGTGAGTCACGATTATGGTTGAAAGCAATAATTTTGTTTGTTAAAATCAGTTCATTATTCCACCGAATTACTTTTGATCGACGTTAGTTCGACCAACCCTTTAATTTTATTCAAAGGAATAAAATTGACTTTTAAGTTCTTTATCAGTCGACAATTTTAAAGTGAACTTAGCTCTCCCACTCTTGGGCAACCCCTCGGCCAAAAACCCATTACACTAAGTGGGACAGCTATAAACTTGAAATCAGTACAAGTGGGATTAGGTGTCCCGGTCCAAGCGTACTTAGTTTTTTGGCTTTGATCGAAATGCTTCTAAGTTTCCCGGAATTCAAGCAAATACATGTGTGATAAGATATCTATGTCCAAGCGCACTTGGTTTATTTTGTTGTAGAGAGCTGCATTTCAGTTTCAAAAGTTATTGCAGTTCCAACCATTACCGAAATGAACAAAAGCAGAAACCATTTTCCTACCACAGTGTTCGAAAGAATATGGGTGTACCTCGTATGAGCAATTCCCGATTGAGCAGTTCTCAAAATAGCAACGGCGATTCCAAAAAACGGCGGCCTTGTTCAAAACTGCTGTTTTTGAAATAGCGGCTGCTGTTTTGGGAAATAGCAGTCTTTGTGTTGAGATTTGCGCATTTCTTAACAATACAGTTGTATTCGTTGGTTTCAAAAACTACCTTTTATCAGTAATGTGACCTACTAACGGATCGTGTTAAGTACACTTAACTATTTTACTATTCTTCAGGCTGTATCAATTTACAATTCTCATACTAGGATAGAAAAATAATTCGAGAAAGGTTATTTAATTTCAGAAGTGGATAATTGTAAACAGGATTTTTTTGGAAAAGGCATATTATAATTCGAGAAAGGTTATTTCATTTCGGAAGTAGATTATTGTAAACAGTAAGGTTTTTGGAAAAACAATATTATTATTTGGGAAGTCAATGAAGATAAACAACAATATTTTAGAAAAGGCGTAACATTGTTACACTATTTCCAAAATATTTCTAACCTAAGTCTAACCAAACGAAACAAAACCTAAACTATTGGTTGAAATAAACAACTTTAACCTAACCAAATTATCCATATCTGACCTAGTTCGTTTTGAGTCCATATAACCCAGCTGGGCCAGCTTACACCATAACAAACAACTATCGTTTTTCGCATATCCGTCTTTCCGCTCTTTAGAGAACTGCTGTAACGGTACGCCGCGTTACGAGAACCGCTGTATCGGTAAATGCTGTAACGGGTGAACTGCCATTTCGGGGATCGCTTTTTAGGGAACTGCAGTTATGAGGACCGTTATTACGAAGTCCGCTCATACGGGAACTGCTCATGTGAGGGCTTCCTAAGAATATAACCCTTGAGCGTCTTGGTTTGGCCCAAAATTACCACAGCAATACGGGTTCTTCATCGGAAATTTGAGCAAAAATAAGGAGGATGAAAAACTGAAGAAACATTTTGCTTTACTGAGGGACTCTTTTTCGCCCGTCGCCAAGTAGCACGAGTCACTTCCCAAAATATCTATTCCGAGAATTTGGCGCGAAAACTTACAATGGACTGATTGACAGCTTTAATAGCCGTGAATCTCGCGTGCTAAAGTAATAGGAATACGAGCTAAAAGAAGGTACTGTGAGCTTAGCTAGCTAGTAACTAGGCCAGAACAAACTAAGTGAGAGGAGTAGTAGTGGCACCTATGTTATATTGCCATATATCGTGTAATACAGTCTAAGGCAGATATCTGCCATTACTCAGTGGCAAAACCCCTTCTATTTATTTTAGAAATTTAGCATCATCCATAGAAAATAGATTCTATTTATTTACCAACCATTTCCAACTAAAATGTGTATCAATTTAACCACTGTCATTCCATATTGGTTTTTTCCGTCCATTCCCGATCCGAATATGTGATATTACTAGAAAAGCCATCCATTCCCACGGTTTTCAATGGCTACCGCGGTAAATGGAAATTTACCGTTTCCATGCAGCTGTCTAGTTTCTTGGGTTGAAATGTTTTCCAGGTTGTCAAATACAGCCAAACATAAGCGTTAGTAGGTGCCTTTGTCAAAACCGTACTTTATTTTGTGGCTTTGGTTGGGAAGTGTTTCGTGTTTATCAGAATACCGTCATATTCAAATGTACTCCGTTTATCGCACTTTAAATTCGTTAAGTTTACAGTTCCTAAGAACTTGAAGTAGTTACGCCTAATGTGACTATTTTGAAATGAAAATGAAAAAGCACCAAACTTGAAAGACCTTAAGTTACGTTTTCATTCACGTTGTCAGTCAATACTTAGTTCTGTACCGGAAAATAAATACCTCGTTAATGAAATTGTGGTTAGTTCTTCATGTATTGTAATAGATGTACAGAATACTTCTCTTCGAGAGAAGTGTACCACAAAGCGTGGTAATTGTAACATGATTGTTCTCAACATCAGAGTATTTGGAGCAAGGTTACCAAACCTAATCACTTACGCGATATATAGTTTACTCGTCATTACTCTATTAGGGCTTAACTATTTGAAAAGCCGCGCTTGTGGATTTTTGTCCAGCGTCAAGACGAGGTTTCTGAAGTGATTGCTGAGGACTTAGTGTACGCTTATGGAATGCACTAGATCCATTATTAATTAGTGAAACCTAATTTAAAACATTTAAAATTATTTAAAAACATATTTACAAAAAGGAGCATAAACTTTAGTAACATAACTCAGCTGACTTGTACATCGCGTACTGCATGAAACTATTTAACTTTAACCAAATTTACCTGGGAAGTACTTAACACTAGTGAATTTAACTAAAAGAACTCTTATGCATAGCTGATAAGAATATTCACGTAACTAAAGCTCTATTATTATTGTTGTGGCACCGATATTTATAAGTAAACCTAAGTGTGTTTAAATACTTGTCAGTTTCTGAAAGTACAGTTACCCACCGCGTTTGCAACGTTCGTCCTACGCATAGACATCCGTTGACACTCTTTGGACCTCTTGTGTTAATCCAGTTCTAAGACTGAAGGTTTAAAATGTTATTGAGAGGCTATCTCGTTCAAATCATTTTTGATACCAAAAACACACGTTATTTCATTAACGTCTTGGTTTATTTTATCATTAAAACACCAGGGAATCAAGCTAAGAGTAATGAAAGTAGTAAAATGACAACCCTTTCGTAGTGAAACACGAGTTTTGTCGCTAACAGCTGTAACGACTGATGTCATCTTGAAGCATATTTTTAAACATTAAACAAAGCCAGGTCCTATATAGGCACGGAATTAAATTTAAGCCTCTTATAGATATACGTTAGTAACGGTAACGTTGCCATACATTGTCTGAGAGAGACTACTTTCTGAAATAAAGCTTGTATGAATGGTTATGGAAAAGAGCCAATATGAAGAAATATGTTATCTTTATCAGTTGCCAATATTATACGGGAATAGAAATATCTAGCGCTAATGTTGTATACTAACAATGTCAATTGAATATCCACTAAGGTCTTCTATATACATATGTTATTGTTTGTAAATAATATATTCATTAGCATTATTCGTTCCGCTATATTTATAAATAATATATACATCTCAATATCTATAATTTCAGATAATCTATAACGGGGTCCGAGCCCTAGGGGATATATGGATTTTAAATAATTGAAAAACATTTCTTGCGAAATCTATGATTCACATAAAGTAATAAAAGGTTAATGAAATACTTACCTTGTGAGTTAACACCGTAATTAACGATCCATTAAACTCTTTATTTCTGGTATAAATAAACAACAAGAAATATTATATTTCTAAATATGCAAATTAATCATCGTGAACGGATAATTGGCTGAAGGGGGAAAGCTCCAGTGTTAAAGTTTTAATTTAAAAAAAACCACTTAAGAATTTCATGAAGTAGCAGTATTCATTTTGAAAATTATTTTTGATAAAACCATGGATCAGAATTTTAGTATTATGAAATTAAGAAATAAGTGCCCATAAATCTGTAGAAATTGAGTACCTATCGCTGGCGAAATTGACACATGGAAGTGAGATTTTCTTGAGAACCTAAAACGTGAAAATCATTACGAAATTTCATAGAAAAGTATAATTACTTGTCTTTAACTTGCCAAAGTGTATGGTGCACTAATAATCATTTCCAATTAACTTCCTCTCTAAAACTGCTCTAAAATAAAATAATAGTAAAGGTCTAGGTTTAGTCTGATAGCCATTTAAAAACTAATCAGGTTCGGTCAATTTAATCCCAACTTAAGTAAATCAGTCTAATTGTTAGCATTCTCCACTAGAATTATATCTATAAATTTGAAAAATAAATTGTTTTCCACCCCTAGAATCTTGGCCTATCTATTTCAACAGGATTTTCGGAATTCATCGTTTTTACAGAAAATACGAGAATCCATTTTATTCTCTCAACGTGTGGACTCGATATGCCGCGAAACGTCTAACACTCGCGTTTCGAACTCATTTCTAGGACGCTTAGTAGAGCCATAAGTAACTTAACAAGACTAATTATGATAATCAAATAAGGTAATGTAGCCGTGTTTCCAAACAAAACGTGATAATCATTGTCAAATATTTCTTAGAACTGACTAATTACAAAACAGAGCCAACAGTTATATACACCAACAGGTAATATGGCTTTGAAGTTGCGCTTCTTCATTTTGCATTCACACAAAACAAATATGTAAGATAGACAGTTTGGAAGTAACAGTACTAAGGTATTGGAAATGGTCTATTGAAAGTGTCATATTTACTGTTATTATGATATTATTTGCTTGTTAAATCGACGTTGCGCTCTGATTACTTTATGAAAATAACTTAAGTATATAATCCCAGCGGCGCCGATCCTGGGGGGGCTCCGGGGCCCGGGCCCCCCCTGGGGAAATTCTGGGGGGGCAGAGCCCCCCTTGGAATATGGGTGACCTAATGATAAAAGCGATATTAGGAAAAATACATTCCATAAAACAAATAAATAAAGCATTAATTTTTGGCAAAAACTTGTATTTTGTTCTCCTTGAGTGCCTTAAAATGTCCAATGTTCACATTTAATTACCCATAGCATAATATCATTGGAATGTATAAAAGAAGCACCCCACCTGGCGTCAATGAGAATTTATCAGCGTTTTCATTTATTATTTTAAGTTGATGCCCACTACTTCAAAACAATCGTTAATTATATGCAATTATGATAAAAAATTAACAGCCGTTATTTCCAAAATCACAAATCATGAGCCCCAGCCCCCCCTGGAAAAAACTGCTATCGGCGCCGCTGTATAATCCATATCTATATAATCAAGAATAGCTGAATCTACCATGGTCGGTGAAAATAGGTTTTAAGCCTTGTTTTCACGGACCAAAGTTTCACTGAACCAAAAGAAATTTTCACCATTTTTTTTCGTTTTCATTGATATTGAACTATTAGCGCGAGCTGCATTGTGGAGACCATGGCTTAGCTTAAATGTTGTGAATTGTACTATTAGCAAGTTAGCAACCCATTAATTTTGCGAAAAGTCTTAGTTTTATTATATGAATAACGACGAAGCAGAACTTAACTATAGTTAAAAACTCGACAATCCAAACGCCTTCACTTCAATACAAGTTGGGAAACCGAAACAAACCTTTCCGAGTCGAGACGCAATTAAGAGGTTTTCGTTAAATAAATAAATAAATATAAATGATACCAATTATTTTAATCGTCGATACCTTAGCTTAATTGTAGTTAAATCGTTTTAAGAAATTTTATTCCTAAAATTATTTTAAACATAGATATTGTTGACGTTTCAATTCAAGCGTACTAGTTTTTGGAAATTTCGGTTATATAAGGCGATTCATACACTATAAATGACATAAAAACCCGCAATTGCGTGAACCTTTGGTGGAAGCCCTGCCATTGGGAGGCTAGACGTTTCTCGTAACTCTAGCCGATCGCCACGTAAATTATAACCCTAACGATGATAATGGAGTAGAAGCTAATATTGCTTTCTGCGAACGCGGTGACAGACACACACAGACACGTTCAGTGTAATACCTCTCTGTGACGTCACCTTCACTCGGAGAGGTAACAATGGCACAAAAAGCACTTCTGGGGTGCTGACCAAAAACCACGTCTATGTCGTTAAGAATTCGTCTCTTCCTATTATCCACCGCATAAATTTCAGTAAAATTTTCTTAAAAAATAGAAAACCAATTCCGCGCTTGCCAACCTGAAAACGAGATAATTTGCGTTAAGATACCTCTGAAAAAAGATTGATTTTTTCCCGCGTTTTCGGCCAGTGAAAACCAGCCTTACCATAATCCGCAACAAGCTTTCATTATATGTCCTTAATGTTTAGTTTAATGATACATTAATTCTGAAGAGCATTACATTTATAATAGAGATAAACAATTCATATTAAGCTCGCACAAAACCTTTTAACTTAATTAAATTGAAAACATTTTAAAAGTTTGTTTACATTTTATGTCCTTAATGTTTAGTTTAATGAAACATTTCTTCTGTAGAGCATTACATTTATAGTTTAGAAAAACAATTTAACTTAACCTTTTAAATTCATTACCTTCATAACATTTTTAAATGTCGCTTACATTTTTGGTAGGTGTTTATGGAACCAGACCTTGCTTTCTGATAGTTTTGTGCGTTTGCATTACTATACTTTTGAGGACTGCGACGAGAAAACACACCAATACTGTGGGGACCGTAGTCACTTATGAAGACGCACACCCCGGTCCCCATTTAACCCAAAAAAAAAACAAATGCTCAAATGAATTATTTTTTTATTTTAATAGCTTAAAATTAGCTTTTAAGGTGGTCCCTACAAAGGCGGTAAATTACACATTGCCGATTTTGTGATACATACGGACTGATAATAGCGCCCCCTTATCGGTCCTCGCAAGAACTAGACAACACACACTAGTACTTCCGGTATGAGTGAAGGTCCCATAAAAGCGGTATTTAATCAAAGATCATAAAAATTAAACACAAACGCACCTTTTCTTTATTTTGAGAAGATAAGCACATGAATACTTGTTTTCTTAAGTAGCTCTTATATAAAACCACTATGGAAAGGCACTAGTGTTGCCAGTTAGTATTGCTTTATTAATAAACATTTAAGAACTTTTAATTTCAAATGATAATAATAGTATTGTAACATGGCTGCCAGATTCTTTAGAGTTTCTACTCCTTGGATCTGGCAGGGTATATATGCCTCCATGTTACATGCTCCTCCTCTTATTTCTAATTATGTGATTTTACTACGATCTCAAGTCAGTCGGTAGTCGTCTCTCAGAGAGAACTGTTTGTTATTAAAGAAACCGTAAAGTGTACGGGTATATTTCGGGTTTATCCCTTTTTCAATTAGTACAATAAAAGTTAAGAAGATTATTCTTCAAAATTTGGATTAAAACTGTAAGTTGTCTTTGATTTATTTTTATGGCACTCGGGAGAAGCTCCCTTTTTGGTTAAATAACTATTGAGGGTTACATAAATGGCGCCCGAACAGGGACTCGAAGCGACTAGGCCTTAAGCCTCGGTTAGTCCCGTAATAAAATACTGTTTGTCATCGTTGGTATATACGCCCCCCACGTGACGGTAAGCCTCGGCTTCCACGTTGGTAACTAATTAAGTTAAGTAGTTAAATCTTAATTAATCATAATTAATTTTAATAATAAACTAGAAATAAAATTATCCCTAATTTTAATATATTGAATTGAGATAAATTACTTGTTTATTTTGTACAAAACTTAACCTATTTAACTCTACTTGATTATTGTAAAACTTAATTAAGTAAAATAATGGCCTATTCGGATAACAAACAATGGAGATCTCATCAAGATACTGAGGATGAGGAGGATGAATCAAAACTACATAGAGCTAAAGACAATTCAAAGGAAGATCTTTTTGCTCAGTGGGGGATGATGGCGACACGCTAGCACCGCCTGAAGTGGATGATCCTTTAGAGACCTTTAACAGTATTCTTCGCTTCGAAGAAGATACCGATAAGAAAAAGAGGACTGCAGCCTCTTCAGTTTCGGGATTTTCTCCCTATCAATTATTCCCTCATAAGAGCATTCCTGCTCCCCAGGGAAGTTCAACTCCTTCAAATATCCCTCCTCAAACTGGGTTTGATACCCTTGTTCCTCCCTCAAAAAGTGTTAAGCCAAAAGTTAGTTTTGCAAAGACGTTACCTAATCCCAGAGTTAGAACTACCGGAGCCCATATGTCTCCGTCTCGTCCCATTAGAGATACAGATTCCAATAGACAACATTTTCAAATTGGACCAGGTACTACTGATGAGGATTTAAGATCCTTTATACTGCCTTACTCCAAACTTTTGCAGATAATTCTACCACTCAGGCTAATGCCGTAGCTCAAAATATAGCAAAAAATACTGCAATAGCTACTAGTTTGGATAAATTAGTTAGGGATTTACGTACATTAATAAATAGATGTACAAATCCTCAAGTAGTTCAGATGGAAAAGTCCCTCTTGAACCTCCGGAAAGGTTAGCATTTATGGGTTCCTCTAATGATAATGCCTCAGAATTCTTAGCTGCTTTTGAGGAATATGCTAAATTTCACAAGCTTTCGAATGAAGATAGGTTAGCAGCATTTCCTCTTCTTTTACGAGGGCATGCTTTATACTGGTACAGAGATTTAATCCCTCAGTATGATGCTATTTGTAGCTCAAACCCTAATCATCCTAATTTGGCGTGGAAAACCTTTAAAAGACATTTTAAGGCTCAATTTAGAGATTCTGAAGCTGACTCGAAGCTTAAAATAGAGATTTCCCAAAGAAGTCAGAAGGATAAGGAATCAGTTGAGGATTTCTTCGGGGATGTTATGAAATTAAACTTAGGGATGACCCATCCTCTTTCCGAAAAGGAGTTAGTTCCTATTATTAAATGTAATTTAAACGATGAACTAAGAACTCCCTCCTCTTTTTGCAATTCACCACAATGGAACAAATAAGGAATTCCTGTAAGATAATCGAAAAGGATATCGAAGTAAGGAAGAGGAATGCCGAGAAAAGGGAAAAGAGGAAATCTCCCCCAAAACCTAAGACCATAACCATGGCTGTATCATCTTGCCCTGCAAATTGGGGTCCTCTCATAGTCAATGTTCCCCTGGGCAGTGGCAAAGCCCGTATGATCCCCTACTTCTCCTCCACATTCTAAATGGGAATATCCCTTAAAACCCTTAGAGTCTAGATCGATAGCTAGAGTTCAAAATACTTCAGATAGTCAGAGAACCTACACTAGAAACTTTAACCAGAGATCTAAGTCCCCTGGTCGTCAATTGGCCTTGTCTTACCCTTCTACACGTACTATTACGTGTTATACTTGTCCGAAGCCAGGTCATCTTGCACCCGACTGTCCAGACAAAAAGATTAGCAAGTCGGGGGAAGCCAAAGCGGGAGAGGTCCCTCTCCCGGCGCCCAGTAAATACCCCTATCAAGAAGCGTGTCGCGTTCCCCCTGAGGATTGAATCAGTTAGAAAGGTTCAAGTTATAAAAGGGTTATTATCCCCGTTCCTTTTGAACACGTGACAGTTCACGCTAAGTTAGATAGTGAGGCATATGCTTCTTTTATTAGTCAAGATCAATGGCAAAAAATTTGTTAATTTAGAAACTATTCAGAATAGGCCTTTATAGAAAGTTTTTACGGCTTGCGCACCTTGTTGATTTGTCCCGCCGCGCCTGCGCATTATAACAGCCATACGTCACCAAAATTCTCTCGGAAGTGACGTCACTAAACTCAACAACCAAGGCTTAGATCAAAATTCTTAAATAAATATACTTTACGTTAGATCTAATCATTATAAATTCATACGAGTATCAAATATCAACATTAGAATAGTTCGGCAAAATATGAATAAGATTTGCTGGCTTAAAGTAGATAAACACAAACAAAGAACAAACGCGTTAAAAAAAGCCCACCATTTTATCAGTCGGCTTTATCTCTCCAAATCTTGCCTCCAGTTCGTGTTTTTTATAACACAAAACTGGCTGAACTGAACTGACTCAGTTTGAACTACAAGAGGGGACAAGTACCCATAATTCCTTTAGAACTTTCTATAAAGGCCTATTACCTGAAGATGATCAGTTAGATTGTATAGTTTGGGGCGATGGCCGTTATACTTTTACGAAAGGTTCTCATGAATTAGAGTTCTCTCTTAAGTCCAATGGACTTGAAAAACAATTTAAATTTCAATTTTATATAGTTCCTTCCATGACTAGCGATTTTATATTGGGACAAGATTTTCTTGAAGAAAATAGGGTCAAATTAGATTTTGAATCGTAACTATGTTTAGTGGGTAATTTAAAGATCCCTTTTTCAATTCCATCTGAAAAGGATCCAACAGAAAAGGAGATTGTAAATAGTATTAGGGACGCGGTTTACGCAGCTTCTATCTCTGATGAACAACGTCATCAATTAGAATCCCTTTTATTGAAATTCCCTGAATTATTTTCGGATAAAGTAGGAAGAACCGGACTAGTCTACCATGCGATTCATACGGGAAATAGTCCGACCATAAAATCTCAGCCTTATCGTGTAAATGATCAGAAAAAGAAAATAATAGAACATGTTAGGGAAATGTTGGATGACGGGATCATTATGCCGTCTGACAGGCGGACCTCCAAACCCATCGCGTCCTACTCTTAACTCTAACAGAAGAGTATTTCAACCGGAAACATCCAATAAGCTTAACGGACGACCGATCATCGTACAAATTGACTCTTTCTTTCAATATACTTCGTAGTACTAAGGGAGCCTGAAACCAATTGCAAATTAGCGTTAATTGTGAAATCCAATTAATTTAGTTTGATATCGCGGAATTCAAAAGAAAGCAATACTGATTTGTTTTTTATTTTGAAACCGTGTATTTAATTTCAAAAATTGCTCGTTCATAGGAATTAAGGCTTACTCAAGAGAAAGATTTTAACCACTCCCAGTGACGATGATGACACGGAGAGGTATTAGACTGGACGCTTCTGCGTGTCTGTCATCGCGTTCGAAGTAGTTCGATGAAGTGTCAGCATCCCTTGAAATTAGACGAATGCGTCGGGCGCTTCGTTATCAGTATTAAAACATTAATTTGGGTCCTATATGAAAAGGGAATTCAGTCTGCCAGCCAAAGTATAATGGTTCTAGTGAGATGGACGAGCCGTACTAAATTGAAATTTCCCTTCCGATCGACAAAATTATCGCCAGATTCATTAACAACTAGTTGATGGCTACCCCTACTAATTTAAAGGAATATTAAAGTCTTCGTTGCTCTTTCCTTGTAATGCCATATACTTCCTGAAATAATTTCAATAGTAAAATAAAACACAAACATGTTGTTCTAGAATGGTTTTAAATGAAAGGAAAAAAAAACCAGTTACTGTAAAATTTTAAAAAATACAATTAATTGTCAGTGTGACCAAAACGGATTACTCTAATAAGAACGTCGGGTCGTAGTTTTAACCTCTGGTACCATCCTCGCATACGTCATTGAGAGATTGTGGCTTCCCCCACAAACTTTCTATATGGCGACTTGTAATGGTCAAAAATGTCCTTTGCATACATTTACAATCGGTAAAAAGTCTATTGTGGAATAAAATGAGACAGTGAAATAATTCAGATCGCTTAGAGATTAGAATCGTTCTATACATAGAAATCAATAATTTTCAAAGGCATTGCTTTAACTTATTTGGTGTCATTATTCACTTATGGTATAGTTGAGTTACTTTCTTCAGTAGCTCGTGTTATTAGTTGCAAAAGGTTTCTTGTTAATTCTGAAAGGTGGCAGAAAAGCTCGCTCATAGTGACAATGATAAATAAGCAAGAGTAGGCTGTCAGCGATCCTGGGAAGACGATAAGCCTCCGCAGCTAGTTGGAGATTTCCATTTCGCGATCTGCTCAAGCAACTACAACGTCTTCTAAAAGTACGGGGCTAGCTGGGGGTTGGAGTAATATTAAATCCGGATGGCCAAAATGTTATTCAACACGAGGGACTTAAGAGCGAATATGTCAAGCCAATGACACTTTACCAAACTAGAAACATACTTGAAGCACCATAACATCACACGTTCTAACTATCAGAAGTGGTAATGAGAGGCTTAGTTAATGTCCAAATTAAAGGAAGTAACTGCACGTAATTCTGTTTTCACCACAAGGAAATAACACAAGCATCAAGTGCCCAACTTGTAATGTTAGGGTTGAGTTTTTTAGTTTGTCAGAATATCTCAGAAAATTGTAAAGTGTTCATGAAAATGTTGAAGCACAAGGAGAGACCAAATGTAATTTCTACATAGTTAGCCGAATTTGAACAAATTCACCTCTTTTTTACGGACGAGTTTGATGTGTGAATGCGGCTTTATAATAGAAGGTAAGTTTTTACTTTGGTTCTTGGCAGGTAGTTATATCTAGTCAGAAAAGTGAGTGAGTCGATGATCTCCGGTATGGTATTATTCGGGATGTCCCATCGGAGAGGACTTTGCGCGGAGTTAACTGGATAAATTATCGAATTAGAGCGCGCTTCATTAGACATTTCATAAACAAGGCGCTTGAAATCGTTGAATTAATTTTACTCTAGGCCGATTATACGCCTCATTTATAAGCACGCTAGCTAGCTAGCTCTCTTCAAATACAATAGTACTGCAAATAACAAACCTCTGTTGTCATTCCAAATAAGTTAAATATCATGAAAGGAAAAACAAATTTTTAATATTGATAGCTAAGCATCAGGGATAGATTTAATTTTAGAAGTAGGAATGGACAATGGTTAGTATTTACTTCAGTCCGACTCATAGCCCAGTTTAGAGACCCTCCCTATAGAAATTTAAACAAAGCTTGTAACTTCAAACTGTACTCGTCGATGGAAAGCCAACACTAGAACAAATTTAGTTCATTCATCTATAGAGAAGTGGTTTATTATTCGGGAAAATATTTGTAAGCCGTGTGTCTTAATGGACTGAGAAAGTATAGCGCTACAATCGTGAAATCATATCAGAGATAATACACCCGACTTAATTACCCATGCATTAAGTCCGCATAGTCTATATTTTAATTAAAAATGTAGCAGTGTCTTGCAAAACTCGTCTAAATTTCGTAAATTTTTTAGTCAAACCAGGATCGCACAGCTTTTAGCCATAACTTTTTAATTAGGATTACTTGTGTCTCTAGTGCGAAAACAGTTCGGGTTTTCAACCACTGTTCATTTAAGAAATGGTTTCATTTCAGAGTTTTTTTGAAGAAATGGTTTCAGTTCAGAGTTTTTTTGAAGAAATGGTTTCATTTCAGAGTTTTTTTGAAGAAATGGTTTCATTTCAGAGTTTTTTTGAAGAAATGGTTTCATTTCAGAGTTTTTTTTGAAGAAATGGTTTCATTTTAGAGTTTTTTTGAAGAAATGGTTTCATTTCAGAGTTTTTTTGAAGAAATGGTTTCATTTCAGAGTTTTTTTGAAGAAATGGTTTCATTTCAGAGTGTTTTTGAAGAAATGGTTTCATTTCAGAGTTTTTTTGAAGAAATGGTTTCATTTCAGAGTTTTTTGAAGAAATGGTTTCATTTCAGAGTTTTTTGAAGAAATATTTGCTGTTATATGCATGATATTGAAGAATTGGTTTTTGTTACATACAGGGTTTATTGAAGAAATGGTTACATTTTACGTTTTATCGAAAATCTATCGAAGAAATGGTCAAAAATATTTTTTTTTCGAAAATATAACAAATGCTCATGTAGAATTCAGCACGATTAAGGATTTCACCATCCTATTAAATCCGCATATTCATAGTAAGTGTAGCCGCTGTTTCAATATGGATATAGTTTTACAGTATTTGAGACTACGTACAAACAAGCCTACCATTTCGTCTCTGAAAATACTCCCCGAGCTTGTAACTACCTGGCTCCTGTGTTAAATGAACCTCGAAAAATACATTAAATTTCGCAGCCAAACTGCTGAAACCCAGGTGACTTTAAAACTGGTTGGAAAAAGTATTTTTTTTTACAAATGACTCAGCATTTCCAAAAAATTTATACAGAGCATCTTATTTAAATGGACGTGGCTGCCCGTCTCTGCCTAAGCCAACCGTTATATTTTCAAGGGTCTAAGCGTAAGAGGTTCTAAACTGTGATGGTTCATTTTTAAGGATCATGATCATTCAGTTTTTAAGAATATTTGAAATGACTCCTTCAATGTCTTTTCTGGCAAAATATTTTCACTCCGTGGTCACCCATGCTTCAAGGGGTTTGTCGTTTTAAAGGTGTAGTAACACCATAGATCTAACAAGATAAAATGGTTTGAAAATCTTCACCCATGAAGGTTGAGTTACGCTGATTTCGAAACTTTGTTGTTTACTGTCAATTCACAAGTGATTTACAAAGTTTTGTAAACTTGATTTCATAAGTAGCTTCCCCTCGGTTTTTCGAGCACTTGAAAAATGTTACGGTGTCTCTTTCAAAGGTAGTGGAACAACAAGTCTTTTCGCTAAAGACGGAGGATTTTAAATCCTAATGGTGCCAATGACAAATTCCTAGAATTACCAGAATGAGAGGACAACAATCGCCTACCGGTATCTCTGGTCAGCTTTGACAAAGGATTCGTCTCTTGCGCTATATCTATTCATTCGATGACGGTTAACACTAAGAACGGATATAGCTTGTCAACCGTACTAATAGTGGCGCTCAATCGTCCTCCTGCTCACGGAATCTCCTTCCGATTTGACCCGTAAAACCCTCTACGGGCTTAATGGGTGTCATATGTCAAGGCGTTAAGTACCCTTCACCAACCATTCTTTAAAGGTTCGCACCTTTTTCTTTCAGCGATAATCTTGAAAAGGCCAGTTTACTGAGTTTCATAAGCCTATAACTTACAAGTTTCCATTCTGCATCCACGCGTTAAATGTTACTGCCCTTTTTAAATGTTTGTAGTTTTTGGGAAGAGCCATCTGGTGAGTTATTTATTGTAGTAGGAATAGCAAGAGTACGTAAACGATGTGGCTATTATGGGCTAGACCATCTTGTTTTTACTTAAGTGAAGCGTATCCACAGTCACACATGGACAATTTGGCAATGGCGGACCGTTCGTTTCGTACCATTTTGTCGGTAATTCAAACAAAAAATGGAACTCTTAATTGCTGGAATGTTACCCGGTAAATTGCCGTTTTTTTCGGATACGGTATTTTTATATCACTAATCATTTATCAAAGAAAACTAAAACCGGCGTTAGAGCAGCATGGGACACGAAACTAAAGAATTAAAATTTTAAATTGCACTGTATAAAAGAGCCAGTGAAACGGCAGGGAAGTTAGCGCTTTCAACTTGCTTAAAATAGTAACGTGAAAATCATCTGGTCAGATGGATGTCTCTTTTTGCTGAACGCACGGGCCTCGTAATGACTATAAGAGATAGATTCTCTCCAGGTCAGTATAGAATGGCTGGCTTAAGCAACACGAAAGAGGCTTTGCCCCAAATCTGGTCCTCATCAATCTTCCATTGCAGCTCAGAATGGGGAACTACAACTGGGCTTTCGCCTCAAACTATCGACATTTTACACCATATTTCAAAGGCAAAAAGAAATAAAAGAATTTGAGGCAGTAGGAGAACCGACGTGTCATTCACATTGCCTCAGCGCAATATATTTACCGCTCTCAAGTTCTATGCAATTAAAAACAAAAAACAGATGCACATGGAAAGATTAGTCATTTCGGGAAAATGTGCTTCAACTCTGAAAGCTTTGGAAAACACCATACATTGGATGACACCGTGCCTTAATGGCCCTTTAAAGTAACTTTCTTAGCTAGAACAACGTTGATTGGGCAATTTCCCCTTCCCGTTTGTTTACACATGATCTCTGTGTCAGAACTATTTTATAGTGTCACCTATTAGATGATATTAACGTAGAGGCACATTTAGGGTCGACCCCGTAGTCCCTACTCTTTAAAATATCCCAAAAGATGGAAAGGAATTGTCGAGAGGGTAAGTAAAAAAGTAACGGCTTATAAGGACGGAAACGTAAAAGCGCCACCTAACCTTACGATCGCTCTTTCGTTTTCTACTTTTCTCTGCCAGGGAGTGGGAGTCGGGAGACTCCGGTGAAAAATGGTGGGGCTAATTTGGGTGGCTCACGTCAGTCGTCAGCCAGATATCGTCGGCATTTGTGCCTAATGGGTGAAAAGCTTTTACCCGGCAAGTACTTCTACCATACCCACTTGGCCCGACCGGCCATCAATCATTATCAGCAACGCTGCAGCGTAGAGACCATTCCGTACCCAACCTGATTTTTCATTGTTTCTCAACCATCACCTATTAGGCTTAGAATCATCACGGTCAAACTAAAATTAAAGGACAACGATGTGCGTTACTTTCAAAACGTATTAACGTACTATCACGGTTCCTTGAATTGTAAAGGTGAAGATTTCCATCGGAAAGTATTAACGTAAGCCAACGGTTCCTTGAAGACTGAGTAGTTCACCTCTGAAAGTATTATGCTGGGAACACGGTTTCTTGAAGTGATGGGCAAACAGTTGACCTCTGAACTTATCAATGCATTATCATGGTGTCTGACTTAAATATGCCAGATACGTATTGTATCTGTCTTTTGTTTAGAATGAGTTAATGAGACTGCAACGATCAGATATCCTTATTATCTAATTACCTATGCAATGAGTCAGAGGCACCTTGTAGTACTAGTTTTTAATAATAGCAGGTAGGAAATTATGATTATATTGTAAAAATATTTTATAAAATTTCACTAAATATATCCTTTTTCGTTTTGCGCTCTTCAGAGCAGGAAAATGATTGTTCTGAACCTTGCTGGCTGGCTGATCGTTTTTTCTCAACCTAGTGAAAGGTTAAACATGGAAGGGAGGTATCTGCTCGTGAAGCGTAGCTTAGGCAGACTCAGCTAGATGTAGATTTTAGTACATCCAGAGAAGTAGAGTCTTCTTTACTATTATTCCCCGGTATTTTTATTTTTGGACCCATAACTCCTTTCTGCAAGGGGCTTGACTCATATTGTCTCAATTAAAAAAAATCCGAACTAAAACTTTTCTGAAGAGAAAAGAGAGCAGAAACTATAAATTGGTGAGAATCATGGGTAAACTATTTCACTATCTTGTAGCATATCTGATAGGATTTCTACTATGTATTTTCGTCTGAACTTTCCCTTTTCTTTATTAGTCCTTTAAGGATGAGAAAGTGAATTTGTGGAATCATCCATCCATTTTAGTCTCTGTGGAAAAACGCCCTACTTCTATTCCATCATAAATCTTAACTTTTCCCCAAAAAATTCGTCTAGAGCAATTTTTTATTCACCGCGGCTGAGCTGAGCTCGGAACTCATGCGTCGAGGTTTTTATTAATGACCTCGAACGTTAGAGGGCGCGACTGTCACCCATTCTCCCATCCCTGCCCACCTTCCTCCCGAAAGGATGAGTGATAAGATCGTTTCTCGCTCCGGGAGCGCATTAAGACCGACGACCGACTCAACGACTAAACCGCTCGATATCCAAGTCCAAGCCACTCTCCGCCTACTATGCCTATACACGTGTTTTTTGGGCATACGTTCCTATGCCACATGAGCAACTACATGGTTCATGTTCGGATTGTCAGTAGCTGTGTTGTATGATGTTCAATGAACCAAATCCAGCAACGCCAATACACTTCTAATATAACCAAGACACATATAAGGAAGGAAGAATTAAGGGCCAGCAGTTTGTACATTACCACGATATCGTATTCCTATGCTGTTGTTGTGTTCAATAAACATTCACTGAAAACATCAAAAGACCATTTTCACGATAAAAAAAGGTAGACTATACCCTCGGTATCGAGACATCCGAGGGATCCCCCGAATCTGAGCACACTCATGACACTAAATGATTTTAGATTAAGCACCAATCGCGAGAAGGGCGGGACCGCCATGTTAGGAGAGTTCCCTAGCGCTAAGAGGCAACGCCAGATGGAGCTCGCCCTCGCTACACGGGGAAGGCTAGTCAACTCACACTGCCGCTTGCGGTGTTTCTTGGGAACTAGCCTTGCTGACTACCTTTCCTATGGCATTTCAGGAATGATATATTTTGAAGAAAAATTAGTAGTCTAACAACTATCCACACCGGAATGTAACACTTTTGTGTCTTGTTACTCTCCCCTGGAGTAAAGAAATTTATGGAAGCACTTGCCTTATGCGATCGGCGTACAGGAATAGTAGTTGCGATTGAAAAAAAATAAAAGATTGACCGTTCAACACGCCATCTTCGTCGTCATTTCACTTCCGAGGGGTTCATTTATTTCGCGGTGGTGGTCAGTGGTCAATACTGAATTTTGCTCATCTCCTTTTCAGGGGTCATGGATGTAGTGGATGAAGTGCAGAGGAATTTTTTGGCATAAGATGATTCCCTAGAACTCTACGATGTGCTGTTTTACTGTTTGGCCCTTTGGAAAACGGGCAAGAATGTTTTCGTAAGTTTTTGAGGATTGAATGTAAAGTCAGGTGTGGATTTATGACTTCGGTTTCATTTTAACATTTCAATTGCTGGATCCTTACCATTTATGCGAGGATCTAGTCATTCGCGAAAATTTTGTACACCTGATTTCTGATTTCTAAATTTTTATGAGCATTCCAATGATTACGGAATGAATTTCTTAATTTCCGTGATTACGGTTATTTTAGGTGATTTCCATAATCCTTACACTGATTTCCCGTTACTACAATCGGTGAAATCATGTAATTTATTAATTCGATCTCATACAGATCGATGAATGACTTTTTTAAAAAAAACCTAAAAATGACGTTTATGAAAACAGCTGGCTCGGTTCTATTCGATAAGAAGTTCTCGCGATCTAGCGGCAGTGAAATGCATGAAAGGTTTGGGGTTTCCGCGCATCCTATCCTTTAGGTTGGGTTTTCCAGCAATTCCCTACTAATGAGCGGAGATTTATCACGGTTCTCGGAGGGTAAGCCTTTCTTGCGAAAATATATGGACTATAAAAGAGTGAAGAAGACAAACCGAGATAGTTCCCTTTAGAAAAAGACAAGCACCCTCGTCGACCCTTCGTCGTTGTAACATTATGGACTCCCTTTCTATTGTAGACGCTACTAACGATTAAAATAACTGGTGCGGCAGTGTTATAAATCAGGATTTTAGTGAAGTTATGTAATGTGCGAAAATTATTAGAACATTTTATTTAAGTATCTATTCTGCCAATAAAACCTTTCTAGAAAGTAACGATTCTGATGTCATTCCGACAAAGCCACAAGACAAATCACTCGGTTTTTCTTAAAATTGTAAAAGAGGCATAAGCTTGAATTCAAACGTCAACAAAGGCAAGACGAACGCGGTTGATACAACTTTTAATTTACCGCTGTAATCTGTATCTATTTTTGAATTAAATGAGGCATATTTCTTGACTATTTCGCTATGCAGATAGGTCTTATAATTTGTTCAAAAATCGATCAGAAATCTCTTGATTTTATCTTTCCCTTGCCTTTAAAGCTCAACCTATTTTAGGTAGACAAATTCATCAGCCTGAAATCGAGCGGATGAAAAATGATTGTTGAAAACCAGGCGACTTTTTGCGAACGCCCCCGCGACCGTTAGCGTCATTTATCTGAAAATAAGAGACAAGAGACGTCGTCGCTGAGCTTCTAGCTCAGAGAAACGCCAAAGAAAGACTCAGACAAGACATTTACTGGGAAAGAAAAAATGCCTAGAAGTTCTAGAGCTCCGATGTCGGGGTTGTTCCCGTCCGATGAAACAAGAGAACTTGTAGAAGATTGTGCTTGGAGGGACCTCAATTGCAAAACAGCGTTTATGAATCGGGAAGGGATGAAGCCATCCATCTTGGGGCGAACTCCCCTTTTGTCACCCTGTCATCTGTCAGTGTCATCTAGACCCCATCACCCATCCCTACACACAGCAGACATCTAAGCGAAAAAGAAAACCCCACCCTTACTCTTTCTAATAAAGCAAACGGTAATCATGTTAAATCTCACCGAAGTGCAACGACTTAACGACCACTATTTAAAAACTATTTTCGAGAGCACTATTCGAATAAGCGTTTTATAAGGGTAAACCTATGTTCAATTCTTAGTAGTTTTAAGGAGGTGCCATCTGGTGAGCGACTTCTCATCTTCTATTTAAAATACCAATATTTAAAAATGTAGTTGTTTTAGGAGAAAAATGTTAACCCTTGGTTGTGCCAAGAAATATATTCGCAATTCCTATGGTTATTTTGAATTCCAAGAAAATTACATGCTCACTCAAAATTTAACATTATTATTTTATAATAATAACTGAAAGCCTTCAAAAACATCAAATAATTATTAATGTAAGATCGGGGAGGATGGTCCCGTATTTGTCTCTTTTAAACCATATGGCTAATGAAACAAAAGTAACGAATTCCATGCCCTTCATTAGTTTTTCATCGTAAGAAGCATATAAAGGGAAGATTTCAAGAAAATTAGCCTCTTGTCATGACAGTGTGTGTTGTGTTAATTATAGCCCTAATTTTAGAGGACTTAATGAGACAGATGTAATCCCACACCTGACAAGAGATAGTAATAGCTCATTTAGTGGTTATTAACATGGAAACTATTGTCCTCAAAATATATGGCTATCGATTATACGCATAATGTCTCAAGCATATGTTACCGTACTTAATTTTAAATATTCTAAAAGCACTAATATTTCGATTGTATGTACAAATTGATATGAATCTCCACTCTGATGAAAAAAAATCGGTTAACGCGAGTTCGCATTTTGCGCTTCTATAAAAGACTAGTAGTTAATAGTGATAAGCGGTTCTAAAGTCTAGACTCTGACAGCCATGATAAACGAGCTACTTTTCTTAGAGAAACCCTCCCCCCTTTCACCTTCCCTTCTGGGCTACACATTGCATCCGACGATAAGAATAGAGCCAACGTTAAAATCCTCCTTCAAGGAAAAGTCGCACGAACGAACGTTTTTCGATTTAACGAGTAAAAGAAGACTTTGGTTAACGATAGCGCAAAAAGAAATTCATGCACTGAAGTATCAACTATAACCCTTTCACCCCCGTTTTGTGAAAATGCCGAATATTGAAGCACATACTATCACCGGTCTACAAGTTTCTATATTTTACGAATGGTCGTTAATTATTTTCAAGCCTGCTCTTGCAAATCTTAAAACATGACAATACTATACATTCATGGCTCCAATTTTCTTACGAAATCAGGAGAGCTGATACTACTCAAACGTTCTCCATGGAATAACTTGACTTGATCCGGTAGAGTTTGGTCTAGCATTCCTCCATATCTCCAGAATAATCCGGGTTTCGGCACCATAATGTTTTCAGATATAAAGAATGCCGGGAAACTTGAATGAATACTTGAAAAATTTAATCACAAAAGCATACTTTTTATATAACTATACTTCTTATTTAACACGCCATCTGAATTATCCAAATGCGTTTATTAAATGCATGCTATTAATCTTTCTTAAAATTAGTTCCGATTCATACAAATGAAACTAGGGTGGTTTTCCTCTGTCATGCAAAAAAATCATATTTTGGGAAACTGATGTTCACAGATTGTCCCTTTAAATTTGTGAGATAAAGCATCTTAGGGTGGGCGGACTTGGGCGAATTTTTACCCTTATCTTATCCTGAAATCTGCTTTCTTCCTCATTCACGTCCCACCAATGCAAATTTATGAAACTATGAAAGAAAAAACCCGAGAAAAATTCAAAAAGGGGGAAATTCTCTTTTCCATTTTTGTGGAAGATTTTCCGTTAATTACTTTCCGCATTAAAAACTCTGTAAATTAGCCATAATTGTTTCGCTTTATTAAAAGAGGAACATCCATCATTGGCTGGCCAACGCTTGTCATCACCCCGACCCCTTTTGTCGATTAACGGAGCGCATCTCAAGGCGGGTTTAGTGATAATGGTTAAATATATCAAAGTGTAATCGTAATATAATTAATATAAGTATTATTATCTTTGGATCATATTTACATTATACTTTGATATATAATAAATAGAGATGGGCCGATACCAGTTTTAACCGATACCGATATCATTCGATATTTGGGAAACCGATACGTACCGATACCGATATTTTACCCGATCCTTCGAATAAACCGATATTAAACCGATACCGATATATTAACCGATATCAATAAGAAAATAGATGCTATAATATAGGTTGTAGAGATGGGCCGATACTGATCCCATATCGGTATCGGTTCCGATATTTGACTTTAAACGATATATCGGTATTGGTTGACGATGAACCGATATTTTTCCTTAAAAAATATCGGGTAGAAATATCGGTTCATTTTTAACCGATACGGATATATCGGTTAAAGTCAAATATCGGTACCGATACCGATATGGGATCGGTATCGGCCCATCTCTAATAATAAATAACAAAAACTGGAAACTCGAAAGTACAAAATATTTCCAAAATAAAATGACGACTTGTCTTTTTTAACTAGTATATGCTAAGAGGCTCTTTTATCCTTATAATTCAAGTAATTGTTAGTGATTTATCATTCAGTTATCGAAAGCAAAAAGTTAAATTAATTCGAAACTTGAAAAATATTTGCGAAACTAACTTTTAGTTTTTTTTTTGTCATTTCAAAATATTAATTTTTATTTTTATCAACAGTTTTATAGCAATTTTCGCTTATAAGTTATTAGATAAACTAAATTCAGGTACTTTTTATATAAATGAGAAATCATCACGGTTAACATAGAATTGAGATGTTATCACCATCAATACGTTACTGAAAGACCTAAAAAGTCATGTAGCGCCATCTAAGGCATTTTAAACGAGTATCGGTTTAGCATCATATTAAAGCAACCGATCCGATACTATCGGGAAACCCCGAGTATCGGTACCAATACCGATATGGTATCGGTACCGGTTCGTTTTTTGTAAAAAATAGCTTCTCATCCTTATATTGCCAGGTTAAAAAAAACAAATCCGACGAAGCACGGGCTTTAATAATATAGGCGGCTAAGCATGGATGATTTCATAAACACATAACAAAAGACTTATTTATCTGTAAAATGATGACTTTAAAAATCAAAGCCTTTCTGGCTTTTCCCCGAAATGGTTGAAATTTCATGAGGGGAAGGGACGGTTACTGTTTATTTTTAAATTCATAACAATGTAAGCTTAGCGGTTCGGACGGCCAACACCTACAACACTTTGTACTTTGGTTCCCTGAACGCTTAACACAATAGAGTGAATGGTCAGCGCCTCCACAAAGACGGTCAAGGGTAAGTTTTTAAAATTTAGAATTGAAGTGTAACGAGGACTTTTAGGTTTTGCCTTCAATAAGTTAATAATTGATTGTGAATAGTTTTAAATTTTGAATAATTTGAAATTTCACGTTACAACAAAGAATAGAAAACTTAAAAAATTAAGTGAACAAAATGGAATGACTGAACTACCAGATATTGAAGTTTTTCAGTTTAGAGGCATGCTTATAAAACATAAATTATTTGGAAAAAATGCTTATCTTCAGTTCTCTTCACCAAAATTCTGTTGCCCAAAATATTATATTATGAAATTTTGCAATATTTTCAAAAGAGCTCGCATCGAAGCTTTACTATGTAACAAACAAATGCGACATCGTTAAAATTTGCCGCAAGCATGTCCAATGTATAGTTCTTGAAAGGAAATATTGCTGATTAAAAGGGATAATTGCGTTTAATTTCATCTACTATTCGTTTAAAATACAACTTAATCATCTCTTTTATCCAAATTTGAATGAACGATTTATAAGTCATTTTGAATTTCCAACACAAGAAGGGGGAACCAATAGAAGAATAGCCGCGAAGCGAGTCATGGAACGAGTGACGTACATCACGTAGAGGGTCTATTTTTGACGTTTTTGTCTGTCTGTGTGTGTGACTGTCTGTTGTTAATCCCCAGGGGACCGCGTTCGCAGTTTGCAAAATCGGAGCCAATGTGTTCTCATAATTAATACCGAAGAGACATTAATGAAAACTGCCTTTGTAGACAAAGACTTGAAAAAGTAGAATGTAAGAGATACCCAAAGTTTCGCGATTTTGCAAGAAGCGTACGGGATTTGGTGTAAATGTTGGACCTCTCGATTTAACTATAAGGACAGCTTTTATAAATTTCCTAATATCTATGTAAGAACCTTCTCATCATTTTGTGAAAAATTATTACGAGGTTGTATGATTATTGTTGTATCTAAAGCATGGTTCTCACTTGGCGTAAATCACGACTTTTCTCCCGACGTCAAGCGACAACCGAAAAAAAACCTAGCTACGCTGGACAGAAATTACGTTGAGTGTGGCGATATTAGCTTTCTATTTTTTCGGCCGCGTTCAACGTTAACGCTCTGCGCGAGCCAATGAGCAATAAGCTAGAGTCGTGACGTCATTTTTGAGGTGCAGAAATGGCAACCCTACGACTTCACGCGACTAGACGACAATGCGTTATTAAGCCTTTTGCTGATAAAATCAGCCACGAGCGTAGATCATTCTCCATGGGTGGTCTATCTAGCCGAGTATACCACGGTGGGGGATCTTTTATCGACGTACTCGAGTTCAAAATTCTCGTAACTCCAAGGCACCAAGGTTAAAATGCGCGTATCTCAGATTCGTTTATTGAGACGGGCTCTCTTTGAGTTAAAATGCACGTATCCCTGATTCTTTTCATTATAAGTAAAACCAAGTTTTTCATGGAAGGGACACATTAATATCCATTCCGTTCGAAATTAATCATTTCATATTTCATTATCAGTAAGACCAAGCCTTTCAAGGAAGGGACACATATTATAAAAACACAGTTTTTACAAACGGAAAAAACCTGATATATACTACATTGACAGATATTATTCATTCTAACCGTTTCATATAACACCACCTTTTATTAAGGGGTCGCATAATAGTATCGAATGGATTAATGTCGAATAGAGAGTTGCTCCTTCAATTTACTAATTTAACCTAGAGTCGAAAGGAATTGTATCGAACGTCCTTAAAGTCGAAAAAATTCGCTTCCTAAGGATTAGCAGCGAACCACATTTTGACAAATTTGATTAGTATCGAATGGAATGAGGTTGAAAATAACAAAATCGGAATACGGTCGACACGGAACTGTGTCGAACGTCATTATAATCGAAAACATAGTTTTTGATGGGTTAGTGGCTTATTAGGTTTGGTTAGGTTGAGATTAGGATTGGTTAGGTTGAGGTTAGGCTTGGTTCGGTTAGTTTCAGATGAGGTGAGGTTAGATTCAGGTTATTTATACTCAATTATGTAATAGGATGGATAACAACATCGTCGCTTTTAATGACGTTGAGTCCTCATTAAACAAATGAAAGCTTACCTAAATTACCTTAAAAAGTGACGTAATTATACCAAGAATTGGTAGGATTTTACTTCATTCTGATTAATTAGACCACGAGGAGTTCGAATAACGTAGTGAACAAATTCTAAACCGGCCGAAAGTTGATCAAAACCGCTTTGAAAATTTCAAAATTGCATGTTCTTACCACCATTAAGACCGCTGAGCGCCTAAACGCGTTCTGCACTCAATCTTGAAAAAAAATTACTAGGGGGTAAATATTAAAACAAAAGACTAGCGACGGAAATAAAGCTATGAAATTTTAAACACCTGCGTAAATTATTTCGGAAGGTAATGAAGATAAACAACAAAATTTTGCAAAGGCGTAATATTATTTCGAAAAGTAAATGAAGATAAACAAGAAAATTTTGAAAAAGGTGTAATTTTATTTGGGAAAACTATTTCAGAAAAATGTTTCATTTACTTCCCGAACAATATTATGCCTTTTCCAAAATATTGATGTTTATCTTAATTTACTTCCCAAATTAGGTTTCGCCTATTCCAAAATATTGTTGTTTATCTTCATGTACGATTCGAAATAATATTACGCCTTTTACAAAATTTTGTTTGTTATCTTCATTCACTTCCCAAATAATATTATACCTTTTCCAAAATTTTGTTTTTTATCTTCATTCACTTCCAAAATTATATTATACCTTTTCCAAAATTTTATATTTTCATTTATTTATTTTCCTAAATAATATTACGCCTTTTCCAAAATATTGTTGTTTATCTTCATATATTTCCCAAATAATATTACGCCTTTTGCAAAATATTGTCATTAATCTTCATATATTTCCCAAGTAATATTACGCCTTTTCCAAAATATTGTTATTTATCTTCATATATTTCCCAAATAATATTACGCCTTTTCCAAAATATTGTTATTTATCTTCATATATTTCCCAAATAATATTACGCCTTTTCCAAAATATTGTTGTTTATCTTCATATATTTCCCAAATAATATTACGCCTTTTCCAAAATATTGTTTTTTATCTTCATATATTTCCCAAATAATATTACGCCTTTTCCAAAATATTGTGGTTTATCTTCATTTATTTCCCAAATATTATTATGCCTATTCCTAAATATGGATGTTTACCTTGAGTTAGTTTTCCATATAATATTATGCCTTTTCCAAAATATTGTGGTTTATCTTCATTTACTTCCCAAATATTGTTACACCTTTTCCAAAATATTGTTGTTTATCTTCATTTATTTCCCAAATAATATTACACCTTTTCCAAAATATTGTGGTTTATCTTCATTTATTTCCCAAATAATATTATGCCTTTTCCAAAATAATTTTGTTTATCTTCATTTATTTCCCAAATAATATTATGCCTTTTACTAAATATGGATGTCTACCTTGAGTTAGTTTTCCATATAGTATTATGCCTTTTCCAAAATATTGTTATCATCATTTACGTTTCGAAATAATATTACGTCTCTCCAAATATATTGTTTACTTTTAAAAGTGGAGCTTTGTTCAAATGTTTTTCTATCCTGATATGAGAATTGCAAATGTTTCAGCGGGTGTTAAAAATTTCATAGCTATATTTCCGTCGCGATCCTTTGTTAGTATGTTTTTCCCCTAGTAACTTTTCAAGATTGAGTGCAGAACGCGTTTAGGCGTAGGTAAGTACATGCAATTTTCAAATTTTCCAACACTTTTTTGACCAACTTGCGGAGGGTTTAGAATATTTTCACAATTTTTGTCGAACTCCCCGTGGTCTAATTAATCAGAATCAAGTGTTGTTTGGGTTAAAATCCTACCAAAGAGGTACAAATTGGTATTCTAAAACCCTGCACAGAGGGGATTTTTCGGACAGTGGTTGTGAAAGCTTACTTTTCATTGATGAGCAAATGTAAAGTATTGGCTTACTTAAATATAAATGTTTTCGATACTAATCTCATTCACATAAACTCGACGATATTCCTTTCGCCATTAATCCAAGTTTTCTAAAATATTTTCGACACTATTCCAATGGCAGGCTTGACGCCCTCGATGCTATTCCTTTCGACACTATTCTATTCGATGCTAATATTTTCGATTCACTTCCATTCGGTGCTATTGCTCCAAAAGAAAATTTTCGACGCTATTCTCATTCGATGCTAATCTTTTCGACGCTAATAGTACGCCCCTTTATTAAAGCGGTAACATTACGTCATGACTATTAATATCACATGTCATGACAGCATCAACTATTGAAGCGGTAATGTTACGTCATAACAATTAATTTCACATGTCTCAGCTAAAAATTGTCGATTCTTATCAGGGGCGTCAACTTCATTATTTTAACAAAATATTTTAGTTTTTATTTCGGCTGACATTTTTTGAAGGTAAAAATAAATACTTTTTCCCATAACAACGAAGTTGTGGCAAAATTTTCAGCCGAAATAAAAAGTAAAAAAAAAATGTGTTAAGATATTGAAGTTGACACCCCTAATAAGAATCGACCGTTTTTAGCTGAGACATGTGAAATTATTTGTCATGACGTAATATTACCGCTTTAATATTTGATGCTGTCATGACATGTGATATTAATTATTGTCATGTTCAGGACACTCACGAATCACGCACAAATACCAATGAAGGAATCGAGGGCTAGTTTATAAAATTACTAAGACATCGTGGATTCGTGGTGCTTCCTTGTAGGGAATCTCTATCGAGGCCAAGTCCTCTTCCCTCAGTTCCTGTGAGCAATTCTAAAGCCTTCATTTGAATTTTTAGCCTAGGCCGTTGTGTAGCTTTTTAGACAATATGGAAATTTCATTCCTCGGAAAAAAGTTTTACGAGAATCCTGCAGAATTTCGAGAATTTGTTGAAAAAATATTTAATGCGCAACTGCCAATAGTGGGACATGCGAGAGATTTCATTTTCATTCTCAGTAAGCTAAAAGGTATTATTCATGCGGAACAAAATCAGTATTACTTTCGTTTTGGACAAGCTTCAAGAGCCAAGCCTGTTGGGCTAAAACTCTGGAACGACAATAATTCTCCAGTAAAACAGCAATTCAATGTAGAGTACGTATATATTTTCTTACACTAACACAAGAAAAATGATTTTACAAACGGAAGAAACTTGACATATACCACATCATTTGTTTTTTGGATTGCTTCCTTTAAGGCATATACATTATCCATACTCACCGTTTTTGGGCGGGTTCTAGGGAATAAATAATATTTATTCTTACGGCTTCCAAAGCGCTCATTTTGACACCACCATTTATTGAAGCTTTAATATTAGGCCAGGATAAATAATATCACGTTTCAGAGCTAAAAACTATTCAGGGGTCTCAATTTTATTATCTTAACACAGCAACGTTATCGATTGCTACGTCAAATTCCTAAACGCCAATTTCTCTATTGGAGTTTAACCCTTTTCTTTATTTTTATTTCGGCTGACGTTTTTACATACATTTTTTGCCGGTAAAAATATAAAGACCATATTATTTTTGCACACCTGATAAATTTATAGCACATTTGTCCAGTGAGGCAGTGACCCCTATAAGTTTTTCCAAGTTGTTTTATGCCCGTCCCTGCTAAGAAGAGTACGCCTGTTTAGTACGTTACGATGTGGCTACTATTACGAGCCCAGCCCTTGGGTCGTCTTGTCATTTTCTCTACATTCGGGATTGAGAGGCAACCTTCTCATTCTTTCTTTAGTTGTCTCCTTGGCATTAGATGCCATTTCATTACTATAAGCTTGCTTAGATCATATGAAATATGAATGAGTGGAATAATTAGTTGTTTAAACTGGTCTTAAGAGTGTTTATTTGTTATAGTTATTAATCAATCTCTGGTTGGTTAATTTTGCTTATTCAGAATAATCCCCTCAACATATCAAGTAATTTCCATGTTTATTGCCGCAGGCTCCAATTGTGTTAGCTTGGGATACACCCAGACCGGAATTAGTATTAATTAAAAGATTTTTACTTAACTTTAGAAGGCCAAACACACTCGAAAGTTGACACAAAATGTTTTAACCTTCGTATTCTGACTTAGAAACTCTATTTTCTTTTCAGAGTTCTTATGTTTTTCGACACCGCGCAGGCAACTCCTATTGAACGTAAACCGGCGTTTGATGTCAAACCGCTATTGGACCGCCCATTGAATACCGAAACTTGGCGTCCACTTGGCATGGAAATAATTTGGAAAGCATACATGCCTTTCTTTATAGGAATTCCTGTCGCAACAATAGTACTTATATTAGAAATAAGTCGTCAATGTTGGAATGAAAGGAGGCGCACAGTTCGTAACGTGTGGATGTAAAAAGAGAGGTTGTTGATGAAAAGTATCTCGTGTGTATCATGAGAGTGCGAGGCGACTGCAAGGGATCAAGCCCCTTGCATTTCCTGATACTTAGGTTACCTACCACCTTTTTAACATCGAAAATGTCTATTGTCCGACATTTATACACTTTGTCTTTGACAGCGATAACTCTTACATTCTTTTCAAATTATCTACATGGCCTATTTTATAAATATGATAAACTATATATTTTATGAAATATTAATTAGTTCAGAATTCAAATTTTAGCTTGAAATATGTTAGCTAACTTTTATATATAAGGATAATGTTTAACAAGTTGGGAAACCAAAATTTTTCCTCTCCGCGTCTAGAGGACTATCACTAACCACTTATTTACACATAGGCGACTATGGATATTTATTGATAAGCAACTGCAATCGGTAAAATTTCAAACTTCTATATTTCAACGAAGACACAGGGGGCTTAAAAGTGCCTAAGTTGCTTCGATAAAAGAGTGTTCGCAGTGCTTTACACGAGTGCTCGGAATGCTTATTTATCTCTTTTCCCTAACCTTGAGCATATTTTACTGAGCCGGTTTTACTGAACCACTTCATTCCCATAAACATTTGATGGCATTTCTATTCGTTCTCAAGTTTTACGCTGGAAGTAGCAATTTTTGTTAAACATGTATATGTTAATCGAGCCAGCTCGGCTCGATCATTTTCGAGCTGAGCCGCAGTTCTTTTAAAAAGCTCGCTCAGCCCGGCTCGTGAACAGTCCTAAATGAACGTTTAGAATTATATTATTATAATTTTTACATTCTAGAAAATTTTGGATTTTTGAGATCCTTTAGACATTTTGTGTGATGCCAATATTGTAACCCTAAACTAATTATTCGGGATAATTTCAGTGGCGCAGCCTACCCGTAAATTTCAGAGGGGCCCCGAAATTAGGTTCCCATAATATTAAAATACCATTATTACAATATTTTGATCTAGGCCTACAAGGCAATTTACTTTAGACAAATTTTCACAATCTGATTTTAACAATATTCTACAAAATGGAAAATGGGTTAACACTTCCGTGTTAAACGTTTTTGACTAGCCAGAAAAGTTATCTCTTTTTTTTATTTTTAGCCACATCGTATGATGTACATCTACGATGAGGCTCTTAGTTTGACCTGCCCTGTTGTCATTCTCATAGTAGTAGTAGTGTAAATTTTTGGTTCGTCATTGAAGGGACAGTGAATGAAAGACGATTGTGGTGAGGTGATATTTTTCGTTATTTTTTACATGGAAGGGGATTGTAATAGCAAGTTTAAGCATTTCACTTAATTGTACAAGTTAAGTTAATGATTGTAAATTGTGTTTTACGTTTTCTCGATATATCAAAAGTGAAAGAAACGATTATTGGATTTCCTTAATATAATGGAAGCTGTTAAACTCTCCCTTTAAAATTTCTGTCACCTGTCGACAATAAGGATTTCACGCATTCAATCCCGCTCCTCTATTTAAACATTCAAGGAAATCGAGGTTAACTTTAAGTGAAAAAGCAAGTATATACTGATGGTATATTTTTTTGAATGGTCTTAAGGCGGTGTTTATCACGATCCCAAAATTTACGTGTATTGCTCCAGAAAGCGAAAGTAATTTTGAAATAAAAAGGAAGTAAATAGTATCAGAAGTCGATTCGGCTATACACATGAAGTACGTAACATTTGCCTGGGGGAGCTACACGATATTCTCTAAGCTCCATGGATAGAACCTCCCCTTACGCGGAGGAACATAATTCGGTAACGCGGTCCGTTCGGATCCTTGAGAGCCTTCAGCCTTAAGAACCAAATTACCAGGTATATAAATTAGGGAACTACTATAAAGAATGAGTAGGGTATCTAAAATATTCTTTAGTTAAAACTATTCACAATACCAAAGATTATTTGGGAGTAAGGCACGAAGATATTATCAATCGTTATGTTAGTAATATTTTATAATTCATTTAACAATGTTACGCCTTTTCCAAAATATTGATGTTTAGCTTCATTGACTTCTCTAATAATATGCTTTTTCCAAAACATTCCTGTTATGTTATGTTAGGTTAGGCTAGGTTAGTAATATTTTATAAACAATTTAACAATGTTACGCCTTTTCCAAAATATTGATGTTTAGCTTCATTGACTTTTCAAATAATTTGCCTTTTCCAAAACATTACTGTTATGTTAGGTTAGGTTTGGTTTGGTTTGGTTAGGTTAGGTTAGGTTAGCCGTAAGTAAAACGTAGTTAAAATAAGCGCAGTAATACATTTTCAACTCACATTTATTTCAACAAAAAGAAGTTGTGAAATTAAAAATATATTTAAGGCAAAACCACACAGTATGTCTTCTTCCAGTTCAATAGAATTTCGGTCTAATGGGACTAAAATATAAATAAAAACGCACCTTTTGGCTACGTTCGGTCGAATGGGACACCACAAAAAACCGTTCTGTCGAATGGGAATTCGGTTCAATGGGACCAAAGCTATCAATCTGGGTAGCTTTTGCTTGGACTATTTAAGACACCCTGTATTATCTGTTTTCTTATAAGGAATCTTTTGTGTTCTCGCCGCTACGGCGAGCCCAGCCGCCGGCAGCTCGGGAATCGGGATAACGCTGATATCTAGCCAAGGCTTAGTGTACTATTATTTTCAGAGCTATTTTTCTGTTGAAATTAAAACATTTCTTATAATATTTAGTTGACGACTTATTAAATGACTCGAAATTTTTTTAAACTTGAGCTTTAAAACGTTGAATATAATATAACGACTAGCGAACGATACCGCAAATTTGCCTTCCGAGCTTCCCGGTTATGTCGACGGCGAGGTCGAGTCGAAGTCCCATGCAAGAAAATGTAATAGCCGTCGCCGATTGGTCTAGCATTGAAGACGTTATCTACTGTTAGGAGGCTTATGATTGGTTAAAAGCTTTTTTTTCGTCTGCTTAGTTTTTACTTCGGGAATGTCATGAAATTCATGACCAAAGTCATGGAAAATTGGGACTTACGTACTTTTTTATGTGCGAAGCATAGTCCGCTTTTGATAGTATCTTTATATTTAAAGGGTATGAGAAGCTTCGTTTGAAAAACCTCTGATTTATATAACAAAAGATAGAATTAATTTCTGTAAATTCAAAAATGTCAGGCTTTTAATTCTCCGATTTCAGGTTATTTGGCAATATGCATTTGAAAATCCTTCAAATGAAATTATTTGAAATCCTTTTTGCTTTGCGCCATCTAGCGGATGGTGCAAAGGTTTTGTCGGACTATTTGATTACGGCTGGGCGCGCCTTTTTCCCCCATTTTTCCCTTTTTTCCCCGTGCGGAATTACGGAAATTTTTAAAAAGTACTCAGAATCACACTTAGGTGGCTCTGCAACGTGGAAGAAATTTATTTATTTATGAAATTGTTTTCCTCCTCTACCGGGTTTCGATCCCGCACCATCGCACAGAGCTTTCACTCCACGGATTGACGCCTTTACCATGGGCCAAGAATAGTAAGAGGACTAGGCAGGGTCGCGAAATGGCGTCCAACGGAAAAAACGGTCACTAGTAGCGTGATCTATCAGCTCAATTTATCGGAGAGCGGAACTTCGTCACTCTTTGGGGTCAAATCACGTGACTCAAAAATCCGGAAAATATAATTCCAACTTCTGCGCATGCATGAGTGTGACAAGGCCTAATAGCAGCTGAGCCTAAATTTATCCAGCCATTCCGCCCATTGTATGCATAGCAAAGGCTTGGTTTTTAGTTTATTAAACGTTATAAACCCAACACCTTTCATGTACTGTTTATGAAAGTAGCGACTATCAATATTACAGTTAGTTAAAGCGCTGAGACTATTTTTAACCATCTTGAAAAATTAAAATATTTAACTTTTTCCTTTGCCGTACTGTTTAACTATTTTTGGCCCAAGGTTTGGGTTTAAACAAGATAACTTCGGGAAACCGCCATATTTAAAGGGCAATACTCTGAAATACGGCCAACCGAGATCTCGCAAAGTTGGCCGTAGCCGGAAGTGCTTGACCCCAATTCTAGTTTCTCCCCTATTTCAACCCCCGCTGATACGAGAAGGCTCTTTTTTTAGAAAGACGAAATCGTTTGCGCGTAGAAGCTTGCAACTGCCTAGTCCTCTTACTATTCTTGGCCCATGCCTTTACGCTCTCGGCCGTCTAGTCTTATTAACAAGCTCGAGTTATGTTGCTTAAACCTAGCATCTCTCTCACGTCGGCGGCCGGCGCGTTCCTCTCGCGTCTTGCTTAGTTGGGAAAGGGAGGAGGGAACTTTGTTCGAGGCGGCGAGTCTCGCGTTTCCATGGTAGCGCGCCTATACTACAACTATACATGCCGAGAAATGAAATCTCTTGGCGGGAAATTCGCGAATGGTAGATAGGCAGTTTAAAACGGGTAGCGCTACAATTATAAAATACGTCGCGTTTTTAGCATTAGAAGGTTTACAAAATTATTTTAGGAATTGTACTCGTCGGAAAGTCTGAAATATAATAAAAACTAAACACATTTTTAAAGTAAGAGATATTTGATTTGTGAGATATTTGATTTGTAAACCAAAGAAATTAATACCGTAGTCTCTGGATAGTGTATCAGGGAAACCTCTGTAACTAAGCAAGTTTATGATATTACCATCTCTGTAAGTATTCGAATTAAATTAATATATATTTATATTGTAAGTTAATTAAATTTACTTGCAAGTGCTTCTAGACAGACACATTTTTGAGGTTAACTATACCTGTACATTGAAATTGGGAATTTAGGTTTTGGGATTAGAGAAGCTAAAGTCTAAAAACTTTCTCTTTAAGCACTACAATTTTGGACAAACAAAAATGATAATTTGATGTTTAATTTTATTGGCATTCGCAATGAAATCTTTCTATTAACGTTTGATTACTCAAATAAGCTTAATAATAAATTTTACGAAGCACAAGCACTTTCTAAGGTTCTTTTCACTTTTCAGTAACAAATTTTGACAAGGAAAATTTATAATTTCAAGTTTAAATTTGCCTAAAAACGAGATTCATAATTTATTTAATTAACTCTTAATTGGATTATTTTCAGTTACATATTTGCCAAAGACAAAATATCGTTTCAAGTTTAAATTTACCTATAAACGTTAATGATAATTTATTTAATAAACTCTTAACTTTAACTAATAAGAGTATCAATTACTAATCATCACTTATGATCACTAACTTTAAGAAAAAAAGTTCAATAATAATTTTATAAACGTAATCAAAATAATCATTGTTAACATGATAATTAAAAACCTAATACTACAACTTCACATTAAGTAATGAGTTCAGAAATAAATGTACTTGTTTCTCTCACCAGAAGGAAAACCATTATCTAGACATCAAGAAACAATATCAATATCATCATCCCATTCGTAAACGCAACAGTTATGAACCAAATTTCAAAATTTGGACAAACTATCTTTGAACTCACTTCCTTGCAGATTGCAGATGCTTTTCTATGCCTAGCAGCCTACCGGAGTTTCCCTATTTTAGCGTCATCTACGTACACTATTATTTTAGCAACAATTTGGAAGAAATAATTATTCATTGTTAACTATCTATTAAATTTAGTTTTTCAATTGTTAATTTTATGTATGAGCAAAACAGTTTAAAATTACTTTGGCATATGTATTAAAATTAGGCCGACATGATGGCGCTAAATAGAGCCTACATCTGACTTAGATAACCAGCCTTCATTCCGACTCTCAGAGTATTCCACCCCCATTTTTCCTTATAACTACTCCCCCAGAAGAAAATTCTAAGGAACCGAAAATTAACATTAAGTTTTATGGGAGGAGGTACGTTTTTTGCCAGATCCTTCCTTTGTCCTATTGATCCAAATGACCTTAAATTGTAGTGAGACGTGTGTTTCAATGTGTTTTATTATACTAAGAAAGATTAAAGCTTTTTTGTGTAAAAATTATTTTCCAAGGCCAAACTGATGATATCTTCGGATCTACTGATCCAAATGACCTGAAATTTTACCCTTAGGTGTGTTACAATCTATTATATTATAATATAATAAATAGGATAAATATTTTAATAAAAATGAATTTCTAATGTGAAAATTTAATCCACAATTCAGTATACTTACAACCATTTTCCAAGAAAAAAACCCATCCCAATCCTTGTCCAAAACAGGCCTTTTAGAGAGTACTAGATTATAAAACCAAGACCTCTTGAACCAATATTCTTAGATTTGTAAACGTGCAGAGGGCAGGTCTCGCGAAACCTGATCAGTTGAATAACACATATAATGAGAACGTTCTGCGTTCGTTACCAAATGATACTGATAAAAAATTATTGCATTAAAATGTAAGGTCTACCTCGCAAGAAGCTTCAGAATGTCATATAAAAAGCAGAGTACCGCTGCGAGGAAGCTTTTTTCTTTTTGGACCTCCTTGAAAACTAAGTATAATTTAAAACTATATCTCAAGTAAATCCTGGTTTTTTACCAACAGTAATTGATATTGTGATACTTTTCCCCCACCCAGTAGCGTCGCTAGGGTTTGAAATTTGGGGGGGGGGCTAAATCTGGGCAAACTATTTGAAAGAACTTAATATAAAAAATAGACCCAACCAACAAATAAACAAGTTGGCTTGGTCTAGTCTCCATCTAACGGATAAAAGTTGACTGTAGTACCATCTGTCGTTGAGCGACGAAAATAAATCTCCTATTTATCTGATTGGATTAGAGTCTGACTCTTGGGGTAAAACAGGTTCTGCGCATGTCAAAATCAAGCCAATCAGGTTACCCCTTTCTCGACTCAAAACCTGAGATCGAGATCTGAGACGTTATAAAAATTCAAAAGATTTGTCGGTTGGGTCTATTGGGTTCATTGGAAAATGTGTAGACCTTTAAAAATATCCGTAAATTTGTGTCAACGTGAAATTATTCGTATTTTAAAGATATACAACCTTTTATTGATAAAGACTACGGAACCGATTATGAAGGATTTTCACTCGTCTTAGGTATATTTTTAGTTTTGGTTAGCTTTTAGTCCACACTATTGGGACTCCCTTCGAAAGAACATGAAAAATTTTACTTGTCTCCATCTGTTCTTTTTTTCAAAATTTTACTGTTTGATATTGAATTTTTTTTATATATTGCTACAGAATTTTAGGTAGGAACCAATGGGAACTAGTGCATTAGGTCTGATTGGTTCTTGCCTTTGGCAAGGTAAAATTCGTGTCCAGAAGATTAGCCAGAATGCTAGGGGTGATCATGGAGCCGCGCTTTCCTTTAAAACATTGCATTACCAAAGTAGGAAATCCATGGACACTTTTATACTTTTATAATTACTTACGGTTTCTTTTTTAGCTTAATTAGGCGAGTAATTAATTAGAAATTAGTAATTCTAATTAATTAGTTTGATAAATAAATGCCTAATTTCTAATGGAATTTAATTAGTTTCGATGTCTAATTGCTAATTGGCTAATTAATTAGATCATAAATAATTGTCTAGTTGCTAATTCTAATCCAATTAGTTGTCAGCTAAGTAGCACAGCTCTGGAAATATTAAACTAATTTGAATTTTAATTTCATTCGGAGGTATTTTCTGGATGTTTCACTATGCAGAGAGGTCTTATCAATAGTAGAAGAATCGATAAAAAAATCACTCGGTATTCCATTTACTGTTTGATATTGAAAATTTTTTATATATTGCTACAGAATTTTGGTTTTCAACAGCAATTTTTTGGTAGGGTTTACGGATTATTTTTTGGGGGGGGCTAAGTTTGGATTTTGGGGGCTATAGCCCCCCCCCAAAAAAGGCCTAGCGACGCCACTGCCCCCACCCTTGCAGTTAGTTTCTTAATCATGATTTTTCAACTCTTCACTATTTTTCAAAATATGTAATATTTCCAATAAATACAGTTTTGAACTGAAATTGCGTTTACGTAGTAACGTTTACTTGTTAGAAACACAAGTGCTCTTCTGAACTTACCCATTTAGGTGTGTTGTAAGCTTTATGGCCTGCAATTTGGTTTAGTTACAGGATTTTTAGTGCCATTTGTAAGCGATATGTTTAATCTTGGAAAGGGCCTGAAAGTACTAATTTATCATTTTGACAAAGCTAATTAATTGGAAAGTTTTTAACAATTTTTAGATATAATAGATTGTAGCACATCTTTCATTAAAGTTTCATTACATTTGGGCCATTAGACCTAAATATATTGTGGATTGAATACTGAATTTAGAATTTTGGCATTGGATATTATTTATCAGCAAGTGGAAAAAAATGATACTTGAACTTCATATGATATTATTTGTGTTTTTGCTTTTGCGCTTCGAGTTGCAAAAGTATTGGCCTGACCCTAGCAGGCAGGCTGGCTGGGTGCCTTTCCGCCCTTTTTGCGTGTGGAATTAGGTTTAAATTTATTAATAGCATTTAGAACCATACTTACGTGGCTTTGCAACGTCAATGTATTTTATTTATTTAAGAAACTATTAAGATTAGTCATGGTAAGTAATTGATTACTCTTATTATAAGTTAAAATCCACAGATAGTTAAATAAATTATTAAGAACGCTTACAGGCAAATTTAAACTTCAATAATAATTTTGGTTTGTCAAAAATTGTATGTGAAAAGAACCTTACAAACTGCCGGGTCCAATTTGTTATTAAGGGTTATTTGAGTAATAGAACGATTTTGTTGCGAATACTAATGCTTGTAATTTAATCTACAAATTATCATGTTTGTTTATAAAAAATTGTAACTGAAAATAATCGTTGAAAGTGCTTTGTCGAAACTATCATTAAGTTTATCAAACCGCACTAGAAAGATTTTATTGTGAAACCTAATTCAAAAAAGTTTGTATAATATAAAAACAACTGTAATTGTTTTTGTTAAAGAATTTATTTTAAGGTCAAAATGATCAGTGATGTTTACATTAAACCAAAGTCATACTAAATTGATTTTGTTCATAATCGAAATGATATTTGATAAAGAAAAAGAGAATACCGCCAAAAATATTTGCCGGAATCATACCTGTTCTAGCCAATAGAGGGCGCGCAAAGCATAATATGGCCGGGGCCATCTTGTTTCCCCCCTTTTCCCACTTTTTTCGCGTGCGCGTTCGGATATTTCCAGCTAAATAAATATTTTGAATTTCAAATTTCCCGCGAATTTTCGACTCGAAATTCATCCGTAGTTCACGTTACACTTCATAGGTGGCGTAACGTATTTAATTTCAATTGAAATAATTTTCCCGTCGGTTCCGGGCCTCGAACCTGCGATGTCCCAATCCATACGAGACGCCAGTGAAGGCGCCCGCGTGCTACCACGAAGCCACGCTCGCTTAGTACAAAACCCGAGTTAAGTTAGACTGTAGAGTAGAGAGAGGTAGAATTATGTGGATTCCCACCCACACTCCCCTTCCCGACGCGCGCCAACCAGCTGCAGCTGGATTTTGTAAGTGGGAGAGGAGAGAGAGAGTAGAGAGAATGACTGCCTAGCGCGTGCCAATAATTTTTAGCAATGTGATTTAAATCAATGAAACATACTCATTTAAAGTTAAATAATTATAATTAGCTAATATGATTATTATATTTAAAAAAAATTATATTATTTAAGTAATAAATTTAACGATAGTTGTTGAGAGATTCAATAGAGGGCAACATGAGATGTCATAAATACTAGTTTAATTGTTTTGGTTTTTTGTTGTCTCTCTGCCTCCTATTGCAAGGTCCAAGGCTTAACGGATGATCGATGATTAGATAGTTTAATCAGGTGTTTAAATGTAACTTAATCCCGGCGATACCATTAATGACAAACGCAATCAACATACTCATGGTTAAATTAAAATTAATTAAATTGAATTGCTCAAAGATAATTATAAAATTAAATCAACAACTCAACTATCTGCTCAACGATAATTAGGCTAGTTTTTAACTTTTTGTCAGTTTTGCTGTTTATTTAAACGTAATTAAACAATGGTTAAATACTGCAGCGTGTATGGGTGTAAATTTCCACGCGACGTTAAATTGTCGAAACAATGGGATATAGCTTTAAAAATGGGTAAACCACACACCAAGTCCATGGTTGTCTACTCCCTTCATTTTAAATTAGAGGATTACCGCCTTCAACCGAAATATGAACATTCAGGTATGTTTTAAGCGTATAATATTAATTTAAAACCAATTATAATAAGAGTTATTATTGTAGATAAGTTAAGTTACCCTCCCAGACTTAGACCCTTGGCTGTTCCTTCCAAAAAATTCCCGTTAAGGAAACATGATCAACAAAAGTTCAAGGCTAGTGGGAGATTGGAAAGACTGAAAAAAAGGAATCAGCTCTCACAATCTCCAACTTTGCATGCAATTGAAACAGCTGAAATAATTGGACCAGCAGACGCAGAAATTCTAGCTGAAAGATTGGGGATTGATGCTGTTCAACAAACTACCGAGGAAACTACACTCTTAAAAATATTGGGTTTTTTTCAGCCCAAAATGTGTTAATTGATAACCCAAAAATGGGTCCGTATTTACCCAGCCCAAAAAATGTTTTTTTTCCAATAACCCAAATGTATGTTGTTAGTTCAACCTAATTGTAGTTAAAAATAGGCAACTTCTTATTTGGGTTCAATTCTACTATAATATTTGGGTTGAATTTGACCAACGTTGGGTTAAAATTGACAGCAAATTTGGTCGTTATTTCGATATAATTTTGGTAAAAACAAACAAGTTGGGTTGTTTGCGACCCCGCGTTGGGTTGTTTGAGACCTCGCGTTGGGTTGTTTGCGACCATAGCCCTAATACTAAATTCTTTCTCAAAAAAAAAAAAATATTTTTCAAATTTCCTCAAGATACTCCCCTTATTCGCGTTGGGTTGTTTGAGACCCCGCGGTGGGTTGTTTGCGACCACGCGTTGGGTTGTTTGCGACCACGCGTTGGGTTGTTTGCGACCACGCGTTGGGCTGTTTGCGACGACGCGCTGGGTTGTTTGCGACGCCGCGGTGGGTTGTTTGCGACGACGCGTTGGGTTGTATGCGACCACGCGTAGGGTTGTTTGGGACCACGCGTAGGGTTGTTTGGGACCACGCGTAGGGTTGTTTGCGACCACGCGTAGGGTTGTTTGCGACGACGCGTAGGGTTGTTTGCGACCACGCGTAGGGTTGTTTGCGACCACGCGCTGGGTTGTTTGGGACCACGCGCTGGGTTGTTTGCGACCACGCGCTAGGTTGTTTGCGACCACGCGCTAGGTTGTTTGCGACCACGCGCTGGGTTGTTTGCGACCACGCGTTTCCTTTTAAAATAATTACTTAACTACTTTTGACAGCCTGAAGTAACCGCGCTGGAGGGCAGAGAGAAAGAGATAAAGGGTTGGGACTTAATTTAACAAGATAAGCTTCCAACCTTCAAGCCCGGTTTGCATACTCTCATTTCATATGTGCTATTTCAAGGAAAGACAAAATTTGCAATTGAAAAATGTACTTCCATATTTATTTAAACCATTCCCTCGTAGAAACTATGACATTACTAACGCCATTCTTATCTTTTCCAAAAAAAGAGTCTTGTATCAACTCCCAAACTCTTTTACATTTTTTCGGGTAATCCAAATCTAGCACATAAAACATTTTGAAGGATGCATCTAGAGCGCTTAATAAGGTAGCACGTGGGTACGATACTTTTTCGACAACTACAAAGCATTGTGTAGGCTTTAAGAAATCTCCAAAGGTTACAATATGCGGGTCAGGCACCTGACATTTTTCCACATATTCTTCAATACTTTTAACATCACCCTGGAAACGGAAACACATTATTTAAATATAAAAATGAGTTCAACACGAAAGACATGGAGAACAAGCATTTGTCTTGTGACGATTAATTCTACACATATGGTCTATACTCTGTCTAAATCGAAATTTAAGGACAGTACTTTCTGTTGAGATTGTGGCCATTTCATGTTATGTAATCACACACTTCAGACTTCCCCTTCCCCTTCCCCTTCCCTCATTTCTTACTGAAACCGAGTAAAGCCCATTAATAAAATATCTGACGCAATGGAATCATTGTTCTCAATGTTTGATTTATATCCATTCTATAATTTAATACTCACATTAACATTAACGATAAAAGCATTCCTCACATCATTCATCGAGGGCTTGACTGTTTTCTTCCCAATTTTGTACGTTAATGATGGTACCAAATACGGCAGTACATAAATGCATGCATTTTCTAAATCTGGAATGACAATCACTCATTCAGAAAAAATCGGTAGAAATCTAATTGTATATGAATATCTTATTGTTCTACTATACAAACCACTATTTTCTTCTTCGGAAAGGAACTTTAGTTCCTTCAAAATATTTACTTTGAGCTCAATAAGAGCGCGAATCTTTATTTTTGGGCAAATGTTTTTCCACTTATTCACAAGGTTACCCGAATTTTCTTTATACATTAACGTAAAATCTTGTTCGATCTGCAATGTAAAACATTTGAGGTAATCTATTACGAATGGAAATATGAAGAGGAAAACAAAATGAATTTTTAATAATCATTTACTTGTAATAATACTTATCTGCATAGAGAAAAATGAAAATATCTCCGAACGATTTTAAGATTTAAAATAGGGTCAGATTTCATCGATTATTAAACGCCGCACCTTTCTCTAAACGAAGTTTTCCTTTAATTAATCGTTCCGAGATATTTCCTGGGTTTTTAACTATGGAGATTGGTCTTGTAAACAGTAAGATAATGAAAAAAAACCAATGTGACTTTCCTCTTTACATTCCCTTTCACGCTTTTAAACTTACCATGCCAGTTTAAACGCGGAAACATGAGAAACATTTCTTCAATTGTTGCAGCTGGATGGCTTTTAATCCAGCTTCGCCTGGGTGCCGCGGTTAACTTCATGAATTCTTTTACTTGATTGAAAGCAGGGTTGGCACTGAACCAACCATACCGGTTTTAACCAGGTGGTTTTAACCGGTTATAACCGTCTGAAAAAATCCGGCTTTTTTGGCTTTTTTTAAAAAAAAATATTTTATTAAAAAAAGCATTTATTCATGGACTGTGATTGCGTTGAATCAATGTCAAGATTATCAAGTGTGACCCTATCATTAGGCGAGTCTAAAATGTTGCTTGAAATTTGTTTCGGTACAATATATTTCTTGGGACATTTCAACAAATGTGCTTTAATACGTTCTGGTCTTGCACTAAGGGACCGTCCATAAACTACGTCACGCAAAAAATTGCATTTTCTGACCCCCCGTCCCCCTGATCTTACTTGGTCACGTTTTACTTCACATGAACAGTATTTACATTTAACCTTAGTTTTTATGTCGATGAGGATGATCCAATCCTTAAAACTTCACTCCAAATAGGATCTTCTTTCCTTCCGCTTGAACTAGTTTTTGGCATCTTTATTTCATTATTTTAATGAATTTAATCTGATATTCCTATGTAAACTTGTGAAGTAATAGTCTAACGCTAAGTAGAAACTTCAAAAATAATCTCAGAAGTTTGTAGCAGACAATTTCTCACTTCGAAAAAGTGCATCACATAAGAAAAATCGGTTGTTTTTATTTTAGCCGGTTATAACCAATAAAAGCCGGTTTTAACCAATAAAAACCACTGGCCTGGCTTTTTTCAAAAAAATCCGGCTTTTTTCCAACCCTGATTGAAAGGCGTCGTATTCACCTTTAACCAATCTGCCATTACTTCTACTTGATCATCATCTTCTTCACAGATAATATCTGAAAATAATTAAGATTGAAGTAAATTTCAGTCCATTGGAAACAAGAAGAAAACCGCACTTACCAGCTACTTTGGCCAAACCCAATGACAAGGGCAGGTCACATTTGCCAATAGTTTGGTCTTCATCTATTGTATTAGCCTTCTTATGCTTTTTTCTTACGTTTCGCAAACGTTCTTCTAAATATCCGGTTGCTGGTCTTTTTAATCCGCGAGAATACCAAATCATCTATCATGAATTCAGTATTTAAAACCGGAAACCTATTATTATGTATTTATAATTAATTACATGGCCCACTCGGTTTTCATTATCCAATTTGGGAAATTCATTTACAATCGACTTGGATAGCTCAGTTTTCAAGTGAGCAGGAGGGCTGTACAAATATTAATACTTTAGTATTTAAAAAAACGTTTTTTAGCTCACTAATGGCCAAATTTATCTATTAAATGAGCTACTGCAATTCTGCATTAGAGTCGTCTTGATTTATTTGATATAGGCCCATTACTTAGATTCGAGAACAGTTGTTTTCCATCAGGGTGGTTAACAACCATTTCCTTCACTTTCTTTGATAAAATATAAATATTTTTTTAAATTTTCATATCTTGACAAATAGAAACTTAATAGCAAAACAATACTAACAAACTTTCCCTGCTGAGACATTTTAGTAATGTCATTTTTATCTCTTGAAATTTCGTCATTTTTATCTTTTGAAATTTCGCCATTTTCATCTTTTGATATTTCGCCATTTTCATCTTTTGATGATCCAACGCTATTATTGTGATCAATTGATTTTTCGTTAAGAGAAGGATCGACTTGAAAATTCCCATCAGCTTCACTTGATGTTTCTTCAGCTGATTTACTTCACGATGTATAAAAAAAAGACAAAAAAAGAAGAAAGAAACAGAAAACAAAATAAACCCCAATGGCTAAATAAAGGGCTTCAGAACTCACATCTGAATACAACGGTACAAACATAATACTATAAGGAAATCGTAAGCCTTCACATCTTATTCATAACAAATTATTTAAAACGGTGAAGAGACAAACGAGGTTCTAATCATATTTACTAATTAAAAATTAATTTCGGGAGTGATTTATTTCTATGATAGATTGCAAAATTCGTCTTAATAAATTCCACTGTAATTACAGATTTGTGTGTGCTACTTCAACTTTTTTTTGTGGGGGGATTACCCAATCATTAAAAATAGCTATATTTGGGCACGATATAAAAGTTGTCGCCATTTTTGAAGCTGCGACAAAGATGTAAAGGGTTATAATCAATTATTTCATGAACTGACTTCAGCACTAAGGTGATGGGATTTTCTTGAACTACTTTATAAGCGTGGTAGTGTCTTTCATATGACAAGGTTTCCAGCAAAGAAACAACAAAACTAAACGCTTGCTGGCCACTTACAATGATATGTTCTATCTTACCAAAACTGGGCATTTCTTCACTTGACAAATTTAAGAGCACTTCATTCTGAGGCGCATAAGTAACACCATTGTGTTTGACCCAGTTGGCACACCCAACGTCCTCGTACATCGATATACCAAGCAACTTTGCGATATCTTTACCCAAGTTTAAATTTGCCACAAGATTATTTTGACATAGTCCAATTTCAGTAGCCCTTTTATCAAATGCCACATTATTTTGACAGTTATACGCAAACATCATTTGATGTCTATAAGCAAGAGATCTGCATATATTCTTGAAATTACAAATGATATGAGCGTATTTCTTAAAGAAATTGTGTTTTGCTTCGAATCTAATCACCCCGACTCTAGTTAATGGTCCTGTCATTTTAATACAGTCTACGTAATGTAGCATTAAATGGTCTTTTGGTTTTAATGTACGCTCTGGGAATAATTCTAAGAAATATTCATGGTGGTCCGTTATTATTTGACCCAAATATGGAAGATGACCTTCAAAGATCACAGGTGAAAAAATAACATCGATGCAATCTATTAGCATGAGAAGTAATTCGTATATATCATGGTCAACAGGTATAAGATCACCAATTAAAATAGGCAAATATCTTAGAAGGCACGACGACTGCGCTGCTGTTTGCCCGGTTGCGCCATCTGGATTTTTAAGCATGTGCTTAGTTATGTGGGAAGGCTTATTTTTAATATCGGGGCCAAACTGGAAAATAGCTATCCTAGAATTTAGTTCTTCCAAATTGATTAGATTTTCTGAAGTTAGTTTGCCTAAAACTAGTTTTAATTCCAATGGTCCCACACCTTCCAAGATGTCATGCATAACATCAGGTACAAAGTTAGAAACTGCATGGAAATGTTTTAAGTCATTGAGCAAGCACTTTCGTTTTAACCCAGTCTCTGATGGGCAATTCCTGGATAAATCTGAATTATAATTGGTGACATTCCTGAGCAAATCACGATCCAACTTTGTTTGTTTACCCATGATACTTTTATGAACTTTGCAAAATCGGCACGAATAATTTGCGGTGAAGCCTTCCACAAAACCCAGTAAAGAGTGTAATCCTAAATTATCCCCAGAAACTTGCGCCAAATAAGGATACACAATTCCGGTAAAAGTTGGGGTCTCAATAAAAACCCCGTTCGATTCAAGGTAACTAAATTCCTTATGAAGTTCGGAGAGAATTAGATCCATTTTATTTTGACTAAGGTAGGATGATTTTGATAAAGCTAACAAGAAAAAATTGTTTAAAGAAGAATTGTATTCCGAAGGAAAAGCTTTAATAGCGTAATAAAACCCGATGACCTTGTGAGTTCCAGTTTTAGACCCAAGAGGATTCGTTACTTCAAATTCATCCGAATAAAGCATGAGTGGAATTAAAACCTTGTCCTTTATACATTGAATACCAGAATATCTCGCCTGTAGCCCATCTTTGAAATTACGCAAGCCCACTGATTCAGAATTTAGGAACTCGTGCATTATCTCAAAATCACCGAGGCTTTCTAAAACCTTTTTTATGGTCTTCCCCATGGGAACTAACTGAAATTCTCTGTTTTTAGTTATCAGAGTGACCTCTCCGGTTTTTCTACTAAATTTTGGCACCTTGTCTTCTCCTCTTGGGAGTCTCTTGGGAGTATCTATATTAAAACATGTATAAAAAGAAATTCCCAAATCGACGATAATATTTGCGATTTGTAAATGCAAATTTTACTTGTATTTAAAATATCGATCATTTCCAAAAAATTCGAATTGGTTCAGTGCCATTTTGGGGTCTCCGCAAATTACAGCGTGTGTAATCTGAAATCTTCAAATGCTGTAAAGATTTGCTGTTGTTGTGGACTTAGTTTAATGTTGTGCATTATAACCTTTAATCGGCGAAAGACCTGCCGTCTTTGTGAACTCTGTGCTTCAGGTCCTATTAACGTTTAAACTCTAAAGATACAGTGTAATGACTTTAATTATTACATTTAGTATCGAACTATACTATTTCTAATATAAACATAAGCCACACTTATTTGTAAATATTTTAATGAACTTATTTAATCCTAATGGCTAAAGTGTGTAATTTTTGGAGTTTCATCCTAATGTGATGAACTTCTCTTTTGATTAATAGTTCCATTGTTTCAGTATTATATAAATTAAATTCTGTAGTTAGTGCTGTTTATTTGGAGCATTCTCGACTGTTCAACAAAGCACCAGAAGTAAAATAAGGGTCTAGAAGGAAAGAGCTCTAGCATTGGTAGTAGATCCTGGCACTAGTGAACAAATTTGAGGATTTTATGCCGCTTCCATCCTGCCTACACTAGAGAGAAAAATTGTTCGAGTTCCAAAAACATTTCCTACCCCCTTCCCCTCAACCAAAAGCCGCGGAACACGGACGCGGGTGCTTGAATCTAGTTCGGCCGTATACCTCCACGAGCGTCTCACGTTTTGGAGGGAGAATTCAGAAACCGCTACCAAAGGGCCAACCGTCGGTTTGTTATCAAGAATATTCACTTTCGCCAAGTGAAGAATTTGGTTACCTCGATACTTCTTGTCCCTTATCTTACTTCTAATAGCACTGATATCACTCCCTTAGACAAAATTCATGGCATTCCCATTCGCAACCTTCACCCCCACCACCCAATAGTGAAAGGGTATGAGAAACACGAAACCAATAGTATTGATTAATTTCCATATCTTTGTAAAGTGCCTAAGAATCAACACAGTAACTAAAGTAATAAAGATCATAGTTTAGAAAAACGCACAATCTACGTTCTTTATTTGATTTACGCCTATTCATTTAGTCGGAAATACAGCCCGAAAAATAAGCATAAGGTGCAGACAAAAGTAAGAAATCTCGTATAGGTAAAAATCATAAAATAGCAGTTTGAACAAACTCAATTGAATCAATGGAAATTTATGCAAAGCATTAAATGCTTGAAACTTACTTCAATTTACCTAGTTCGACGTCCGTTTTGTTTATGCTTGTTTCTGAATCAATAGTGCTCACTCGTCACAGTCAATCTAAGACATATCTCCAGAAGAAAACCACAAATTTCAAATGAAATTGAAATGATTTAGCATGCATGTTGCTAGGCGGATCCCATCTCAAGCAGCTGCGCATTACGGCATTGTAAAATGAGTTGGCGTATAACAGTAAAAACCATATAAATATTTTATGCGCTTGCGCTCGGCTTTCACTTTCAATTAATTGCGTGAAATGATACAGGTGGTTTTGGAATCGATAATCACTTGACCCAATTGGATAACATGTTACCAGCGTTTCCCAGGCTAGATTTACTATTAACAGTATATACTGTATTTAGGAATAGAAATGGTATTTCTCTTGGCACAAGTTGGCCTTCCAATTGCGTGTTCAAACCTACTTTACCAAAGCTAAAAATAGTGTGATCTATCAAATTCAAAACACGAAAAGCTAAAGCCTGCTCATGCAATACGCTAACTGTTCTTTCAGTTGTTTATACAATTTACAACCTTTTTATGTACCTTTTCCTTAAGTTGTACTTCTTGTCTTTCAAATCTATGAACGATAATAATTGAGCAGAATAGAAATAAGATTTTGTACTCGCCTTTGAATGCAATTTTGGCATCGGGTATTTCTAGACTCGTTCCATGGAATTACTACATGGCGGATGGATTCAACGGAAATTCCCAGTGCTACGAAATATGAGCATGCCCAGTAGAGCTCTATCTGACCGAAGATAATCTTGATAAAAGTATCGCCCCTACAAAACACATTGTATATCTCTTTGACAAATTTATTCTGAAGTGTTTGGGAATAAAGATTTTTAACTACGATTAAACTAGGTGCTATTCGAAAACAAATTGAATAAACCAATTTTTAAAAAGAAACCGTAAATTCTTCTGTAATCCTGATCAATTTTGAAACAGGCGAATAATATTCAAATTCTCGAATATTCGCCCTCCCATTTGAGCGATCCAGCGAGGAAGAACAAAACAATTCTTTCCCGCTCGGCCAAATTAGTCGAATCAAATTCATAGTAATATTAAAATCACTTGAAGTTAAAGGATCGTTTCAAATATTCCTGCATAATTTGGTAACGTGACACGCCGTCCTACATGTCCCAAGTTTCCTGATAAAAAAATTCGAAGATTAATCGCCATCGTAAAAAATCATTCTCCGAATGTTTATAAACTCACTGCAATTGTTGTCGCATTAATTGCAGTTTCTTGGTTACACCTACATTAGTTAATGCATTTTCAATTGGACGATAACATTTTCGATTTGACATTGTCATTTCTACCTGTATTTAAAATATCGATCATGTCCAAGAAATTCAAATTGGGTCTTAGCCATTTTAAGGTACGCGTAAATCTCAGCGTGCACCAATCAAAACCTTCGAAGTCTGTAAAGAGTTGCTGAGAGATTTTTCATTTCTAATAAGTAACATGTAACAGCGAAAAAGAGAGTAATTAATTCTAGTGAAGTAGTAAATCCAGTGGCGTCGCTAGGCCTTTTTGGGGACTATAGCCCCCCTAGTAATCTGTAAACCCTACCAAAATATTGCTAGTACTCGTAGTAGGGATGCCAACTTCCCAGAAAAAAACCGGTTTTCGGTTAACCGATTAATTTAAATGGCCGGTTTAACCGATTCCAAAAAATGGACAAAAAAACGGCTTTTCCAAAAACCGGTTTTATCCGGTCCTTTATGATAAATGTTCAAAAATGCGATACTCCAACGTAAACTCAAAGACCAAATATTAGTACCAATAGGTGTTAAGTAATGCCGTTTTCCATTGGCATTCTAGATTAGGCCAATGAAAAATTACACGATAGATGGAGTAATTTTCTTGGAGTGAGAACAAAAGTTCTGTTAAAATTGCATTATACCAGAAGTATATAATACTTCTCTTCGAGAGAAGTATACCACAAAGCGGGGTAAGTGTAACGTCACTCTTCCCAACATCGGAACATTTAGAGCAAGGTTACTAAACCGAATCACATACACGATAAATAGTTACCTCATCCTTACTCTATTAGCGTTTAAATATTTGGCAAGACGCGCTTGTGGATTTTGTCCCACGTCAAGACGAGGTTTGTGGGATGATTGCTGGGGATTTAGTGCCAAACAACGATAGAATTCACTTTACAGTGCGATGCCCATTTGTAGTTTGATGAGTGGGAAAGCAAACTAAAAGGGTGAGCCTGGGAAGAATGACGTTACATAACTAAAGCATTAAGAGAATACAGAGTGTCATCCTTCTTCTATTATCCCCTTCTGATTATACGCATCTATGTCTTCTTTGACATTGCTCCGTGGTGGTATATTGTTGGCAGCCAACCGAAGCTAAGTAACATTAAGTGACGAAAATGGAAAACATTTCATTGTGTGAATTAAAAAAAGCGATACGGTTTTCATTTTGAAAAACCGATTAAAACCAAAGAATTAAAAAACCGTTGCTCCGGAATTGAAAAAAACCGGTTTTCTGTCAAACCGGGCGGTTTTTGACATCCCTACCTCGTAGCCCCCTGAAATTCTTGTTAAATGTGGACAGACGAACGGGCTTACCCTATTAGCTATCCAGTATGATATGTCGAAGTTGTTTCCCCGCGGCGATGAACTTTATAACTCTCTTTTTACCTCTCCGTGTGACGTAGTCCAGGAGAGGTTCTGTAACGGCCGTGTCTGTCTGTCTGTCTGTCTGTCTGTGTGTGTGTGTGTGTGTGTGTGTGTCTGTGTGTCTGTGTGTCTGTCTGTCAGACCCCACGTGACCGCGTTCGCAGTTTGCCTATCGGAGCAAACGTGTTCCCAATTTCCGGACTGCATTGACAGTTCACGGAAATTTGGGTTTGTCTCCTCTGGCTATTCTACTTGAGTTCCAACACCACCAGCTTTGGTTTTCGTCCACTCCACATGGACACTAGTCTGTACGTGCTTGCTTCCAAGCACCACCAACTTTTGTTCTTCGTCAATTTTACCTTGACTCCAGCTTCTATGCACCACCATCTTCTGTTCTTCGTCAATTCCACATTGACACCAGCTTCTATGCACTACCATCTTCTGTTCTTCGTCAATTCCACATTGACACCAGCTTCTATGCACCACTATCTTCTGTTCTTCGTTAATTCCACATTGACACCAGCTTCTATGCACCACCATCTTCAGGTCTTTGTCCATTCCACATGGACGCCAGTCAGTCCATTCTGGCTTCTCTTCCTTCGTCATCGTTTGGTTTCAAGATATACGCGGCGAGCGGCTAGGGTTACGAGAAACGTCTAGCCTCCCAATGGCAGGGCTTCCACCAAAGGTTCACGCGAATGCGTTTTTATCTATTATTATAATGGAAACGGATCGTATATATACCCCAAAATTTGAAGAAAGCGGGCAAGAAGGGTACCCTTCACTTTAAACGTCAATATTAGCAAAGTTTGGAAAGATATTATGAACAACTTTATTTTAAACGATTTAACTATTTTTAAAGTTATTTACTGGTGATTAAAATAATTAATATCATTTATATTTAATTAATTATTTAAGATAAACTTATTTCTACGTACTGACACAAGTGAGAGTTAATATAGAACGAGTAATGAAGATTGCATCTGAATCGAAACACTACACGCATATCAAAGTTGATATAAAGCGAGTTGGATGAAAAGATCTCTTACAAAACGATAGCATTTTCTTTTTGCAGAATATTAAATGGAAATACTTAAATATTTTTCGGCATTACGATTCATTTAGTAGTTGTGTAGTTATAAAGCTCTGTTTCATCTCAATATTCCAAGAACATCTTTTGATATTAACATTTAAAATTTGGTGTTTACTTTTTAATTCATCTTTACTACATTTATATATAGTGTAAACGTAACTTTTAGCTTCATTAAATAATAAGGATGTTAATACTTCATCTCTCCATACGTGTTGAAACGACTGGATTTATGAGATAAGAATTGACCTTGTTTCATGTCCTCTTATAGGAGGTCTTAACGATTCAGAGTGAGCCGAAAGTTAAATACACATTTAAGTGATAAATATTAGGTCCTCATTAGAATTATTGAGGATACGCAGGAAATTATTAAACGCTTTAGACTTTACAAATGATCATGGCAATATCTCGCCGATTAGAACTATATATTTCCGGTTTGTCTCATTGGCTGGCGGATCTGTGTTTGGAAAGTAAATCCGTCTCGGCTCGGAGAGGTTTATTTTGGTTTCCCAACTTGTTCTATGCTAAAGAGGGTTCGGTTTTATAGTGGAAGGGGGCTTTTTCCGGTCCCTTTAGAGATACAGTGTTCATTTCCAGCCAATAGTTTTTTCTCTCTCAATTGGGCAAATTTTGGAGTACGAGTCGCACCTAAACCGGAGATCTGAGAAAAATTACCGCGAGGTAGCGAATGTGTCGCCCTTCTTCAGTATTGCTACACAAGAGAGGGGAGTCCCAAACCCCGGTTTTGGTTACTTCCTAGGCTAATTCCTTTTCGCGGTTTTCTTGAGGTTGGTCGGACTCTCGTTACCAAAGCAGGCTCTAATGTCTCCCTTCTCTCTTATTCCCTTCTGGTGATAGTAAACCTTTAAACGTAATCATTTATTATCTAACAAATGAGTGATTATTTGAATTCAATTTAACAATATCTGAATATTTTATTCCGTGATAATTTTCTCCAACTCCACTCATTTGTGAGTGACAGTCTGTAAAAGTCTTAATTTGGATATAAATAATGAGGTATACTAAAGGGCATTCTCCCACTGCCATCTATGGTTTTTTTAATTTTGAAACTCTGGGCTCTTTATCGATTATGTAATATAATGTGAAACGTCAGTACGTTTGATAACATCATACTTACAAATAGTTGATACTTTCAAGTATGTCTCGAGGGACATGTTTGTTTATGAAATAGTGATAATATCTTTGTTCGTAAGATTCTTTTCCAATGTAAATTTTGCTTCTTGTTTCCACCAACTTGGGTTGAATTCGATTTAAAAATGTTGTTAAAATGTGTTTCTTATCTTGAAAAAGCGCAGACGCTCCAAGGAGAAAAGTGTCTTCAATTTCAGAGGGCAAATTTGAAAAATTGTAAATGAACCCATTTTGATTAATCTTTTTCTGAAGTTTGGCGCTAAGAGACGAGTTTCTCTGAAACGTTGCAAGATGTTATAATTTTCAGTTTAGATGGTTGAACGGTGACAATCGATTCGTAATATACTTGCTAGTGGGAGGGAAAAAAGGGGCGGGTGACTTTCTAATTCGTAACAGAATATATACCTGGACAACCGATTTATATGTATAGGCATAACCACCGCTTATTTTTTGAGTTATTGGGTCTAGTATACATCTCCAAGTAAAAGTTTTCCAAGAGTGAGGTTGAAAAAGAACCGAAAATATTACGATGAGCATGAAAATCGAGGGCGTTACCTTCATCGGCAAGTGAATAGGATAATTGTCCGGCATCATTAAGGTAATGTCTTTCTGCTCACAAAGATCGTCAATGCTATTTATGTATTTTGTGTTTGATAAGAGCAGTTCTGATTTCGAAGCACCCGAAAAGCATCTGGACAAAACACTACACCCGAGTAACCATCCACACAGCAAGAACCTCGGTGATTTCGAATTGAAGTACTCGAAACTGTTTCCTAGGAAATCCGATAAATATTGCCAAACATATTGATTGAAGTTAATGGTTAAAGGAAGTATCCATCCTAGAAAAAGGGAATTAAATGTGAAATAACTTTATTTGTGAAACGTAAAAATAAACTCTTTAATTTAAAAGTCAACTCTTCACGTTTCGCCTTTAAAGCATGCATATATTTTAATTCTGTAACCTTTTGCTAATGATGAGGATGTAGCCAAAGATGATACCATAGACATGAAGAGCAATGCCGTAGCGATCAGGCACCACGTGGGCGTATCTAAACCATTCACGGATAAACGTGTTTCCGGCTCATTAACGGTGTTGAAGCACGTTGTAATGCGATTATCACCCATTAGGATGGTTGGAGGAACGTGAAAAAGGAAAACGTCTTCGGGTTCTAATGAATAACTTAAGACAGCCATATCAATAAACCTGTAAACATTAACACAAACGTTACGAATGTAAAGGAGGAAATACAAAACCGGGATTTGCAATGATAAAAGATTACTTTTCAGTACTCTTTCGTCGTTTTTGATAATTCTTTAGATTAGTATTGTTATAATCCCCCGGTATATTATTTTTTCATAAAGGTAAAATTCGTCCTCGTTGAAAAATAATTAAGGTACGGTTATTGATGGGCATGTTGAATTAATATTTAGGGATGGTATGATTATATTTTGTAACCTTAAACGGAATGGAGACTTTTTCTTTAATCATCATGAGTTCACTCGAGGTGTTAAATTACGATGTGGGTAAATGAATGATCAAAAACATCAGAAAGCATTTCATTTACTAACCTGTTCCCGTGTTGCGATAGCAAGCGTATGACCCAATTTATTACTTTGATAACCATGGTTCTTCAAAAGAGTTTCCGAGATGTTTAAAAGTGGTATATATTTTAATCTAATGGAAAAAGAAAAGCTGATAATGTTGAATTCGTAAATAGTTTTTGATTTCATCAGCCTACGCACAATATAATTTCACTATACTAAACTACTTACGATACGTTCCGAATATTGTTAAGAATATAAGCCGGGAGAAAATTCGTGAACGGATACCAGATAGTAATAAGTCCTTTTACAATATATTGTCCAAAGACATTGGATTCCTGTATGTATTTAAGTCATGAACATTTTTAGGATTATTTACATTAGTGAAGATATCTATAATCTCGTATAGGGTAGTTTTCGTACTTACAAGTATTGTTCCAAGCTTAAATTCTCGTGCTTTATTTTCTTCAGACATCTTGGGTTTATGTAACAACGCCCTAAACACCAACTAAATTTCAGAGTGATACAAGCTTAAACACTAAATTCCTATAAGGGTCTTGAAGCGATCTGAAAATTAAAATATGGTCTTAATATTTTATAGAATATTTTGGTCGGGACTCCTATGGAGTTCTTGCCTTATACCTTCAAAATATTTTATTCGAATGTAGAGACCCGTTTTAATTTGAGAAGTATTGAAGTTTTCGTACAAATATCATTCCGTATAATTCAAAATGCCCTATGTAAACGTGGCTGAAGTGTGTTATATGAAACGTTAATTATCATAAATCATCAGTATTCTGATTGCTTTGGCCTCTTAAGAACCTTTCCTCTAATGACTTTCATTTCATAGACTAATTGTAAATATGAAAAGGTAGATCTTCTGTTGAAGAAATGAAAGGGTTTCGTCACATGTGTTATGCAAAATTGGTGCTTGTCATCAGCTTGTTTGCCCAAAACAATTTATATTGCTGAGCTTCCAATTATCTTATTATCCTGTTCTGAGACTTTCGCTTTATGAATATTTTCCTGAAATATCTAAATAATACTTGTGGAAGTCCAGGAAATGCTTTCTCGTTATGCTGACCTTCTATTCGTGCTTAGTCTATGACAACACTGTAAGTCGATGCAACACGCACATAAACACTATCAAGTCGAAGAGATTTTAAACTCACGGCGACGTTAAAAATTTCCATATCGTTCTATTAAAGGACATTGATACAATTTGTGCAAGATGTGCCTAGCATTTTTGAAGCATATATTGCGATTTCAAGAAAGACCGAGTGCTACTAAAAGGTATATATATGTGTAAGTTTTCTGCAAATATGTTTTTCATTATAAAATGTTTAAGTAATATATTAAAATTTGAAAGGTTTCTCCACTCTGTCCTTTAAAACCTGTAGGTAAAGCTACCGTGGGGTAGTGGTCCATTAAAGTAAAAACAGTCTAGGGGAAAATAATTAGGATTGCAGAGGGAGAATCGTTGCCATTGGGTGTAGGTTTAATAAAAGTAGACATATGTAGAATCGTTTAGACAGTATTTAATTATTTAACGTAAAGTTAATTAAACAACTGGCTACTCATCAACTTTCTAGTTACATACGTAAAAACCCATGGTGCACCTCATGGGGCTATTTAATAACTTAAAGTTATAACTGGTACCCTTCTTAACGAATCGTTCACACTCACCGCGTATAGCGTCCATCTTGCGAATTGAAGATTCTCTTCGGAGGGTGCGTTGTTATCGCGGGAGTGACCGGCTGACCGTACTTAAAACTTTTCTTTTTAAAGTCACGTCTCGTGAGCGTTTTACATGAGGTCGAGAAAGGTCCTCTTCTGGCTGCAGCTACTAGTCAACTCTTCTACTCTTTCTGTTCTTGAAATTTCGGTGTCTCGACCCTACAGGGCCGAGCACACACACGGCTGAGCAATTATGTCCCAACAACTGGCAAATTGTTATTTATGGGACACTCTGGCGTCCAGGTATCCGTGCGCCCATTTTCGGGTACCAGCTTAAAGGGGTTACGGGTTACCAGCAGTAAGAGAAAAGGTTCCTCTCTGTCGCGCCGCCTAAGGTGTGGTCCACGCAGAGAGGGAACGGACAACAATATAGTATATAGTTGATGAGAGCCATAGATAAAAATCTGTTTTAAGAATATGCATGAGAAAGTTTTTGGAAAAGTAATTCATGGCATGGGAACCAAACTTTTAGAACTAAAACTGTTATAAAATATTGAATTGAATTAGATAGTATTGTTTTTACCTGACTAAATCGAGTTTAAAATGCTAAATATTCCACACGAAAATTTTCCATCGAAACCTGGTCCATTTTCGGAAGTGCAAATCTTCGTCGTCATTTAGACTGGGAAATGCGTGTCTAATTTAAAAGAAAAATGTCCATCAGTATGTGTTAGTCCATGGTTATACTTAAAATTGGAAAGAATTTGTGTTTGCACTTTTTACAAAACATGAAAGTGAGGTTTACAGAGGAGCGTGCAATGATTCTACATTGCCTAGGTCAACACGCTTCTTCTAATTACCATTTTAATGAGTTTCCAACGGATTTGGATGTCGTATTTTCCCTGTGACTCTGCCCTTTCGAGAACATTTGCACCACAAGAAAAATTAGGTGTACGATTCTGCACTGTTAAAAAATGTTGTCCAAAATTGGATGTAAATGGATCCAAACGGCTGACTCTGAGACAGCACAGTTTTTTGTCTATTTATAGATAACGTAATTTGTGTCCAAAAAGGGACGGTCAAATGATAATCCAGATTTGGAGTCTAATCCAAAATTTTATCCAGAATCATCTATTAAGGGATCAATTATTACCCAGAAATGGTCAGGATGTTATCCAATTTTTACGCAAGTGGGCAAAAATGTACTAGTATCCTCTCAATATTGGACTAATATCAAGCCAATATTGTTCTAAATTCAAGACAAGATTGGACAAATTTCTAAACGATATTGGACTAATATCAAGCTCATATTGGACAAATATCGATCCCATATTGGTGTAATACCTAACATACACTGGACAAATGGCGAACAATATTGGGCTCATATGAAGCCTATATGGATGCTATATTCTTTACTTCACCGAGTGATGTATGCTATGGAGAGGTTCTGTTCTCGACGTATCCATCTGTCTTTGTGTGTGCCTGTCTGTCTGTTGTTACACCCCAAGGGATTGCTTTCGCAGTTTCCTAATCTGAACGAAATGTTCTCAATTTCACAGTTCAAGTGTTCAAAATACACAGTTAACGGAATTGTGGAAGTTTGGAAAACTGTACAACCGCAAGTACACTGACCACTATTCTCTTTTCAGTCATCGCCAATCTAACTACACCATTTTCTGGTCTTTTAGATACTCGCGAAAGAGGCATATTCTAGGAGTCAAACGTCATTAATAGCTAGGTTCAAATGATAATAGGGAATACCTCTCTTAAAATGATACAACTAAAAGAATGATAAGTAACTCTCGATAAAATAAATAATATCAAATAATTTTAATAAAATATTTGAGAAAACCTATCTTAACCAAAAAATCTGAAGTCAAAGTTATAGGACGAGAAAGGAAGATTGGGTCACTGGTGTGAATGCCCGACCCCTCGCTTCTCGTTCATTGCCATTTTTAACTCAGTAGGACCCAAAGAACAAACCCTTTGATTCATGGCAGACGTTTCAGAAACACCCGTTACATGTTTTGTGTAAAAGTGTAAGTTTATTTGTCATGAATAATTTTACATTTGCTAGTGCAAATTTTTAACCGTTTTTTCTCTACTCGTCTTCTCAATAATTTCGGTAGAAAAAGTTTAAAGAAACGTTATTCAGGCTAACATTTGTGATAAGCTCAAGAGTAATTCGACAATAGAACATCTATTGCGGTAAACTTTCGACAATATTTGCGTTAAAAACTGAACATTTACATGGAGTTAGTTTTTTTAAAACGTTATTCAAACAATTGAAGAATATTTTCGCATTCGAATAACATAAGTCTGTGAATTTGACGCTATGTATGAAATGCTTGGACATTAAAATTGTAACGGTATATGGGTTCAACATTTTATTGTGATAAAAATATGTTCAATATATTATTGAATAAATTATGTGGCTTTTAATCAGTATGTATGTTTTTCCAATAAAGTTTTATAGTTTATTCTAAATATTGGGTATTCACAATCATGATACAAAGGTTTTGGGGATAATCTGTAAGATAATGAATTTCATAGATTCCCCAATTTATTTTGTGCAAAACATTGAACCTGTAGAGGCCGCATTGTTACTCACAATACCATCGAATTTTAAGTTCAGTATTTTATCATTGTAATTAACAACATTATTTAAAGGAAATATCTCATTCAGAAACGTAGAATATACTGTAAATATCCAATGACATTTAGAAAGTCTCTTGAACAAACTCAATTTGAACGTTTATCAATGAAATTGTTGTATATTTTATGTTTTGAGTAAAACCAGAAGTCCATTAAATTAGCCAAGGAAGTAAACAATTACAATAGCTGGTATAGCGTACGTCTCTGCTGGGGTAAGAAGTCCTTCTAACTCCATGGATAGGGGGTTAAAATTTTCCCCCTTTCCTAACACTGTTAGAAATCTCGAGCTCCTCTCTAGGAAGTCTTTCTTGACGTGAGTGGGGCGTGACTTCTTCAGCCCATGAACGCTGGGTAGATTGTTTGCTTTATAAAAAAAGGAACGGCCAAGGTCGTTAAGTAGTTTTTTAACCACATCGTAGTATACGATGAGGCTCTTAGTTTGACCCGAGCCGTAGTAGTAGTAGTAGTAGTACTTGTGGCCGGAGTTTTTGCTTTCGTTATCGTTATTTTTTAGCTTAAAAGAAACTCCACATTAACACAACCCACCCATAGGGGTAACTGGGCTCGGTTAGAGATTTAATATTAATTAAAAAAAATTCGAATCGCAGCCGGGAATCGAATCCGAATCGCTCACGCAGTAGACAGACATTCTACCACTGAGCCATAGAGGCTTGATAGATTCCCCGAGTTTTTATCCTTATATGTTATCTCTAAAATGTGGGGGTGATGAGGGGTGGGGTAACTCTTAATCTGTGGGGTCGGATACTTTTGGATTTTTATCTGTGGGGTCGGATAGTTTTGAATTTGTATGTTTGGGGTTTTTATATTTATTTTCTTTTCATTTATGTGCTAATTAAATAGATAACGATTTCCCCGTTTCATACCACGCTCCTCATGTGTTTTGTTCTCGTTCGGTAGCTCGATATCGCCATCTATGTTGTGTTTGACTGGAACGTTTTGGCGGTTAATTCAAAAATGGGTTTAGACAGAGCTAACATAGTGTTAAATGAGCGTTACGCGTTTAATCATTTTAGCATTGCTAAAGGTAATTCGAAGGGATAATCACTATAACTAAACTTTTTCAAACGTTTATGGGCATAAGTCCTTGTTAGAAATTTATAAGATGCGAAAAGAGTGCATCAGCATAAGTCTATGTTGTAAACTCATCGAGGGGATTAACACTAAAACTACCTGTTCTTCGATTCGCCGGAGTATTAGAATTACAGAATAAGTAAATTTATACGGTTATAATTTTATCGCTGTTTAGAGTAGGGCATCGAGGGGCTATTCACTCTGATTATATGCACGGTAAATCATTTAAGCATTGAAAGCGCTTTTCACTCATTAGGGTAAAGTATAGAGGGGTTATCCACTCATTAGGGTGGGGTATAAAGGGGCTATTCACTCGTACGATGTGGCTACTATTACGAGCCCTTGGGCCGTCTTGTTTCAATAGGTTTATGAAGAGTCATAAAAAACTGAATGACCTTGACTGTTCCAAAATTCACACCCCCATCCCTTCTCCTATGCTAAAGAGGGCTCGGTTTTACAGTGGAAGGCGGCGATTCGGCCAATAGTTTTTTTCTCTTTCGATAGGGCAAATTTTGGCGTACGAGTCGCACCTAAACCGGAGATCTGAGAAACATTACCGCGAGGTAGCGAATGTGTCGCCCTTCTTCAGTATTGCTACACAAGAGAGGGGAGTCCCAAACCGCGCTTTTGGTTACTTCCTTGGCTAATTTAATGGACTTCTGGTAAAACAGTTCATTGAACAGTTAACAACTATTTATCTTCATCAAAATATCTGAGACAAACCCTACTTTAACAAAGCTACGATTACAAACATTTCATTATTGCTGTTTCTTATATTTGATGTTTATTTTCTTTAATGTAAAACAGTTTATTCAAAAAACTTTGAATGTATTAAACGTGTAGAAAGACTTTAATGAAGTTTAAGTGCCAAAATCTCATTTGAGCAAATATAACTTCGTATTTGAACATTTTTGAAATATTTATGGTTCTACACAGTTGTTTTAAATTACGATTTGAATTTTATGAATGTGCCCTACTTAATTTGGGCGTCAATTTAAGCGTGTATGGGTCCCATAAAATTCGGTTTATTAGATCATTTTGTCATTGGTTATCAACTTTAAATAGAGATAAATTGAAATGGAAAATTTATAATAATCTTCGAAACTGTGATAGACAAGATGAAGTTCTGTCTCGTTCGCTTGATAAGATCCAATTGAAAAACAAGATGGCCCTGGCCATATTATGCTTTGCGTGCCCTCTATTGGCTAGAACTGCTATGATTCCGGCAAATATTTTTGGCGCTATTCTCTTTTTCTTTATCAAATATCCTTTCGATTATGAACAAAATCAATTTAGTATGACTTTGGTTTAATATAAACATCACTGATCATTTTGACCTTAAAATATATTCTTTAACAAAAACAGTTACAGTTGTTTTCATATTATACAAACTTTTTTTGAATTAGTATTCACAATAAAATCTTTCTAGTGCGGTTTGATAAACTTAATGATAGTTTCGACAAAGCACTTTCAACGGTTATTTTCAGTTACAATTTTTATAAACAAACATGATAATTTGTAGATTAAATTATAAGCATTATTATTTGCAACAAAATCGTTCTATTAACGTCTGATTACTCAAATAACCCTTAATAATAAATTGTACCAGGCAGTTTGTAAGGTTCTTAGTTTAAATTTGCCTGAAAGCGTTCTTAATAATTTATTTAACTATCTGTTGATAAATAATATCCAATGCCAAAATTGTAAATTCAGTATTCAATCCACAATACATTTAGGTCTAATGGTCAAAATGTAATGAAACTTTAATGAGAGATGTGCTACAATCTATTATATCTAAAAATGGTTAAAAACCTTCAAATTAACTAGCTTTGTCAAAATAATAAATTAGTACTTTCAGGCCCTTTCCAAGATTAAACATATCGCTTACACATGGCACTAAAAATCCTGTAACTAAACCAAATTACAGGCCATCTGGGAGCACGACAGTGCTCCCAGCCAAGTCGAGCACTGACATCCTTTTCTTGAAGCAACTCGCGACACTTTTAAGCCCACTGTAACTTCGTGATGTGTATAGGTAAAAGTCTGAAATTTTGCCTGCCGCGAGGACTGTCAATCGTAGCTATAGTTTCGAAATTTCAAGTTCCTACCCTATATACTTTTCGAAATATTGCAGGTGAAATTTACCTTATTTTGTCACTCACTCACTCACTCACCGATCATCAAAATTCTAAGGTACTTCTAGAGGAGATAGAAACTTGAAATTCATGATTTAGTTTTCATTTATTTTATGAAGCACAGAAAAATTAAAACATACCCAAATCTTTATAAAATTGCTCTTTAGTTCTTGATATTAAAACTAGATGGCGCTGTCGTTTTTTCAATAGAAATAATGTGGGTTCTTGATGAAAGGACGTAACGGTCCAAAGTTAACCGAAAGTTAGATACATATTAAAGCTAACAGCAGTAGTAGTTTAAAAGAAATGTGTCGTAACTGATGCTACATTCCTATATTAGGATATACCGTACAATCGTTTCGGCATATTCTCTGAAGGTCGAAAGGGGTAAATCAGCGTAAGTATGGACAAACGTTAGCAATTATATTGGCAAACGAAGTATAGAGGGTCTTGTTTTAATTTAACTACCGAAATAAAACGAGAGGGTCTACAAAAAATAGTGAGATCCTATCAAAAACATTAACATGTACAAAAATGGGCCAAGCCTCGCCTCGTGCCCTCTCCGCCGTAAAACGTTCTGAGATCCCATGTAGAGCCAAGTCTGTCATCTTCTTCTCATTCAATCGCCAATTGAACAATTATGTTATAAATTAAGTCCTTTTCCTAATTAATAACCATTATTCTTTGACTCTATCATTATTATACATCTTAGTTCGTATCAACGTTCTTATAAACGTAAACATAGGGTTATGCATAACTCACCATATAAACTTGTTTGTACATAAGGTTATGCATAACTCACCATATAAACTTCTTTGTACATAGGGTTATGCATAACTTTTCTTATAAATTTGTACGACCATAAACGATTTAGTGAATATCCCTTCAATTATTTTAAAATCGGCAACGATTTAGTGAATATTTCCTCGACTTCCTTTTAACATTATCTAATTGCGATTGGGAAGTCACGATATTTACAGCTAATTAAGCTAAATTAGCGATTACAGCTAATTAAGCTAGATTACCGATGGAGGGTAATTAAGCTAGATTACCGATGGCGGGTAATTAAGCTAGATTACCGATGGCGGGTAATTAAGCTAGATTACCGATGGCGGGTAATTAAGCTAGATTACCGATGGCGGGTAATTAAGCTAGATTACCGATGGCGGGTAATTAAGCTAGATTACCGGTGGCGGGTAATTAAGCTAGATTACCGATGGCGGGTAATTAAGCTAGATTACCGATGGCGGGTAATTAGGCTACATTACCGATGGAGGGTAATTAAGCTAGATTACCGATGGCGGGTAATTAAGCTAGATTACCGATGGCGGGTAATTAAGCTAGATTACCGATGGCGGGTAATTAAGCTAGATTACCGATGGCGGGTAATTAAGCTAGATTACCGGTGGCGGGTAATTAAGCTAGATTACCGATGGCGGGTAATTAAGCTAGATTACCGATGGCGGGTAATTAGGCTACATTACCGATGGCGGGTAATTAAGCTAGATTACCGATGGCGGGTAATTAAGCTAGATTACCGATGGCGGGTAATAACGCTAGATTACCGATGGCGGGTAATTAAGCTAGATTACCGATGGCGGGTAATTAAGCTAGATTACCGATGGAGGGTAATTAAGCAAGATTTCCGATGGCGGGTAATTAAGCTAGATTACCGATGGCGGGTAATTAAGCTAGATTACCGATGGCGGGTAATAAAGCTAGATTACCGATGGCGGTTAATTAAGCTAGATTACCGGTGGCGGGTAATTAAGCTAGATTACCGATGGCGGGTAATAAAGCTAGATTACCGATGGCGGGTAATTAAGCTAGATTACCGATGGCGGATAATTAAGCTAGATTACCGATGGCGGATAATTAAGCTAGATTACCGATGGAGGGTAATTAAGCAAGATTTCCGATGGCAGGTAATTAAGCTAGATTACCGATTACAGCTAATTAAGCTAAATTAGCGATTACAGCTATTTAAGCTAAATTAGCGATTACAGCTAATTAAGCTAAATTAGCGATTACAGCTAATTAAGCTAGATTACCGATGGCGGGTAATTAAGCTAGATAGCCGATGGCGGGTAATTAAGCTAGATTACCGATGGCGGATAATTAAGCTAGATTACCGATGGCGGGTAATTAAGCTAGATTACCGATGGAGGGTAATTAAGCTAGATTACCGATGGCGGGTAATTAAGCTAGATTGCCGATGGCGGGTAATTAAGCTAGATTACCGATGGCGGGTAATTAAGCTAGATTACCGATGGCGGGTAATTAAGCTAGATTACCGATGGCGGGTAATAAAGCTAGATTACCGATGGCGGTTAATTAAGCTAGATTACCGATGGCGGGTAATTAAGCTAGATTACCGATGGCGGGTAATTAAGCTAGATTACCGATGGCGGGTAATAAAGCTAGATTACCGATGGCGGTTAATTAAGCTAGATTACCGGTGGCGGGTAATTAAGCTAGATTACCGGTGGCGGGTAATTAAGCTAGATTACCGATGGCGGGTAATAACGCTAGATTACCGATGGCGGGTAGTTAAGCTAGATTACCGATGTCTGGTAATTAAGCTAGATTACCGATGGCGGGTAATTAAGCTAGATTACCGATGGCGGGTAATAAAGCTAGATTACCGATGGCGGTTAATTAAGCTAGATTACCGGTGGCGGGTAATTAAGCTAGATTACCGATGGCGGGTAATAACGCTAGATTACCGATGGCGGGTAATTAAGCTAGATTACCGATGTCTGGTAATTAAGCTAGATTACCGATGGCGGGTAATTAAGCTAGATTACCGATGGAGGGTAATTAAGCAAGATTTCCGATGGCAGGTAATTAAGCTAGATTACCGATTACAGCTAATTAAGCTAAATTAGCGATTACAGCTATTTAAGCTAAATTAGCGATTACAGCTAATTAAGCTAAATTAGCGATTACAGCTAATTAAGCTAGATAGCCGATGGCGGGTAATTAAGCTAGATTACCGATGGCGGATAATTAAGCTAGATTACCGATGGCGGATAATTAAGCTAGATTACCGATGGCGGGTAATTAAGCTAGATTACCGATGGCGGGTAATTAAGCTAGATTACCGATGGCGGGTAATTAAGCTAGATTACCGATGGCGGGTAATTAAGCTAGATTACCGATGGCGGGTAATTAAGCTAGATTACCGTTGGCGGGTAATTAAGCTAGATTACCGATGGCGGGTAATAAAGCTAGATTACCGATGGCGGGTAATAAAGCTAGATTACCGATGGCGGTTAATTAAGCTAGATTACCGGTGGCGGGTAATTAAGCTAGATTACCGGTTGCGGGTAATTAAGCTAGATTACCGGTTGCGGGTAATTAAGCTAGATTACCGATGTCTGGTAATTAAGCTAGATTACCGATGGCGGGTAATTAAGCTAGATTACCGATGGCGGGTAATTAAGCTAGATTACCGTTGGCGGGTAATTAAGCTAGATTACCGATGGCGGGTAATTAAGCTAGATTACCGATGGCGGGTAATAAAGCTAGATTACCGATGGCGGTTAATTAAGCTAGATTACCGGTGGCGGGTAATTAAGCTAGATTACCGGTGGCGGGTAATTAAGCTAGATTACCGATGGCGGGTAATTAAGCTAGATTACCGATGGAGGGTAATTAAGCAAGATTTCCGATGGCGGGTAATTAAGCTAGATTACCGATGTCTGGTAATTAAGCTAGATTACCGATGGCGATTAATTAAGCTAGATTACCGATGGAGGGTAATTAAGCAAGATTTCCGATGGCGGGTAATTAAGCTAGATTACCGATTACAGCTAATTAAGCTAAATTAGCGATTACAGCTATTTAAGCTAAATTAGCGATTACAGCTAATTAAGCTAAATTAGCGATTACAGCTAATTAAGCTAGATTACCGATGGCGGGTAATTAAGATAGATAGCCGATGGCGGGTAATTAAGCTAGATTACCGATGGCGGATAATTAAGCTAGATTACCGATGGCGGGTAATTAAGCTAGATTACCGATGGCGGGTAATTAAGCTAGATTGCCGTTGGCGGGTAATTAAGCTAGATTACCGATGGCGGGTAATTAAGCTAGATTACCGATGGCGGGTAATAAAGCTAGATTACCGATGGCGGTTAATTAAGCTAGATTACCGGTGGCGGGTAATTGAGCTAGATTACCGGTGGCGGGTAATTAAGCAAGATTACCGATGTCTGGTAATTAAGCTAGATTACCGATGGCGGGTAATTAAGCTAGATTACCGATGGAGGGTAATTAAGCAAGATTTCCGATGGCGGGTAATTAAGCTAGATTACCGATGGCGGGTAATTAAGCTAGATTACCGAGGGCGGGTAATTAAGCTAGATTAGCGATGGCGGGTAATTAAGCTAGATTAGCGATGGCGGGTAATTAAGCTAGATTACCGATTACAGCTAATTAAGCTAAATTAGCGGTTACAGCTAATTAAGCTAAATTAGCGATTACAGCAAATTAAGCTAAATTAGCGATTACAGCTAATTAAGCTAAATTAGCGATTACAGCTAATTAAGCTAAATTAGCGATTACAGCTAATTAAGCTAAATTAGCGATTACAGCTAATTAAGCTAGATTACCGATGGCGGGTAATTAAGCTAGATTACCGATGGCGGGTAATTAAGCTAGATTACCGATGGCGGGTAATTAAGCTAGATTACCGATGGCGGGTAATTAAGCTAGATTACCGATGGCGGGTAATTAAGCTAGATTACCGATGGCGGGTAATTAAGCTAGATTACCGATGGCGGGTAATTAAGCTAGATTACCGATGGCGGGTAATTAAGCTAGATTACCGATGGCGGGTAATTAAGCTAGATTAGCGATGGCGGGTAATTAAGCTAGATTAGCGATGGCGGGTAATTAAGCTAGATTAGCGATGGCGGGTAATTAAGCTAGATTACCGATGGCAGGTAATTAAGCTAGATTACCGGTGGCGGGTAATTAAGCTTGATTACCGATGACGGGTAGTTAAGCTAGATTACCGATGGCGGGTAATTAAGCAAGATTACCGATGGCGGGTAGTTAAGCTAGATTACCGGTGGCGGGTAATTAAGCTAGATTACCGGTGGCGCGTAATTAAGCTAGATTACCGATGGCGGGTAATTAAGCTAGATTACCGATGGCGGGTAGTTAAGCTAGATTACCGATGGCGGGTAATTAAGCTAGATTACCGATTACAGCTAATTAAGCTAAATTAGCGATTACAGCTATTTAAGCTAAATTAGCGATTACAGCTAATTAAGCTAAATTAGCGATTACAGCTAATTAAGCTAGATTACCGATGGCGGGTAATTAAGATAGATAGCCGATGGCGGGTAATTAAGCTAGATTACCGATGGCGGATAATTAAGCTAGATTACCGATGGCGGGTAATTAAGCTAGATTACCGATGGCGGGTAATTAAGCTAGATTGCCGTTGGCGGGTTATTAAGCTAGATTACCGATGGCGGGTAATTAAGCTAGATTACCGATGGCGGGTAATAAAGCTAGATTACCGATGGCGGTTAATTAAGCTAGATTACCGGTGGCGGGTAATTGAGCTAGATTACCGGTGGCGGGTAATTAAGCAAGATTACCGATGTCTGGTAATTAAGCTAGATTACCGATGGCGGGTAATTAAGCTAGATTACCGATGGAGGGTAATTAAGCAAGATTTCCGATGGCGGGTAATTAAGCTAGATTACCGATGGCGGGTAATTAAGCTAGATTACCGAGGGCGGGTAATTAAGCTAGATTAGCGATGGCGGGTAATTAAGCTAGATTAGCGATGGCGGGTAATTAAGCTAGATTACCGATTACAGCTAATTAAGCTAAATTAGCGGTTACAGCTAATTAAGCTAAATTAGCGATTACAGCAAATTAAGCTAAATTAGCGATTACAGCTAATTAAGCTAAATTAGCGATTACAGCTAATTAAGCTAAATTAGCGATTACAGCTAATTAAGCTAAATTAGCGATTACAGCTAATTAAGCTAGATTACCGATGGCGGGTAATTAAGCTAGATTACCGATGGCGGGTAATTAAGCTAGATTACCGATGGCGGGTAATTAAGCTAGATTACCGATGGCGGGTAATTAAGCTAGATTACCGATGGCGGGTAATTAAGCTAGATTACCGATGGCGGGTAATTAAGCTAGATTACCGATGGCGGGTAATTAAGCTAGATTACCGATGGCGGGTAATTAAGCTAGATTACCGATGGCGGGTAATTAAGCTAGATTAGCGATGGCGGGTAATTAAGCTAGATTAGCGATGGCGGGTAATTAAGCTAGATTACCGATGGCGGGTAATTAAGCTAGATTACCGGTGGCGGGTAATTAAGCTAGATTACCGGTGGCGGGTAATTAAGCTTGATTACCGATGACGGGTAGTTAAGCTAGATTACCGATGGCGGGTAATTAAGCAAGATTACCGATGGCGGGTAGTTAAGCTAGATTACCGGTGGCGGGTAATTAAGCTAGATTACCGGTGGCGCGTAATTAAGCTAGATTACCGATGGCGGGTAATTAAGCTAGATTACCGATGGCGGGTAGTTAAGCTAGATTACCGATGGCGGGTAATTAAGCTAGATTACCGATGGCGGGTAGTTAAGCTAGATTACCGGTGGCGGGTAATTAAGCTAGATTACCGGTGGCGGGTAATTAAGCTAGATTACCGATGGCGGGTAATTAAGCTAGATTACCGATGGCTGGTAATTAAGCTAGATTACCGATGGCGGGTAATTAAGCTTGATTACCGATGCCGGGTAATTAATGTAGATTACCGATGGCGGGTAATTAAGAAAGATTACCGATGGCGGGTAATTAAGCTTGATTACCGATGGCGGGTAATTAAGCTAGATTACCGATGGCGGGAAATTAAGCTAGATTACCGATGGCGGGTAATTAAGCTAGATTACCGCTGGCGGGTAATTAAGCTAGATTACCGATGGCGAGTAATGAAGCTAGATTACCGATGGCGGGTAATTAATCTAGATTACCGATGGCGGGTTCTTTCTTATAGTAGAAAAATGTTGTTCACTGGTGTGAAAAACTTTGACACTTTTGTGTGCCTAAATCGCTACGTAATATATATTGCACAAGAAGTAATAAATTAACTTTTACATTTAAGTCTTTAATTCGAGGTTTAGAGACAACAGTGTTATAATTCATTAAAAATAGTGAAATGACTTAGACCGCGAAATTCAAAACCAAAAACTTTAAATCATTTAAAAATGCAACAAAACTAGTATACAATCAGAACGTCACTTCGCAATTTTTCGGTTTCTTCGTTATCTGCAATGGAGTACTTCTCAGAGACAAGTTACGTTCACCATCGGCTTTATTAATCACCCGTTCTATAGCTGTTCTGTGACAAAATGGTGACAAGTCTTAAAAACCTTGCTTGGCACTTTCTATCCATTATCTACGCCATTTGTATCTCTATCCATACTGAAATACTATCCACAGAAGTTGTATTATAATTCTCATATATCCACCACTATGTTTATAAGGAATTAATGAATAGCCATGCCTAAATCTACACGCAAAAAGAATTAAAAATTAGTTGTTCGTTATTTGATTTAATCTTTTAATCATAAATTAGTCTGATTTATTATTCATGGGCTCACGGCTTTTATTGAGACGTTGAAACTTCTCGAAGAAAACTTAAGTCAAGAATTAAAATGGTTCACATCCGCATTGGCATCAGGGCTACGGTTGTCTTCAAATGTCCACGCGATTAGATGTAGGCAACCTAAACCACAGCAAAATGAACCCAAACTTAAAAAACCTAGCCAAAACGTAAACCTAACCAATCGAACCTAACCCTAACCTAATTTAACAAACCGTGATTACCAGGGCCGGCCTTAAAGATTTGGAGGCCCCAAGCCAAAAGCCAGAATGGTGGCCTCCCAACTGCGAGAAAAGTTTTTTAGATAACTTTTATAATTTTTTAATATGAGCAGTGAAAGGACGTTTAGTATTATTTAGTGAAACGTGGAAATAGTATCTTAAGTACAATTGCATTACATAAAATCTATTTTACGAGCTTTAATATTCGCGAAGTCTCTGATCATTTCGGAATAGTCCAATAAAAGTGCAGTACCTCTTTCAATTGAGACTAAAGCTAAACTGTTCGAGTGTTCCTGGGTCATCGTTGAACGTAAATAGGTTTTTATTAATTTCAGTTTTCGTAAGCATTCCCTCCATAGGATTAACATAACACTATACTTTGGAGGCTCATAACTCTGATTATATTAGAGATACGGGGATGCCCTTTGATTATGTAATTGTCAAATTTACCCTTCCTCCTTCGTTAACATTTGCTCCATAGAATACTCCATATACGGGAAAAACCTGGAAATCTCAGGGAAATTTGTTTTCCAAAGTTGTATGAACCCTGCCTATTGTGTCGGTTTTCTATTTAGCCGGGACGGAAATAAGATAACTTCGAGACACTTATAGGGGTCACTCCCTCTCTTGACCAATGTCCTATAAATTGATTGGGTGTGCAAAAATGTTATGGTTGCTGGACCAGCTTGTTTCTTCGCATTTCACATAGTGCCCCTTTCTTTAACAAATAGCTAAGTTTCCTTCCCAGGCACGCTAGCTGCGGCTCCCGGGAATTTTTGAATGCTGCAAGTGTGTAGAGTCTCTTTGAAAAGCTTTTGTTGACAAAGCTGTTGCTTGGAGCTCTGCCCTTCCACGAAAAATAAAAAATGTAAAATCTTCTAATCTATATCTCCCTTTCTGAAGATAATTACTATAACACATGAACTCAAGTGGCGGCCCCTGTCAGGTGGTGGCCCCGGGCCATGGCCCTGTTGGCCCAGCCCTAAGGCCGGCCCTGGCACTGATTACTATGGATATTTGCGAACGTATCCCGGTCCAAGCTGTTAAAAAGGTTGGAACATTTTCATAAATAGAAGTTAAACTTACAAAAAGTTTAGTTAAAATAATTACCTTTCTTAAGTGGTTTGATAACAGTGAAACACAAACGCAAGTACACCGATCGTTAAGCCTATTTTGAATTTGAAAATCATCGCGCCTCGTGAATCTGCGTTCGCGAGCTAAATAAAAGAGTGCAACAGCACGTGCGCTGTTGTTTGGGGTATAAAAATACACCCTTTTCCCATTAAAACACCCTTCATGGGTTAAACATCTTTTAAGGGTATGATAATACACCATCAAATATTATTATTATTATTTTCATTAACACCTCAGGAGGTGCTAAAACGCACCTAAAGCAGTTTTTTGACAATAAATACCTTTTTAGGTGCAAATTTACACCCCTAAAATACCCTATTTTTTTACAGTGTATTTTGTTATTAATTATTGACTAATTGTAAATTTAATTCGATTTTTGAGTTAAGATGGTTATAAAACGAGTTTTGCTTCGCAGTCCTAGAAAAACTGCACTTATACACAATCCTTCACGAAACATTTTCAAAAACACAAATAACCAGAAACTAGAAATTATTATATGTATTCCAATTTGAAATTAAGTTTAGGCTAATCGATATGAGAAATTTGGTTTTAATTGCGTAGTTGAAACATTTGTTATGATTAGAAATTTTACAACAAAAAAGGGTATAAATGAGGCTCTTCGGAACAAACTTGAGCTAAATCATTATTACTTTACTTGTTTTGTAGCTCTAAAGATCCGTTTCATTATGATATTTCCAGAACCTCTTTTAATATTAATATTTGAATTGGATGTTTACAAATATGACAATGAGTTTGTGTTAGATTATCTTGATCTCCCTATGTTGCTAAGAATTATGAAACTTATCGATTTGTTATTTACATATACTTGGTTAAATAACATTATTAATTTATTTCTCTCCCAAACCCTTTACGAATACTCAACTTTCATGTTACTAAGGCGTTGGGACTTTTTAGAATCCATTCAAGTTTTAGAACTCAAAACTAATGTAAAAATATGTTTGACAAGAATTATATATTCTCCGTTACCTAAAAGGCTTTGGTCCCATTGAACCGAATTCCCATTCGACAGAACGGCTTTTTTTGCGGTGTCCCATTCGACCGAACGTAGCCAAAGGTGCGATTTTATTATAGTCCCATTGGACCGAAATTGTATTGAACTGGAAGAAGACATACTGTGTGGTTTTGCATTAAATATATTTTTAATTTCACAACTTATTATTGTTAAAATAAATGTGAGTTGAAAATGTATTACTGCACTTATTTTAACAGCGTTTTAATTACGGCGAACCTCACCTACCCTAGCCTAACCTAACCTAACCTAACCTAACCAAACGTAACCTAACCAAACCTAACCTAACCTAACCTAACCTAACCCAAACTTGTTTGGAGGTAAAAAGATTATTTATATGAGTATTAAAAGCCCGCCCCTTACCACGAACAATTTATTAGCAATAATAGAAATATTTTGGAAAAGATGCCAGATAATTAATTGGAGAAAATTTTGGAAAAGGTGGCAGCTAATTAATAGGAGAATATTTTGGAAAAGGTGGCAGCTAATTAAAAGGAGAATATTTTGGAAAATGTGGCAGCTAATTAAAAGGAGAATATTTTGGAAAATGTGGCAGCTAATTAGTAGGAGAATGTTTTGGAAAATGTGGCAGCTAATTAGTAGGAGAATGTTTTGGAAAATGTGGCAGCTAATTAGTAGGAGAATGTTTTGGAAAAGGTTGCAGCTAATTAGTAGGAGAATGTTTTGGAAAAGGTTGCAGGTAATTAATAGGAGAATATTTTGGAAAAGGTGTCAGCTAATTAATAGGAAAATCTTTTCGAAAAGGTGGCAGCTAATTAAAGGGAGAATGTTTTGGAAAAAGTGTCAGCTAATTAATAGGAAAATCTTTTCGAAAAGGTGGCAGCTAATTAAAGGGAGAATGTTTTGGAAAAGGTGGTAACTATTTAAAGGGAGAATATTTTGGAAAAGGTGAAAGCTAATTAAAAGGATCATATTTTGGAAAAGGTGTCAACGAATTATCGGAACCAAACCTAACCTAACCTAACCTAACCTAACCTAACCTAACCCACCCGAAACCAAAATATTAAAATTTTAATTTAAAATTTAAAGACATTGATGGAACTACCATTAAGACTGTACTTCATTTTAAGCACAATTTGTTTATTAATTCTAGATATCTCTTGCCTTGAAAGGAATGAAAGTGAGCGTTATAATTAGTATCACGAAACATTTACTTTTAATATTATTAACATACCTTTCGGAGATTCGAACCAACATCGCAGTCCAACATCGTATCCACCACACCACCGAATCGCTGACGGCTACAGTGTTTCAAGTTATATTCATGTATTTTTTAGGGGCATATTCGGACGATTGGGATTTCGGTCCATCGGGAATATAGCCATTGGGCTGGAAACCTAAAATCATTGCGGGATATTCGGTCGAATGGGATTTCGGTCCATTGGGAATTCGGTTCTATGGGATAGTACCATTTTAACCCTTTCTTTGACTAGCCCAGCGTGTAACTTTAAACCATTTCTAGGTCTTTTGTAACAAGGTAAACGTGTACGGAAATATTTCACTCCTCCCTCTCAAGGTTATTTGCGAGTCTTTCGCCGCTAAGAGAGAGAGAGAGAAAGTAAATTACGCGGAAAAAACTGGCTTTCTGTAGTGGGAAAAAAAGAAAATCAAGGTGAGTACAAGACTAGACGTAAAAAAGGGTGGGGGGACCTAATTTTTTGCCGGTATATATACTGGTTTTTTAAATGTTAACAATTTAAACTCTTTGAAACCCTGAATGCGTCTCTCTTTACAATCGGTGAGTAACGGGGTAGAATCTCTTATTTTTAGCGCGCAAGTTAAGGAAATATATTTAGACTTAGCAATATATATTTGTGAAAAAAATTTCTTGAATATTTAAGTTGAATTCGACGGCCGCGCATTACGATCTTGTTGACTGTACTTTAACGCCATCGTTAACCAGTAAAAAGCGATAAAGAGGGGCTCGTCACTTCTAAAATTATGGATTCGCTGCCAAATGTTTTCTATATTAAAAGTTTTCAAAAAAAAACAGGGATTATTTGATGGCTAAGTTTCGAATCGTGACTCGGTATGTACAGCCACTTGGTACGTACCAGACTTTAGCTAATTTCTTCTTTTTGTTGCAGCCCGCTTTTTGAGGATTATTAATATTTTGTCAAGATGCGGCTCGGATTTTTTTCTCCGGGAATTACGCGGGCCCCCAATGGGTTATCATTTACCTTTAATCTATGAGTTTCAATAGGCAAGGAAGCGAGTTTCTTGCCACATAATGAGGTTTTTTCTGTAAAAGCTTTACAGAAACTCTTTTTATATGCGGCAAAAAACCCGCTTGTTTACTTGTCGAGATTCATAAACCAGGGGGCCCAATGAGGGTTCTTTGGTGGCTCTCGTAAAGTAATTAAGGAATGCTAAAATTACTATTTACGGGGGGATCCTGCTCTGCCTTACGCGTTCTTAATGCAGATTAAATGTTTTGAGTTTTCGGAATGTGGAGCAGGATCTTCCCTTAAAGATCGTACTAATTGGGTAATATTTGAGTTTCGCCTGACAAAAGGATGAAAATATTAGTTTTCCCATCTTATTTGTTGTTGTTAAAGCTAAAAAATGTATAAGGATTTATTCTGTATCTAGTTTAAAACTCTAATCTCGTTAAAATTGGTAAAACGCTTCCGGAAATATCTCTCACTGAAGGCGCGAAGCATGACCTTCTTTTTTTTACAATCTCTTTTTTTGCCCCTAGCTATATTGAGGTGAATAGAACTCGCGCAAATCCAAATTTCTCTCTCTCTTAACGGCTAAATGGAAAATTTAGGTGTTTAGAATTGAATTATTTTGTATAAATATATGGACACTTTAACAACGCCTTTGTTTGGCTACTCATTTGTTTATTCTGTATTAAATTTGTGTACAAGACGTAAGAGTAAATATCTTTTGTTTTTTAAAATGTGTGTCTGTTTTTTCATTAACTTTTGACTTAGAAGGAAACAAAGTTGATTTGGCTCAAAATCAAGTTTTTTTGCCGGCGAGTAATAAAAGGCAATAAAAAAGGAAAATTTAAACAGCGACGGTCTGTACGTGTTCGAGTTAAGGCAAACGTAGTTAAATTGGTTACCCGTATTAATGGCTTAGTCAGGGTAAATAGTCCAATCTACGTACAACAGTAACACCCTGTATACAAATCCAGCTTAATCCGCGCCTGTTTATTTGTCCACCGGGATTCGAACCCGCTACGTTTTCGTTTACCGCATGAGAAAACCTTACTGTTCGTCAACTAACCACTGACAACGTTTATTTTCGCTAAGCCAACGAGGACACCCTAGTTAAAACATCATCCTTGGAACATCTACATGGGTAAGTAATCAAACGGTAGCAGGTACATAAGTAATCCACCCATTATTAGTCCAATCAAAGGGGGTAAATCTATACTTGGATGAAACTTGGTTGGCCCAGACATGTTTGGGCTGGTTTTGACTAGTTCGGAAACCCTTCAATGGGTGACATCTATTTAAAGCACAGTTTAAGGCATAAAATAACAGGGTGAAAGGCAGGGATTGAACTTGTTTCAGGTTTTTTTTTCTTGGGCTTCAACCTCTACATCAATAAGCCTAGACTGATACGGGCTAGTTTTGATTTGTTCAAGGGGTAAATTTTCTTAATAGTTACTAAAATAGCCCGCTAGAAGGCATGGCTCGTATAATTATATAATTAATATATTTTAGTTTTGGTTTGAGTCTGAGTCTGGAGGATGACGTCATAGTCACCCAGGTTGAAAGCACCCTCTACGACTGGGGCTGGACCGGACTTGTTTTTAATTGATTCTATGGGTAAATTACCTTCTTAGTTACTAAAATAATCCGCTAAAAGGAGAGGCTGGTTGTAAGTTTTTTAAATTTGGTACCCTTTACTAGTAGGGCTTGTTTGAACTTGTTCATGACCATTGAACGGGTCACAGCTATTAATGGTTACTAAAATAGCCCGCTAGAAGACATGGCTCGTATAATTATATAATTAATATATTTTAGTTTTGGTTTGAGTCTGAGTCTGGAGGATGACGTCATAGTCACCCAGGTTGAAAGCACCCTCTACGACTGGGGCTGGACCGGACTTGTTTTTAATTGGTTCTATGGGTAAATTACCATTTTAGTTACTAAAATAATCCGCTAAAAGGTGAGGCTGGTTGTAAGTTTTTTAAATTTGGTACCCTTTACTAGTAGAGCTGGTTTGAACTTGTTCATGACCATTGAACGGGTCACAGCTATTAATGGTTACTAAAATAGCCCGCTAGAAGACATGGCTCGTATAATTATATAATTAATATATTTTAGTTTTGGTTTGAGTCTGAGTCTGGAGGATGACGTCATAGTCACCCAGGTTGAAAGCACCCTCTACGACTGGGGCTGGACCGGACTTGTTTTTAATTGATTCTATGGGTAAATTACCTTTTTAGTTACTAAAATAATCCGCTAAAAGGAGAGGCTGGTTGTAAGTTTTTTAAATTTGGTACCCTTTACTAGTAGGGCTGGTTTGAACTTGTTCATGACCATTGAACGGGTCACAGCTATTAATGGTTACTAAAATAGCCCGCTAGAAGGCGGGGCTGGAGAGAAGTTTTTTAAATATGGCGCCAATAATTTCAGATTAGTTTGAGTTGGAAGGATGATGTCATGGACGCCCAGGTTGAAAGCCGCTTTACCAGTAGGGCTGGTAGTCCGAGCTTTTTTGGGGGGGTTATTAAATAGGTTATTTCCCCTTAATAGCACACTGGAAGATAGGACAGGTAAGCTGTTTTAAAGTCCGGGCTGGTTTGGGTTTATTAAATGAGTACCACCCATTACTAGCACCCTAGCAGGGAGAGTAAGATTGAGGGATGACGTCAAGGTTGAATATAGCTTGTTTTTGTTTTGATTAAGAAAATGACGTCATGGGTGTTGAAAATAACACAGGGTAGGAACTCGTGGTAGTCTGGGGCTATTAAAAGTGGGTTAAACCCCCCTTAATAGCATGGTGGAAGGCAGGGTAAGTCAGGTAGGATTTTTTCATGGCCCAATCTTTGGTTGGAGGGTTAATCCGAGTTTGTTTGGGGAAAAATGGGTTAAACCTCCCGTTAATATTCATAGACGGCGACATAGCACGGTGGAAGGCAGGGTATGTCAGGTAAGCCTTTCTCATACAATAACGAAATCTTTGGTCTTAAATTGAACGGGGATCTTGCAAAAAGAACTATACCCTCCGAGGGTTAAGCCGGGCTTGTTTTGGGGGGAAAATGGGTTAAACCCCTCTGAATAGTCATAGCATGGTGGAAGGTAGGGTTGGTCAGGTAAGATTTTTCCATAAAATAGCCCAATCTTGGGTTGGAAGTTTGGTTTGAGTATTGGTGGATGGGGAGAGGGCGGCCATCTTGGGGTGGCGGCCATCTTGGATCTCTGCGAATCTGAGTGGTTCCTACTACTCGGTATATGCTTCTGCTGTCGAACCAAGACCCAGTCCCCTTTTCGGAAATCATGAGGAGTCGCATGGCGTTTCTTGTCTGCGTACACTTTCATGGCGTCTTTCTTCTCTTTCTCAGCTTTCCGGAATATAGCGTCTGGTCTTATAGTGTTCATCTCGGGAAGCCATGATCTTACTTTCCGTCCAAACAAGATCTCCCCTGGTGACTTCCCCGTTGTCATATGGGGTGTAGTTCGATACGCCATCAAAAAGTTATTGAGCTCGTTCTTCCATGGTTTCTGCTCAACTTGGGTAGCTTGGATGAACTTGTTCAATGTCCTCATGAACCGTTCTGCTTCTCCATTCGCTTGTGGCCAGAGTTTAGTGACTCGCTGGTGATAGCACCCCAACTCCTTTAACCGTTTCGTAAACGCCAACGAATTGAATGGGGGTCCGTTGTCAGTCTTCAGCTTCTCCGGAAACCCGAAAAGAGCAAAGATCCGTTCTATCTTGTCCAGGATGTTGGCTGCGGTTAGTGTAGTGACCAACTGAACCACCGGACACCGTGAGTATTCATCGATCAAAACGAGCAGGTGACAGCCATCCGGAAATGGACCAGCAAAATCCGTGACCAAGTTGGTCCAGACGTCATCCGGTAATTCGGTCATCTTCAGCGGCTCTTCCTTGACATACCCTACCACCGTCTGACACGCAAGACAATTCCTAATTTTGGTTTCAACCATTTCGTCTATTCCTGGGAACCAGACCCTCTCTCGTAGTAGCCTCTTCGTCTTGACGATCCCTTGATGTCCGATGTTTGCCAGATCCACGCATTGCTCTCTTAGTCCTAAGGGTATAATGATTCTTGAACCCCTGAGCAATATTCCACTGTCATGTACCGCTAGTTCCCTCCGGATCTTCTTATACTGGGTTAGATCTTTGCCGGAAAATTCTGAACCCGTGCCTCCCGGTTTGCCAAGTTTTTGGATTACCGTCTGCAATGTCGGATCTTTAAGGGTCTCTTCTATGATCGTTTCTTTGGAAATGGCTTTCGGGATAGTACAATCCACTATGTAGCTGATGTAAGCTTCCAAATCATCGTTCTCTTCCGGAGTGGAACAGGGTTCTGGGTGACGTGAGAGATAGTCGGATGGATTGTCCTTCCCTGGCCGGTATAGTATGTCAAACGTCTACTGTTTCATTTTGACACACATCCGTTCAATCCTTGCCGAGGTTCTCAGGTGGGGCTTCTCTATGATGTGGACTAACGGCTGATGATCCGTGTAGACGGTGAACTTGACGCCGTAGACAAAAAGATGGTAGTGGTCTATCGCCCATTGGACTGCAAGGAGTTCCCTCTCAATTTGTGAATACCGACGCTGGACGTCGGTTAACGACTTGCTGGCGTATGCTACCACCCTGACCGTCTTCGTGCATGGATCTTCTTGGCTTAGAATTGCTCCCAATCCTACCGGACTTGCGTCCACCACAAAGTTCGTCTTATACTTTGGGTTAAAATAGGCTAATTTTACATCGGCAGCTAGACGAGTCTTGAGCGTAGTGAATGCCAGTTGATGTTCTTCTGTCCAAACCATCGGCGTATCCTTCTTTAACAGCTGCCTTATCGGGAACGTTATCGTTGCCAGGTCGGGAATAAATCTTCTACTATATTGGATCATATCAATCAAGCTGTGTACCTCTTCCACCGTAGTTGGGGGTTGCAGTGATGTGAATGCAGTTATTTTAGCTGGATCCACCGATATTCCCTTGTCTGATAACACGAATCCAAAGAAAAGCAAGGAACTCTGTCCGAAGAGGCACTTGTTTGCGTTCAACGTCAGCCCTGACTCCTGCAATCGACCTAAGATTTGCTCTAGTCTTTGGTCATGTTCTTCCTTCGAAGGTCCACAAACAAGCATGTCATCGCAGGCGTTAATGGTCCCCGGAATCCCTGCAATAACTTGTGATATTACGTCTTGAAATAGCTCGGCAGCGGATGATACCCCAAAGAATAGTCGCTTGTATCTTCGCAGCCCGACGTGCGTAGAAAACGTTGTTATCACCCTTGACTCCTCATCCAGTTCGAGTTGATGGTACCCCATTCTCAGGTCAATCTTCGAGAACAGCCTTGCTCCATTGGCTACGGCCAATATGTCTTCAGTCGTGGGTGTAATATGACGTTCTCTCTTGATAGCCATGTTGGGAAGTCTCATGGTAACACACATGCGATACTCCTTCTTTCTCTGGCTAGCTCCCGACAGCGCCTGGTTCCCTTCACTGGTGGTAGACCTAGCTTCTTGTAAGTCTCCTCCCCCATGACGTTTACAGTCGCTCCAGTATCGATGGTCATTAACACGTCTTTGCCATTGAGTGATACCATTGCCTTCGGTGACCCGTCCGTCGCTGAACTGTTTACTGAGTTGATGTATTCTTCGTTCCTTTCGTCCCCTTCCGAGCTGGTACTCTCCGAGCTTACTTTCTCTAACACTCGGACCTTGTGAGATTTCTTCCGTGTATCCCGCTGTGTTCACTGACAGCACCTGGCGAAATGATTCGCTTTCTTGCACTTGGAGCATATTTTACCCTTGGCTGGACAGCCTATTCTTCCGTGAGGCCATTCGTATCCGCAATTTCGACATGACCGGTCCTGTGGTAGAGGCATGCGATCTGATTTCCTTGCCTCCTCTCGCCTAGGCCCCCTGAACTTGTTGTGAGTCATTGCCTCGACTCTTTCTTTACCAGTCTCTGGTCCCGACCTTTCCATTGCAGCTGCTTGACGATCCGTTGCTTCGTCCAGACGACCTTGTTTCAAGATATCTTCCATGGACAAACTTGGGTCTCGAAGCGCAGCTCTCCTCAACCGCTTGGAGTTGACTCCCATTATGAACTGAGACTTGACTTCGCGTGATACGTCGTGGAAATCGCAATGCGTTGATAATTTTCTTAATCGAATATGGAAGTCGTCGAGTGATTCATCTTCGCCTTGCTTGGCTTGTTTGAAGACGAAGACTTCGTACTCCGTATTGCGTTGAGGAGCGAAATGTAGCGCGAGCACGGCCTTGGCTTCATCATAGGTAGTCCCGGTCTGCTTCAAAGTCGAAAAGATATCAAATTCGTCATCCCCCGCCGTGTGAAGTAACAGTGCACGTTTACGCGTGTCACTGGTGACGTTCATGGCAACCAAGTAGATGTCAAAGCGTTGAATCCATTTTTCCCAACGTGAAGCTACAGCGGTCGAGTCGTTGAGTAGGGTAAACGGTGCAAGAGCTGGCAAATTGGCGGACGTCATGATACGATCCCTGTAACGCGACTAGCGTACCCCGAACGTAATGGTTGACCGGCGTCCGTGACGTTAAAGACGATCCCCGTAACGCGACTAGCGTACCCCGAACGTAATGGTTGACCGGCGTCCGTGACATAAAGACGATCCCCGTAACGCGACTATAGCGTACCCCGAGCGTAAGTAGAACCGACTGTTAAGCGCGATTCTCCTTTAACATGACACGGCTCCGTCGCTAAAATGTAGTGTCGTTGCTTAAGAATAACACATAAGAGGTAAAGGTAAAGTAACTTTATTCCACTCGCTCTAACTGGGAACTCCCCTTATGTAGCGGAGAGCCCCGTTTATATACAATCTATTATCTATGCCCCTGCTGGGCTACACGCGGAGTAACGATATCACAGACTTGATAGGGCGTCAAGTCTCGGTTCGAGCACTCCTAGTGCAGATTTTTAAGGAATCGAAATAATTTTCAAGTCCTAAAATTTGGATTTTCGAGCCTCGAGTCGCATTCGAGTACTCGCACAGGCCTAGGAATTCTGTGGGCTACCGAGCAGTCTTGGAAATAAGGTTTTTTTAAACTAGTCCAGTGACCCTCAATAAATACCAGGGAAAGACTTAATTTTAGAAGTAGGAATGGAGAACAGAGTAATCTGGGCGCACGTCAAAGTCCTGGACCCCCTTCTATGGGATAAAGGGGTATGAAAGAAGAGGCGAGTCATATAGCGACAGAGGTATAAAGCGCCGTCCCCGTCAGCAACGTCATCAAAACGAAGTTTAAGTGAGCCAATAAGATAATTTAAATTTTTCATTACGTGTTTAAGGGAGAGGTTCTATACTGGGCCAAGCGTTCTCTACTCGTCATTCTAAGATTACATTAATACCTTATATAACATACATGTAAAGTAAAATCTAACGTTATTTTACAGGCGTAGAGTTTTTAAAGCAGAACGAAACTTTCCGTGCCAACTAATTACGTACAGGAACTGTGTTTATTCTGAGCTTTTATACTGTTACGCTAGTCGAAAAGGGAAAAGCAGGTAAACACCTCGCTTCCTTTCCCCCGTAACGCAGAGGTTAGGTTAGGGTTGGTAGGGTTAGGTAAGGTTAGGTTAGGGTTGGTTGGGTTAGCTAAGCTTAGGTTAGGTTTGAAAGTGGTAGGATAACCGATTTTCCAAAATATTTTTATTTTCATAAAGGTCCTTGCATAATAAAAGCGGGCCTTTTCCAACAAATTTTTTTTATAAATATTCTGAAACAATTAACGCTGCATTTATTAAGTTCCTAGAACAATAAATATATGCCTTTTCCAAAATATTGACTGTTTTACGGGTCATTTCAGGTTGGCATTGATTCGGCTCGGTTAAAATAGAGGCATCCTTTTAAACTTGGGATTTGACCATCACAGTATCAAGCTTAAGGACATGGGTATTTTCTTAAACCAAAAGAGGTATTTTTTAATTCGGTTTTAAAATACGGCGTTAAAAATATATCGTTTAATAGCAATGAAAAAATAAACCCGCACATTTTGGCTATATTCGGTCCAACGGGATTCGGTTCAATGGGAAATTCGGTCTAATGGGATTCGGTCCAATGGGCCATCAGCTGAGAATATAGGGTTAAGAGTTGAGGCGTAGACAATTGGGTCTTTTCAAACACATAAAAGGTTATACCTCCCTCCTAATGTTATACATTTCATTTCCTATTGTTTTTCCAATTGACTATTTTCCATGTGTCCAAGACATGATCTTTATTGGGTGTAGAATGTGTTCTGCTCTTCTGTATATTCGCTATGCTTGGAATACTGCTTTAATAATTCGTAAATTTTACTTCAAAAAAGAGAAATAATTCTACATCAACATATCAAGGTTAATAAGTTTGTGGTAGTAGTCCTCCTCTGGACTCGGAGAGGTAATATTTTGGTTTTTCCAACTTGTGATTTATTAAGGATTACAGAGACCAAAGAGCCTTGAGTGTCCCATATGCCCAACCCCATCCTTACCCCTGATGCTTGAAAGGACTCGGTTTGCACAGTGGTAGACGGGTGTTTTCTTGTCCCTTTAGAGATCCAGCGTTGACGAACTGACCGATCATAAAAATCCAAAGGTACTTCTAGCTGAGATAGAAATTTAAAAGTTGGGATTGTTTTATAAAGAAATGACAAATTAAATAAGTACTGAAATTTCTATGAAACGAATTTCAAAACTAGATGGCGCTTTTGTAAGACTCAATACCAGAAACCAAAAAGGAGGTCAACCAACAAAAAGAAGTTAGGTACTAACATAAATAATTCAAGTAATGAAGTCTTAATCTACTTGGCATTTTCAAGTGAGAAAACATAAATGTATATTCCATTTCGTACGCTTGAAATATTTTAAAAATATACAGTGTGGAAAAATCAGAGTGCCCACATTTTTCGGACATTTTAAAAAAACTCGAGAACAACGAGGAAATTAATTGTAGTCCACTTCCCAGACTCATGGCAATTTAATTAAATAATTCTCTGGCATCCACTAAACAAATCGATCATGTAGTTTCAAATTATAACAAAAATGAGAATTTGTAAGAAATCAATACAATAATGTTAATGAAAAATTAGTTTTTCTAAGATATCATAATGTTGCAAGATTAATCCTGCAACAAACAGGAAATTAATGTCCTTCAGCGCAAATGTTCGATGTGTCTACCTTCCTGATGTAGACATTCTTTAAGTCTACTGGCCATTGATTCGCGGGCGTGGCGAAGCATTCCTGGGGTGATGTTGGCAATGGCGAATCTTATTCTGGCTTTAAGTTCGTCGGGTGAATCTAGTTCAGTTGCGTATTTCTTTCCCTTGACATAGCCCCAGAGGAAGAAATCTAACGGAGTTAGGTCAGGAGACCTCGGAGGCCAGGGCGTTGGTCCACCCCTACCAATCCATCGGTTAGGAACACGTTATTCAGCCACTCTCTTATGGGTACGGCGAAGTGCGGTGGCGCGCCATCCTATTGGAACCACATATCCCTCACTACTGCCAATGGTAAATCATTAATGGCATCAGAAAACTCTTGACGCAAAAACTCCAAGTAACGTGGCCCGGTGATGTTCTCGTCAAAAAAGAATGGCCCAATGATTCTGTCGCCAATGATGCCAACCCACACATTGGTTTTCCAACGCACCCGATGGTAATGCTCCCGAAGCCAGTGAGGATTTTGCTGCGACCAATAGTGAAGGTTATGTCGGTTGACTGTTCCATCTCGATGGAATGTAGCTTGGTCAGAGAACATAACCTTGCTAAGGAAACCTGGCATTTCTTCATCGAGGAACCGCATTGCCATACAAAAGTCCTGACGCCTAAGATAGTCATCCCTTGTTAACGCTTGGTGTAGGTGAATTCGGTAAGGATGGAATCGGTTCCGATTGCCACAATGTCCATCTCTCGGGCTTCGTTTCCAACTATCCGGTCAACCCTACGTTGACGTCGTTGAACTGTAAAGCTACCTTCTGCTAGTAGGTTAGTTTCTAGCTTACCAAAAGTCCTTCGATCAGGTGGCCTTCGGTTCGGAAACGTTCGGTGTACAAAATAACTGCCTGGCGAGAATTTCTTCGGCATTCACCCATAACGTAAATCATATCCAACATTTCGCGATTAGTAAAACGCGCCATCATAACGAAGTACCAAGCTAATTGTCGTATTGTGAAGCGGCAGTGAAAAAGGCGCAGGTAAAACTTAACACTTTATTATGTTCATTAAAAGATTAGGCACAATTTGCACAACGCGGTTACTGGGTATGATAATTCGTAAGACTTATCAATTAACATTCAAGCGAGAAGGGATGATTACGAAAACTGCTTTGCTATTTGTAATATGAATTCTTGTTGAGTAAAAAACAACATGTCGTCGTACGCTTTTTACTATAGTTGGCGAAAAAGCGGCGTGACGAAACACTAATTTAATTCCTAGGTGGGGCACACTTCCAAAGTAAACTACCGTGAGATAACCTCGTATGCGAAATTTTAATAAATCAATACAATAATGTTAATGAAAAATTGGTTTTTTATCATAAATAATGCAAGATTAATCCTGCAATAAACAGGAAATTAATGTCTTTCTAACGACAACAAAAAAACACCTACTGCCAAAATGTGCGATTTTACTATCATTAAATTTCCAATGCTCTTAACGATAGTAATAATTTTAATGCCGTTTTTGCAAACGGAATTATAAATTGCGTCTTTTGGTTTTTTATTTTTTAACAATTGTTCTAATGCTTACGTCTGTCAAGACACTTTCCTAAATAAATAATGATACTGCGGTTGTCAAGTCACAAGCTTAATAGCAAGCCTCTTTTTTGGAAAAGGCAGACATTTATTGTTCAAGGGCCTTATTCAATAAAGCTTTTATTTAGCAATGATCTAAAAAATAGCATTTGTTGAGAAAGGCCCGCATTTATTATGCAAAAAACTCAATAAAATGAAGTATTTTGAAAAATCACTGATGCTAACACTTCCAAACCTAACTATAAACGTTTCCTAACCAATGCAAAGAGTAACCTAACCTAGCTTTAACACAAAAATATATGTCATACTTTTAATAGAATTTAGTCAGAATGTTTACTTAACGGTATTTATGACAAATAGGTGTACAATTTCAGTACTTTATTATTAAACACTCACTATCTAACGTAGCCTTAATTGCGTTCAAATTAAATTAAATTAATTACATGAAACTTACTTTTTCTGTCGGAGAATCGATTCGTGGTTTTTTGCACGTTAGTCCGATACTCTTCCACTATACCACGGTGGAAAGAAGCCGCCTATTGCTAAAATAACAATGGGACAAAGTATCGTATAGTACTATAAGTAATAATATTCTTGGTAAAAAATTCACATTAGGTAGAAACCGCACAAACGGCGGGGTTTAAAGTCATATTTTAGTTTAATAAAAACTATGTTTGTAGACAATGACTAGAAAGTTTAAGAGGTAAGTGTAGAAAATTAATTGACTGAAGTTACAGATATTCAATTTTCTCTTTTGAACATTTGAAAAATTCTTATCTTATCACAAACCAACTACGAAGTTAATTCTGAAATCATAATTACAGCTACAATAAGTGTTATAGTAAAAGGGACAAAGTCTGACATACGGTTAAAGTTAATGCCCCAATTAATACTCTTATTTAAATTCGCTCCGTTTGAAAGTGTTTCAAAAATGAGCAAATTTCAAAGTTAGTAATTTGTTGAAAATATTGACTCAAAAATAACACCCAAAGTTATGAAAAAGCTAATGCATCCAAATGATTTTATAGGGAAATATGAGAAAGCGCCCAAGATCACCCACATTTAATTTACAAAAACATTGGAACGGTACACTGTCCATCAAAATGAGAATTGATAGAGAGACACGAAAGCCGTTTCATTAGTAAAAGTATTGCGTGTTTAGAAGACACTATGAATGTGTAAGACTGATATTAAATTGCATCAATCTGAATAAAATAAATTTACCTTAAAATGTTTTAGTGAAATGTAATCCATTTTCGTCGGCATGGCTATTAACATGAGCTTTAAGCCTTGGTGAATTTTGCATACACAAACATTGTGCATTCCTTTTGACGTTGCTTGAATACAATGAGAAGGTCGTGAAGAACAAAATTTTGTTAATCCAATCTTCATTTCGGGAATTTCTTCTTTAAAATGTAAGAAAACGTCCTTGAGGTTCGATAAAATCAGCCTTTTCTGTTTGTGTACTTTTCCCCGTCAATTCGGACACATAGTTTTTACAGCGTTAATGGTTTCTATCTCGAGCGCTATTTCCTTTCCTTCTCTCAACCTCTGGTAAAATTGCTGCTCGAGCTTAAACTTTCTTGAACTTTCTTGCTAAATAAGGTGTTACGTGAAACTCTTCACATATCTTCTTTATTGTCAAAGATGTTGGGAGAAGCGTCAGTAGTTTACATTTTTCTGGTCTCGGGGATATGGCAACTTTCTTCTTGAGTTCAGCAACAAGTTCAGTTTCAAAATCAAAACTTGATGAACAACAACTTAGGTCACTAGTCTCTACCATCAATCCTTTAGAAACCTTCGCTTTTAGTTCATCGGTTGCTTGACATAGTTTTCGTTTCCCGTAAGCAATACGTTCTTGACGTCAAATACTGTGCAGATTGAATTTTAATATATTTTGTGGGGATTATTGAATAATGTAATGGAACGGGGGGCACTAAATATGGTTTGCGGGATTTTGGATGGGTTATATTGTCCTTGGAGATTTTAGGTCACAACCACCTTGATTGTATTTTGGATAAGGCTTAAATAGTTTAGTTCTAGTCGATGATATCATAAGAGTTCATAAGATATGTTCCATAATTTTCTCACTGGTTAGTGAGAGCTTGTCATACATTCTCATAAAGTGACGCCTGATGAGCCTCTGTCAAAGGCTTAGCACAGAGTAAATAGGAAGATGGACTGAAAAACCGAGTGTTGTCAATTCTTGCGTCATTCTCGAACTAGCTCTCCTTAAGTCTTCAGCATTACGAGGTATAGGTAGTTTCATTCTTATGGAACATATCTTATAAACTTATGATAATATTGACGTACAATTTATAACCACGCTATTGTTTTTGAAAGGTTTATGATAAATATTTTGAAGTATATGTGAATCTACAACCGAATAGCCTTTTGGAAAATAAAAGCAAAGTAACGGTAATTTTAAAGGTAAAAAAATAGAAAACCGCCTGAATTATTGTGTATTTAAAAGACATAAAATGTGCGTGTAAATCTGAAATCGTTTAAAATTAGAGAAAAAGATATGAACCGAATTCAGAATTACACCCAGAAAAAATACCAAAAATGTCTGCAAATGACACCGCGCACATTTTATCTTTATCCGAAGATACTGTATGTATAGCTCAACTCTCAAATCGTTCCGTTTCCGTTGGTGCAGTTATAGACCAAGAGCCAGTGGCCTGGATCTTACCTCATAAAGTACAAAAGGTCTGACTATTGGAATGAGTTTAGTTTTGATGCTCATTAAAAGATCTGGCCGTCTTACGCATCACAGCTGGGGCATTTGAGGGGGGCGTGGCCATGTTTGACCCTAATGAGGTATAATTTCTTACCTCATGAGGTACATGAATGAAAAAGGTGGCAAATGATAGAGCTGGAAATTGGGATTACAAATATATGAAATCTGACGTCATCAAAGGGGATCATCAATAAATCAGACGGGGGATGAAATGGTCGAATGAGGTATGAATTCTTACCTCATGAGGTACATGTATGAATCCGGTGTTGTTTGCTAGATCTGGTAGTGTTAACTAACAGAATATAAAATCTGACTGGAAAATACGCGGCTAAGGTTTAATCTGACGGCCTGATTCTTGCGTCAGGCCATGAAAGCTTCGTGCCTCATATTGCTAGATTCCCAATCGACCGAAAAAAAACCGGCGCAAATCACGCAGCATACGGTATAAATTTTAGCTTACGCCGTCGTCCGGCTGTGGACTGTTCACACTACGACTGAATTTTAAGTTTTGGCGGTGGATATTTTTGGGTCACGTGACAGATTAGTGGTTTCCATAACATTTATTTCGCACTCTGAATTGGTATCTCTGTCCCATTGTCGCTTAGATCGTACAAGAAAGTATATTTTCTAACTTCCTCAATAAAGACTTCCTTATTAACATCTTACCTCTATATACTTCCATTAGATACATTTTTCTTTCTTCGTGGCATGTTTCCGACCAAAAAAAATATATGACCTCTATCAATCTATCTAGCGTATGCGTGCACTCTTGAAATTTATGACGTAGTCATTGGGATAATTTCATTGGTTGAGACACCGGCGTAACACCGAACACGACCGAAAAATAGAACACAACTTGCGCCCGGTCGAGCGGAGATTCCGACGGGCTCGCCGTAAAGATTTTTCGGTCGAACCCCTTTCTGCGGGGTCTCCGTCGTGTTTTCCGTCGAGTGCGAGTCTACCTTAAATGTAGCAGGTGATATATTGTAAAACCAGCCCCACTGATGTCAAGTAAATTAAACTTAACTTGTTTGAGCGAGTTGTCTCTGTTTCTATCGAGGTAATGTGGTGAAATATTTTTGACTCTGATAAATGAGATGAACTTAAATTTGCATCATTTAATAATAGAGCTATTTCAATTCGGGGGTAAGGAGAGTTTTTGAGGCGGGGTTTCACCAGTCCCCGCCAAGGTGCCTTATTGTGCGCGAAATTTAGCATAGAGTTTTACAGTGGCCCACACGGAGGGAGGGTGACTATGACGATGAAACCGTATACATTGATTATCAGACTCATCCGGATGATGAACCAGATGACGTTTAAAATGTGACATTTTTGTACCTTTATTTGCATTAAATAATAATTTAACATTAGAAGGTTTCATTGAATGAGTTTAAAATAAAATGTGCCAGCATAGAGCTATATTAGTTGAAGGGGGAAACGTCACAGTTGGGCCTGCCAATAAAGGGAGCCAGTTTTCACCCTCCCTCCGTGCGGGCCACTGTAGAACTCTAAGCTAAATTTCGCGCACAATAAGGCACCTAGGCGGGGACTGGCGAAACCCCGCCTCAAAAACTCTCCTTACCCCCGATTTGAAATAGCTCTATTATTAAATGATGCAAATTTAAGTTCATCTCATTTATCAGAGTCAAAAATATTTCACCACATTACCTCGATAGAAACAGAGGCTTTTCGCTCAAACAGCTTAAGTTTAATTTACTTGACATCAGTGGTGCTGGATTTACAATATATCACCTGCTACATTTAAGCTAGACTCGCACTCGACGGAAAAGACGACGGAGACCCCGCAGAAAGGGGTTCGACCGAAAAATCTTTACGCCGAGCCCGTCGGAATCTCCGCTCGGCCGGGCGCAAGTTGTGTTCTATTTTTCGGTCGTGTTCGGTGTTACGCCGGTGTCTCAACCAATGAAATTATCCCACTGACTACGTCATAAATTTCAAGAGTGCACGCATACGCTAGATAGATTGATAGCCGCCATGTATTTTTTTGGTCGGAAACATGCCACGAAGAAAGAAAAATGTATCTAATGGAAGTATATAGAGGTAAGATGTTAATAAGGAAGTCTTTATTGAGGAGGTTAGAAAATATACTTTCTTGTACGATCTAAGCGACAATGGGACAGAGATACCAATTCAGAGTGCGAAATAAATGTTATGGAAACCACTCTAATCTGTCACGTGACCCAAAAATATCTACCGCCAAACTCAAAATTCAGTCGTAGTGTGAACAGTCTACATCCGGACGACGGCGCAAGGTAAAATTTCTACCGTATGCAGCGTGATTTGCGCCAGTTTTTTTCGGTCGAGTGGGAATCTAGCTTTATGAGGCACGAAGTTGTCATAGTCCGACGCAAGAATCAGGCCGTCAGATTAAACCTAAGCCGAGTATTTTCCAGTCAGATTTTATATTGTTATTTAGCACGACGAGATCTATCAAACAACACCGGATTCATACATGTACCTCATGAGGTAAGAATTCATACCTCATTCGACCATTTTCACCCCCGTCTGATTTATTGATGGCCCCCTTTTATGACGTCAGATTTCATATATTTGGAATCGCCATTTCCAGTTCTATCATTTTCCACCTTTTTTATCCATGTACCTCATGAGGTAAGAAATCATACCTCACTAGGGTCAAACATGACCCCGCCCCCCTCAAATACCCCAGCTGTGACGCGTAAGACGGCCAAATCTATTAATGAGCATCCAAACTGGACTCATTCCAATGGTCAGACCTTTTGCACTTTATGAGGTAAGATCCAGGCCACTGGCTCTTGGTCTATTAGTATGCTGGCTTATCTTTTACTCACCAATTTTCCCTCCCCAAAGGAAGGAATCAACTAAGCCGCGTTCACACTTTCAAGTTTCAAACTGTTTTCAACACATATGGAAAGGTCAAAATGCAAAATGTAGCAGTTAATTACAGAGATCTTTCATGGGAAAATAATATTTTTATTTTGAAAATGTATTTGACATACGCGAGAACGTTCAAAAGAGTTAAATGTGAAGAAATTGTCATCTTTGAAAATATCTAAATACGTCTCTAATCGACCACCAATTCTTCCAAAAATTTGGTGAAGTGTACCTTTATAGGCGCAATAACGATTGTGATATGGAGTATTTTAAAGATGGCTATAAAGGTTTTGAACAAACCGGAAAGTACTTGTGAAAAAACACCCTGAGAAAGATCTACTACAAACTACGCAATCCTGAAAATACACCAAGATATTTAAATTTTAAGAAAGAAGTGACAGAAGCTATTGATTCTGAGATAAAAAATATCATTATACATCATCTTGGAGATAATGAAGTTTACTCCGAAAACTGTATGAAGATTCATAAGCCGAGCGATAAACTCACTCCAAAGATGTATCGAAAATATTTCCATATTTAAAGTTATATTAATCTGACACGAAATATTTCCCAACTTTTAAATTCATCATTTTAGGCGTTTTTAACCACAAAGCAAAGGTATATCTCCGATCTCGATGCTGGTCGTCGAGAGAAAAGGGGATAGCCATTATTTTCTTCTACCGGCCGGTGTGGCTTAGCCAGGCGACACTATGTCGGAGTTCAGAGGATGTTCTAACCCATTAGCGCTATGGGGCGTCCGAATATATGTCAAACTAACCTCTTGGGCTTGACTGTTCCCCCTTTCGTCCCTTTTTGCATTTTCTTTAATACTGTAGAAAACTGAGAGTCGCCACCCGTTCTACTTATTGTTATCTACCTTTTTGATCTGTTATATTGTAAATTACTTATATTTGTGTGTGTGCGCGCTTTGAACTCTTGAACGCCAGATTGGCGCAGGAGTGCTTTACTTATATTGGTGTGTGCGCGCACTTTGACCTCTGGGACGCCGGATTGGCGCGAGAGTATTTATTTTTGGAGTGAAACGAAGAAGAGAAGAAAGATAGGTGAAGTCGCTACCCCTTTCTCCATGACCCGCAAAAATATATGAGCGGGGACACTCAGAAAGAGATTCATTCGATTCGTTACCCCAACTCTGACAAGTAACGAAATAGTTTTTTGTCGGTAACCAGCCGGAGACGCTGAACGGGACTATGTTCCCATATAGTACCTTGGGACACTCTACCGAGTGCAGTATCGGGCACATTACCGGGTTAACATTATAAGACCGAATGTAAAAGAGGCCAATTAGCCCATAACCCCGATTCTACATTTATATATTTATCGGCTAACGAAGCCGCGCGTCGAGGTGTGTGAAAACGTGAAAACATGCAAGGGTTCTTCATGCTGGCGCCCGTGTTTAAATGACGGACTCTACCGATCCGACGCCACGTAACGTACATTTGGTTTCATACCTATTAATTACCAAACAAGGCCTTGGCCTTGATATTAATTTTTACTTTTTACGACCGCTTGTTTCAATTATTTGTTTGTTATTTATTTTCGTTTTCAATTAGTTGTTTGTTATTTAATTTCGTTTTCAATTAGTTGTTTGTTATTTAATTTCGTTTATCGGAGTCATGAATCGGAATTTAATTTGTTTATTTGATATTGATAAAATTAATTTGAGGTGCGTTTGTGCCTAGTGATTAAATGAACATGGTAACTCTCAATTGCATTCATGTACTTTCCCTACGATCTCCCTACACTAAGCCTTTATAATTTAATATTTATCTACACGCCACCCCCAATAGTGAAAGGGTAGGCGAGTCACCCGGAACCTTTATCTTTAATCGATCTAGATTTGTGGATGGATTTGCGTCCCTCTTGGTCATAATCATATTCAAGATAATGTCTGTAGAATCCGCCTAACACTTTTTTAAATTCAACCAGATATGAGAAAAGTTATTTTTGTTATTTTTTAAAAATATGGAGAAGGGTAATTTGTCTAATTGGTTTTAAGTTCGAATAATTAACTAATCCACTCGGCAACGGCCATATCACGCTAAAAACACTGGTTCTCGTCCGATCACCGATGTTGATCAGCGTCGAGCGCAGTTAGTACTTGGGAGGGAGACCATTTAGGAACACTGCGTGCCGTTGTCTTTTACACTTTAGTTTCCATTTTTCAAATCCACCAGATATGAGAATTTTTGTTATTCTTTAAAAACATGCAGAAGGGTAATTTGTCTAATTAGTTTTAAGTTCGAATAATTAACTAGTCCACTCGGCAACGGCCATATAACGATGAAAACACCGGTTATCGTCCGATCACCGAAGTTAAACAACATCGAGCGCAGTTAGTACTTGGGAGGGAGACCACTTAGGAACACTGCGTGCCGTTGGCTTTTACACTTTAGTTTCCTTTTTTAAAATCAACCAGATATGCGAAAAGTTCTTGTTATTCTTTAAGAACATGGAGAAGGGTTATTTGTCTAATAGTATAGCCGAATAGTACAAAACCTACGGAAACTGTCCAATTAAAAATAAACTTTATAGCAGTCTGATAGCGAGCAAAAATTAAAATGGCTCTCCGCGGTCTGGTAGAATCCCGTCAAAGTTAAAATTCTACATGGTGCCGAAACCTAGGGAAACCTTTGGAAAAATAGTTTTGGACTAAAAAAATCCGATTAAAAATTGTAAGTGAACTTTAAACGAGTAAAAATGGAGGAAGATGATGCTTATGCGGATGCCGATGGAGCTTTAATGCAAGCTAAGCAAAGTAATAGTGGCCAAGATCCAGAATTGAAAAAGGCCAGAGCGTCGCGGAAAGGAATTAAAAGTTCAATAACAAGGCAAATTAATGTCATCAAAAACTTGTTAGCTGAAAGTGAACGTGCCACCACTACGTACGATATGCTTGAAAACGCGGCCCTCGTGTTAGCTGCGAAAGAGGAGAACTTGCAAAGGGTGAACAATAAAGTTTCTAGTCTCTTGCAAGGCGATGAAGAAATAGAAAAAGAAGCTGAAGAAGCTGCAGACTACTTGGATAGAATTGTAACGGTCAAAGCTGACGCAGCACGCAAGCTGAAAGAGCTTAACGAAGGAACCCACATCGGAGTGAATTCAGTAGCGAATAGTATTATCTCAACGTTAGGTGGACAACAGAACAATGAAGCGACAAATATCAACGTTGCGTCAAATACGCCCAACAACATGTCTCAAAACTCTAGTAAAGCCAACATTAAGCTACCCGAAATTACTTTGCCAAAATTTAACGGTGATCCAATGAAATGGACATCCTTTTGGAACCGTTTTCGCACTTTAATAGGATAATCGGATATGGATGATGTAAACAAATTCCATTATTTAATCTCGTATCTAGAAGGAGATGCGTCGAAAGGAGTAGATGAGCTATTCGAATCGGAAAATTCTTATGCAGAAGCTGTATTTATTTTGAAAGGTAGATTTGGTAACACTGAAGCGATAAAGCAGCTCACATGAATAATTTGTTAGATTTAACCACAGTGGTGGATTCGGATGATTTGAAAGCACTACGCAAACTCCTTGATTCTGTCGAGATTAGCCTAAGAAGCTTAAAATTAATAGGGGTAAATATTGCCGACAGTGTTTCCCTTCTTTGCCCAAAGCTTCTAAGATGTTTACCCAGAGATATGAGAGAATTGTTTTGTCAAAGTACCGATTTAAAACAACAGTGGGATACTGACTCGATAGTTAAATTTCTGCGTAAACAGCTAGAAAGTAAAGAAATGGCGAAAAGTTTAGTTCCCGACCATAAGTCTGAAAATTCTCGAGGTAACATTAATAAAAATAAACCATTTAAAATTACCAGAGCTGAAAATAATAAATTTACCGCCTCTGCCTTGCATGCGCAAGTCGAAAAGAGTATTGATAATGTGTTTTGCATCTTTTGTCAAAAGCAAACTCATAAAACTTCAAATTGCACAAACTATAGATTGGATTATAAAAGAAAATTCATACAAGATGCCAATCGCTGTTTTATACAGGGTGGAAGAAATCAGACCAACAGCTACCTTCGCTGACGGCCCCCAATATTGCCGTCGGGTAACGTCACTATACTACAGAGTAGACCTCGTATACAGGGTGTAAATAAATGCGTAGCATTGTAAGCAAAAGAGATGGTTTAATATGGAACATGTCTGAAGGCTACCAGCCTCGGAACTACGTGTCTTCATGACTTAACCCCAAGCAACCTTATTTAACAACGTTAATACTACGATATTCTCTTAACATAACCCCATAGGAAGACATCAAGTGGAGTAAGGCCAAGAAACCTTGCTAACCACGGAATTGGTCCACCTCTACCTATCTAACAGTTATCTAAAAGTTACTTCAGCCATTAACGAACACTGACTGCCCAATGTGCTGGCAAAGCTCACAAATTACTGCTAATGGTAATGCGTCTATCGCTTCACTAAACTCGTGACGTAGGACCAGTAATGTTCTCATGGAAGAACAAGGACCCGTTAAGTCGGTACCCATGAATGCAAAGTCACACATTTACCATCCATCGCAGTTGATGGTAATGGTGTCGTAACCAATAGGCTTTTTAATGGGACCAGTAATGCATGATAAGACGGTTTACCGTACCATCCCTGTGAAATATAGCCTCGTCGCCATTGCCGGAATAGTGGATCGGCTGCAATTAATAGTTGACGCATGGTAAGACAAATGTAATGCCGTCTTAATAAATCGTCCTCTTTTAAGGCTTAATGGCGGTGGATATGATAGGGTAGGAAATGGTGTCGATGTAATATGGCAAGAATATCTGTATGGCTTAGTCCAACCGATCTACCACTGTTACGAGGATTTTTTTCAAAACGTGCTAGAATATTCTCTTCTCTGTATTCATTACCGATTACAAGGATCTCCTACGTTCAATGTAACATTGCTGTAAAAAGCATACCAGTAGATAAGACATCCATGCGAGGTTTCTTTAGAAAGGAGTACTCTAGATCAGAGTTACACTGGCAATTCTGACCTACAGATCTCCACGGGTTATTTCAAAGATCCCACGTATGGGATCCTTATCTACGGTAGGTCAAAACGCGGGCTATGTCTATGCCCATAGCCCGTAGTTTGGCCTACTGTGCTGTAGATAAGGAGACCTACACACATTCTGTAATCACAAGTGCGCGAGTTATGATACCGCATGTTTCTTATTAGTGTTGTTCATTCTGTCACGTAGAAGAATGCCAGCCTATTCTAACAGCGATAAACTGGACATGATGTTTATCTTGGGTGAATGTCGCGGTAATGTGCATTGTATGCCGAACGCTTCCCAGACCGCCAACATCCGGTTCGTAGCACCTTCGTTAACATTAGAGACAATCTTCGTGATTTCGGTACTTTCGTCGTGCACGACCGTGCACGTAGACGAGACCGTATAGTCTGTGATGTAGGTAGGGAGGTGGACATCCTAGCACGGTTTGAAAGTAATCCTCACACCAGTAGTAGAGCGGTCGCACAAGATGTCGGACTGAGCCATTTCACCGTTCTTGCTCTTTTACATAGTCACCACTACCGGCCATATCATATCCACTTCCATCAAGCCTTAACGGACGATGATTACTTAAGACGGCAAGATTTGTGTCTGACCATGCGTGAATTAATTCAAGCCGATCCGTTATGCTTGCGTAAGGTCCTTTTCTCCGACGAGGCGACATTTCATAGGAATGGTACGGTTAACCGGCATAACGTCCATTACTGGATCCAACAAAATCCCCACTGGTTACGACAACATTACCATTAAATTCGATGGAAAGAAATTGTTTGGGTGGGTATTATTGGCACTAGAATTATCGGTCCTTCTTTTTCGATGAGAACATCACCGGGAACACACGTACTTGGACTTCCTGCATCGCGAATTTAGTGAAGCGATTGACGAGTTACCATTAGCAGTGCTTCGAGACCTGTGGTTTCAGCTGGACGGAGCACCAGCACATTGGGCGATTCTAGTTCATCAATGGCTAGACGAACACTTTCACAATCGTTGGATCGGCAGAGGCGGACCAATTCCGTGGCCGGCAAGGTCTCCTGACCTTACTCCACTTGATGTTTTCTTATGGGGTTATGTTCAAGGGTATGCTATCGATTGGGCGTGTTATCAAAACAGCATTGTCCAAAACGGCTTTTTCATAAACGCGTTTGCCATTATAGCCATTTCTGGTTTTAGCGCATTTTGATTACAGCGTTTATATCTTGAGCGTTGTTTCGTACGCCTTTTCCAAAATATTGTTGTTTATCTTCATTGACTTCCCAAAATAATATGCCTTTTCCAAAAAATTATATTTTATATTTACTTCCGATATAACACTACTCCTTTTTGCATAATATTGTTCTTTGTTCTATAAACTTAATATAATAGAGATTTCCCTCCCTATCAATCACAGTTTGGGCGGAAACGGAAACCGCTGTTTTGGGAAATAGCGCTGTATTGAGAAACGCGGAAACAGCAACCGCGGTTTTGCTTCCACGCGGTTTTACAAACCGCTGTTTTGGGAACCGCTTTATTCCAAAACGCTCTTTTGAAAACCGCTCAACTACCCGTGAAGCATGTCAAGGGCGAGGTGTACAGCACCGAAGCGTTAAATGTAGACGATTTGAAGAACCGGATTCGAGCGGCAATTAATAGTATCACACCACAAATGCTGGAAAATGTGTTGCAGGACCTGGACAGCCGCCTTGAAGAGTGCCTTCACCACGATGGAAGATACATTGAACATCTACGCTGATATGTTTGCAAAACAGATGTACTGTACGTTTCAGTGTGCGGCCTAATTTCATAGGCTAAAGTGTAGGGCTATGACAATCAATGTGTGTAGCATTCAGACATACTCCCCATTATCACGTTTGTACTGTCTTACTTTAATAAAATGATGTGAATCCCAAGGCGTTGTTATTTACACCCTGTTTATAGTGAATCCCAAGGCGTTGATTTTTACACCTGTATAACTGGCATTGCGCCTCCAATGTTATATCTCTAGTTATAAATCTGAACTGAACTGGATTGACCCCAGTCTTGTATTATATGAACGTATCGTCGTCTTTATTCCGATTAGTTGCTATCCCGGACGCGTGCTAATATGCATTAAATAAAACTGACGTTTTAGTAACTTTAAATGTGTTCTTATAAAGTAGTTAATTAAGAAACACAACGTGGTGTCAGAAGAAGTTTCTTCGCTTTTTCGCCCGTTCCCTCGTTTATCGTGAGTCGCGTTGTGTTTATTCTCCTCGTGCCGAGGCTTACGGTTTACGTCGCGTTTCACGCGTTTCCCGCTACCGTGCTTTCCGTCATGGCATCAACAGCGTTTCATGTGTCTACCCCTGAACCATTCAACTTTTCCTGTCCCAGTGATTGGCTTAAATGGCTGCGCCGTTTAGAACGTTTTCGCCTTGCATCAGGCCTCAATACTAAGGGAGAAGGACAAGTTAATGCGCTGATCTACCTCATGGATGAACAAGCCGAGGACATTTTTAATTCTTTTGGCGTCACACCTGCGCACCAAAAAGAATTTAAGACTGTAAGCGACAAATTCACTAGTCATTTCATCATCCGGCGAAATACCATCTATGATCGAAAAAAATTCAACTATCGTGCCGAACGAGAAGCGGAAAGTGCCGATGACTTCATTACGCAGTTGTATGCCTTGGCCGAGCATTGTCAGTATGGAAACCTGAGGGACGAATTAATCCGGGACCGTATAGTCGTTGGAATTCGAGATAAAGCGTTGTCCGAACGCCTTCAAGATGATCCTGCCATCACTTTGGAGCAAGCCATCCAACGCGTACGCAGCATGGGAGACAGGTAACGTGAACAGAGGGATTCGAACAGCTTGAGCAGCCTCAACACGCTTCCACAAGTCGACAGCATCGGAACCTCCAACTACAGGTCTCAAAGACCTAAACGTTTTAACGGAAGAAGTCCTGCGTCAGACCTTCAGTATAAGAAACCTTCTCAAGAGTTCCGCTCTAAAAGAACAAATTGCTGCCCTCGTTGCGGAGCCATTTCCAACCATCCACGGCAGAAATGCCCCACCAAAAATGTACGATGCTTCGAATGTGAGAAAATGGGCCAAGTTTTCCAAAGGCGCAACATGAACCAAGTTGAGAGACTTGAAGATGCAGAAGTAACCCACATTCAGACAGCAGTTTGCATATCCAACGATTTCTTTATCGGATCTATTGCCGATCCGATCCTTCAAGAAACTCAGACCATATCAAGACAACATAGATGGATGATCAATGTCCATATCAACGACCTTCCAGTCAGATTTAACATCGACACGGGAGCAGATGTCAATGTCATCCCCACGGTCCTATATCATTCTAAATTCAAGAACATCAAGTTACTGGATTCCGAGAAACGCCTCTATGGACCTGGTAAAACTCTTCTAAGAACCGCCGGAAAAATACGAGCGTCCTTCCGTTATGGGTGTTCCATCATCCAGGATGAGCTTTACGTCGTACATGATTTGCAAGTCCCGCTCCTCGGTCCCAGGGCTAGCGAGGACCTTTCATTGATAACCATGGTTAGAGACATTGAAACTTCAGTTAAAACAACGTTCGATCCCATAAAAGAGTTCCCGACCCTCTTCAATGGATTGGGCTAAATGAAGACGCCGTACAAGATATCGCTCATACCAGATGCCAGGCCTTTCTCGCTAACAACATCTCGAAGAGTTCCAATTCCATTGATGGATGCGGTGAAACACGAGCTAGAACACATGGTTCAGAAAGGTGTGATATCAAAAATTGACAAACCAACTGATTGATGTACTCCCATGGTCGTCGTCAAGAAGAAAGAAGAGAAATTACTAGCCAAAATGACTGATGATACAATTTCCAAACGCCCGAATCTGAGGATATGCGTTGATTTAACCCACCTGAACAAATTCATCAAACGAGAACGGTTCCAACTGCCTTCTGTCGATCATCTACTCGGACAGTTAGCCAATGCGAAAGTCTTTTCTAAGCTCGACGCCAATAGCGGTTATTGGCAAGTCCCACTGGAGGAAGAGTCCGGCTTATTAACAACGTTCATCATGCCATTCGGGCGGTTCTATTTTAATCGGTTACCATTTGGACTAAGCTCCGCTTCAGAACATTTCCAAAGGCAGATCTGCATCGCCCTAGAAGGACTCAGCAGTAACGTAAATTTACAAGACGACATACTAGTGAATGGGAGTACACAGCCCGAACATGACGAAAATCTACGAAGGATCTTTTGCCAACTTGATAAAGCTGGTATAACTCTTAATCCGGCCAAATGCGAATTCTCGGTCTCCAAAGTCAAATTTGTTGGGCAAATAATCGACACCAATGTGCATACAACCCGACGAGGACAAGATTAAGGCTATTATCCACATCAAAACACCACAGGATGTCACAGATCTGAGGAGATTCCCGGGTATAACGAATTACGTGAGCAAGTTTATCCCATCAATGGCAGCGATAGCACGGCCGTTGACGTCTCTACTGAGCACAAAAATTACGTGGACCTGGGACGTACCTCAGCAACAAGCGTTCGAAGACATCAAACGAATTCATCTTGTTTTGGCAACATATGACCCAAAAAGGAAGACCATCGTTTCCGCCGACGCCTCGTCCTATGGCCTTGGAGCAGTTTTACAGCAAGTACAGGACGATGGACAACTAAGAGTTATAGCCTACGCCTCTAAGACCATGACCCCAACTGAACAACGCTATGCCCAAATCGAGAAAGAGGTCTTGGCGCTAACCTGGGCCTGTGCCAGGTTAGAAGATTTCATCGTGGGCATTAAGATTCATATTGAAACGGACCACAAGCCGCTCGTTCCCATTATGCAAACTAAATCCTTAGAGGATTTGTCTCCACGGCTTCAACGCATGCGAATCCGTTTAATGCAATATAACTACGAGCTATATTACACTTCTGGAAGGGACCTCATTATCGCAGATACATTGTTACGGGGACCAATAATGGGCGACGAGGGCGGCGACCTGGAAGATGAAATAACAGCTCACATACAATTAATAACATAGCATGTACCCATCTCGGACGAAAGGCTGAGGGACCTCCGAATAGCGCAAAACGAAGACCAGACTTGCATGACATTAGCTCACTACATAAAACATGGGTGGCCAAAATCCCGATCGCATGTCCATGACCTCGATAAATACTTTCCCCACCGTTATGATATTTCAATTCACCGAGGATTGCTACTAAAAGGGTCAAGCCTCATTATTCTATCGTTGCTACGTCAAGACATCCTGGCAAAAATCCACGAAGGACACCAAGGCATCACAAAAAACAGAGCCAGGGCAAGCACGACGGTATGGTGGCCCGGCCTATCAAAAGACGTAGAAGATAAGGTCAAGCAATGCGCAACATGTACGAGAGAATCCGCCAACCGACATGAACCTTTATGTCCATCGGATTTTCCGGATCGACCTTGCAAAATTCTGGCTAGAGATCTTTTCTATTTACATGGAATTTGGTACCTGCTGGTTACTGACATGTATTCTCGTTTCTTCGAGATAAGGAAATTGACGAACTTGAGCACCGCCGCCTTCATAAATCACATAAAGTCCGTTTTCGCAACTCATGGTGTCCCGGAAGTCGTTAGAAGCGATAATGGCCCGCAATTTAGCAAGACGCCGACATCAGAATTTCGTCGGTTTGCTGAGGAATATGGATTCACCCACATAATTTCAAGCCTCTGCTATCCTCAGAGTAACGGCTTTGTCGAAGCGGCTGTCAAAGTCGTTAAACAAACACTAAAAAAGAGCGAAGATCCTCATTTAGCTCTTCTCTCGTCTCGATCGACACCCCTGGCAAATGAATTTAGTCCCGCCGAACTCCTAATGGGCCGCAAGTTACGATCCACGCTATCCATATTAGATACGGAACTTCACCCCAGAATCCCATCTATTAAGATAATGCGTCAACGTGAAGATCAACGTCGCATATTCTACTGAACAGTCATGCTACATTTTATAATTATTAACAGAACCAAAATTTGCTGCTGCTTGTCTGAATAAAGCAATAGAAATAGGTGTGAAACCAGAAGGTATAAAACCACCACTTAAATTCAACAATCTCCGAAGAAGTGAGTGACATACAGAGTGAAAGAATTGAGTCTAATGTTTCTTTTTCAACGGAGTTTGATAAACCAGGTAAAAGACAACAAAATCATACATAAAAGGGTCCTTTAAGGTTAATATTTTGTTATATTTCTAACATGGAAATGATAGTGAGTCTAATCCAGTAGTTTGTAAATGGGGGAAGAACAACACATTGTTGCTCATTGAATTATTTCAAACGTACAGTACAAGGATGCAATTGAAGATTCACGTCGGAAGAAGGACGTCTGGATGAACATTAGTGCAGAATTGGATTCAATGCAGATGACTGTGATACCAAGTGGCGTAATCTTAAAGGCAGGGGCGTGCCATTTATTTTACTTAAAAAAACTGTCACATTTTTCCTACGCTTCGGTATTAAAATGCAGCTATCCTTAATTTTCTTTGGAAATAAGATAATATAAGACAAATCGAACAAAAGTGGGAGTGGAAAGCAGTCCTGGGATTTTTTGAGGCTATGGACGAAGTGCTTTGTACTGAACACTTAATAAATCCAGTAAATCTTCTATACTCAACGAAGTCATCTTCAGGTAATATTAATAATGGTTAAAATTAAGCGGTTTAAATAATATTAATCTATAAATTTGCAGGTGTTTCAATCAATCGTGATAATTCAATGTCATCCGATTCTCCAATCAGTGTTTCTCGTGCATCAGATTCTCCAATCGATGATCCTCGTGCATCTGACTCCCCAATTGATAATGCTTGCCGTGACTCAACGACATCAATCTCAAATGAATCTTCTTCTACATCTCTAAATAACACTGAAATGGGCGATACTAAAGATTGCACTGTAATTCAAAGGCCAAAAAAGAGGAAAGTTATGAAAACAACAGCAGCTCCAGACTAGATCGTGCAGTAGAACGAAGATAATCGCAAGGCGAGGAAAAGGCACAGCAACAAACCAAAGAATTCCAAGATCAACTATTAAACAGGCTAGATGCCAAAAACTCTACTCTAGAAAAAATAGCTGACAGTTTTTTAAAAATGTGGTGAAGTTTTATTATTAAAAGTTTCATTCCTAATCAACAATTTTTCTTAATTATATCAAACATTTCACGGGAGTCTTTGTCCGATTCTTAATCTCTGAGCAATAGCATCTCATTTATTTTTGGCCATATTTAAACCTTGTTGTGGTTCAGCTTCTTTAAAAATATCAGCTGTTGGATATACTACGTAGATGAACTCATCAACATCTTTATCACCATCATGAATTAATAAAACATTATTCAAGACACAGCAGCGCATTATCACTTCCGATATGTCTGCGATAAGTAACATATCAAGAGCTTTCTATCATTTGCCTTGCAGAACTTTGCAATCTATTGTATTTTGTTTGGCGCTCTGTTAAATGTCCATGATTTTTAAATGGTACCATCGTAAACACATCCAGAGGGTAAGCAGAATCCCCTAATAAATGGCCATCAAATGTGGTTTTCCTTTTTGCAAAAGGTCATTGTATATCATACTGTTCTTCCAAACTCGGGAATCATGCACTGAACCAGGCCAACCGATACACTGTACAATAAACATGTGTTTTTCATTACACTGTAACAGATCAAATCATACTCCCCTCTCTAGTTTATTATGTTTTGGTTGTTTACCCTCTATTAATTTTGACAGTTAGGCCTACTTAAAAATAATCTAGTTCCTAACCTTTTTTTCTTGACACTTTTAGGCCTACAGGAATTTTTTTGACCTATTATTTTTTGCCCTTATCTCGCCGCCTGCACATGCGCATTCAGCTCTCCTAAATGATAAAAAGGGGGTGCAGACGACGGGACGAGAGCAGTAGTTCATTTTTTGGCAGAGTGTTCACCGGGATTATTTGTTGCCTAGTCGGCTTAAATAAAAGTTGTTAGTTTCCAAGTACTTTGAATTTATTCCTCTTAGTACCCTTTTTGCTAGGATTTGTATGGAACTATGTCCTTAGCCGCCCTGGTAAGAAACGCTGCCCCTCTTTAAGTTTAATTAGTAGCCTGCAACTATTTCCCCCCTTCGAGGTCCGGTTTAAACAGGTTCTCTTTAACCTAGTTAGAGCTTGCGCGAATCCGTTGCATTATTATTGGCGCCCAACGTTGGGCCCGAAGGGTAAGGAATTATGTAGTTGTATTTAGCTTTATTTATTAGTTTTGGTAGGGTAATAGTCAGTAATTGTGAACAAATGGCAAATGCTAACTATAATGAATGGCGCGAGCCTAAGGATCCGCGTTCAACAAGTGATAGTGCGGGTGATTCCGACGATGAATATTAAGCAAGTGTGCGGGCAGCGAGAAAGACATCCAACACCATTTATCTTCAACCTCCAAAGTTCGATGTCGGAGATAGGGCAGAAGAAACATCAGTGAACTCACCCAGAGCCTCCGCGGGCATGACTTTGGAGATGGATCAACACTTATTCCATCGGAATGCACCAACACAAGCAGACGCTGTCACAACGGAGGATAGTCAGCGATGGACATGCAAAATGGACGGATGGAGAGTGGCACCGTTTGGAATCAAGCTAGTACCCGACCTAAATTAGCTCAGACTAGTGGGTTTGGGCATATTGCTGGACCTCCTGTAAGTGATGATCTTTTACAACTAGGCACTGATCCCTGGGAAACGGTTAAACCAGTCCCAATTGCAACAAGCATAGCCCCCTCAGCAACGACACATCTAGACCCTTGGAGTTCGGTTTCGCAAGACCCTTATAATGTACCTTGTAGTGCAAACAAGCCTAGGTCCGCCCAAGATGGAAGACAATTCATTTCGGGGTTTAACAACACTGAATTGTCTCGCCCTAGTTTAGTCACCTATAAGACACCTTTAGTGACACATTCTACACCAAGGCCAACAAACATTAATTCCTTAGGCCCTTACCAGTCAATTGAACCTAGTAGTACTCGGGTACCTCCTCCTAAGAGGACATACAGTATATATCAATCAGCGTCTAGCTCCTCCACTCCTATAATAACGTCTCTACCGCCTACCACCGCGGGACAGACGATTCCTTCAGCTGCATTACCTCCACAACCGCAGTTTAGATATATTAATCAACCGATACCTGCGCAAGCTTGCACCCAGACATACCCTATACCTAGACATCAGAATGCTCAAGCAAGAAGAAGGACGGCGAACCAGGACGCGCAGATAGACGAATTAGTTAATTTAATGACCCGTTGTTTTTCGGCTGCCGAGAGTAGGGCTTCTATTGACAGGCCTAATCGTCCTCGTCCTTTACCTACAATTCCATTTAAGTTCTCTGGGGATAAGAAGGAAGTAACAGAATTTCTGTTCCAATTACAAGTCATTCAAAAGATCAACTCCCTATCTAATGAAGAACTATTACGGTTGGTTCCTAGTTGTTTATGCGGGAACGCTTTGATATGGTATAGAGGAACAGGGTATCAGAATGTAGCATCACTTGGGGATTTAATTAATGGTCTTCGGGATGAATTTTTGCCCGTCTCTCAAGAACAGGAGATTGAGGCTGAGATTTTACAATCCCGCCAATCCCCTAAGGAAGATATCATGACTTTTATAAACCGAATCCAAACCCTTAACTTAACTCTCAGATCTCCTATTCCTGACTCAAAACTAGTTTATTTCCTAGTAGAAAATATGCGCCCAGCGATTAGTCAACACCTAGCTCAGGATTTTTCCTCAATTGCTAGCTTGACACGTAGTGCAGTAAAGGTAGAGCGTAGGGTTAGAGCCGCAGCCACTTTTACCTCTCTCAAACCTTCTCAGACTCCAACCCCGAAAGTGCCAACTGTTCCCATAGTAACCCCCGCTGTAACATTCCCCACATCAGGTTTTTCTACCACCCCTAACAAACATTGGAATTTAGTATGTCATAAGTGTCACACACGAGGACATATCAAACCTAATTGCCCTGAACAACAGGGAAACGAATAGGCAAGGACCGTAGACGAGGGTGGGCTCCTTGTAAATTTAAATTCCCTCACACAAGAGATAATATAAATTTGGGTAGTACTAGGCTGGGTTATGAGCGTTCATTTTCCTTGCCCATTACATATCCCGATTCAAAAATTAAATCTTATATATTTTTTGCCCGAATCGATAATGGAGCAGAGGGTAGTTTTATGTCCCTAGAAGCATACTTTAGAATTATGGGTACAGACACTCTTGTAACTTTAGAAGACGGTTGTGTTTTCATGCCTGATGGACATTTCTTACCTACAAAGGGGAAAACTACCTTAACCTTTACGATCAATGACACCTCTTTCTCACACAATTTTATTTTAGTACCTAATCTTTACTGTGATGTTATTTTGGGACATGATTTTTCCTGGCTCATAACGCGTTAATAGACTATAAGACCAGAAGTATTCAATTTGATGAGATCTCCTTTGAGTTAGTAACCGCACCTGAAGATACTCCACCTACCCTAGACATAGATACTACCCATATTATAAAAACTGCGGTTGAGGGAAGTGCCACATCACCCATTCAGAAACAAGAGCTCAGTATCCTATTAAAGACCTCCCCTCTAATTTCTGGTAAACTAGGACGTACGAATTTAACTTCTCATTTCATAGACACTGGCAATGCGCAACCCTGTAAGGCTTACCCAAGAAAAATATCCCCAGCTCAAAAAGAAATTATTAAGGAACACATAGACAAATTATTAGCGGAAGGATTAATAAGACCTTCCAATAGCCCTTGGTCTTCAAATTTAGTTTTAGTTCCCAAAAAAGAAGGTGGGTGGAGAATGTGCATAGATTTTCGGGCGTTAAATAAATTATTAAAAAAGGACTCCTACCCCTTACCCGACATCGCTAGTATCCTATTTAACTTACAAAAACCCAAGTTTATAACCACACTAGACCTAAAATCGGGTTATTTCCAAGTACCCATGGCGGTAGAAAGTCAGAATAAGAGAGCCTTCATATATCCATTTGGGAAATTTGAATACACTGTAATGCCTTTCGGCTTATGTAACGCCCCTACAACTTTTAAAGTCTTAATGGATTCAGTCTTTAGGGAGAAAACTAAATTTAATATCTCAGTTTATTTAGACGATTTGGTTATTGCATCGTCCTCCTGGTCTGAACACTTAAGAGCATTGGAATATGTTTTCCGAAGGTTAAAATCAGCAGGCTTGACTTTAAACATGTCTAAGTGTTTTTTCGCCCGCAAACAAGCATTAATATTAGGCCTCGTCGTAAATGAGGAAGGGGTGTTCATAAATCCCGATAAGTCTGAGATTATTATGTCCCTACCTAGGCCTAAAAATTTAAAAGCATTGCAAAGACTTTTAGGATTTTCAGGATGGTATAGCCGATTCATCCGTAATTATGCTGAGATAGCTTCTGCCCTTTATAAACTAAAACGTAAGAAAGTGAGATGGGTTTGGACAGAGGAGTGTGAGAAAGCCTATCAACAACTTAAGATAGAAATTTCAAAAATTAATTGTAGTCCTTTGGGACATTATGACTCTAACAAGCCTATATATTTAACAACAGACGCTAGTCAAATCGCTCTTGGGGCAATGTTTTCCCAAAAGGATGGGACCTTTGAATACCCTTTGGCTTATGGGTCGAGACTTCTAAATAGTTCTGAAAAAAAAAAACAATTCGACTTACGAACGCGAATGTTTAGCGATTTATTGGGCGGTGAATAAGTATAAACATTTATTAGAGGGCCGCGAATTTACAATCATAACCGATCACCAGTCCCTACAATGGTTATTCTCTCAAAAAGAACCTATAGTAGAGTTTCCCGTTGGGTTATGTTCTTGCAATCCTTTAATTTTAAGATCCAATATCGGAAAGGTGTAGAGAATGTGGTGGCGGATTATTTGTCCAGAGATGCGTTTCCCGTTCTAGGGGCGATCTCCCTGAACCAAAGCAGCCTTCCTGCACCTCCCCCGTTGTTATTGAATACCTTTACTGTAGAAGACATACGTCGAGAACAGGCTGCTGATGCAGAAACCATACATATAAGGGCCCAGTTATCCAATAAGGACAAAACGGACCTCGATGAGCTAGTTAATGGATTGGTGTATAGAAAAGCATGGGGTACACAACCTAGGAAAATATACCTACCCAAAACATTAAGACATTCCTGTCTACAACTCTTTCACACCCATTTACTAGCTGGACACAAAGGAAGGGATAAGACCTATGAAATCGTGAGATTTCGGTATTATTGGCCCTCATTAAAGTAGATGTCACTAAATTCGTAGCTACTTGCATAACCTGTCAACAATATAAAAGCCGAAATAAAAAACACCAGGACTTATGATGTCCACATCTACACATAATCCTTGGGATTTAGTTAGCATCGATCTAATGGGGCCGCTTCCCACTAGTTATAATGGAAACCGATATTTGTTAGTGTCCTTGGATGTTTTCTCAAGATATATCGAGATTATAGCTCTAAAAGACATAACTGCCCAGACTATTAGTGGTTGTTTGAAGGAATTAGTCCTACGATGGGGATCACCTAAGAAAATTATGTCCGATAATGGCCTCCAATTCGTCTCTAGACTTTGGAAAGAAACGTGTACCCTTTTCGGTATCCAGTGTAGTTATACCTCCCGGTACCATCCCCAAGCGAATCCGGTAGAAAGGGCAAACCGTTCCATAAAGGCGCTACTCTCCATCCACGTCGGGAATGATCATCGCAATTGGGACACTGGGCTACCGGTACTCCAATTTGCAATAAATAGTAGTCCCCATGAAACTACTGGACGAACCCCTTTCTTCTTAAACCATGGAAGGGAACCCAGAATGCCTTGGGAAGGTTATGACGATCCTCTAGAGGAAGTAGACCCGACGGAGTTGTTACCGGAGACTCAGAAACGGTTAACTATGTTGAAGGACGAATTAGGACGTGTAAAAACCACTATAGAAAAAAATCAAGCCCGACAGCGCAAGTATTATAACATGCGACGAGAAGACGAGTATTTCCAGCCCGGGATGATGGTATGGAGAGAGTCCCGCCAATTATCCAACGCAAGACAACATATTTCAGCCAAATTGACACCACAATGGGTTGGGCCATTCCAAATCATTCGTCATATTAATGATTTAGTTTATGAATTAGAGGAAGTCAACACAGGTCAGCACTCTCAATGCCACATAAGCCAGTTGAAGATCTTCCACACTACAGGAGAACTGCCAGCGAGTTTGACAACTGACACATCTAGGCCCAACGACGACGAGTCATTGAGGCCTGAGACAAATAGTCCCGCACCTTCCCTGGACAAAGAAATATCGGGACAGGTCAATGCCCAGCCAGACGATAGCTTTGAGGAAATGCCACCATTGGAAACGACCGCGCAGGCACTAGGCCTTCAACAAATGCGAACACCTACTCGACACTCAATACAGGAACCCGAGACACAAACACCTCCTCAGACTTCGACACCGGACATGACACGACGAACAAATGCCCCACTTTCACCACCAATTTATCCTGTTAAAACATCGCCCGTGACCTCTCTTAGACCGCGAGACAGCCTACAATCCAACTCACCTAACCATTTGGACCTAGGGTCACCGGGAAGGCTAAACTCTCGTTTTCCCCATTTAACAGAGAAAACCATTCTCCCTTTCAAACTGGGATTTACACGTGAGGTAGTTTTTAGGGGTACGGTTCAACCTCAAGGGCCGGATAAAGACATCTATTATCATACACCTCCCCCTAACCGGAAGAAGCTCCGTTCGTCTGTTGAGGCAAGCGTTTATCTGATCGAACACCCACATAACCCTCAGCTAACAAGAGAGTGTTTCAATTTTTCAAGAAAATTTATACATGGACCTCCTTGGGAAACTTTTCGTTATTCTTAATTTCAATTTTTACTAACCATTAATTTAAACACTTAACTTTAACATTTTAACCTTACTTAATGTTGTTTCCCGATAGCTACCTATGTCCCCCTTAATCTGCGAAGTAAAGGGTATTCTAGAGCCTCAACCCTTAAAGGTGCAATATGCGGCATCCTTTTGCCTCCTGAGTTGGCAATCCACAAGAGTACATATACGACCTTACGGACTACAAGAAGCCTGGGTAGAAATGCAAAAATCGTATCCATCCCTCGACGCCCCTTCAATCGTTATGGGATGGGCTCGTAATGTACAGATCTCGATTAACAAACAACCATTCCGGATGGATGCCTTAGTCCTCTCTGATATACATCCTTTCGTTATCATTAATCGACGATTCATTTTAGACAATAACCTACACTACTGTATTTGTGAAAACTGTATTAAGATGGGAGGGCTGAAGATGTTCAATCCTCACCCTCGACTGGATTGCGCAACACAAACGTCTGTCCACCATACTAATGGGGGCAGTGACTATGTCATCTTTGGATCATTGGAACAAGACGAGTTTCCTCCAGATTTCTTCAAAGGACCAGACGAACACACTTCCCAGACCATAGAGCCGAAAACAACATCTCTTATGGATGCCCCAGCGCCCTCCCCAATCCCATCAGATGCGCTACTGCCGACTCCGACAGATATCCAACCATTCTTTGCGGTCACCGGGCCTGCACCAGCGTGGTGGAAGGGTGGGCGTTGCTTCAGATGTAAAGGTCCGCACTTCATCCGGGACTGCCCGCTTTCCGGACCCCCCAAGACACCATAAAATGAAGAAAAAAGCAGAAAAAAAAGAAAAAAAAAGAAATGGCACTGTTTGTATTTGTTTGTTTATTCCTTTTTTTTTCTCCCACGGGGGAGGGAGTGTAACAGATCAAATCATACTCATCAACATCTTTATCACCATCATGAATTAATAAAACATTATTCAAGACACAGCAGCGCATTATCACTTCCGATATGTCTGCGATAAGTAACATATCAAGAATTTTCTATCATTTGCCTTGCAGAACTTTGCAATCTATTGTATTTTGTTTGGCGCTCTGTTAAATGTCCATGATTTTTAAATGGTACCATCGTAAACACATCCAGAGGGTAAGCAGAATCCCCTAATAAATGGCCATCAAATGTGGTTTTCCTTTTTGCAAAAGGTCATTGTATATCATACTGTTCTTCCAAACTCGGGCATCATGCACTGAACCAGGCAAACCGATACACTGTACAATAAACATGTGTTTTTCATTACACTGTAACAGATCAAATCATACTCCCCTCTCTAGTTTATTATGTTTTGGTTGTTTACCCTCTATTAATTTTGACAGTTAGGCCTACTTAAAAATAATCTAGTTCCTAACCTTTTTTTCTTGACACTTTTAGGCCTACAGGAATTTTTTTGACCTATTTTTTTTGCCCTTATCTCGCCGCCTGCACATGCGCATTCAGCTCTCCTAAATGATAAAAAGGGGGTGCAGACGACGGGACGAGAGCAGTAGTTCATTTTTTGGCAGTGTGTTCACCGGGATTATTTGTTGCCTAGTCGGCTTAAATAAAAGTTGATAATTTCCAAGTACTTTGAATTTATTCCTCTTAGTACCCTTTTTGCTAGGATTTGTATGGAACTATGTCCTTAGGCGCCCTGGTAAGAAACGCTGCCCCTCTTTAAGATTTATTAGTAGCCTGCAACTATTTCCCCCCTTCGAGGTCCTGTTTAAACAGGTTCTCTTTAACCTAGTTAAAGCTTTATTGATTTTTATTTAACCAGCTATTTAGACACGTTTTTTAATTGCATTAGAGCCATTTCAATTCCCAGGGGAAAGGATAGTTTTTGGGGCGGCATTTCACTAGCTCCCGTTCAGGTGCCATTTTGTCAGAAATATTTAACATCGTGTTCTTCTACAGCCCTAAAGAAGTAAAGGTGAAAATGGGCACTGTTTATTGGAGGCAAACCCGTGACGTTTTTCCCCCTTCAACTGAAATAGCTCAATACCTCTTTGTATTTATTTGCTTATCTAGTTTAACACAACTTTAACCATATTACTTTATTTTCTGTACCATTTTGACAACCCGTGAAACATTCAAGTCATTCCACCGACTTATGGAAAGATATATCCTGGAAATAAATAAATAAAATGCAAATTTACACGGAAACGGCATAGATCAGAAGTAAATAATCTCAAGATCAGGGTTGGCGGGTTTCCCCCAGTGCCGGTTTTAACCAGGGTTTAAAACGGATAAAACCGTCCTGGTAAAACCTATTTTCCCCAGTTTTTCCCAGGGCGGACTGGTATTAATTTTTTCCCTTTCCAAAAAAGAAAGACAAGGTCAAGGCGTGTTTTATCGTTTTAGACGTGTTTATCGTCAGTTTTGGAATATTTTTTTAGTTTTTCGTCATTTTTGGAGAAATGTTACTCTCAACTATGACTGAATAAGATGCTAGCCGCGTAGAAACTATTTTCTAATTATAATTAAAATTAACTGTCAATAAATTTTTTAATTTTAAATAAACTCTCATTATTTTTAATAGTAATAGGACAAGCCTGGGATGTCTCATGCCTGTGCTAGAAGAGAGTTTTGAAAGATTTTCCTATCATAAATGGTTTTGACCGGTTAAAACTAGTTTTTCCCACTGTCTTTGGAAAAAACTAGTTTTGGACGGGAACAACCCAACCCTGCTCAAGGTGTGCAGCATAATAAATGACTAGGAATATATAATGACTGCAACTTTTTCAAAAACAAAAACTGAATAAAATTAGGCCCCAGCCATTAGTATTTCTCTAACAGTCCAACATCGTAACATACATATATCTGCAAAGGAGAGTCCTAAAACTCGTGGTTAATGGACTAATATACATTAGTGGAATCGCCTCTATTCCTTGCGAATTGTAACACCGTTTTTTTTCGTTTTTTTTCTTTTTTGGGTTTTTGATTTTTGTTAGTTTTTGAAATGGACCGTTTCAGCCGTAACCCCCTCCCTCCCATCAAGCTTACTTCGGCCACAAACAAATGGACCGTTTCATTACTAAAATCTATTGCTTAACTTGTCTCCATTCTCCTAAAAATAAATATTAGTCTAATTGAAATAGGATCACTTAGCTGGCAAAGGTTTTATAACTGCTGCAATCTTGAAGGAATACTTTGCTCCGTTCGAGCCCTTTGAGATAAACTTCTCTGCGCCCAAAAAAGGGAGAGAAAATCTGCAGCCGTCTAGGTGCGAAAGTTTGCAATTAAATTTTTCCTCTAACGGTTTTTCAGTTCTCCCCTTTCTCCCACCCGTTTCCCACGGCTAGGCAAGAACAGTTGTTCCCCTCTTGCGAGTCAGTTTTTTAGGGGGATTCAAAGAGGAAAAATTACAACTGTCTTCCCCCTCCTACAGCGCCGTTTTACCTCTCCGAGTGACGTAGTCTCGGAGAGGTATTACACCGGCCGTATCTGTCTGTCTGTCTGTCAGACCTCACGTGACCGCGTTCGCACTTTCCAAATCGGAGCAAACAAATACCCGATTTCCGGAACGCGTTCGTGGTTCACGGAAATTTGGCCATTCATCTGCCAACACCAGTCTTTACTAACTGGCTTCTAAGGACCACAATCTGCTAGTCTTTGTCCATCCCACATGGACACTAGCCTGTACTTGCTGGCTCATAAGCACCACCATCTTCTGTTCTTCGTCAATCCCACATTGACACCAGCTTCTATGCACCACCATTTTCAGGTGTTTGTCTATTCCGGCTTCTTCTCCATCGTTATCGTTTGGTTTTAAGATATACGCGGCGATCGGCTAGGGTTACGAGAAACGTCTAGCCTCCCAATAGCAGGGCTTCCACCATCGGTTCACGCGAATGTGTTTTTACCTCTCCGAGTGACGTATGTCACGGAGAGGCTCTAAAATCGACAGGCATGTCTGTGTGTGTGTGTTTGTGTGTCTGTGAGTGTGTCTGTTGTTACACCCACGTGACCGCGTTCGCAGTTTCCAAATCGGAGCAAACGTGTTCGCCATTTCCGAACTGCTTTCACAGTCACGGAAATGGCTCCTCTACTTGAGTTCTCACACCACCATCTTCTGGTCTTTGTCCATCCCTCTAGGACTCCAGTCTGTACCTACTTGCTTCTAATCACCACCATCTTTTGGTCTTCGTCCATCCCACATGGACACCAGTCTGTACATACTGGCTTCTAATCACCACCATCTTCTGGTCTTCCGTCTATTCCACATAGACACCAATCGGTCTCATTGGCTTCTAACTCCATCGTCATCGTTTGGTTTAAGACATTCGCGGCGATCAGCTAGGGTTACGAGAAACGTCTAGCCTCCCTAGGGTGGGTTGTCCACCAAAGGTTTTCACAATTGCGGTTGTTCTTGCTTTTAACTGTAGTTCGACACCCTTATATACTACCTATTTGAGTAAGGCGAAGCAACCGGCGTATGCTTCATTTCAAACGCCAATATTAGTCAAGTCTCTCAAGAATGTTTAATTGTTCTTTATCAAAACGGTGTAACGCTCAATAAGGCGAACAACTAACGAAGAAAATATTTCATTGGGCCTTTACAAACACATAAAGGTTATATCTTTCCAAAATGTATGCACTTCATTTCCTGTTCTTTTCCCCATTGACTGATTTCCATGTGTAAAAGATTTATCCTTATTGGATGTAAAATGTCGTCTGATTTACTGTCTATTCGCAATGCTTGGAATACTGCTTCAATAATTCGTAAAATTTTTACTTCAAAAAAAAAGAGAAATAATTCCATATCTAGGTAAATAAGTTTGTAGTAGTTGACCTCTTGACTCAGAGAGGTAATATTTTGGTTTTTCCAACTCGTTCGAAAAAGCCTTTGCATTTCTCAATGTTCACAATATATTTTCGAAAGGACATCAGAAAAGAATTTAAAAATATCATCAAGAAAACGTGAGTGTACTTGGTATAATTCTTTCTTTTTTTAATAACTTGATTTTATATTGGTCCAGGGCGCATCAATTTTTTGAAACTAGTCTTATGGAGAGCAAGTTGAATCGAATGGCTTATCTTGGGGAGTTGTGTGTAGTTACTCAAAAGGAAGAGTTGACGATGCTTTTGTCAGTTCAAAAGTTCTACTTCATTCTAATATTTTATTGCTTTTCAATGGTTGTTGCAACTTGTTGCTTGATTGTGGAGATATCTCAACTACCATTTACTCTACAGTAAATACATTCGGCCTATCCTTGAGATATCAAGTTTTTGGAACACTAGAGATGAGACGTTCGTTAGAGATAACCTGACACACAATACCCTCATTCCTAGGCTGGAAAGCTATGTCCTTTTAGATCATCTCCTTTTGGCTTAGGGAGTTAGAAAAGCATGGTATCGATCTAAGTTAGCACATACGAAACTCACATGTCATCTGTACCCCAACCACGTCCAGCTAACCACCTTTTTTGCGTGACTTGTCACCCTAGACTGATTTCCGAAGCTTAAAAACCATTGGTGATTGAAACTAATTGGTTGTGCTTTTTCTATAGGAGACTCAGTTCAGCGTTTTTACCATATATATGGATCAACAAGGCGTGGAATATCTTGATTATACGACGACTGTATCGCATGAAGAATGGGTTATATTTTCCGGACCTCCCAAACTGTTTCACTCAGATTATTTAGGCGCCCTATATTTTTATCAAATTTCAGTTAAGAAACAATAATATAAAATTCTTATAACGTACTTGATAAAATAGGGAAAGCTCAGGAGTAATAACACGCAATGTTAAATCTCATAAGAAAGAAAGTAGTGTAGGCTGACCATTTGCACCTGAACAGTAGTATGAGCAGAACCACAGTCACGCCTTTATAATGCGTAATTATGGGTCTCAAACATACATATTTGTCGTATAGCTTTGGATTTCCGTTATTGGTGCTTTGTTCTCATTTTCCTTGGTTTGGAGTATATTTCTGGCAATTAGGAAAAGCTGGAAATTTCAACTTTCCTCATTTGCATACGAGTTTCAAAAGTGTCTATGTATGTCGTTCAAGTCTCTTTTTAATCAGGGTGAGCTCATTGATCTTCATAGAGTTCAAATTAGAAATTAAAACAATTTTGAATCAGGCATAGATTTAATTTTAGAAGTAGGAATGGATAATTGAGTAATGTGGGCGCGCGTCAAAGTCACGGACCCCCTTCCACGGAAAGGGGGGTATGAAAGAAGAGGCGGGTCATAGCGACAGAGGTAAAATGGAATAACGTATTTTTCGCCGTCCCCGTCAGCAACGTTACCAAAAGTAGTTTAAGTGAGCCAATAAGATAATTTAAACGTTTCGTTACGTGTTGGATGGAGGGGCTCTATACTGGGGTATGAGTCGGACTGAAGTGAATACTAACCCATTCTCCATTCCTATTTTTAAAATTATATCTATCCCTGTTTAAATCAAAGTCACGAAAGGTTCTGACTAATTAATTCATCCCCCGCGCTTATGATTCTGATTAATTTCCACTTTTCATTCAGATCTTAACTATATTGGTCATTCTTACGAGCGTCTTTGCGTCATTTCGTGGATTATCGCAGCCTTCAATCTTTCAATGTCATTCACTTGCGTAATGTTTTCCATTGTTGGCCAAAGCCGACGCTCCGTTTCGATACGAGACCTTAGAAGATATCCTCACTCATCCTATAAACTTGGCTTTGATAGAAGACACTCCACCGTACACTAATATAAAAGTAGGACTGTCTTTATGATAACACAGAAGTCCATTAAATTAGCCTAGGAAGTAATCAATTACAATACCTGATGGGGTAGAAACTCTTTTTAACTCCATGGATGGGGGTTACTAAGCCTAGCTGTTTGAAAATTAAAGGACTGCTCATGACGTTAATCCCCAAAAAACGTTCCGTTACTCTTTTCAGAACTCAAGACACCCAACGGCCGTTAAAATCTGGAATTAAGTCGTCAGCGAAGACTCTGTAAAACATTTTACAGATTTTGATGTTTTTCAGCGTGTTATTGAGCTAGGTAGAGGCGATTTCGCTCCTATTATGATTAAACACATTCTTTTGACATTATCGTTTGAGCTTTGTGGAATGTTGCAAAACATTAACATTTCGAAAGAGCCCGTCGTAGTTTCAATGTTTACGATTTACATGCGAAGAGATATTAGCTTGGAATTCAAGAACATTATCAAGAATAAGTGAGTAACAAAGTATTAATGCCCGAAAGTGATGATATAGTTCGAATTTACGTTCTATTATTCCATAGTATCGAACAACTTGTGGAATCACAAATGTTTTACAGTAAAGCAAACACAGTGGCTTACTTCGGAGAGTTGTGTATTACTCCACATGAAGAAGAGTTAAACATGCCCTTGTCAATTGAGAAATTCAACTTCATCTTCGTAATTTATTTCGTCTTATTTATAGTTATATCTTTTGCGGGCACCAGTAAATCACAGAAAATTAAAATTAACAGAAATAAATTTTCATTTGATATGTAATTAAGAGTGAATCCATAAATTTACAGAAAAATGTGAATCAAGTTCTTATTTTCACTTATATTGCATATTATGAAGATACCATTCTTCAGACAATACTCGGCCCACAACAGTAAGTTGAGTATAGTTAAGCTGGGTTCCCACATAACCAAAAACATTCTAACGCGGCAAAAGCAACTCCTCATTAAATTCGGTCAGAGGATTCAGGCTCAAACTTCACAACATGCAAATGTGGCAACTGGCGAACAAAAATAATGTCTTTATCTTATTTCTAGTTTATCGATTTCATTTTACTTCAAGAACGAGAAAACAATTTCTTAGGTAGAGGAGAAACGTGACTTTGCGTCTTGTAATACGGACATTAGCATTATATATGTATATTTAATGATAAACTATATTTATATAGTGCATGATAATATCAGTATAGAATATAATTAACCATAAACATTCCATTAGGAAATGTAAACCCATATCGCTCGTACGCCAAACGTAATTATATTACAGAACAATATTTGAGCCTTTAATACAGATATTTCCCTGGGGCTTTCAATAATTAAGTGTACACGTACGTTAATTCTAAGACCATTGATAACAGCGGACAGGGATATAGGAGTTCAGTAGATGAAATTTTTGGCGTAAGGAAGGTTTCTATATATATTTCTGATTATCATATTCAAATGTGCCCGAAGATTGGAAAAATCTTTCTTTGTAAGTACTCTCAATTGGTTCCGAGTAAACAGCAATGAACAAACGCTCATAATTGTATCAATGCAAAATTTCAAAGATCAATTTGAAATACAATTTAGATACTATCAATTTTCAGATTCCTTTTGACGATGAATTGGAAGATGTGTTTGTATGTAAAGCTACATACAGTAAAATATATGTACACTTGTCAGCGAAAGCAAAGCTAGAAACAATCTTGTTATTTGCGTTTTTTCCAGACATCATCTTTAGCTTATTATGTTTTTCGGTTATAAGAAAAGTAAAGTATCAGTGTTGTCCCATTAACACAAACACAATAAAACATCTTCCCAACATAACAAGAAACTCATTTCGTATTACTGCAACCTATTACAAAAATCTACAGCATGCAGATTTTTCATTGGGCTTGGGGTAAATAGTTTTCGTCAGCTCTCTCCCTTTCAAAACAGGTACCGAGCACGGGTTCGGTCCTACATGTTTCGTACATGCGAAAACCGAGCACCAGAGAGAAATTTGTTTACAAATCTACCTCCTCTCTGGTTTCCTGCTTAAGTTATCACCTGACTTACTGCGGGTGTACCTTGTATGAGCAGTTCCAGAAATAGCATACGCGATTCCATAAACACAAAAGCGTTTTTAAAACTGCGGTTTCAGAATTAGCGGCTGCTGTTTTTAAAAATACCACCGCTTCGAAATATATTATTTTACACGAACTTATGGATAGACTGATGTGCTTGTAATAATAAGAGCATTATAACACTGTATAAACACCATTAAAAATTTACAACTTAATTTGCAAAGGATACAGTTCTGTAATTATATTTTCATTTCAGTAACAATAGTGAACACGCAATATAAGCTAACTTTTCTTCGTGTTTCCAGGTAAGTAGTCATGAACAAAGTTCACGTGAAAGGTGTAGCATCTAAAGTCCGCTAGTGAAAGAAAGTGAAATCCTCTTCTTTGGAAATATTTAAATATTTTTATATGTTTGACATTATCCATTTGAATTTTAAAGGTTCCGTTTTTCGTTGAGCCGAATAATGTTGATGATATAATAATACAATAATACAATGTTAAAATCCATTTTTTCTAACATTCCTGTTTCCACAGTGACTAACTACAGATAGTTTCGAGATGCAACTGAAAGCAGCAGCAACAATTGTAAATCAAATTGTTGATGTAATTCTTGTCTTTTGTGAACACGTTTGATAAAAATATTCTGTTTATGTTTTCAGGTGCCTCTATTCGTGGAACAAGGGCCGGATGGTGTTGTCGGTATTGCGGATCTTTTTTGGCTGACTTTACTTTCAAAAATGAACGGCAAGTAGATAGAAAGTGTGCGAGCTACCTCACTGGCGTCAGACAGTGCCAGCATCGTGCCAGATTGCACCTGCAAATATGGCGTTAATGAATCAAACATGACGTCCACCGCATTTTTCTTCTTATGGCGCCAGTGAATCAAACATCCCCCTCCCCCAATCTTGTTGTGACGTCAGTGAAACGTACATGACGTGTCTTCCTATGGCGTCAGTGAATCAATCATGGCGTCAATGTTAGGTTTAAGCGTCATATTCGACAACGTGGTAAATAACCTTTGTCATACACGTGGTCACGTCATGTTCACTATAAGAACATGATTGGTTTAAAAAGAGCGCCAAGTTTTTTCATTTAACTAAATATAGGCCTATTTCAAATTTTAGGGGTTATTTATATTCAAATTTAATACTATTTAACTGAATATATAGACATATTCCAAATTTTAGGAGTTATTTCAACTTAATATCCGAATTCAATACTTCTAAATATAAACTTGTGAAATTATTTCAACTTAAACTCTTTATTGATAGGCCTATTTCAAGGATAGGAAATGTAAATAACGAGGTCGGTGACCGTGAATAGAGAAACTCGGATGGTAAATAAATGGCCTATGTCAATAATTAGAAATCATGATAAGCGCATGTATGAAACGCTGAGTGTCGACATGGGATGATAGTTGGGGTTGCAATGTGTGCTAGGAAACTTGTAAATAAACAAACTAGATTGAAACTTTGCGTGAATTTCGAAACATGGCACGGTTTCGAAACATGGTGTGGCTCTTATCGTGACGTCAATGGGAAAACCCATATGATAGTTCAGGCAGGGATTAAATGGACGACGCCGCAATGTTTGTTTATGCTAGGAAACTTGTAAATAAACAAACTAGATTGAAACTTGGCGTGAATTTCGAAACATGGCGAGGTTTTCGACTTGGCGTCAATGGAAAAACCCATTTGTTAGTTCGGGCAAAGATTAAATGCACGGCGCCAAGAGTATAAAAGCCTGGCACGTGTCCAAACTCAGTCACTTTTGTTCCTGACTTCAGACGAGTTCCAGCTAGCCTGCTGCTAGTTGCTTTATAGTATTTTTCAATACTTGGTAACATTTGCTGTTGCAAGTTATTTTGCAGAGGGTAAGAAAAACGTTTACGGGCTAGTACCGAAATTACTTGGGATTTTTAAAAGTACTTGCGATTTTTTTTTACAAGTACTTGCGATTTTTTTTACAAGTACTTGCGATTTTTTTACAAGTACTTGCGTATTTTTTACAAGTACTTGCGTATTTTTTACCAGTACTTGCGTATTTTTACAAGTACTTGCGATTTTTCTGAGATTGTCCTTATCTCATTCATTCTTTGAGAATGTTTAAGTGTAATATTTGTGAGCGTTCCTACCAAGGGAACAGGGAACTTTTGAGACATAAAAGGGAGAAACACGAGGATGTTAAATACCCATGCTCGCAATGTCCTGCCGTTTATACCAGAGTTGCGAATTTGACGTTGCTCGCGGCTGCCCGACACTCTACCTTTAAGGTTCCACTCCCCCTCATGAACAATGCAGGCCCATCAACTCCTACTTTTGTCCCATTCTCGGGACCATCAACCTCTACCTTTGTTCCTCCTGTTATCCCATTCTCGGGCCCCTCAACCTCTACCTTTATCCCTCCTGGGACGAAGAGGCCGAACCGGTCCACGTCCGACCCATCCACTCCTGAGACGAAGCGGCCGAAACGGTCCACGTCCTACCCTATTCCTTCCCTAGATGAACTGTCCGACGATGAGAATCGTGCCCTGAACGCGTTCATGAACCGAGAAGAAGGTGTGATCAATGGATCTCTACTGGGATCTCCTCCACCCGCTATTTGCGAAAATCTTGATGAGCTGTCCGACGATGGAAATCGTGCCCTGAACGAGTTCATGGACCAGGAGGATGACTTCCCAGCCCTTTCCAGCCAGGAGAACCACGACATCCATCGCTTTATGGATCAGCAGGAGGGTGGTGGTGGTCAAGAGCAGGAGGAGGAACCCATCGTTGCGTCACCGGAAGTTCCCCTTCACGACGAGCTAGAGGAACTGGAAGTACTCGGTAGGGCTATTTTTTGTGCGCGATGTACACCCGTAGCGACCGAGACAGACGTAGAGCTGTACGTGGGTAGACATAGGGTAGCGATTGAAAATTACTTGCGTAATAAACTGGCTAGAAATAGAGGGATTAAGTGGTATTTAACTGTCAGGGCTCGCTACACCCGTCAGTTAGCCGACACTGACGAGGAAGTAGAAAATTTAATTTATCATAGAACCCAAAACCTTACTATTTTGAACTCCGACATTATCCCCGGACAGATAGATTTTAGTATTATGACTCTGAAACGTTTAATGGAGGAGTTCGAGGCGAGTGGTAGCGGGTGGGTTCTAGATAAAATTCTCTTCCTGCAGATTAATATCATAGCGTACCTCCCGCTTCACGGGGGTACGTACTTTGAAACCCCTAAAAATCTTTTAGCTAAGAGAGCCTTTTTAAATGTGGAAAATACAGACAATAAGTGTTTCTTATGGTCAATTTTGGCACATTTACACCCTGTCAATTATACTGATAACCCGAATCGTGTAACAAAGTACCTAGAGTATAGTAATGAATTGGACATGGCCGGTATTACGTTCCCCGTGGAAGTAAATACCGGTAAATTTGAGAATTTCGAACGGGTGACTAACCTTTCGATTAATGTATTCGGATACGAGAAAGAGGTCTTTCCCCTTTACGTGAGTTCCAACAGAGTCAAGGAACCACGTCAAGTAGATTTATTGCTATTAACCGAGGGTGAGAAGAAGCATTTCTGCCTAATCCGAAGCATGAGTCGACTTCTAGCAAAGTCATTCTCCGCACACAATCGCAAGGACCATTATTGCCGTTATTGCCTGCATCGATTCTCCGGCGTAAACTCGGAGGAAAACTACAGGGAACACATCAAGGAGTGTAGTATACACGGACCCCAGAAGATCGAAATGCCGGTAAAGGAACCTATTCCTGAATTCTAAAACGTCGCATGGCAACAGAAGGTAAACTAAAACTTTTGTTATTTATCAGGGTATTTTGAATAACGCGCCAAAATAGTTTACTGAGGCTAACGTCAGACGGCGCCCATAGCAAGATAAATAAAGCAGACGATAAGATACATGGGAGAGAGAGAATGTTTTGTTTACATTTTATCTAATATAGTTTTATTTCTATTTTCACAGGTTAAATACGTCATCTATGCTGATTTCGAATCTATTCTCCGTAAAATTCACCGATGCGATCCCGATGCCGACCTCTCTTCAACCACGAAAACTTCGCAGCATATCTCCTGTGGGTTTAGTTATGTCATCGTTAGTTACGACGGTACAGTCTCTAAACCAGTTACTTATCGAGGGATAGATGCCACGGAAAAGTTTTTAGAAAACCTTCTGCGTGAAGACGCAATTATTCAGCGTAAGATTAAAAATAACACCCCCATGAATCTATCAGACTTAGAAAAGGCGCAATTCGCCTCGGCCCAATCCTGTTACTTATGTAACAAGCCTTTCACTGTAAATGACTGTAAAGTTCGTGACCACGACCACACTAACGGAACCTACAGGGGAGCTGCCCATAATTCGTGTAACCTGAAACTGAGGACCCGGAATTTCGTTCCGGTTTTCATGCATAACTTATGTCGTTACGATGCTCACCTTATTATGGACAAAATTGGATTGGTCAAAGATCACAAGATTACGTGTATCCCCACGAATTCGGAAACGTACATTTCGTTTTCTCTGGGTAATTTACGATTCTTAGACTCAATTAGGTTCATGCCGGCATCGCTAGAGACACTCGTATCGAATTTGGCTCGAGGAGGAGCCGATAAGTTCAAGTGTTTAAACTCTGCCTTCAGCGCTGACGAAGTACCGCATCTGCTGAGGAAGCAGGTTTACCCCTATGACTACTTCAACTGCGAGACGAAATTCGACGAGACCGAGTTGCCACCCAAGGATGCCTTTTTCAATTCCTTAACTGACGAAGAGGTTAGTGAGGATGATTATTCTCAAGCTCAAAAGGTTTGGGAAAAATTCCAACTCACTAACCTCGGTGAGTACCATGATTTATACGTTAAGACCGACGTTTTAATCCTAGCGGATGTTTTTGAAAGTTTCAGGGCTATGTGTCTAGAATATTACAAGTTAGATTGCGCGCACGCATATACAGGTCCTGGTTTCGCTTGGCAAAGCGCACTTCACATGACCCAAGTGAAATTGGAACTACTCCAGAATCCAGATATGCATCTCTTTATTGAGAAGGGTATAAGAGGGGGTGTTTCTTTAATTACGCATAGACTAGCCATAGCCAATAATAAGGATCCCCCCGAAACATTCAACCCGGCAGAACGTAGCTCTTACATTACCTACCTTGACTGTAATAACCTTTATGGCACCGTAATGTGTCATCACCTGCCGATGAGAGGATTTCGATGGATTCAACCATGTCAAGATTTCACTCGTGAAATTATCTTGAATCACCCAGACGATGATCCCCAGGGTTTTATCCTGGAGGTGGATCTTGAGTACCCGGAAAGTTTGCACGAAGAACATAACTGTCTACCCTTAGCACCCGAACGTAGAGTTATTAACGCGGATGAGCTTTCACCGTATTCGATTGAACAGTTGAACAAACTGAAAATTAACGTACATGATAGCCTTCCAAAGTTAGTTCCATCGCTCTACAATAGGGAGAAATATGTTCTCCACTACCGGAACCTCAAGTTTTACATCACTAAGGGGATGAAATTGGGGAAAATCCATCGAATACTCACATTCGAGCAGGGTGCGTGGTTAAAACCATTTATCGAGTTCAACACGGAGAAAAGGAAGCAGGCAGTGAACGACTTTGAGAAGGATTTTTTCAAGTTGGCCAAAAATAGGTACGCATCTACGCTACGCTAAGTTATTATTTCACACGTAAATTAATCAAAAATTGTATCTATTAACAGTGTTTTCGGGAAGACGATGGAAAACCTCCGCAACAGGATCAACTTTGATGGCAATCAAGAAGGCCAGTTCGCCAACATTCCAGAGGTTCACCATCTTTAGGAACGAGCTGGTTGGGATCCATCGTCTGAAGAAATCCCTCAAGTTGGACCGACCCATTTACACCGGTTTCGCAATCTTGGACCTCTCAAAGTTGGTCATGTACGACTTCCATTACAACACTATGAAGGCAAAATATGGCGACGACCTCAAACTTCTTTTTACCGACACAGGTATGATTTTTAAAAACGTTTACTAGATTTAAATCCTTTTTTCTACTTTCAATTTTAAAAAACTAATTAAATGTTTTTACGTATAATTGCAGACAGCCTCACCTATCAGATTTTCACCGACGATTTGCCTCGGGACTTTGCCCAGATGAAGGAGATGTTCGACTTTTCCGCCTACCCTAAGGAACATCCTCTCTTCAGCGAGGAAAACAAGAAGGCCCTTGGAAAGTTCAAGGACAAACTCAACAGCGTCCAGATTCAGGAGTTCTGCGGCTTGCGGCCGAAAATGTACAGCATCTTGTCGGCAAAGGTGAAAAGAAGACGGCGAAGGGAATCTGTCGTCGCGTCGTCAAAAAGAAGATACGTCACGCTCAATACAAGGAATGCCTGCTTCAACGTAAACTCACCACTGAGGAGATCAAGAGGATAGTCAGTGTTAAACACGAACTATTTTCGATCACTCAGAAGAAACTCGCTCTTAACCCTTGCGATGATAAGAGATTCATCATCGATGGAGTGTCAACATACGCGCATGGACATTTTAAAATTAAGGAATAAAATTTCAAATGTATAACTTTCTGTAACCCAATCCCCTCCCATACCCTTTTGGTGCGAAGTGGCCGAATCGGTCCACGCCAAATTTCCCTCCCATACCCTCCTGGGGCGAAGTGGCCGAAACGGTCCACGCCCAACCCTTTTCCTTTAAAATTTCATAGTTTAATGTATAGTTTATAAGTTTAAATAATTTAATGTATATATTTTAGGATTCAAAAGTATAATTGTATAGTTTTAAGTTGTTTTTTTCTCGAATGAGTTTTACTCCGTGACACTACGGTTTCTCATTCAAAATAAAATTTTTTAAATACAAATTTCTTCCCTCTTATTTCATACAACTTAGGCAAACGTTTTTTTTTCAGGTTAAATGAGGGGTAGCGCGTGGGATCCACCGCGTGCGCGTGTTTAAATTTCCCGCGTGCGCGTGTGTAGGAATAAGTTCGCGCGCGATTTAAAGAAAAGCATACAATTCAATCAAAAAAAAAACTTTATTAAAAATCTCCTATACATAAATTCCGATATCATTTTATCGTTCAAACTCTTATCTTTTACAAATTTTAAGCAAATATCATACATTTTAATACCTCTGCATCTATACAGAGAAAAATATACGCAAAATCCGCCTCATGTTTGACTGGAATTTCCTTGAACTTTCAATTGAATGTTTTCGTTTCACGGCGTTTTCAAACACATTTTAGTAAATTAAAACACTTTCGACCACTTTTTAGACATTCAACTTCATTATCAGATTTATTTCAGTAATATAATAACAATATCAAACATATTTAAGTTGAACAGCGGGGCTTTTATTAGACTTTTAACGTAACTTAAACCTATTTTTGGTGTTTTGCCAATACTTACAGTTGCACTTTACTCATTTCATGAAAGTTTAACTGCTTTTTAGTTCCTTTGAATACGATTTGAACCACGAGTAACAACACTTTCGACCACTTTTTAGTTTGCTTTCAATTGAATGTTTTCGTTTCATAACGTTTCAAACACATTTTAATAAATTAACAACACTTTCGGGCACTTTTTGGACATTCAACTTCATTATCAGTTTTATTTCAGTAATATAATAACAATATCAAACACATTTAAGTCGAATAGCGGGACGTTTATTAGACTTTTAACGAAACGTAAACCTATTTTTGGTGTTTTGCCATTAACAACATTTCCTACCGCTTTTCAGTCATTTAACATCATTTTCTATTATATTGTATTCATTTAACGCCACTTTCAACCACATTTTAGTCATTTATCAACATGTTTAACCGTCTTTCTCAACCCTTTCAACGATTTTTTTTATTCATTTAACAACATTTTCATGCACGATTTAGTCGTTGAACAACACTGTAACCACCTTTTTGTCATTTAACGACATTTTAACCTCTTTTTAGTCATTACGGACCCGTCAAAGTTTTGGCACAACATAATTTTCTATCATTTTATGGTAATTTAACGACATTTTAGTCATTTAACGACACTTTCAACCACTTTTTAGTCATATAACGACACTTTTAAGAGAAATCCCCGCCTATATATCCAGCTTCTAACTTATATTGACAAAAGGTTCTTACAAAGTTTTTATTACTCATATGTTTCGTTTCGGAAACACCCACTCAAATTACTTAAAAATATATTAGTTGATTGGCTTTATCCCAATTTAAATAGATTGTTCGCAGTGCGATAGGCTTAGAATTGGTTAGGTTAGATTTAAATTACCCACGCAAGGGCCTTTAACATGTCACGTCTGGAGAAAACTTTGTTGCAAACCGAACATGGGAAACCAACTTTCGCGTGTTTTACCTGCCAATTGACGTCACGATTCCTGGAGAACTTCGCATTACAAATATCACAAATAAACATTTTAACTAATTATAAAGACACGTGCCAGGCTTTTATACTCTTTAATCTTTGTCCGAACTATCATATGGGTTTTTCCGTTGACGACAAGTCGAAAACCGCGCCGTGTTTCGAAATTCGCGCCAAGTTTCAATCTAGTTTGTTTATTTACAAGTTTCCTAGCATAAACAAACATTGCAACCCCAACTATCATCCCATGTCGACACTCAGCGCTTATCATGATTTCTAATTATTGACATAGGCCGTTTATTTACCATCCGAGTTTCTCTATTCACGGTCACCGACCTCATTATTTACATTTCCTATCCTTGAAAATGCGAAATTGGCCTATCAATAAAGAGAAATTGACGAATATTAAGTTGAAATAATTTCTAAAGTTTATATTTAGAAGTATTAAATTCGGATATTAAGTTGAAATAACTCCTAAAATTTGGAATATGCCTATATATTTAGTTAAATAGTATTAAATTTGAATATAAATAACTCCTAAAATTTGAAATATGCTTATATTTAGGTAAATGAAAAAGTATTAATGTCGGATGTGCTTATTATTGATATGTATATCGTTTCATATGTGAATTAATGCTGAAAATTAAATAAATACCCAAAAGATAAGGTTTTAAAATGGGTTTAAAATATTAATTATATTAAACCTACGTAAAATAATTAGAAAACTATATCATTCAAACATTTTATTTTTATTCGAGATTCTACAAATATTGTTTAGCATTTAACACTATCCTTCGCCTACAAAATGTAGAACTTACAAACGTTTTATTAATTAAAGAAAGTCTGCGAAATACTTATTCGCGAAATAATTATTCGCGTCATTGGATCTCATGTGATAATGCACTTCGTAAAACATTAAACTGTGAGTGTTATCACACAGACACTCGGCTAACCTGCAAATCTGCAGGGCCTTGAATATGTAATGCGTAGCTAGGTCGTTTTCATCACTATAATTTTTCCTTACGGTTTTGTTCGTTTTATGTACCATAAACATACACATATGAAGAGCCAAGTTCAAAACTCTTAAGTACTAGTATGGACAATGAAATTCGTATCCGCCGTAATAAAAGGTGCGAAATTTACATTCCTCCTCATTGCGGGGATGACAACTCCCTAAATGGCAAATATTTGGGTTTGGCATTCCGTACATTTTGTGTGGTGTGAGGTGTACGGGAAATACGAGGATAGTGTCTCCCGCAAGTTCTTTCAATTTGAATTGATGGGTTTTCTTTTTTATGATACATGGAAACTGTCTAGCATACATGTCAATTAATGACCCTGCGGGTAATTGTACTGTAGAAGTTAGTAATCTGTACATCGCTAAGTGTTTCAAACCAAAATTTATAATAGGGCCATTAACGTATTGCCATATATAACCTTCACCATCGTCTACATTATAGACTTCATTCGGTGAGGGGTTTATTAGTAAATCCCCCGTTTCGGGACCTGTAGTCCTTTCGGATTTTCCGTAATCTTTATCCCATCCGACAGCACCAAAATTTTCAATTAGTCTTAAGTTTTTTTCGTCTAACGGCGGCTTCTAAAGTAATGGGTGAATTCACTCTACCATCCTCACTACAGCAGATAGGACAGGAAGGCGTGTCCGGCGTATTGTCAGTTTCGGAGAACGCTTTTGATTCGTCCCTGATGGATTAAAAATTAACCGAATACTCTAATTATAAGTCTGGATACAAATGGACATGCAAGGGTTAACTATATTGTTAGGAGTCTACTTACAATTTAACTAAGTCCATTTCTAAGTGATGACACGTGGATATCGTAAGCCGGGGTGAAAAGCTTGAAGAGCCGTAAAATCACTTATCTTTTAAACTACTGCGTCTTTTATAGGATCTTATCGCGAGACGAAAACGCAAGATATGATGGGTGAATTTTCTCCATCAACGACGTAACGGAAATTTACCATGACGCTCTGAACCCGGGTATTTACTATGGCACCCTCAAACACGTTGACGAAAGACGATATGACGCTTCTTTAAGCCTAATATATATAATTTCCCCCTACCACCACGTTGTCGAAAGTCAACATGGCGTTAAAAACCTCAAACCCATGACAAGGCATAGCGATGCGTTCAATTTTCATCTCCAATATCGGTGTTAACATATCCTCGTATTTACACTTTAATTGCATTCGAAAACATTGCAGGGTGGGAAGTTCATGGTTTCTCCTGTCCTCGTGAGGAATCAGGTACACTGTCGTATCCGAAAACTGTACTCTCTTTTTTCCGTTCATATTCCCCGCCTACTTCGTTAATAATATGACATCTAGTTTTAAGCCTAACTCCCCGTACACGTGACATGGGTTTCAACAGCCATAATTCAAAAGTGGATCCCTTATCAGTAATGTCATGCATTTATTATTTTCTTCAAAAATAAGATAGGACAAGCCAACGGGAATAGATAACCCTATCTCAAGTGTTCGACATGAGATTAAACGTCGTCATGAGATTACACGTCAATTTTGCCCTATCAGTTCACGCCAAGTCTGACATCACGACATTTCTTGCCAATTCTCCCCTATCAGTTCACGCCAAGTCTGACATCACGACATTTCACGCCAATTCCTCACGCCGATTCACGCCAGCCCACGCCACTGGGCCAGAAGTGGCATTTAGATACTACTATTGTAGCAGTCGACGGGGTCATGAGGCTGAACTTATGTTCATTTTACGGTACAAAAAGCGCCACCAAGCGGGAAAACATGGCGAACTAAATTTGTTAAAAAATATTCTCGCTTCGCTACACGCATTTCGGAGGCTCCGTTCTCAAGTATTGAAAATTTCTCTTATCGTGCATCGAGCCGAGTCTCGAGTACTCGAATCGAGCAGTTGGAAAACTTGTTTCGGGTATTTATAGATTAATGGGAATAGGTTTTCTATTATTTCCACACTTATCTGTTAATTTATCGCCCTCATACTAGACATTTAGAGTAATTTCGATCATTACTTAGCTTTGACAGTGGAAGGCTCAATATTTTTGTAAATATTTTTATTTATAATAATAAATTTAATTTATTACTCGATCTTCGTTATGAATTTATTTACATCATATGCATGCATCATGCATGATGCTATCATGCTATGTATTGGTCCAGGCCGGTTTGGGAAACTCTACGCCTATGATAAAAGCAGTTGCAACTTTCTCCCTGCCCGTCTTCAATGAGTCGGGTACTCTAGCGAACTCGGGCCATAGTGACGTAATAAGCGGATAAGTGCATTTCGATTGTCAACCTGCCACCGCGAGAATTATCCCTATAATGCTATAAATGTAGAATATTGAAACCAAAACACACAAGAACTCGTCTATTATTATTATCAAATGGCTTGGTATATTAGTCCTAATTTTATAAAATGGCAAGTGTATTTTACTTTTTCGTTATGTAATCGAAAATCTCGTTTCTTCCTCCCCAAACATCAGCAATACCGCTCTGAAATATTTAGATTTAAAGAATTGTCATGAATGGGTGTATCTTACCATAAAAAAGCGCCGTTGTTCAAAACTGCTGTTCAAGAAATAGCGGCTGCTGTTTTGAAAATAGCAGTTTTTAGCTTGAGTGTTCAACAATTCGTGGCCCTACAGTTTACCTTGCCAATTAAGTACACCAACCTAACCTAACCTTACCTGACCTAATACTACTCGGCTTAGGTTAACAATACCTAAACTGACCCTAATACTATTGGGGTTCAATAAATAAACCAAACCTAACCAAACTTCACTTCACCTAACCAAATCTACAGCATAAACGACTGTAGTTTTTCACTACTTGGTTGTACTGCTCTTTTGGGAACTTCCGTAACGGTATATATGCTGCGTTTTCGGGAAACTGCTATTTGAGGAACCGCGGTTATGGAGACCGCTACTATGGGATCCGCTCATACGGGAACTGGTTCTATGAGAGTTTCTGGAAATGAACACGTTAGAAACTTAAGAACAGCCGTAAGCTTCTTATTAAAGTTTCGTTAATGGTGGAAAATAGGTATCAGCAGAAGAATATAATACTTCTCTTCGAGAGAAGTGTGCCACATAGCGGGGTAAGTGTAACGTCATTCTTCTCAATATCCGAACATTTGGAGCAAGGTTACTAAACCGAATCATATACGCGATAAATAGTTCCCTCATCATTACTCTATTAGCGCTTAAATATTTGGCAAAGACGCGCTTGTGGATCTTTGTCTCACCTCAAGGGTTTGTGGGATGATTGTTGGGGATTTAGTGCCAAACAATTATAGAATTAACCCTAGCACGGTGCGATGCCCATCTGAAGTTTGTTGAGCGGGAGAGCAAACGAAAAGGGGATAAGCCCGGGAAGAATGACTTTACATAACTAAAGTATTAAGAGGATGCAGAGTGTCATCCTTCTTCTATTAACCCCTTCTGGTATCACGGATATATGGATTTTAAAGAAATGATTAACATTCCTTATTTATATTTTACTTGGAGTAACATACGGCCAAATAAATACTTACTTCGTAGGTGAACACCGAAATTATGGACCCATTAAACCCCACATTTCTGGTATAAGAGAAAACAAGTTTGGAAAATCTAAATATTACCTCTCCGAGTCGGGGAAAAGACTAGTTTAGGACTCGATATCGAAATACTAGAGCAACATTTTTTCGCTTTGTTTTGTCTAACGAGGCTTAAGTCATTGAATAGTTATCTCTACATTGTCAAAATACAGGGTGTTTCTGATAAGTCTGCCATAAATCAAGGGGCGTGTTCCTTGGGTCAAACTGAGTGCAAAGTGTCAAAGAACAAGGGGTGTACAAGAATTTGCAACGAAGATATGGCCCCCCAAACATTGGCCCCTAAAACAAGAAAATATTCGAAAAAGTAGACTAAAACAAATTCAGCCTTATCAACTTGTTTAGAAATAATGAGACAATTTCAATAGTTTCCCTCTAACATCGTTATTGAACTTTCACCTGGCAGAAGTGTATTAAATGAGTAGAAGTATGCCTACTCTAGTAAAGTAAATTCAAAGTATCATGGTACCTTTCGGTTGGTATTACTTTTATTCTTAACAAGTTAACATGGACGTTACAGGTATTGTTCAAAATGTCCACCAACGGCGTTAAGACAAACATGAACCCGTCTTTCGAAAGATTCTTGGACATGTTGGAAGATTCCTGGCATGTTCCTGATTGTTTGACAACCTTCAATAATTCGTCTTCGCAAGTCTTCCTCATCACGGACTTCATTCTTGTACACGATGTCTTTGAGCTGACCCCAAAGATAGAAATCGCACGGATTTAAATCCGGAGATCTGGCTGGCCACGCAACTGGTCCTCCACGCCCAATCCACCTCAAATTAAACGTAGCATTAAGATGTTCTCTAACTGCACGGCTGAAATGTGGGGGTGCCCCGTCGTGCATAAACCACATGTCACGAAGTAATGCTAACGGTATGTCCTCGAGTAGTTCAGGTAAAGTGTCTCTTAAGAACGTGAGATATGCTTCACCATTTAGTCTGGGTGGAAGAAAATGCGGACCTAGTAAATGATTACCGACAATGCCGCACCATACGTTTAAAGAAAATTGCTGTTGGTGACTTCTAACACTAGTTGCGTGTGGGTTTAATTGGCGCCATTCGTGGTGGTTGTGATAGTTCAGAATTCCATCCCGGGAAAAATGTGCCTCGTCGGTTACTAAAAGGACCCGTGGAAATTGATTGTCCTCTACTCTGGCCAAAAACCACTCGCAAAAGTCGATGCGTCTTGGATAATCTGCCGGGTTAAGAGCTTGTACCTTTTGAATATGATTCGGATGAAACTGATGTCCGCGGAGAATTCGCCAGCCCAAAACGTGATTAACATGTAATTGTCGTCCAACTTGTCTGGTACTTGTCGAGGGGTCCTCATCGAACATGGCAAGGACGTCTTCCTCGATTTCCTCCATGTCTTCTGGAATGTCTCGCTCTCGAACGTTGTTGGGTTGTACTTGTCCGATGTCCCTCAAGCGCCTGTCAACAGCCTCGAACGTACGACGATTTGGTATGCGTCGTTGCGGAAATTGTTCCTGGTATCGCCGCTGTGCTTCCACTGAATTGCCCTGCGCCAGTCCATACATGAGATGCATGTCTGCATATTCTGCATTGGTACACGCAGACGTTCGTTCGAAGTGATACTGTGACGTTATCAACAACATCGCGTTACTTTATAGCAAACCACCGTTTAGTTTTTACGTTTGCGTCATGACTGTCAGCATTGTTTTTTATTCACAAACGTAAACAATAAACGGTGGTTTGCTAAAAGGTCTTTGGGGTCATCTCAAAGATTTTTTTGACATCGTGTACAAGAATGAAGTCCGTACATACGTCACTCGGAGAGGTAAAAACTAGAAATATTATTTTTCTAAATTTAAAATGAGTACTGCTAAAGAAAGTTAATCATTGTGAACCGAGGAAGAGGGACCACGGTCTGAGAGCTCCCGTGTTAACGTTAGCTGATCTACTTAATTGTTCTCAACCAACTGTTCGATATTGGATAGCCGCTCATGCTGAAGATGGACGTTTAACTGATAAACCACGAGAAGGGGCGCCAAGAGTGACTACCCAGCAAGATGATGAAATCATTTCAGCTATTGTGTTCAACAATCCTCAAGTCACGAGTCGTCCTATTAAGGTTCTCCTGGACTTGGAAGCATCAGAACAAACCATAAGAAGAAGAATTCGTATGTCCGGTCTACGAAGTCGTATTGCTGCCAACAAACCTTTCCTTAAGCCTGAACATGAGCGTCAACGTCTTCATTTTGCGCAAACGTATCAACATTGGGGTAATGAATGGAATCAAGTTGTCATAAGTGATGAGTCTACCTTTTGCTCGAGTCTTGATCATCAGTGTCGGGTTTGGAGGGAAAGAGGTTGCAGATATGAACCGCAAAACGTTAATTCGCAGAAAATGAGTGGCCGCTTTTCGGTTCCCGTTTGGGGATACATAACTTCCGAAGGACTTGGGAGTTTGACTCGCATTGATGGACATCTGAACTCTGCAAAATATATAGATATCATAGAGCATAGTTTTTTCCCTCATGTCCTAGACCATTATTTTCCGGATGGCCTCTTTACGTTCCAGCAAGATAATTCCAGGATACATACTTCACGCGCAACGATGGCATACTTTTCTGATCGGCATCCTGAAATGGAACTTTTACAATGGCCAACTTGTTCATCAGATATGTCACCCATTGAAAACGTATGGGCGGAAATGAAAAAAGGTGTGGCCGCTATGGATATTACTCCAAACGATCCCGATCAGCTATGGGACATGGTGCGGGCTACGTGGGACGAAATAGGAGAAAGGCCAAATTATTCCGAAGAACTGTTTGCGTCCATGCCAAGGAGATTGCAAAAGGTGATAGACGTCAATGGAAAGATGACGAAATATTAAATTAAATTCAATTAATAAAACGTAATTGAATAATAACGTAATAATAATAACAAAACGTCTTCGATACATTTATCTGTATTAAATAAATGTCAAGGCAAATGTGAGAAATTAAAATAGCTTCGAGATGTGTCACTGGTATTTCTTTGGTTTCTTTTATGTTAATTGAAATTATACATCAATGCCTTTGTGTCAAGTCGCGTTTAACTTCAATTAGCGAAGCCATTTTACCATTGACGTCTATCACCTTTTGCAATCTCCTTGGCATGAACGAGAACAGGTCTTCGTAACAATTTGACCTTTCTCCTATTTCGCCCCACGGAACCAACACCATGGCCCATAGATATTCTGGATCTTTTGGAGTAATATCCATAGCGGCCAAACCTATTTTCATATTCGCCAATAAGTTTTCAATAGGTGACATATCTGGGGAACTCGTTGGCCATGGTAAAATCTCCAATTCAGGATGCCTGAAAGAAAAGTATGCCACCGTTGCGCGTGACGTATGTATCCTGGAAGTATCTTGCTGGAACTTGCTGGAACGTGAAGAGACAATCCGAAAAATAATTGTCTACGACATGAGGGACAAACTATGCTCTAAAATATCTATTTATTATTCACAGTTCAGATGTCCATCAAAGTGAGTCAAACTCCCAAGTCCTTAGGAAGTGATGTATCCCCAAACGGGACCCGAAAAGCGGCAGAGCATTTTCTGCGAATTATCGTGTTGCGGTTAATATCTGCAACATCTCCCTCCAAATCCGACACTGGTGAAGAAGACTCGAGAAAAAGTTAGACTCCTTACTTATGTCTATCTGATTTGGTCAAAATGAAGACGTTGACGCTCAAGTTAAGGCTTGAGAAAGGTTTGATGGCAACAATGCACTTCAAAGACCGGAAGATTTATTCTTATTGTTTGTTCTGATGTTTCCAAGTCCAGGAGAACCTTAATGGGATGACTCGTGACTTGAGGATTGTAGAACACAATACCAGTGTAAATTCTCTTAGGGAACTTGCATGTGTGATCTGAGAGACTTTTCTTTAGAGGGTTTATGAATTTAGTTTAATGTTGGTTAAGTTGTCTAGGGGAATAATTAAAGAGTGTCATCATTGGTAAAGAATATGGACAACGGGCCGATATGACTTTGTACTGTATTTATTAAGACAATCCCTTTAGAACAAGAATTAATGGCAACGCGATACTAATAATAAAACGCAATTAATGATAAGATAATTATGCATCATATGTTAAATGACTATAATACACATTACATAGAAGGGGGGAATGGCTGGATACCCTTGTTTTACGGGAGTTACGTTAATGACGCCGGCTTTTACGGAACTTGTGGTAGGTGGTCCTACGCGCACACTGTTTTAGATTAAATTGTTAAGAGCGTAATCTCGCGGACGGCACTGCTCGAACCATTTGCGCACATATAGTTTATCTTGGGTGGCAAATCTTGGCCCACGAAGACAGGGGTTTCTCGGCGCGGTCTTAGAAGTCGTTTTTGTATAGTTTATATGAGACGGTAATGTCCTGGGCACGGTCTTCGGGTGGTGGAGTTAGATTTCTCGGCACTTAAGTTTGTTCAACGTCTATCATAGATAGATCTAGCGGGCACGAAGTCTTAGGCGCGCATCCGTCGTTGACCAGCCTGGTCCCTCAGAGGGTAAAAATACTAGAATCTCCTATCTGGTAACCTTTCTTCCTCTTAAAACCTCTCATCGTTTGAGCCGGGTCAGGTGATGTTGTTCTTAGTATTCGTCTGAGCTCGTATTCACCTGGCACTCAGAGAGCTCGTGATTCGATTCGGTTTACAGGGGTCGCAGGAGGTTCTGGTTTAATTTGCCGTTAAAAGAGTGGCGGGTCGTTCTGGTTGACACAGGGCATTCGTTCCGGCTCGCGCAAAGGGTAACCAGCTCTTTTGGGGTAATCCAGCCATGGATGTAAACAAGATTTCAAATGATATTTTAAAGGGGTAAACAAAAAAGGTTTTCAATTAAATTGAATTGATATGCAAAAACATAAAATAAACTGGTATGCGTGACAATAATATGAATTACTGAAGAAGGGTAACTAATCCGTTACAAATCTCTTAGGCGATTGAATTATAGGCCATAACTGAACACCTAGAATGTATTGTTAACACGACATATAGGGAGACCGCAATGGCCAGGGAGGGAAAGAACAAGCGCCGTTGTGCAACCCCTCTACTGGTGGAGCGTTTTCATGAGCGAGTACTGTGCTCCCTCGGTAGAGGGGATGACACCGACGTAAGAGATAGAGACCCGTGACGTTGCAAGATATGGTGTGCTCTCTCTCTCTATTATTATAGAGCCACCAATTTCTTAGTCATCGTGAAGACATAAATTCTAATCAAATTCGTTATACTTCTGAACTTTCCAGCGCACCAACTTTCAGATCAAGGGTGTTAACAGGAGGGTAAAGAGGAAGATCAAGTGCATTTTTATCGAATCTTCCATTAATTATAAGACCAATCTAAATAGTCAACCGTTCGGAAAATATCTCCGACTTATTACAAAATTCTAAGTTGTAGATTCAGATTTCATGGTTAAATAGCTGCGCATCAATAATATCTTGTCACGCCCTGCCTTACTGCGAACCAAACACATGTGGCACGCGCTATTTTCGAGAGCAATTATAACGCGAGAAGTGATAAACAATGCGCGGGATGTCAAAAACGTAACGCGCGACAAAGAGTATGCTAGGAGTATTTTGTTCGCTTGGTTGGAGGCGCTGCGTTTAACAGTGAAATGTGAAACTATTTTGATCTTTATAATAGCTCGGAGATATTTCCTGAATGATTAACTATGCATATAGGTCTTATAATTAGTAAAAGAATGGATGAAACGAATGACTTGGTTTTTCCTCTTCACCCTCCCATTAAGTGCCACAATGCACGAACGAAACAGAAGAGCATTTCGGGGAAGAAGGTGCCATGAAATCAACCACAAATTCCATGGTTCCCCCATTCTATGGCCTGATACCCTACAAGGTTCGCGTTGAAGTATAGTTGCCTGAATAGTAAACAATTGAAGCCTGTCATGGGGCCCATAATGACAAAAAAAACGTGGTTGAGTGAGCTTTCATTCTGTAACCTTCAATGTGACTTTGGTCTTGATGCCATAAATAGATTGGCTTTTTGGAGCCACCAAAGGGTAATATTGTCTGGCACCTCCGGTGAAAACGTTCGATAAATCTTCAAAGTAATACAGTGACAGCGGTTTAGAGATTCCATGGCATTAACGTCTCATTTGATATTAAACATTCTTAGTGACACTAACCCTTTATGCGGTGTTCAAATCCCCTCCAGTATGAATAACCCTACGTTTAGTAGATTAATTCTGTTATTTTCACGACCTATGTTTTTTATTAAACCTAATACGTATTCATTTTTAATGGGTACTCAGTGAGAACGTATTTTGGTGTAGCTAATTGTTAAACAAGCCGTCGCGCGAGAGAAAGTTTTTTTGGACACGACTGTACATGCGAAGCACCTACGAACCTATCGGGTAGCTATTAAAGCAAAGAAAGAATGAAAAAGCCTTAATGCTAGCATTTCAAATACTTTTTTATTAGGCCATAGGCTGAAATGAGTCATCGTTTAGACTGCTATTTTTTTCGCCCCATGGAGTAATGTGCTGGGAAACCATATTTTATTGAACTGCTCTTTGATGGCCGTTTTTGTGTTACCTCTCCAGGAACGATACTCCATACAAAATAGGCAATAGAAATAGGCATAAGCGTCACTTACAGGTTTTTAAGGCAAGGACCACTTTTAATTTAAGCAAGGAAAATTTTTATACCAATGAACCTTATATATGCGACTCCTTGGTTTGATTTTAGATCGAGTAGCGTTAATAGGCCAAACATGCTCTCAAAGTCCTATTTTTTGAGGAAAAGACGTTGGAACACGTGTTGTTTCTGCAAGAACTTTGACTCATTTTTGGCCTATTGACGCTACTTGGTCTATAGACACCAAGGATCACACAACACAAGGACTCTTGGAGAGACCGAATTCTCAGTTAGCCCCCCCCCCTTGTAAATTGAGTTACCGAGCTGTGGCTATAGCCAAGTGTTTCGCACATGCGCAATCGGCGCAACAGAGAGGAAAAACATCAGTTTTTACAACTTACGGCCTACATAAAAATGTTACAAAAAAACAAACTCGCCTACAGTTATCTACTATGAGCCTCAACCTTTTTGAATTTACTTCCTAACGGATTTTGTGACGTCTGGCTTCTCAACTGTTGTGCCGAAGTGGATGCGCGATAGATGCGATCATGCTCTGCCGTAATAGTTTCCTTTCCCCAAATCGAACTTTAGCTCTCCTTCTGATACCTCCTTCGTGATAGATACTCTATTTTTAGCGAGAAACGCTGTTTTAAAAAACATACATATATTTTTACAACTCAGATATAAAGTGCACATCTAGGGTAATAATACATTATTCTAGATTTTTAATATCGGTTAAAACGTCCACTTATTACAGCAAGATGTCTACGTTGGAGGAGATTACAAGACAATTTCCATTTTTAAGCTTGTTTGGGACAAGCCATTTGAACGTTGAAGAAATTATTAAGGAAATTGCTTACAGTAATAAATGAATAATAATTATGGCAAATCTTTAGGGCCATAACCGACTTCTATAAAGGGGCGAGTATGCAGACATAGATTTTTAGAATTTTGAAAGGAATGTTTGTTTTTTAGTTGATTTTTATTTAATTTTGTAGACCACAGGAATTACAGTGGAGTTGAGCGAGTATAATTTTGTCCCGAACCTGCATGAAATTTTCGAAGGGTAAAATGTTTTGTCAAATCTTTGCCAGGCGAAAGAAAAGAAATTGAAACAACGACAACGTGACTTTTCATACCAATTAGCCTATTTGGAACACTTTTTAAAACCGAATCCTGAAGTAAGTTGGTGTTCATAACTTAACTTAAACAATATTAATGGGGCTTTATACAAGACCGGATGACTTGGAAAATAGGTAGCCAAAGAAGGTCTAATCCTATATTTCATGTCAAGGTTGTGAAATTATTTATTTGGAAAACTTAGTAACTGGTTGTTACGGTTCTAATTAATGTTTGGGTGAATGTCTTTGTCAGCCAAATACCAAGCAGTGTCTCGAGGTACTAAGATGCTTTACTCTAAGACGTATGCATGAAATGGAACAATACCGAATGGAAAATATCATAGCAAATTTCGATGAATCAGTCAGGAGTTCAGTTTCTTCCGAACGACACGCTACCATCTTTGGAAAAGATTTCTCCACCAATATCCTAACGTCCTATTTAACTAAGAATATTTTGGTACTGAAATTGAATGCTATAACTTAAGGATACTAAATGGTATAATGAACAAGATCTTTCAGATACAAGAAAAAAATACAAAACGTCGACCTTGCCAAGGTTTTCAACAAAACGGGGCCGATTCTACAGGAAACGCCATCACAATTAAACACAATATCTGTATATTTTGTATTACAAATAAAATGGAATAAGTATTGAACTACAACGAACATTTTAACGTTTTCTCGAGGATAGTGAAGGCACTTCTCAAGTATATCTTTATTTAGAAAGATTTTCCCGCATAGAACCAACTTTACCTAACAACAATAATTCTTGCGGTCATAATGACGATTTTTTCTTCTTCTTCGATGGCTGTGGCATTCGTCGTGGGATCCGAAATGGATGGAGTTGGCCAGGGCTCCCGACTGGATAGCCATAGAGGTCCCTTCCACCAGAGTTTATGGTTTAGTAGCTTGGGCACTGAAACTCCTCTGGAGGCTGCATCAGCTGGATTCTCAAGTCCGGGAACATGATGCCAGTGTGATACCGGAATTATCTCTTGAATTCTTGAAACACGGTTTGCGACAAACGTCTTCCATCGACGTAGACAAGAGGAAAGCCAACATAATACGATCGTCGAATCTGTCCAAGCTTAAACTTGATTAAAGTTCAGATTAAAGGGCTCTTGAACAGTTTCCGTGAGATCCGCAAGGAGCAATGCACCGCATAGCTCCATATCGCTTTATTAGCCGGAGCCACTCTTGTCTTTGCTGTGAGTAATGAGATGTGGACATTTCCAGCTTGATCGACCGATCTCAGATACACCACTCTAGCGTATGCTTTCTCGGATGCATCCGAAAATCCCTGAAGTTCGAGGACGGATATCTCAGGTAAAGAATGCATCCATCGGTCTATTCGAAGATCTTGAATGTGTATAATGGAATTCTTGAAATCCGCCCATAATGTTTGAACTCCTACGGAAGGTTCTGCATCCCAATCGATTTTCTCCTTCCATACATCCTGCATCAGGATTTTCGTTTGGATAATGATGGGGGCAAGCCAACCCATGGGATCGAAGATTTTCGATATTTCGGAAAGTAGTGTCCTCTTCGTAAGAGGTGACTGACAGGGCGCAGGTTGTACTTTGAACAGGAACTGATCTTTCCTCGTATCCCAATAAAGTCCGAGTGTCTTGACAAGAGCATCGTCATCCATCGCTAGTATGTTCTTGGAATCTTGTAACTCAGGCGGTACTTCTGTTAAACAATCAGGGTCGTTTGAGGCAAACTTATTGAGACGTAAACCGGCACCATCGCAGAGTGAACGAATCTGGGATATAGCGATCTTGGTTTGTGTTGCGGTTTGTCCTCCACTCATTACATCGTCCATGTAAAAATCTCTTTTGATAATCGCAACTCCAAACGGATGTTCATGCAACCCTGTGTCGCCCAGCTCCTGCATACTCGAGTTGCCAAGAAGGGTGCCGAGGCTGTTCCATAGGTTACAGTTTTCAATTGGAATTCTTGCACTGGAGCCTTGGGTGTCGACCGCCACAGTATGCATTGCAGATTTCGTTGTTCTGGGACTACTAGTATCTGGCGGTACATTTTCATGATGTCAGCGACAAAGGCTATTCGATGTATTATGAACCGCATGACAATGGCATATAGCGAATCTTGGACCACTGGACCCACGAGTTGCGCATCGTAGAAGGAGAATCCAGAGAGGGTCTTAGAAGATGCATCGAAGACCACTCGGAATTTACAGGTTTGGTTCCAATCTTTCATTACATAGTGATGAGGAATATAGACTCTTGAAGACTTATTTTGGTTCTCTGGTAAGACCTTCGACATATGTCCCAACTCTTCGTATTGTTCCATGAATCCTTCGTATAAGGCTTTGAACTCCGGGCGTGCGTCGATCTTCCTTTCAATTTGGTAGAATCTTCTCAGGGCTATCTCGCGCGAAGATCCAAGAGGAATCGTTGGCTCTTTCATTGGTATGCCTACCACGAATCTTCCGGCTGGATCTCGGTAATGGGACTTTAGAAAATCCTCCTCGCGAGCTTTTTCTTCCGGCGTCATGATTTGTTTCTTTGGTATTTTCTCAATCGCCCAAAATTGACTCAGGATTTCTTCAAGTGTGAGTGTATGATGAAGGTGTACTCTAGGTTGTTCAATGCTCGTCGGCCCGGAAACCAGCCATCCTAGCTTGGAATTGATCGCATCTGGAGAAAAGGCATCCTTGGTTCGTTTCCCATTTAAAAGGAGTTTGAAAAACACGTCAGCGCCCAACAGTACATCAATGTCGCCAGGGATGTTAAACTCGGGATCCGCTAGTCGCAGCTTCCGGAGATGAGGCCAGTTGCTTGTATCATATTTTCGTAAAGGCAGCTGAAATGTGATTTTCTTCAATACATAAGCGTTGACGCAAAACCTTTCTCAAGTTGCGTCCTCGAAGAATGGTTTGAAGTGAACCTGAGTAAGTCCTCTAGCTCGACCGAGTTGCGTCGCACCTAGTCCTACTACTTCCGTCTGGACTTTCTTTCGTGCGAGGCCCAGTCTCGCCATGCACGCTTCGGAGATACAAGATACGGTCGATCCGCCATCCAATAGAGCTCGAACTTGAAGGGCTGTCTCCTCCGCAGTTTTTACTTTGATTACATCTGTAGCTAGTATGGAATCATCCCTTGCACAGGCGACGTCCTGGACATGAAAATTCTGCGCCTGGCTTGGTTGTTGTCTATCGGAATCTTTAGTATTGGATGGTTGACTACTTGAATCTGGTTTCTCATCTTCCATGTGAAGAAGGGAGTGATGCTTTTTATCGCAGGTCTTGCAGTATTTTTCCAGTCCCTACCAAAGGCAGTTGAAACAAAGGTTCGATTTCGGTACTAATGATCGCCTTTCGTGGACCTTCATAGCGGACAGTCTTGGGCATAGGAAATTGTAATGATTGGCGGAACAGAACGTACATTTACCATCTGAGTACGATGCTCCAGTTCTGGTGTGCAAAGTCACTGGTTTCCTCGTGACGTGAGGATTGCGACCGGATGATGACGCCGCCAAGGAGCGCGCTCTTTGTTCATTAAATTCCAGCAGATCGCTTGACTTTGGTATCTCTGTGTTCTTGAGACTAAGTTCCCATTGCTCCTCTGAGGACGGATCTAACTTCTGGGTTAGAAGGAACACCAGAACCGCATCCCATTTATTCGCTATCGGAAGAGTGTCGAGAGCTCTGGTACATTCCATCGCCGCATCCACGATCGATCGTAAGGCATTAGAGTTGCTTGTTGGTATCATGGGCAGCGAGAAGAATCGCCTCATAATGGCAAAGTAGAGCTCTCTGTTGTTTTCGAACCTCTTGGTGACCGTATCCCAAGCAATGGCGTAATTGGAATCAGAAATGGTGAGTGATTTGATTAGATTTACGGCGGTTCCGGTTAAACTTGACTTGAGATAGGTAAATTTCTGGGCACTGATAATTCTTGATTGTTGTGGATGGCAGTGAGGTACATGTCCCGGAATGATATCCAATTATGTATTTCTCCCGCGAACGTTGGGAGGTTGATTTTAGGTAACTTGATCTCCGAATGTGATCCTACAGACAACTACGTGTCGAGATTGGAACCATAGTGGCTAGCATAGACTTAAGTGCGCATTTCGAATTCGTATACAACGTGAATAAGTCATCCCATTTCTGTTCATGCAGGCCAGCATTTTCAGCGTCCAACGAGACCACCTTGACATGCGCCTCATCTATGACTTGCCACGACTTGTCCACTTCTTCCAGAAAAAATTCCAATTGCTGTCGATTAAGAGGAGGCTTGGCATGTGTTTGAACTCTGTTGCTGATGCTGTTCAGACCCAATTCGCCTTTATTCCGTTCCGCAGTGGCTTTCTCCAAGGCTGTTACAGGCATTGTGAACGTACGCAGTGGTGATCTACCCAACGACCAGCTTTCCACGTAATTAAGCCGACTCTGACCATCCGGCTCGATGGACCATAAATGTTCGTGAACTAGTCGAATAGGCCTACCGGGCAACTTGCACGGACGACTTGATACGGTAAAGGGTTATAATTGGCCTGGACGCGGCTGTGGTGTCTGACGACAAGAAAGCGAACTTGGTTAACTAAACGTAAACAATTTTTTTTGACTAATGGTAAAACTAAGCGAAGTACCCGGACGGCGACTTCAAAACCAACAACAACCTTTGATATTAAGTTAAGGGTTTAGTTTGAATGAACATTTTCAGTTTCGTCGGGCAGTTTAGTGCATTGTAAATTAGTAACGCGTGGCATTGGTATATATTTACGTAAAGGCGCTTAATTAATATGACAAAATTACGGACCCGGTTTTAATTCGTTTTTTAATTAAGACATGTTTTACAATTTAGTCTTTGAATTTAAATCAATTAATTAAAATTCCACTCGTGTGAAACATTATTTTTCGAGTCTCTGCGCTATTTCTCAAAATCAACGATAGTATTTCAGATTTGAAAATTTGGATTTTATTTGTATCGACCGTTTTCATTTAATTCAAATACAGTTTACGCTACATTTTTCAAGTCTAACGTGAAACTAGAAATGTGATTTTGCCGTACTATTCAAAATATTCTATCAATTAAGTTTTGTATAATTTGTAGATGAAACGAAAACTGTTTATATATTTTCCAGTTTATTTTAATGCAAGCCAATTAAGTTAGTCTTAATTGGTATGCTAGTGGAGTGAACAATTAATCGAGTATAGTGTTTATTATTTATACTACTATCATAACTCTCCTTTGTGTTATGATATTTAATTTTTCAGATAGGTTTTAAGCAAATTGGTTAAAAAATATTTCTGTTATGACGGCAGCTACTGTTCCTGTCAACATGATGAAAAGAAAATAGAAAGGAACGCTGACGTTACTCAGGTCCAAATCAGTCGTGCTTTTTGACGGTTTCTTCCACTTGACTTGGTCAATAGAGTAATGATTATTCAAATGTAGATACTTGAAAACTTGCGTTTCGAATATTGGTTCCGAGCCGTAATAAAATTCTCATCAAAACCCTTAACCATGTTACCATGAAATTCGTACGGACCTTAGGTGAATGTTTTCGTGTAATTGCGTTTTGCTTCTCAACCAAGAGGTGTTGAAAATGTAGTGCGTGTAGTCGAATCTTAATGCGTGCTGCGAAAAGTATAGACCTCCTTTTTCCGCCAACAAAATTTTATTCTCGTGATCTGAAATGAGGATTTCTCCCATAGTCCAAGTCTCAAAAAAATCTACTATTATGAGAGCTTTTTCCCCCGAAAGAATTGGATTGTATCCATCAAGATCCAAATAGTCTTCAATAGGCGACAACAGTTTCTCCTCATCCTGTGCGTCAAGCCATTCCTTGACAACTGGGTCCTGGACTGCCGATAGATGGGCACCAATGAAAAATCAGAAAATGAAGGACTTACCACAGAAACGGTTAATTACCAAATATTTCAGATAATAGAGAGTTTCGCTTTCTTTTACGATTATCGGTTGAATTCCCGATTTGATCAAGTCCGAGAGGGTTTCGATGTAATTGTAGCTTTCCGTCGTGAACTCCGTCCGCAAGAAACAACCCAAGAAAAACAGAATGAAAGTCACTCCGATCAACCACGACACAGCCAGCAGACGACAAGTAATGTGGGGCAAATGGAGGGAATCGCTATAGCGAACATAATTGTTCTATTTGCTTAGTATCATCAAAAGTTCATATAGGCTCCATAAGTTTGTCACTGGTTACTAAGAGCCTGTCATGAAGTGACGTAGGTGAAAGCGACGCCTGGTGAGGCGCTGTCAAAGGCTTAGTATAGTACAGGCTAAATAGGAAGATGGACTGCAAAACCGAGAGTAGTCACTTTTTGCGTCGTTCACGTACCAGCTCTCAGTAAGTCTCAGGCTCGCTATAACACGAATTCCTTTCAAATATAGGCGAGCACTTGATCGCTTACGTTCAGCGCACAAGAGCGACGCGTTATACCAGACATTTACTAGGGTTTCTTGAACCATTTTCTTGAAAACTTTCTTGGTGGACAACGATTTGTATTTGTCGGTTACGATAGAGTGAATGACGAGCAAAAGTAACAAAACAACCAAGGTCGACCCTATTAGAATCACCACCTAATTGAAAAAGGAATGAAATTCAATGATTTGGGTATTGTAATTGAAGAAATACTTGAGTGTCCATATTTAAGAAGGAAAAGGAAGTGGTCAAGACTTTCTTTAGGGGACCGGACACGATAATCGTCCTGGCCGTTCCGATCACCGGAGATGGACTGAAATATTTCTCTCGACCGTTGAAAAATGATCTTGACACGTCTTGTATGATAAAATTAGAATTCTTAATGAGAGGTTTATTTAAAACGTGTTTTATTCATATTTAATATTTGATTATTTTCTGATTTATTTTTGACATACGTTGAAAACATCAGGAAAAGTATAAATTTTAAAAGCTTCGTCAGTGGTCACTTTATGCCCTTCGAAAATCTCCCTTAAATCATGGACAAAATTGTATTACTTCAAGCAGAAGTAAGATAAGGGACTAGAAGTATCGAGGTAACCAAATTCTTCACTTGACGAAAGTGAATATTCTTGATAGCACACCAACGGTTGGCCCTCTAGTAGCGATTTCTGAATTTTCCCTCCAAAACATGAGACGCTCGTGGCGGTAGACGCCCGAACTAGATTCAAGCATCGGCGTCCGTGTTCCACGGCTTTGGGTTGAGGGGAAGGGGGTTGGAAATTTTCTTTGGAACTCGACCAATTTTTTCTCTCTCTAGTGTAAGCGCAATGGAAGCGGCATAAAACCCTCAGATTTGTTCGCTAGTGCCAGGATCTATTACCAATGCTAGAGCACTTTACTTCTAGTCCCTTATCTTTCTTCCGCTCTAAGGTATTGACAAATTTTATAATTGTCAGGTTATTTTCCATTCTAAGAGATAGTTAATATAACAAATATAACATTGAATTAGAAGAGCCGTACTTAAGGGGAAATTGTATTGCAATTTTTACGTATTGTCTAAGTTGGGTGAACTGTTATTATTTATTTATATATTTATATTTGACTACGATTGAAATTGTAATTTCATTAATCGAATATTTAACGAAGTAAGAAAAATCCTCGATGAATCGTTAATAAATTATAATAATCGCTGCTTTTAATCGAATCGAAAGAAAAGAAGAATATTCAGATTCTCGAGTTTTCGCAAACTGGTTAACAGAATTCTTTCTCATTCGCCCCAATTCGCTAGAACATAGTTCCAAGTGGTATTAAAAATACTTCATGTTTAGGGATCGTTTTAAGAAATAATATGACACGAGACTCTCATGCTCCCACGATTCCTGACAATGACGCGTGACTCTCATGCTCCCACGATTCCTGACAATAAGTATCTAAGTTTAATTGCCCTCCGGAAAAAGAAATGTTTATAACCTCACTTCCAGTGTCGTTACATTTATTGAAGTCTCTTGGGCGTACCTATATAATGAGTAATTTTAAAAATCAACGGTGACAATTGAGATTTGAAAATGAAATTTCTAGATACTTGTATTTGAAGTATCGATTATTTCCCATAAATTCAAATTCAGTTTGCGCCATTTTTGCCGTCCAATTAAATCCTAGCACGAATTCGTAGATTGAAGACATAAGTAGCAAGCCTCGTCTTGAAGACATAATTTTTATAAGAAAACTTTGTACTTGCCTTTGAGTACAGAGTTTGGGTAATGCCTCGATAACACCACCCTAAACTGCTTTTCTTGTTGTCAAAAACACACTCGCTTCTGCGCTTTGAACTGTTGCTTATGTAACTGAAATGAAAATGATGAATATTTAGAAGAAATATCTTGAAGCTTGACGTGATATAAATGATTATTTATTTTCGATAATTACTTTTTTTCGACGCCTCAGAGGATCTGGTCAGTATTATTTCTAATTTAATAAACCAATATTAGGAAAGTTGGATAGTATGAATTGAACGAAAACTAACAAGATTTACTACGGTAATAATTTCTACTGTTGTTTATCATGGGAAAAACATTACGGTTGGCTGGTTTTCCAAATAGACGACTATTGTCGTTCTATTGTTTTGTGGAAAGTATTGTAGGTCAGGTAGAAAAAATTACATATCTTCGCTTTTTCAATAACAATTAATTTCATGAAAAAATGTTTTCGGAAAATGTAATTGTTCTTGAAAAGGCGTAGAAATGTAATTTTTTAAATTAATTTAGAGGGACTAGATCGATTAACAGTAAAATCAGTTGATTGAATTAAATATTGATTAAGGATTGAGTGGATAAAAATAACTAGAAAAAAATTTCAATATCTGAACTTCGGTCAATTGATAAACCTCACACATATCGTTTGTTTTTTCGGCCTTGGTCCAAACCAAGACGTTTTCATATAATACATTATGACATTATGGTTGGTAGGTTTTCCAATTACATGACTATTGTCGTTCGACTGTTTACTGGAAAATAATGTAAGTCAGGTTTTAAGGCCCTTTCAGACTCGACTAAAATCATCTTACGATCAAGTGACTTTCTATTCTAGAGGGCTGTACGCCCTTCTAGATAAGATCCCACACCCTCCCGTAATGTGTGTAGAACCATTTTTAACCTCGTCCTAGAAGTGAAAAATTTCGCATTCCATGCAAGAAATTGTTTTATAATAGATTAATACAAATGCAGACTGAAGGAACAGATATTATATAAAAAAGGACTTGGTTTGCCCAAGCCTAAAAAAAATAACGATAAGAGTATTTTCCAGTTGACTGAAGCGCGGATATTTTATTTTTCTATATAATTTTAAAGACAATCCGTATTTTACTACTCTTTAGAATTTAATTCAATCTCCTGATTTTACTGCTAATGGATTTATTTCCTATAAATTAATTGATATAAAAAATTACTTATCTCAGATTTTTCAACAACAATTCCATTTTCGTAAAATTTTATCATGAAAAATCTGAGATAAGTAATTATTTATTTCAATTAATTTATAGGAAATAAATCCATTACCAGTAAAATCAGGAGATTGAAAGAGTAGTAAAATACGGATTGTCTTTAAAATTATATAGAAAAGTAAAATATCCGCGCTTCAGTCAATATAGGCTTGGTAGTATAATCTCTCTTTTTACCCTATGAATAGTATGTTCAAAATAACTAAAGGCATTTTCAAACGATACAACTTTTCTACTCACTTAGATGAGTTAACTTGAGTTGAGTAAACTGGTTGGGTCGTGTAAACATAAGTTGGACAAGTTAAATCACCATGTTAAAAATTTATCGTTGACCAATTTTTGCTGACTCAACTTTTTGACCCATCTTTGATGTATTGTTGCACTAGCTATTTAGTCAGTTCTGTGGTTTCCAATCCAGGGAGAAGATATGAAACCGTGGATCTATTAAACACTGAAGGGGTGGGGAAAAGTGTACGCTTTGTCGAAAAAATTGATACAGGTAGATAAGAAATAAGACAAGTTTAGTTGTGAATCGATTGCTAATTAATTTCACATTCGAGTGCATATTTTTATTCGCAATAATATTACAAGTACATAATAACCCATTAAGAGTTAGGGTAGAATTAAAATTTCGTAACGTGTGTAATATTTTTAGAAGCAGAAAATATAAATTGTGTTTTCGAATTCGTGTCGTCACATACTAAATTTTCAACGTTTAAGCAAATCGGTTGAAGATTATTTCGGTGATGGCCACGGCTACTGTTCCTGACAACAACATGAAGAGCAAGTAGAAAGGAACGCCGACGCTACTCAGGTCCAAATCAGTCGTGCTTTTCAACGGTCTCTTTCACTTGAATTGTTCAATCACGTAATCATTTTCAAGATACAGATACTTGAAAACTTGCGATTCGAAAATTGGTTCCATGCTGTAATAAAAACATTGATCAAACGCTTTAATCGGTTTACTATAAGCAATTAGTACCGACATCAGTTGCATGTTTTCGTGCATTTGCTGTGAGCTTCTCAACCAAGAGGTGTTGAAAATGAGGTGCGAGTAGTCTAACCCAAGGTCGTGCTGCGAAAAGTAAAGACCTCCGTTTTCTGCCAAGAACTTTGTACTTTCAGAATCAGATGACAGGTATTCCCCCAAGAACCATGAAAAATATGGGTCCACCGCGATTAGACATTTTTCCTTAGAAATAATCGGAATGTATCCATCAACGTGTGTCGAGAGAGTGTCGATGCAATTGTAGCTTTCCGTCGTGAACTCCGTCCGCAAGTAGCAACCCAAGAAGAACAGAATGAAAGTCACTCCGATCAACCACGACGCAGCCAGCAGACGACAATGAGTTTGCGGCAAAAGGAAGGGAATGGCTACGGCACAAAATTATGTTTGATTAAAGCTCCAGCCATATGTCGTTATGGCAAGGCAATCTCTGCTAATTGTATTTCCAATACGAAACTGACTCATTCTCCGATCTGGCATAGGGGTGGATTTTTTTCAAATTTTAGCGAGCAAGTTCATTGCTTACGTTCGGTTGACAAGAGAGAGGCTTTCTCCCAGATATTTTCCAGCGTTTCTAGGGCCAGTTTATTGACAACTTTCTTGGTGGGCAACGATTTGTATTTGTTTGTTACGATGGAGTGAATGACGATCAAAAGTGACAGAATGGTCAAGGTTAACCCCGTTAAAATCACCACCTAGTTTAAATAAACAGGAATGTAATTGAGTGAATTGGATATTTAGTGAATTGTAATTGCAAAGTTTACTGGAGTGTCCATATTTAAGAGTGACAAGGATGTTGACGTGACTTTCTTCGGAGCAGCGGACACGATGATCGTCCAGACTGTATCGAAAACCGGAGTCGGACTGAAATATTCCTGTCGGCTATTGAAAAATGAGCGTGGCTTGGCTATAATGATAACATTTCCATTCTAAAACAAGAATAAGGGTTCTTTTTAATTTGTACATCCGTATACTGAAGTTTTGGTCTAATTTCTCTTTCACTTACGTTGAAAAATTCAGGCGCGGTGGATAGTTTCGAAATGTCATTAAAGGGAACTTTATGTCCATCGTAAATTAACCTTAAACCGTAGATCATCTTCAATTACAATATCCTATTAACGTAAGTTTATAACTGTACATAAGATAGCTGATATTAGTTTCTGAGAAATAGTTTACAATAGAAATTATACGCAGAGCGCAACTTTTGTTGAAACTTTATTACGAACTAAAGGCATTTTTTGTTGGTGGTTTTTGGTTACGATTGTAATAGGTGATTTCTATTTGAAACTAGGTTTGATTAATCGAATATTTGATGAAAAAATTCGAATAATAGCAAGTTTCATTCATTTAAAATTAATGGAGTCGAAACAGGCAATTAATGTTAAATTTTTGCAATATTCGCTGCACCAGTTTGACTGAATTACTCGAGTCTAATACCAAGTAGTATGAAAAATACTTGATGTTGAGGGATCGTTTAAAATAATCCGCCATGGTGTTGAAAAATGACACGGATTTCCCTGTCACCCACTATTCCTGAAAATAACATTTATGTTCAATTGCCATCATGAGTGAATGTTGATAAACTGACTGCATTTGTCGTCACGTTTACGCAATTCTCTTGGGCGTACCTGTCAAAATAAATTATTTTTCAAATCGACGACAATATTTAAGCTTTGAAAATTCAAATTGTAGATACTTGTATTTAAAATAACGATTATTTCCCATAAATTTAAATTGATTCATTGCCATTTTGAAGTCCAAATGATTCCTAGCAAGTGCAATCCGAAACCCTCAAAGACTGTAGAGAGATAGACTTTCGATTGTTCCCAAGCAAGAGTGACAGCGGAAAATTTGAAATGGTTGATAGTTACAAGAAATTCTTTGTAACTAGTCTATAAAAACTCAAACATAAAGACAAACAAAGCCTTATTATTTGTTTGACTTTTAATAAACGTTTCGAGTTATGTACAGTAAGTGACCGTTCACAATTTACAATACGAAAAAACTGTCATTAAATAATAACAATATCAAAGATTTGTCTTGAAATTTTTTCGGGAATGACTGTTTTTAACTAGTTTTGCTCTATCAACAATCTTGGTTTCGTAATATCCGATTAAATACTCGTGAATACAGAAAGGAGAATTTATAAGCCTTTTCTTAATCTGCCTTTCTTCATTTGTTGTTTATGGGGGTGGGGTTGGGTGTTTGACGTCTTACTAGAAGGGTTAGGAAGATGCAAGACAAACACCTACCTCTCTTGACTTATGATTCAACCTCGCTAACGCTAGACAAGATGATAGAATGCAGTCAGTTGTGGAGAGTTAAGGCCTTTTTAACGGGAACGAGAGGCTCATAAAATTTCGGAATCAAAAGTGACCGCGTTTGATGGTATGTGTCAATAAAGAGTCAAAATAGATTCTAATCCAATTTTTAATATTCAACATAATATTCAATCTTATTCATAAATTTTCACACACTTTTATAGGGGTCAAAATAAAGAAATTAAACAAAAAAATCAAACTTATATCTAAGGGAGATTTGCAATTTATAACCTCTATGGAATGTCTCCTTTAAGTTTCAAATTTAAATTTTGGGGGTTAAAATCGTGCAGTTATGCAATAAAAACAATAATGTTCAAAAATAGAAAATTAAGATTTTAAAAAATGAATCAATTCGTTAACCATAATAAGTTCTTTAACCATAGTTTCAAATCAGTTTATCAAAATAGTTTCAAGTTTTTAATTTCTTACGACAAGTTGCTCCTATTCCATATTCTTCTTAAGGGTTCAGGGTTCTTTTTTCTTCTTTCTCGATTTGCACGATAATTATGATTTTCTTCTTTTCTCGCAATTTAAGGGTTAATTATTATTCTTTGTTCTTTCAATATCTCGCTTTATTTCGCGCACTCGCGCTCCTTCTCTTCTTCAACTTAGGGGTTAAAAAAATGTTTCCGAGTTTCTCCAAAAAATCAAGGATTCAAATTGACGAAAAATAAACGTATCAAAATGAATAAAATAAAATCTCCGATTCTCTTCCGAAAAACTTAGGGATTCAAATTGATGAAAAATAAAGGTATCAAAATGAATAAAAAGTATCTCCGATATAAAATAATACTTCGGATTTCTAAGGGTTTCTTAAGGGTGAGCCGACAGGGTTTCATTGAGCAGTTCAGGAATCGACTGAGGGTGGGACAGGAGGGACTTCGTATTTATAGTTTCTCGCAAGGATTTCTGGGACAATGACGTCTGTTGATTGACTTCGGTTTGGCGAATAGTGGACGATATTTATGACGTAGCCGGGCGGATTCATGTTATCAACGAATAGGCAAAACTTTTAAATCTGGGACCAAATGGGGATTGGTCAGTTTAAGGGTTAAAAAAATGTTCTAGAAGTTTCTCGGGCCAGGTACCAGGGTAGTGACTCAAGGTCTTGTTGCTTGGGGTCTAAATCAGCGTAACATATATCTGGGTTCTTGGAAAGAGTTTTCGTTGCTAGGTATTTCAATTTGCACTGTGGATATAGGGGTATAGGATCGTTCTAGAAAGTTCTGTGTCAACATTGAGGGGCTAGTTCCTTTTCTTTTGTACGAACGAATTTCTTTTCAGTTTTTTAAAGGGATAGGTTTAAGTTTAAAGGGCTAGTAATATATTTATAATGTTAATTTAAGGTATTTCGTTATTAATTTAATGATTAATTGTAAATTTAATTCGACTTTTGTGTTAAGATGGTTACATATGTCATATTTTGCTGATTTATTACTATTTCGTTCTTATAATCCTTAGTTCTAAAATAATAATTTAGAAAATGTTTGGATCTAGTGTTCATTTTACGTAGGCCGGAAATTGTTTTAAGTTAATTTAATTTACATTCCATCGGGAAAAACCTAAAGTGCGGGTTTTTGGGTGCAATGGGATTGTCCCATTGGACAGCATCGTAAATCGGCCAAAGTGAGGGTTTTACGGTCGAATGGGATTCGGCGCAATGCTACTGAAGTGTTTAAATAAAGCTAATTTGAAGTTCAATGGAAATTTTCTGTTTACCCACTAAAAGCGGCACGGTTTTTTCCTGAAAACAACGTATCTTATTTCGCAAGAATTATTTCAACCTATGCATTTAAACCGACGCGCGTCGTCACACCAATCAAAATATTTCCAGATAAACCTGCAAATATCTTTAAAACTAAGCTTAGAAACCCTTAAACACGATAGGGAGCTAAGCTTATAAACCTTTAGTCATGTTTAAAACCTAAACATGTAATCCTGAAAACATGTTAAACAACTAGGCATATAATCGTGTAAACACGCCTTGTTACTAAGCATTATAACATAATACAAGTTGAGAGAACCAAAATATTACCTCTCCGTGTCGAGAAGATTACATAACCTTAAGTATCCAATGAAAACGTCGACCTTTTTGCCCTCATCCTTTTACATACAAAAATCAAATACTCACAAAAAGAAGTGGCAAGTACCTGCTGGCTCTTTACAACCACTTAATTTGACTTAATATCCATTTTCCAACAACAATAATATACCGGTAGTTTAATTGACAACCTACTAGCATCGAAATTCTCATTAAGAATGGCTCCCGCGGATAAAAAAGGGCAGTTTTCAACTAGGTGGGCGTTATCTCATTAGATTTGAAAAATATCATCATGCCTAACCGTTTGGATTTTTTTAAAGCAATTTTAGCTACCAAAAATATTTTTGATACAAAATAAATGTTTTATATTCTTATTAAAAATAAAACAAGAGGATAAAAAAGGTCTGTCCTCTCGTAATTTTTTGAGCTTTTATCTTGATTACTCTTACAACAGTAACAAGGAGTATAAACCCATTAGTGGGAGCAGTATTTTTTTCCGAAACAATCTCGCTTATGTTAATCCTCTCTAGACTTCGCTAAAGACGTATTACTCCTACGTAAAATATTAATAGACAGGCAAGGATTCATACCATTTAAGGAGCGCAATATTATCCATATTTTCATTTCATATACAGAGAAAAGAAATTATTATGTTTCTGAGAGGAGCATCCCATTTTTGTTGTTGTTTTGAAAAATATATCGCAATGCACGGGCCTTGATAGATATAGGAGGCAGTGAATGAAATATATCACAATGCACGGGCCTTGATAGATATAGGAGGCAATGAAGGAAATATATGGCATGCACGGGCCTTGGTAGATATAGGAGGCAATGATAATCTCTCTCTTTGCACGAGAGGTTTATCTTTAATATTTAAATAAATATAATTGTTTTTAATTATTTTAATCATCAATAATTAACATTAATAATAGTTAAATCGTTTATAATAAAGTTATACCTATTATCTTCTCAAACTTTGCTAATATTGACGTTTAAAGTGAAGGGTACCCCTCTTGCCCGCTTTCTTCAAATTTTGGGGTATATATACGATTCGTTTCCATTATAATAGTAAGGAAAAAGCGCAATTGCGAAAACCTTTGGTGGCCGATCCCACCTTAGGGAGGCTAGACGTTTCTCGTAACCCTAGCTGATCGCCGCGTATATCCTAAAACCAAACGATGATAATGGAGTAGAAGCCAATGATACAGATTGGTGTCTATGTGGAATAGACGGAAGACCAGTGGATGGTGGTGTTAGAAGCCAGTGTAAGTGCAGAATGGTGTCCAAGTGGAATGGACAAAGACCAGAAGATGGTGGTGATTAGAAGCCAGTATATACAGACTGGTGTCCAAGTGGAATGGACGAAGACCAGAAGATGGTGGTGATTAGAAGCTAGTAAGAACTCAACTCAGGGACCCTATTCTCTAACTACATTTGGATCGTTCCTAATCCAAATGATTTGGATTTGGGGTCGGCTCATCCCCAAATGACACTAATCCGTATTCTGTAACTCCAAATCCCTTTTCATTTGGTTCAAACCCTATCCAAACATTTGGCAAGCCAAATGGCCGGCCAAATCGTCATTTGGATAGCTCTTTTCCCCATTTTCACCCCGTTTGTGGCCGCCATTTTTTTTAAGGGGAAAAAATTTGAGAGTGGGTTCTTTTTCGTGGTCATTTTCATATTTTTTGAGGATTTGCTTATGGATGGATTTTAAATATAATATAAAGTAGGTTTCAAGCTTTAATATAAGCCTAATATCATAATTTTCCACCTTTTTATTGTCCCACAATCTATTTCTAAACTTGGCCCTTTTTTTAAGGCGGTGAAATTGCGCTAAGCCTTGGCTTTCCGTTAATTTTTGCCATTTAAATGTTTGCCTCTCGAGTCTTGTTGCCCGTTACTTCGCCTTCTCTTATCGTCGTATTTTTAAAGTTTAGACTTTGAAAGTAGTGCTTTGTTTTCTTAAATTTAACTTAATTGTATAAGATTTCAATATTATAATTGCGTTAAACGTCGGTATTTACGAATTCAAGGGACGCGCCTTGCATTTGAATTTCGTTCCCTCGAAACCACCCCCTTTAAGGGGCCGGACTCCGAAGGCTTTTTCTTTATCGTCTGTCAGCCCCCAAAACAGCTGTAGTGAATGTTATTTACTAAAAAAATGTATGCGGTCAGTGTGTTGTTTTTGCATTTTAATACTTCTAATCGTGGTACGCGTCGAGGTTTACGAATCCAACGTGTGTTGCTAAATGAAAATCAAGGGTGGATACTATATGATCTATGCTTTAAAAGGAATTTGACGGCGAAAGTCAAGCAAAACGGTATTAGGCCTTGCCAAAAGTTGACAGCTATAGCAAGCCTTCCTCCGATAATCACTATCACATGTCAATGATGTAAGAAATTGACCCTCGGATATCCTGTGACTAGGAGATGGTTATAAAGTTACTAAGTCTCGATTTTAGAGGTAGATACTGTCTAGTGACACTTAAAGTAACGATTTAATCTTATAAACAGACTACCATCATAAGCCCATATCGTAAATTAACCGATGTTGATATCAAAGCTTAATAATTTTTTTTAACTCCATGAATCTTAAATATCAACATCAAAAATTATCTACTGAAAGAGATAACTACTTATATTCCATTCAAATTTCTCGCAACATTTCAAATTAACGAATAGAAATGTGCAAATGAAGTTCAAACTGATTAATTGGGCAAATTGCTATATTGGTCACCATTACCGATCACAGATAGATTTGCGCCCTTCAGTAGTGTTTATTATGCTTGTAAAATGGTAAGCGAAATCTGTGATTAAAGTTTAAAATAGACATGAGCAAAAAGGGCTTTATTCATATCAACTCGATTACCGAATATCTAAATTTGACCAAAATTAACAAAATATTCTCTTCATGATTAAAAATCTTGTTTGAAGCAGCAAGCCATCTAATCCTTATTTACCTTCTTTTGAAAAAAAAAGTAGGCTGATACCTCTTTCAGTAGATGATTGATTGATATTTCAGTTTCATTGAGTTTAAAAAAAATTGATTCCACCATTGGTTAATTTACAATATTGACCAATCGACAATCACAAATTTTAATAACTAAACTTCAAAAACCGGTTCAAAACTTTATTAGTTTTGAAACAATTAAATTCTAATATTAAACATATGTACTAGTTAATTCCTCGTTGGTAATTAATTTATTGCCTTAGTGAAATTAACGCTGAACTTTATATACACAAAATAAATAATAACTTAGCTTCTAAAATTCAAATGTAAAAATGTGTGCATTATTTCCCAATTAATAAAAGATATCCGCCTCTTTTTCATTCAAATTAATTTCCCACTTAATATTAATTAGGCCTAATAAGCTTAAACTATCAAATTAAGAGGTTTCTTAATTTTACAAAATTATTACAATCTAACATGCAAAAACCCAAGGCTTAAAAACATTTTACTTTTATATTAAACGCTGCAAAAGAATTGACCAATAAACAGTAAGTAAAATTACGTAATGAAAGAGGAAGTGACGTACATTTGGTTTGGATAAAGGTTTGGCGGGAGATCCAAATGTCGATTTGGATTTGGGTTAGAGAATACGGTTTTAAGCGCCCTATCCAAATGGAGCCGATCCAAACGTTTAGATTTGGATCATCGTCCAAATGATTTAGATTTTTAGAGAATAGGCTCCCAGGTGGTGTGAGAACTCAAGTATAGGAGCCATTTCCGTGACTGTGAAAGCAGTTCGGAAATGGCGAACACGTTTGCTCCGATACGCAAACTGCGAACGCGGTCACGTGGGTGTAACAACGGACAGACAGACACACACAGACACGGCCGTTACAGAACCTCTCCTGGACTACGTCACACGGAGAGGTAAAAATGACATATACCACCTTAAACATGTTTAAATACCAGATATGACAAGCGATCAACACATTTTGAACCTAAACATAAGGTGTTGCAAACCTAAACACCATTCTTACTTAAATATGAGTGTTTTTAAACATGATAAAATATCTGTGGCATTGTCGTGTTTAGGCAAGTGTTTAGTTTCTAATCACTTTTTTTCTGTGTAGCTTTTGACCTATAGAATAATTTGGGAAAATAAAATTGAAGGAATCATTTGGGGAATCTGGAAATTTATTGCTAACCTTGAACAAGTTTTTTCCCGAACTGAACCTCTCCGTGATAAAGTTATACCTTTTAATTTCGTTGTCATCGATTGAGATTTAAGATCAGAAACTAATGAAAATGACTCTGGCATTTCGATGTTCGTCTCTCGATTGTTGCACGTTGAATGAGTTTGGGCGCCTTCCATGACCCCGCCCAGAAGGAACTACCACCTGCAATTTGAAAAAGATTGAAATGGGTGCAATTAATAAAATGCTAAACCATAATAAAAGAAAGAATTCTCGAATTTGATGAAGTTACCTAGAAAGACTTTGTTTCATTATCGGAGATTCGAGGGGCGTTTCACTCCTCTATTCCGTTGATCGCACCACCTACTCTAAGCTGCTCTTCGACGTTCCCGAATGACGAGCTCCACTACTCCATCAACCAGCTCTCAAATCCTGAAAATTTTCAATTTTACCACTTTAGTTAAGGAATCGGCACCAATGGTTGTAGGTCCTAATTGAAGCAACACCGCTCCTATGGCGGTCGCTTAAATCTAGCGCTATTTTAGGAGGTGCAGTGCTGCCAGACTTTTGGCCTACCATTTTTTTGGACTGATTTTCGTCGGCTACTATTCATTCCGTTTTTAGACACAGAACATGCGTAAAGGTTAATGTTTGTTAATGGAAATTTTAATTGGCTTAATCTTAAAACTATTTAAAGGAATAGCGACCTGATTTAAAAATTATCTCAAATCTAAAGAAAACCTTACTTTTTTAAGAGTTTAAACTCTTTTGATTCGAAAAATATGTTTAAAAAATATTTAAATATGAGGGAAAACACGGGAAAAAAAAACCCTCCAAAACTTGAAATTTGGGGGGGGGGCAAAAGCAAATTTGCGGAGAAGATTTTTGGCGGGGTTTTCTCCTTGCTACGTCACTCGCGGCATCTCGCGAAAATACCAAGCGTGTGCGCCCGAGTTTACTAATGCCGCGCGAATCCGAATGAAATAGGCTTAACGCGGCGACACTACACTAACAGGCGTCAAGTGAGCGACATCTAGACAGAAAATTTCTCCTTACTACGTCATTAAACGAAACAAAATTTTAACTAGGCCTTTTCCAAACTGTACGTTACTTTGATTGCAATTTTATAAATTTCTACGAAATAAATGAAAAAGTAAACATATCATAATAAACTAGATTTTTCAAGGATTTTTTCGTATTTTAAGCTTGTGGATGACGAAAATTGTGTCGCTAGCACTTTAACTAAATTGGAGACCTCAATTTGTTAACGTGCATTAAAGTATAGTAAAAATTTAAAGAATTTTATAATTGTTTCTGAGTCTAGTTCTCTCAATTATGAAGCGGACGATAATCTGTTACCAGAACCTAGGCCCACCCTCCCAAGAACGTGATCGAGTTAGACATGTTAAAAAATATCCTTCACTACATAAATGGCGGCCAATTACGTGATCATATTTTCCCCGCGGAATTCTTGAGATCTCTGCGGCGCTCAAATCGACCAAAACTATTCAATACTCGAATGTAGCTTGGCATAGAGACGCTGGTGTTTCGTAAGTATGAGACTAGCTATCCTTTTTGACACAACACGCGTTTTAGCGTTGTCATAATTTCAGTTAAACTTTCCAAATTCGATTCAAAAAGCCCGAAATAGTCTCAATTGATTTACATAATCTACGAAGTGTGTGTGGTCCGAAGTAGTGTGTTATTGGCCTCGAAGTAATTATTGGCTGACTGTCTCTAGGACTTTAGAGGGAGAGCCTGATTTAAAATACACTTTTCAAGTACAATTTAAGGGTAGGTGACTAGGGGGTCTCTTTCTCTTTAAAATAAGACAAGTTTTGTTAAAATTGGTTGACATTTCACCGAAATATGACTTTTTGGAATTATCTAAAACTGGGGTTCACCCACTAATCGATTGTGATAATCGCAATGCATGGAAATTGTTTCTTTTCATTTCCTCGTCTAAATGACGTAAGAGGTTGGTTTACGCACCAGAGATCGCCTCTCGCGCGCTTCAATTCAAAGTTTCAAACTAGGCTTAGCAAAGAAATTAAGCCTTAGATTAGGCTTAAACCCAAGGATTAGTTCTCGTAGACTTTTCATCTCTCGCATCGTGTTTATAAGTAGTGTCAGGATTGTATGGAGGGGGGTTGGATTGCCTAAGTTTCTCCCGGTGTTCCCTTGATGGAGGAAACAAATGGCTAGGCCTTATTTATTTATTTTTTTGAAAAGTGTAGCTCCTCCCCTATCGTCTGCTTAGCCATCGCCTGAAGGCGGTAAGTGTCTAGTCGTTTCAAACTAGGGACCGAGCGGATAGAGGGTGGAGTTAGCGGAAGATTTTTCACATTTTTGGAAGCCGATGAAAATATTTATGAGAGAAATAATCGTATATAGTCAGAGGGGTCGGACGTTTAGGAAAAAGCGTACGGAATTTCGAAATCCAATTTGATTACTTCGTATTTCGTTAGATTTCATCGGATTTCGTTTAATTTCGTCGGATTTTGTTTGATTTTAGAATTCTATAAAATCCAATGGGTTTCATCGAATTTTGAGATTTTTCCGGTGATTCCGTCGGATTTTGATTTTTTTCCCGTGATTATTATCCCATTTCCCTACATTTCGTTGGATTTTGAGGGTTTCCCCTGATTTCCTCGGATTTTGTGATTTCTTTTGATTTTGGATTACCTGAATTTTGTAATGGATTTCACGATATCTTTACTGATTTTGCTTCTCTTCTGATTTCGTGATTTCTTTGTTGATTTTATGATTTCTTTACTGATTTTGTGATTTCGTTGCTGATTTCGGATTTTTATTTGATTTGAAAATCAGCATTGATTTCGAATTTCTTAAGTTGGATTTCACGGGTAGCGTACGGGATTTCATGTATGACCAACCCCTCGATTTATTCAGTCTATGACGTCGCTAACATAAAATAAGCTACGCCAGATGTTTCCAAGATATTTCACGCCAATTCTAGGAGAGCGATAGCTCTCTTATAGCGTTTTCCTTTGGGTCCTCGCGGAGCGCTCCCAAGGAGCAATAAAAATGGTAGTAGTAGTTCCCAGCTTCGTTAGAGACTGTTTTTGAAGAATAGGATCTCCTAGTTTTATTCCTCCATGGGAGCGCTACGCGAGGACCCAAAGGAAAACGCTATTAGATAAGACTTCATACTGCTCTTAATGTATAAGGAGGGTTTTTTGTTTGGATGTAACTTTTTTTGTATTGTTTCAACTGTTTTGAAAATATTCCACAGAACTACAATTCGGGCCCTCAATATGTAGTTAAAATTTCAAAAAGATCCACCCATTAGTTAATTTTATAAAAAATAAATTTGCTAAGGGTGGTTTTCATTTCAATAAAATTAGTCAGTGTTTTTCGTGAAAACGTTCAAATTTTCCCATAGAAATAACATGGGAGTTTTTCTCCATTTCACCCATATTGTTGCAACCGTTTTGAAATGAAATATTCGTTTGTTACGTTTGGGAACGGTTTTATATAAAAAAAACCTTTTTCTAGGACCATTTTTAAGGTTTTTGAGAAAAATTAAGTTAAAGTGCTAAATTTCATGTTTTTTAATCATGCTTTGGCTTAGGTTGTTGCACCCTATATGTCATACTGTTGGACTTACGGCGTTTTACCGTGGATAAAGCCGAGAAGAAAGCCACTCTTGCACATACGCTGTTTTACCGCTGACTTTTATCTGATTTTCCTCTCTTTCGTTGCAAAAACTAAATGATTTTAGGTAATTAAGCTAGACTAACGATTACAGGTAATTAAGCTAGACTAACGATTACAGGTAATTAAGCTACATTAGCGATTACAGGTAATTAAGCTACATTAACGATTACAGGTAATTAAGCTACATTAACGATTAAAGGTAATTAAGCTAGATTACCATTGGCGGGTAATTAAGGTAGATTACCGTTGGCGGGTAATTAAGCTAGATTACCGTTGGCGGGTAATTAAGCTAGATTACAGTTGGCGGGTAATTAAGCTAGATTACCGTTGGCGGGAAATTAAGCTAGATTACCGGTGGCGGGTAATTAAGCTAGATTACCGTTGGCGGGTAATTAAGCTAGATTACCGGTGGCGGGTAATTAAGCTAGATTACCGTTGGCGGGTAATTAAGCTAGATTACCGTTGGCGGGTAATTAAGCTAGATTACCGGTGGCGGGTAATTAAGCTAGATTACCGGTGGCGGGTAATTAAGCTAGATTACCGGTGGGGGTAATTAAGCTAGATTACCGGTGGGGGTAATTAAGCTAGATTACCGGTGGGGGTAATTAAGCTAGATTACCGGTGATGGAGAATTAAGCTAGATTACCGGTGGGGGGGGGGTAATTAAGCTAGATTACCGTTGGCGGGTAATTAAGCTAGATTACCGGTGGCGGGTAATTAAGCTAGATTACCGTTGGCGCGTAATTAAGCTAGATTACCGTTGGCGGGTAATTAAGCTAGATTACCGGTGGCGGGTAATTAAGCTAGATTACAGTTGGCGGGTAATTAAGCTAGATTACCGTTGGCGGGTAATTAAGCTAGATTACCGGTGGCGGGTAATTAAGCTAGATTACCGTTGGCGGGTAATTAAGCTAGATTACCGGTGGCGGGTAATTAAGCTAGATTACCGTTGGCGGGTAATTAAGCTAGATTACCGTTGGCGGGTAATTAAGCTAGATTACCGGTGGGGGTAATTAAGCTTGATTACCGGTGATGGGTAATTAAGCTAGATTACCGGTGGGGGGTAATTAAGCTAGATTACCGGTGGCGGGTAATTAAGCTAGATTACCGGTGGCAGGTAATTAAGCTAGATTACCGGTGGCGGGTAATTAAGCTAGATTACTGGTGGCGGGTAATTAAGGTAGATTACCGGTGGCGGGTAATTAAGCTACACTACCGGTGGCGGGTGATTAAGCTAGATTATCGGTGGCGGGTAATTAAGCTAGATTACCGCTGGCGGGTAAGTAATCTAGATTACCGATGGCGGGTAAGTAAGCTAGATTACCGATGGGGCGTAATTAAGCTAGAATACCGATGGCGCGTAATTAAGCTTGACTGCCGATAAGCATATGACTTGTGTTAGTGCACAATTCTTTGACATCTGTTGGTGCTCAGATCTATTGAATACTCAGGTCTACTTAATCTTTTTGTGGTATAGCTACCACTTGCTCTGTGATTTGCATGTGAAAATGATGGGAAAGCCATTTTAGTTTGACTGGACGTTGATTGTCAAGTCAAGCAGTGAGGTTTGAAGTTATGAAATAGATGCCTGGTCAGTTCAAAAGCTTTAACTAATGTAAGTGCAACGCCCTAAAACGTTTTCTCTCCTAAGGTTTCGAAACTATTTTAATTAATATTAAGACTGAAGTAACAGATATTAATAAAAACTGTCTATGTAGACAAAGACGGGAAAAAGTAAGAGATAAGTGTAGAACATTAAATGCCTGAAGTAACAGATATTTAATTTTCACTTTTGAACACATGATTATAAAACATCAATTATTTGAAAAAAATCTTATCTTAGTTTTTTCACCAAATTTTCATAACATTATTTACCCTTGTATTTTGCTCCCAATATTAGCTCTAGAAAAAGGCTTCTTCAAGAATTTTTTAAAGGATACTAGCTTGATACTACGTTTTACCAGGGAGGAGAGACTGACATGGTCTTTAAGAAGGTTCAAATACTTGCATATCTGAAAAAATTGAGATTTACGAGTTTAATATTTATATTTTTAAATGAGAAATATTGCGAAGCGGAAACTAACATAGGCAGTTTTATTGTGATGATGATATTAGTGTCGAAAAGATCTGTAGATTGATCGTGATCTTTAGAGAGCTATACATTACGTCAATTTTTGAAACTTCGAAAACTTTGAAATTAACGAACACTTCTTGTTTTGATACGGTTTTTACTTTATCAGCTATTAACGTTTTTCTGTCCATTTTATTCTCCTTATAGGGCTCAACCTGATTGGAATATTTGAGAGAAAAAATGGAAAACGCGTATAATTTTTAAAATGATGTATAAGTGTCATATTAAAATATTTTTACTAAAGTATTTTGGTGAAAAAAACTAAGATAAGAATTTTTTCAAATAGTTGAAGTTTTATAATCATGTGTTCAAAAGTAAAAATTTAATATCTGTTACTTCAGGCATTTAATTTTCTACACATATCTCTTACTTTTTCTCGTCTTTGTCTACAAAGACAGTTTTTATTAATTAGAATATAGCGTTCAATCTTTTCGGCATATTCTCTGGGGGTCGAAAGGGGTAAATCAGCGTAAATAGGGACAAATGTTAGTAATTATACTGACAAACGAAGTATAACAAGAGGGTCTACAAAAAGTAGTGAGATCCTATCAAAAACATTAACATGTACAAAAATGGGCCAAGCCTCGCCTCGTGCCCTTTCCGCCGTAAAACGTTTTGAGATCCCATGTAGAGCCAAGTCTGCCTTTTTGTTCTTATTCAATCGCCAATTGAACAATTATGTTATAAATTAAGTCCTTTTCCTAATTAATAACCAATATTCTTTGACTCTATCATTATTATACATCTTTGTTCGTATCAAAAATATCGTGACTTGGCAATCGCAGTTAATTACCTTTTAAACGAGTACATAGGGTAATGCATGACTTTTCTTATAAATTTGTTGACCATAAACGATTTAGTGATTATCCCTTCAATTATTTTAAAATCGGCATCGTTTAAGTGAATACTCCCTCGACTTCCTTTTAACATTATCTACCCGCGATTGGCAAGTCACGATATTTTTGATACAAACAAAGATGTATAATAATGATAGAGTCAAAGAATATTGGTTATTAATTGGGAAAAGGACTTAATTTATAACATAATTGTTCAATTGGCGATTGAATGAGAAGAAGATGACAGACTTGGCTCTAAATGGGATCTCAGAACGTTTTACGGCGGAGAGGGCACGAGGCGAGGCTTGGCCCATTTTTGTACATGTTAATGTTTTTCATAAGATATATTGTTCAAATAGGTTTTTAGATACGATTGCGTTCTTTACGATTATGATCTGTTAGTGTGTATGTTTGTGCGTGTGGACGTTAGATAGACCTTTTTGGCTAGGTGTGGTAAGAACTTAAATATACCGCAACCGTTGTCCATGTCGAATATTACCTTAGCAAATTTGAAAACATGAATACAGTGCTATATTAGCAATTGCGAAACTAGCACGCTCTACTCACCCCAACCGCACTTAACTAATACGGAAATTTTATTTTCGTGACCTTTATTTATACAGGTACGCCCAAGATACTAACATAAACGCGTCGACAATAACGGTGAGCTTATGAACGTTAGGTCGCGTTGAATTATTTCGATAAAACTTTTATTTTTCTTGTCAGGAATCGTGGGACTTGAAACGATTATTCTCAACTTACAAAATCATAGAGGAATATCTAAAACTATCCATCAACATGAAGTATTTTTCATACTACTTTGAATTTGATTGAACTATATAAACTATTGTAGTCATAGCTCTGATTAGTGTGCTAATATTTGAGAATTTAAAAAATATTTGCTTTGTTTGACTTCATTAAACTCAATTTTTTCTAACCATATATCAAGAAGCACACCCAACACTGAAATAATGGATGAATAATAATTTAAGTTCATAATTTAGCTTCGCTAAAGTGTGGATCTTTTACACTTTCTACTGTCAACTACCTTAACATCACCAAGCTTATGGACTATAATATCTCATCGTTTATTAATTTTGTCGATGGCTTTAGAGTATGTTACGAAGACCATGAAGTTAGTTTTTTTGATCTTGCCAAAATATTCACTGAACCTGATGCTTTCAACGTAAGCGAAACTAAAAATTAAATCAAAATTTAATTTCAGAAATTGAACACAGTTTGAATGACCCTTCTAAAATCCGGTTTTAGAAGTCAAATCTTATCATGTTTTCTGCGCCACTCTCATATTTCGATGGTCGACAGGAATATTTCACTCCGTCTCCGGTGTACGAATCGGCTAGGTTGATTATCCTGTCTGCCGCCCCGAAAAGAGTCCTGTCCACGTCCTTGTCCTTCTTAAATATGGACACTCCAGTAAACATGGCTGACTTACAAACCAATTCAATGAATTACATTCTTCGATCAATTAGGTGGTGATTTTAATGGTGTCAGCCTTGGTTCTTCTGTCACTTTTGCTCGTCGTTCACTCCATCATGACCAAGAAATACAAGTCGGTGCCCAACAAGAAAGTTGTCAAAAAAATGGCCCAACAAATCCTGGGAAATTTTTGGGAAAACGCGTCACTCTTGTGCGCCGAACGTAAGCTCTCACACATTTGAAAATAATATTTCCCGTTACGTCAGATCGTAGCGCGAGCCAGTTTCCACAACCTAATTATATCGGAGATTGCATTCCCGTAACGATAGTTGGATAGGACTTTAATGAAACGTAATTACTTTCCCTACAGCTATTCCCTCTATTATGCCCCACATTACTTGTCGTCTGCTGGCTGCGTCGTGGCTGATTGGTGTGACTTTCATTCATTTTTTTCTTGGGTTGTTATTTGCGGACGGAGTTCACGACGGAAAGCTACAATCGCATCGACACCCTCGCGGACTTGATCAAATCGGGAATTCCACCAATAATGGCAAAAGAAACCGGAACTTTCGAGTATCTGAAAATATTAGTAAATAGGAGTTTCCGTGTCAAGTTACTCAATTCCTCTGACGTCATTATTGCCTATCTATAGGCAACGCATGACTCGGTTGTTAAGGAATGGCTAGACGCACTCGACAAGGACCAAATTTTCACCAATCCTGTGGAATATCTAACTCTCGATGGATACGTTCCTCTACTTTCTGGGGAAAAGGCTCTGATCACGAAAGACACACATATGGTTTTGATGATGGGACAATTATTGACATCCGATCCCGAGAGTAAAAAGTTCTTTGAGGACAACGGGGGACTTTACTTTTCGCAACAAGAACTTGAATCGGAATACTTACACGTCATATTCAACACCTCTTGGATGAAAAGCAGCCCCATAGTGCACGAGTCCCTCCAACTGATGTCGGTATGAATTTTATCGTAAAATTATTAATGATCTTGAGGAATGTTGTTCTATTGCAGCATGGAACCATTGTTCGAAACGGAAGCGTTGGACTATCTGGATTTACAGATGCGGCACTTATTTGAACAAGTTATCTGAAAGAGACCCATGAAAAGCGCGGCTGATTTGGACCTGAGTAGCGTCAGCGTTCCCTTTTACTTACTTCTCATGCTGTTGTCAGGAACAGTTGCCATGGCTCTAGCCGAAATATTCTTCAACGGATTTGTTTAAACATTAAACGCGTCACGAGACGAAATTGAATGTTTCGAAAATCTAAAAAATATTTTGCACCAACAAAACAAAAATTGCTCCCTTGAACGTCACTTCAAATGTTCCCTTTAATTTATAGGTGTAATTATGTACTTAATGATAAACACAATTGCAATCGAGTGTAAAATTAATTAGCAATTCAATACAAATTACATGTTCTAACCGTCAAAAATATAAATAGCCTTGGTTGTTTTTCTTTAACAAACTTGTTGATTGAATAGGTTGACGTGTTTAAGGCAGTTTTGAAATGAAGACAAAAGGAGCAGTTGTATTTTACCAGTTGGAAATTGAAAAAGGCACATATTGAATTTTAATTTATTTGGGAACGGTAGATGCAAATAAAAATTGCTTTTTCAAATCTAAATCGTCATCGTTGATTTTAAATACGAGTTAATTGCATACGTCAAAGACATTTCGAGCTAAATTGGGAATTTAAAATACATTTCAGTTTTCTGATATGGATTTTTCTTCACAACATCAAATGGCCCTATTATTCTAATTTTTTCCTCATCGAGCTGCCAATTTTTATCTCAATATCCTGGAATTTGTTTTTTTCTTGAAAGAATACTCAATCAATATCTGAATTTTGGGTCTTAATTAAAGATGACACGAGAAATTAAGAGTGGACTTCGAAAATCTAAAGAGGACCAGCAAAGATGTCTATTTTGTGATCCGAGCACAAGCACAGTGAGATCCACTCTCCTGAGTCTCCTCCTACTCCTCCCCTCAACTTCAAAAAGTGCTTTGAAACTTTGGCCTAACAGCCAACGTAGGGAACATTGGAATACAAACGCTCGACCTAAGGAAGTTCTGGTTTCTTGAATTGATTTCTCACTTAAAAGTTCAAACATTAAATTTTAACGAAGGTTTGAAAGCATTAAGTTATGTCGAGCTCTAATTAAATCCATTTCAAGAATAATTAGCCGAAGTGTTTAACCAACTTTGTTAGAAAAATCATCCAACCGTAATATCATTTAAATGGCGTGTAATATGAACCTGCCTCTAATAGAATTCAATCTTGAAAACAGCAAATATACCCGTAGCAAAGTAATTCCCTTCCATGTCCAACTGCACCCAATCTCGGGTTCATAAAACTTTCAGAAATATTGAACAGAGTTTCCATGTTTAAGGCGTCGTTTTAAGGTAATAATAGAAATTAATTAAATTTTAATGTCGTATCAAGCTTCATGATTTCGCCAAATTATTCCGCGATTCCTTCTAAACCCCAGCAACAGTTTAGTAAACGGGAGTCGGTGGTTAAGAGCGTGAGCGGTTCAAGCGCTCTCAATGACGCCTTGCACCAAAACTCAGCCATGGAACGAGTCGAGAATTCCTTGATTGCACTTAAAAGAAGTAGTATACAATATTCTTTCAACTCTCGATTGTTGATTTGATTATAGGTTTGTTATTTTTGTCCAAACCTTATCCTTAACTTTCTGGCTATATTTATGCCGAATTAAATGGCGCCTATCAAATAAAGAACATCGATTTCCCACAATAATAGTACACTAGCTTAAAACCGCACCCTATTAAGGTTTTTTCTCGACGCTAACTTAAAGCAACAATTACTGTCTTTTACTAAATACTAACACTTTACCGGATAGAAGTGAATTAAAAGTCAAACTAGAAACTCACTCGCTTTCCACGACATGACGGAGTAAACAATTGCAAATCTATGAGCAACCCATTACAGTTATCGAAGGTTTCATATTGACCACTCGCTAGGATTAACGTGGAAACGTGGAACCCAAAATGACAATGAACACGTATCAATTTCTTGGAAATAACAGATATCTTAAATACAGGTACAAATGTCATTTTCAGATCTTAATGTTGTCGTCGATTTGAATGAATGACCTTTTTTTCAACATAGGTACACAGAAGAAATTCCAATAAACGTGACGACAATTACGGTGAGTTTATGTCAACATTCATTTGGTGGCGTGTCTCACAGAATGGAATTTATTAATGGAAATTATACTTTCAATATTTCTTGTCAGGAATCGTGGGACTTGAAACGCGTAGGGACATCTTACAAAATCATGGAGGAATATGTAAAAATATCCTTCAACATAAAGTATTTTCATACTACTTTGAATTTGATTAAACCATTAATTCCCCAGTAGCACAAGCCTTCCGCATAACAGTCGGTTAAAGGTCGAATAGTCGGTTTACGGTCCAGTCAGCTGTACCATGCTTATTTCGATACTTTTCCGACTCATGAAGCCGACTACTTCTTTTAGTTGGCAATGCCGACATCTATCTGACAGTTGGAACAGAGATGGTTTAAAGTAGGCTTGCCTACCGTCTAGAAAATTTCAACTTATTTTTTGCCAATTGATTACCGACTCTCTCGCGCTAGTCGGTATTGTGACGTTTAAGAAGAGTAAAATTAAAAGCAAAGTTATGCTTAGGCCGTTTAGTAACCGACATTTATCCGACAGTTGGAACTGACATGGTTTAAAGTAGGCTTGCCTACCGTCTAAAGAATTCCAACACATTTTTTGCCAATTGATTACCGACTCTCTCGCGCTAGTCGTTATTGTGACGTTTAAGAAGAGTAAAATTAAAAGCAAAGTTATTCTTAGGCCGTTTAGTAACCGACATTTATCCGACTGTTGGAACTGTGGTGGTTTGAAGTAGGCTTGCCTACCGTCCTAAACATGTAACCCACTTTTGCCAATTGATTACCAACTCCTTCCCGCTAGTCGGTATGGTCACGTTATAAAAGAGTAAATTGAAAAACGAAGTTGTTGTATACGCCTTCTTTTTCCGTGGGACGGTTTTTTTGACTTTTACTATTCCGCATATGCCACCAAATTTTTTTTGTTATATATTTAACTTATACTATATTTCGACCCACAAGCAGAAGTTGATAATACTATATTTTTGGCAACACTAAAAACATAACGTTACAAAAAAACTGCAAAGCAAGAAAACACATCTGATTTTCTAGTTTGAATTTTCCCTCCTGTAATTTCTCGGGTCAGATGACACGCCTCTGTTCTATTGGCGTAACTAAGATAACGCCATGCACGTCATCATCGAAGAGGGCGCTGCTAGTGCGAAAGCAAGTTAGCCTTTCCAGTATCTCTGACGCGGCTGGGTCGTTAGAATGTTTAAACGAGATTTTTGTGGTCGAAAATGATTAGTTCTAGGCTTGCTTACTTTTAATTTCATCGCTAAGGTTCTTTGTCACACTGTATAAACTAGAAACGTCTTCGTTTGTCACGTAAGGTTTGAATTTTGTTATTGAATTATCAATTTATCTAATTTTTAGAGCCAGTTTTATGCATAAGCCTTTGCTTTTTTACCTAGCTTCTCATCTGCTGGGAACCACAGCCCTATAAAGTGAAACCAAAACTTAAACGTTTATGTATACCTTCAGTTTCTTTGTTTGAATATAAAAGAAGCAAGTGCTTTGGGGCGCTTGGAAATCAAAAACCTTATATATTAAAGATTTTTGGTTGTGAAAATAATACTGAATTCCAAAATAGATCTCAATTTGTTTTAAGACAAAAATGTGTGAAATAATACCCTTTAGAATTGTATGTTTTTCTTTTTCCTTAAAGAAATCTGTAAGTGTATATCAGGGTTGCCACAGTACCTGGATATCCTGGAAAAGTCAGGGAATTTAAAAATGGGCCAAAAGGTCAGGGAAAAGTCGGGAAATTTTAAAAATTTTGGCAAATTCTGGGAACTTGATTTTAGTGGGTAAAAGTATTTATTGAAAGAGTAATGAAAGTTTCTCCTTATCCTCTCTTAACACAGAAAACTCCATGAGCAATCCTTAAAAATGTCTAGAATTGTTTTTATAAAGTAAATGCCTTCAAAAAAGCTCTTAAGACTGTTATTTATAGTTAAAATGATTCTTATTCATTTTGGTGCAACAAATAAATTGGAAAACTTAATGTAGAGAGTTTATTTAATTATAAGCACTTAAGACGTGCTGTAAAAATTTACCCTACCGCCTTAAAAGGTCTGGGAAAAGGTCAGGGAGACCCTGTATATTTTTCATTAAGATTTTTGTAATTTAAGAGAAAGTAACTGGCCACATCGAAGATATTAACAATGAATATTAATAAATGCTTTAATTGATGTAAATATTATACTCGCCCTGAAAAATTTTACTTTTGGTTAAAACCAATTAGCTAGGCAGCTAATATTTCCATTCGACTAGTCGTGTAATATCGAATACATTGTTTAATATTTGAAATTTTTATAATTGATGCTCAACCTGTATGTTACTTGAAATACTCAAAGTACAAATTCTGAAGTGATTTTCATTGAAAATGTATTAAAGAAATTTCAATACTTGGTATCAGTATCCTTTACTATAAGCGAATGAAGCCTCGAGTTAAGGCTTGATCGTCGCAAAACCGTCGGGCCTCGAGTTAAGGTTTGATCGTAACAAAAGCGTCGGACCTCTTGCTGACAGGCGGTTAAGTCGACTCTCAAACGTGTTGGATGAGGGTCGTATTTCATTCGTGTCGTAACAGTCGGTAAACCAGTGGGCCGTCGTCCCACCGGGCGGACATTTCGATTCTCAAACCCTTACTCTACCAGCCTTTACCGACGATTTACCGTTCCTATACTGAAAAGCCGCGAAATCTTCGGATTGAGCGCGGCTTTAGGTAGGCATAATGACGCCGACCTATAGTCGGCCAACAGTCATTTTATAGTCGCCTCATAACAGTCTGAAAACTGGCGGGCCGTCGTCCCGCCGGGCGGACATTTCGACTCTCAAACCCTTACTCTACCAGCCCTTTACCGACGATTTACCGTTCCTATACTAAAAAGCCGGGCAATCGTCGGATTAAGCGCGGCTTTAGGTAGGCATAATGACGCCGAAATATAGTCGGCCAACAGTCGTTTTATAGTAGCCTCAAAACAGTAGGAAAACCGGCGGGCCATCGTCCCTCCAGGCGGACATTTCGACTTTCAAACCATTACTCTCCCGACTTATTAGTGACTTTTTACCAACTCGTCGGTAACACACAAAGCCGACCATGTAGGCCCTACGTCGGCAGTGCTACTGGGGTTGGGTCAAACAAGAATGATTAGCGGTATCGACGAGCCATGTTCTAGATCTCTCTCGTTTGATCGTATTGATGCGCCAATATCAGAGAATTTAAATTTCATTTGATTCGTTCGACTCGACTAAACCGAAATTTTTAACCATAAATCGAAAAGCACAGTCAACACTGAAATAATTGATAAATATTAATTTTTGTTCATAATTTAGTTTCCCAAAAGTGTGGCTCATTTTACACACTCAAATGTTCACTATCTAAACATCAGCTATCTCACGTACTTACTTTAATATTTCATATGATAATTTAATTTTGTCGATGATTTTAGAGTATGTTACGAAGACCATAAAGTTAGCTTTTTCGATATTACCAAAATATACTTCGAACCTGATGCTTTCAACGTAAGTGAAATAGAAACAGAAATCAGAATTTATTTACACAAATTAAACCCTGTTTGAATGATCCTTATAAACTTCGGTTTTAGAAATCAAATTTTATCATGTATTCTCCGCCACTCTCAACTCTCGATGGTCAACAGGAACATTTCACTCCATCTCCGTTGTTCGAAACGGCCAGGATGATTATCGTGTCCACGGCCCCGAAAAGAGTCCTGTCCACTTCCTTTTCCCTCTTAAACATGGACACTCCAGTAAACTTTGCTCACTTACATAACTATGACTACCCAATTCATTGAAAAACATTCTTCTCTGAAATAGGTGGTGATTTTAATGGGGTCAACCTTGGTCATTCTGTCGCTTTTGCTCGTCCTTCATTCCGTCGTAACTAACAAATACAAATCGGTGCCCACCAAGAAAGTTGTCAAGAAACTGGCCCAAGAAACCCTGGGAAATGTCTGGGACAACGCGTCACTCTTGTGCGCCGAACGTAAGCAATTAAGCCCTCCCACATATTTGAAAATAATATTTCCCATTACGTAAGATCGTAGGGCGAGCCAGTTCCCACAATCCAATTAGCGGAGATTGCATTCCCGTAACGAAAGATGACTAGCGCTTTTATCAAACAATATTACGTTCCATAGCGCTTCCATCCATTTTACCGCACATTACTTGTCGTCTGCTGGCTGCGTCGTGCCTGATCGGAGTGACTTTCATTCTGTTCTTCTTGGGTTGTTACTTGCGGACGGACTTCACGGCGGAAAGCTATAATCGCATCGACACCCTCTCGGACCTGATCAAATCGGGAATTCCACCCATCATTTTCAAAGAAACCGGAACTCTCGAGTATCTCAAAATATTGGTAAATGGACGTTTCCGTGTTAAGTTACTCAATTTTTCCGACGTCATTGTTGCGTATCTATAGGCATCGCGGGACCCAATTGTTAAGGAATGGCTAGACGCACTCGACAAAGACAATATTTTCACCAACGCTGTGGAATATCTCGACCTTGATGGATACATTCCTTTACTATCTGGAGAAAAAGCTCTGATCACGAGAGACACTTTTCTGGTTTGGTTCTTGGGACAACTCTTGACATCTGATCCCGAGAATAAAGAATTCGTTCTGAGCAATGGAGGACTTTACTTTTCGCAACAAGAACTTGCCTTCGAATACTTACTCATCATGTTAAACACTTCTTGGATAAAAAGCAGCCCCATTGTCCACGAGTCTTTCCAACTGATGTCGGTATGAATTTTATTTTAAAATAATTAAGAGGCTTGATAATGATCTATTGCAGCATGGAACCATTCTTCGAAACGCAAGCGTTGAACTATCTGGATCTTGAGGTGCGCCACTCATTCGGACAGGTCACTTGGAAGACACCCTTGAAAAGCGCGGCTGATTTGGACCTGAGTAGCGTCAGCGTTCCCTTCTACTTACTTCTCATGCTGTTGTCTGGAACAGTAGCCGTGGTCACAACCGAAATATTCTTCAACGGATTTGTTTAAACATTAAACGCGTCACGAGACGAAATTGAATTTTTCAAAAAATATTATCCACGTACACCATTAAGAAAATGGTTCCATTCTAAATTATTTAAAATTTTCCCATAAAATCATAGCAATAATTATGTACTTAATGACACACAATTACAATCGAGTGTAAAATTAATTAAATGTCGTAATTGACACTAGCAAATTAAGAAAATCCCGTCAGGGATTTTCTATTTATACTCAATCCGAAATCATAATGTTAAACTCTATGGAGCTTAACATTATGAGGTGGAAAAATTTTTGCGAGTTAGACCCAAGGTTTCGCGACCAAGGGGGTACACTTTTTTCACAGCCTAACTTTACAGCACTAGCAAAGGCTGAAAAGGTATAGTATCTCATTTCTCGTAGTGTAAGGTTAACTTGGCCTTTTTGTATAGGTTTCAAAAAAAATATTTTTAAACCACGCGCTAGCTCACGCGCCAGCACGCGCTGCGTTTCAATAAAAGTTTCAATTCAAATCTCGTGCTAAATTCCTCTAATTAAGTTCACGTGATTTTTTTAAAACTTTTTGGGCCTATTTTTTGTTTATCTAAGCCTAATGTTAAATGATCACAAAGAAATAGTTGGAGAATTTTTATAATTTTCACATGGTTTCAACGAATATTTAGCATAGTGTGTTTTTATACAGTGCATTGTATTATCCGACCATTCCAATTTCCAAATGTAAGTTACGATTTAGTGAAATAATTAGTCTTAAAAAAATTGGACGATTGAGTTTGACTATTCTAGAACTAATTTATTCCCAAATAACGTTTCTCCCCAAAAAGGGACAGATATTATACAAAATCGAGTTTTGCTTCGCAGTCCTTAAAAAACTGCATTTATACACAATCCGCGACACTTTTTCAAACCCACAAAGGGCCAGAAACTAGAAATTATTATACTGTATGTATTGCAATTTGAAATGAAGTTTAATCGATATGAGAAATTTGGTTTTAATTGCGTAGTTCAAACATTTGTTATGATTAGAAATTTTACAACAAAAACGGGTATAAATGCGGCGTTTCGGAACAAAGAGCTAAATCAAGGACGATTATGACTCGAGTTCGAATTGAAGTTTAAAACTTATACAAGATGTAACAACACACATATGAACATCTTTTCTGAATGTATGATAAAGGTCAGAAATACTACACTGCTTTTAAAGCCACAAATCAGAATGAGGGACCTCATTTTAGGAGTAGTAAAGCGACATTTTACTCGAAATAAGTGTTCTTCTTATCTGTTCCACCCTTGAAAAATTAAAATGCTAAAAGCTCATTTTGTATTTTTTCGCCTTAATTATTTGACAGGGATAAGTTTTTACGGGAACATATTCTATATAATTTCATGCGTGAAAATCTAAGCTCCCTTTATCTCGAAACGCCGCATTTATCCCCGTTTTTGTTGTAAAATTTCTAATCATAACAAATGTTTGAACTACGCAATTAAAACCAAATTTCTCATATCGATTAAACTTCATTTCAAATTGCAATACATACAGTATAATAATTTCTAGTTTCTGGCCCTTTGTGGGTTTGAAAAAGTGTCGCGGATTGTGTATAAATGCAGTTTTTTAAGGACTGCGAAGCAAAACTCGATTTTGTATAATATATATATATATAGTGCCATGGTTTCAGTTTCATTAACAAACATGTTTGATTGAATAGCTTAACGTCATTATGACAGTTTTGAAATAAAGACTAAAAGAACAGTACAGTTGTATACCGGTCAAAAATTGTATAAGGTACATTTTGAACTTGAATGTCTATGGAAATGGCAGATGCAAATAAAAATTGCTTTTGCAAATGAAAAACGTCACCGATGATTTTAAAAACATATAGTAGCATACGCCAAGGAAAATATTTTCACCATTCCAGTCTACCTAATATGTATCTAACCTTGATGGAAACAGTCAGATTCATTCTGCAGAAAAAGCTGTAATTGTAACGGACACTTGTCTTGCATGGTTCAGGAGAAAATTCCTGAAATCTGATCACGAAAGTCAAAGCATTCTTCCTGAACAAAGGTGGATTTCACATTTCGCAACAAGAACTTAGCTTCGACTACTTATACGTCATTTTCAACACCTCTTGGATGAAAAGGAGCCCGATAGTGTACGAGTCCCTTCAACAGATATCGGTATGAATTTTATCGTAAAATGATGAATGATCTTAATTGAGGCATGTTGTTCTATTGCAGCATGGAACCTATTTTCGAAACGCAAGTCTTGGACTATCTGGATCTTGAAATGCGTCACTTAATTGAACAGGTCACTTGGAAGAGACACATGGAGACCACGGCTGATCTGGACCTGAGTAGCGTCAGCGTTCCATTCTCCTTTCTTCTCAGTCTGTTGTCAGAAACAGTACAGGTCGTTGTAACCGAAATAAGCTCCAACCGATTTGCTTAAACGCTGTGTGACAAATCACAACGTCTCACCCGAGATGAAAATTGCCAAAAACCACTTTCCACTTCGAAATGTAGCACATGTTTTAAAACTGTATTCCGTAAATAAGAACTTATGGCATGAATGCAATTAAAAAATTGTACCAGAATGTGAGTCCAGACTAAATTGTACGAGGATAGTTTTCGCGGTTATCAAAAACATAATCGTGGCGAATTAGGAAGGCAATCCAGTTAGTGAAAAACTTTTCTTAGATACGGAAACAAAACGTATTCACGAGATAGGAGTACCCGGGCTAACTTGGTTCAACCTGGCGTTATGTCACAAATAAAGTTGTTTTACTGTTTGACCTTTATTTTTCCCCAATAATTCCCAATACCAGAATTTATACAATTTATTTTCAAGTAATTTCGTATTACAAAAATTTCCATGAGAAATTTATTTGGAAGAAAGAAATGAATTTGAATTTCTTGAAAAGTTTCGACACAAATAAAAATTTGCATTTAAATTTCCAAATCCACAAAACATTATCGTTGATTTTAAAAATGAGTCAGATTATTACAGGTAAGCCAATGAGACTAAAAGATACTGAATATTCATCTACAAATTAAAATATTAAATGTTAATTAAATCCATAAAACACTAAATACAAACCTTACCTTCATGTATAATTAAACTAACTCGTTTACTTAAGCTTAAGTAAATCAAGTGAAAACCCTGAGGGCCTTCATTAAACATAGGACCTTTGAGAGTGACGTTTCCCCCCCTCTCTCTCTCTCTCTCTCTCTCAGATATCTTCAATGAAAAGATACTAAAGAGAGCTACGAATCTTTCTCCGATGTCAACTAGGCCTAAAATAGTTTCTCTTTTGGGTGATAAAAGAGAGAATCCACAAAACATTATCGTTGATTTTAAAAATGAGTCAGATTATTACAGGTAAGCCAATGAGACTAAAAGATACTGAATATTCATCTACAAATTAAAATATTAAATGTTAATTAAATCCATAAAACACTAAATACAAACCTTACCTTCATGTATAATTAAACTAACTCGTTTACTTAAGCTTAAGTAAATCAAGTGAAAACCCTGAGGGCCTTCATTAAACATAGGACCTTTGAGAGTGACGTTTCCCCCACTCTCTCTCTCTCTCTCTCTCTCTCAGATATCTTCAATGAAAAGATACTAAAGAGAGCTACGAATCTTTCTCCGATGTCAACTAGGCCTAAAATAGTTTCTCTTTTGGGTGATAAAAGAGAGAAGAAAGCACGGAGTCAATAAAGACGTAACATTCAGGCTTCCTTCCCTGGGAGCCGCAGTTTTATACTTCCTTTAATAGACAACCAAGTTCACCTTTCCTAGATCAACAACTCTTAAGGTAAAGAGAGATAGGTGATTGAATAGAGCGCGATTAAGGCCTATATTTCCTGTAAATTTCAAGGAAGTAAGAACTTCGCCATTATTCGGAAAATGTAGCGTTATCCCGGGAAACCCTTTTTTAGAAAACAATTACAAATAATGAATGAAGCCCCCCCCCATGTTGTTCACTCAGTTTTTTGAGCAGCTACGTATGGTGACATAAATGGTGGGCTATTAAGTATGACGCTACCTATACTTCGTAATGCTACTGAGAGACTTACAGCTCGAGATAACTAGTTCGAGAACGACGGAAGCGAGTCAATTGAAGTCCTAAGTACAATCGGTGGTGGTTAATTTTGCATCAGGACTTCCATCTAGGTCCTATTTAGTCTGCATTACTAAGCCTTTGACAGCACCTCACCAGGCGTCAGTTTCAATCACTTCATGACAAGCTCCAGTATGTAACTTATGGAATGGAACATATCTTATGAACCTATGCTATTAACGATGTGTTGCTAGTAACCAACCCTTGGACCAGATTGTTGTTTGTTTTTTTTTTAACGGCTATAGCTTTTTTGGGGTTTTGTTGGGTCTAGGTCTCTTTGGTATCTTCCTTGACAGGTTTGAAGAGTATTTTAAAACAGTTGGACCAGGTGTGAAAGCGATTTGGTCTTGGTTGAAATCAGCAGCCGAACGGGAACCTTCATATGATACCATTACGATATGAGAGGTCCAAAAGGGAAGGGGAAAATGGGCGTCCGACTTCTGTCCATCTGTCTGGTACATTCCGCCGTTTTCCAGGCGCCTCATTTCATTTCGTCTAGATTCTAATTTTTTTAGGAGAGAAGTTTTGGAACCAGGGTTCGTAAAAGAAATGGATGAACCGTCCTGTCCTGGATCGCGGGTAATTAGATTGAGACAGGAATGCATACAGATAATAGGAAACATTGTGGTCCCATGTTCATTTCTATGAATTCGGATTTTGTGGGCGTACCGGGCTTGAGAACTTACTACACGTAACGCCTATTAATAATTCTGATGACGTCTTTATAACTGTGATTTCATTGGTTGGTAGCAAAGAGAGTTCCTAGGGAGTAAGGCGCAGCGAGATAGATCATTATTCGTAAGGTAAACTTCGTCATACATAATGATTAGTCTATGGCTCTTTTAACATAACCCGTTTATAGATACGTTGAGTGAAAATGGTTTTACGTACGCGATAATTCCTAGTAGCTGTATGTATTCCTGATTGGGGATATCAAAGTTTGTTGAAGAAATGGTTGAAAAATTCAACTGTTTGTTTTCTGATTTATAGTGGAAGTGAGCAGGGTTCGTTGAGGAAATGGTTAAATTTTACTGGATGTCAGATAATTATTTGATGCTATAGGGTGTAACAGGGTTTGTTGAAGAAATGGTTAAAGAGTTCGATTGTTCCAATTCTGATATGGTATGAGTGAGCAAGGCTAGTTGAAGAAATGGTTTAAACGTTCCAATGTTGCTTTCTGGTAAAGGTGAGCAGAGTTGCTTGATGAAATGGTTGAAGAGTTCAAATTTTTTTTTATTTTTCCTGATGAAGCATGCGCAGGGTTTGTTGAAGATATGGTTCTGGTTCAACTGCATCGATCGGATGGCATACAGAGGTGTCGGAAACTTGTCTTCAATTGCCAAGAAATAGAAAAGTCAACCTGAAACAAACAAAAACAAAAGAGTTTGACGGTACGGTTGACTGGATTTTGTCTTATAGAGCGGCAAGTAAAATGGATATAAGGAAACGAGTCTTCCATTGAAGTATACAATCAAATGTCTGACTTATTGACCGCGACGCGACAGGGTTAAAAAAACCCTCGAATGAATTTTGCCGGAAGGTGAATGGGTGGTCTTTTTCCGACCCCCAATGGCGACATAGAATCACTTGACCTACGGACGATGTCATTCGGAATGAAAATAAAGACCCAAAGTTTGGGTGGTCTAAGTTAAAAACCAAACAGAGATATGTCGCCAATATAGTCTACGTTGTCTTAATATTTACTTGAAGTTTGGAAGAGACTCTATACATACAGGGTGTTTTCGATAAGTCTGCATGCATAAATTAAGGGACAGTGTTCTTTGGGTGATCGATTTTGAATCCAAAATGCAACTTCTATCTATGATTTTGACCTACAAAGATACTGTTTTCGAGTTATGATTTGATGGAGTGTTTTAGGGATGAAAATTAGAAATCATTGAATGTCCAGTTTCTTCATTAATTAAATTTCAGGGGTCATCAGTAAAATACTCTGGATGCAATCTTAACTCGAAAAAAGTGTCCCTTGTGGCATACAAAATGGAGATAGAAGTTATGACATTTTCGAGTCAAAATCGATTTCACAAATAACATCCCTCTTAATTTATGGCAGCAGACTTATCAGAAACACCCTGTACATACCAAACAGAAGTAAATAATTTTTCAACAGGACCACCTTAACATTAAAATAGCTGAAAACGTCGGATTTATCTACTTTGCCAATTCTAAAATAAAATAATAAAAAAGATTTACCATTTTTGGTCTTCCAAATGTTTTCAAGAAAGACAGTATTTCTTTCATGGGCCTCTTTTTACAGTTTAAAAAAAAAGATATGAGAAGGATATTTCTAGGGAAATGGAATTTCTTATACTTTAATTGTATTAAGAATTATGAAAAAGTAACAAGCGCTGCTGATAGGGTAGTTAAAAAGTTAAAACTTTCTTTCACTATATTTTGGGAGGTTCTTCTCTCGTTATTAGCAAATGGTTAAAAAAATGAAGATGATTTTATAATATTTGAGGGTCTTGGTTTGGTCTACTGAAAAAAAACCGGTTTCTTTTGAAGGGGAACTTAAAGGCTATAATAAATCTTTCTCAATCTCGCAAACATTCCACAACTAATAAAGAAAGTATAGACCTTAAATTAGAAATAGAAAAATAATTGACACTATCAAATGTACCATCTGGTATCTTTATTTTTTTACTCCTCTTGGTCGTAATCTTTATTGAGACAACGTGAGCCCCATCGTGCCACCGCCGGTCTACCATGGTTATATCAAAGGCAAATTTGAGTAAGAGAAAGTGAGCTATATGCACTGTGGAGATTAGTAAAAGCCTTTAGTAGTAGCAAGAAGTGATATCTATAGTTTATTAGGGAGAAGGTATAAATTCGCCCCACATTTATAATCCAGCTTTATCTCCAGTCCAAACGTACGTAGGAGTTAAGCATGGTTTTCACTTGACCGAAAAAAACTACTTTGCAGCTGGACGTCAAACGTCAGATTTGCTTTTTACGTTGTCGCCCAGCGTTCTTGCGTTTTCACTTAGCGTAGTTCCCGCAAATAATGGAACCAAGGCTTGAACTTCGTTTAACTTGTAATTAGTGATTTCATATAGTATTTTAGTGGCTTGGTTTCATTTAAAAAATTGCAACACTTAGTGCTTAAAATTATGAACTGTTTCTTCTTTTATGACATCTGATTGCGATATCTTTCTCGCAAAATCGTCAACAGTTCATTGAACGTCGTATTTACTTTCAGTTATTAAATCTGATCCGATAAGGTGATAATTTTCATCTGAACTAGCGCTATCTGAACAATTTCTAATCTTATATCTGTTCAGATATCTTTATAATTTTACAGATATCCGTGTTTAACTTTATACACTGATTACATGTACAACCATTCCACTACACATTAAAACCTTCAATTATTTAGTCAAGACAGAGATACAGAGATTCATGTAATTTTAGAAGCAGGAATAGAGAACAGGGTACTTTTTGCGCACGCCAAAGTCCACGACACCCTTCCTCGAGTCGTTGTATCTCTTAAAGCCAGAACAGCGAATTCTGGGTCATCCATCGTGTATTCTCGATCTCTTTCATCTTGATGTTCCAATATTGGTTGAACATTAGCAACATCTACTTGGGCTTCATTTTCAAGGAATTCCACCCTCGCTCTATCAAAGTCAGCTTCACCAGCTTCGTTTACAAATTCTTTTCTTTTCATTGAAATCAATTCCAAATTTGCTTCGTAGACTTCTTTGAAATCCTTATCCAAAATATCAGTGGCTTCATCGCGCCAAGGATAGAACAAGAGAAGCGGTTCCCTGTAGAAATCCAAGATATATTTTTCGACGTTGTAATTTCGGTATCGAATGACTTTAGCTTGTGTACGTTTGCGTACAAAACCGCGGCCTTGGTTCAAAGGGATACAAACCGACGGTAAGTCGGATTCCTCCTCGCTTTCGATTTCTTCATCGTCATTTGGACTTGGGACAAAGTATCTGAAGCGCGTCTGCAAATATCCTACAAAGTATCTGAAACGCGTCTGCAATTATCCAACAAAGCATCTGAAACGCGCCTGCAACTACCCTACAAAGTATCTGAAACGCGCCTGCAATTATCCAACAATGTATCTGAAACGCGCCTATAATGACCCTACAAAGTATCTGAAACGCGGCTCCAATGATCCTACAAAGTATCTGAAACGCACCTGCAATTATCCCACATAGTATCTGAAACGCACCTGCAATTATCCCACATAGTATCTGAAACGCGCCTGCAACTACCCTACAAAGTATCTGAAATTCACCTGCAATGATGCTGCAAAGTATCTGAAACGCGCCTGCAACTACCCTACAAATATCTGAAACGCGACTGCAATTATCCTACAAAGTATCTGAAACGCGTCTGCAATTATCCAACAAAGTATCTGAAACGCACCTGCAACTTCCCTACAAAGTATCTGAAACGCGCCTGCAATTATCCTACAAAGTATCTGAAACGCGCCTGTAATGACCCTACAAAGTATCTGAAACGCGGCTGCAACTACCCTACAAAGTATCTGAAATTCACCTGCAATGATGCTGCAAAGTATCTGAAATGCACCTGCAATGCTGCTGCAAAGTATCTGAAATGCACCTGCAATGACCCTACAAAGTATCTGAAATGCACCTGCAATGACCCTACAAAGTATCTGAAACGCACCTGCAACGATCTTACAAAGTATCTGAAACGCACCTGCAACGATCCTACAAAGTATCTGAAACGCATCAGCAATTATCCTACAAAGAATCTGAAATGCGCCTGCAATAACCCTACAAAGTATCTGAAACACGCCTGCAATAACCCTACAAAGAATCTGAAACGCGTCTGCAATTATCCTACAAAGTATCTGAAACGCGCCTGCAATGACCCTACAAAAAATCTGAAACGCACCTGCAATTATCCTACAAACTACCTCTTTCTGACTGTAACATGCATATAAAAAATCTGAAAGGTACCTGTAATGAGCCTTCAAACAACCTGATTTCATACGGGAATTACTGTTTCTCCTCTGTTTTCTAGCTGTAAGATGGCTATTTTAAGACTGTGGAGTAGCTTAATTAGGTATGTATATCTGCTCTACTGAGTTTTCTAGCGACAGGTATTTTTTTCTGCAAAACTTCTAAAATGTTCTGCAGTGCTGTCTGGAATGCATCTAAATTTTGTCTGAAGTGGAACCTTTTTCAGGTTTATTTCAGTATTATTCCAGAATATTCCAGTACATTTGCAATATATTGCAGATCGAACAAAATCTACTTAAAAGCAAAATGCAGCCGTAAATTTTGGTACTGGTAACGCAATCAATATACACCCGTTCCGTCATTTGAAGAGGGCGCAAAAACTCTTCAAATGTTTCCGGATAATTTTCGAGTGTCAAAGCCGCTATGGCCTTTTCAACCTTGACAGATTCGGATGCTATGCGTTCACTATACTCCTTAGGCCAATTTCTTAAGTCCGGGTCGTAAACGTAGGTTCTCGGCATTGGGGGCCAGGGAATTCCAAAACGGCAAAGCGTTTCTTCTCCCCGCTTCACCTTGCACGTTTTCGTGTGTTTAGGCGTTTGAAGTGGAATCAGGTTTAGCAAATCTTGGTCTTCAGACTTAGAACAAGAAATTAATTGATCAATAAAGGCCTCAACTTGGGTAACATTAATTGGAGCCATCCGGTTTCAACTTTGGAGCTCCAGAAATCCAAAATACTCTGTGCACATGAGGCAACCCCCGATGTTGAAATTACACGATGTTGAAAAAATTCAAACCACTATATTTGCGTTGTATGCAGAATGGCGAATAAATGAAGATCTAAGAGGCAATAATTACGCATATAATTTAGAGCGACGTAGGATGGAAAACCTGAATCATGAACCGTAAGTACAAATGATTTAGCTTGAGATAATTACATAAAATAACACAAAGCTTAAAGAATCTTTTCTTCAGGATTTGATATTCTTAAACGATTTGTTTGAAGAGGACTCAATTTTTACTTTTTTTATTTGGTGATTAGCATAATATTAAAAATAATGTCAAAAATTCGACCAATATGGGTCAATAAAGTTGTTTATTTAATAGTTTAAAATATAAAAAATATGCAATATTTCAAAGGAAATAGAAATGAAATTAGTACATGAGTTAGTTTTAGTATTTGCAATATTTCAAATGAAGAAAGATAAGGAATTAGTACATGAATTAGTTCTAGTATTTGCAATATTTCAAATGAAAAAAGATACGAATTTAGTACATGAGTTCGTTTTAGTATTTGGAATATTTCAAATGAAAAAGATACGGAATTAGTACATGAATTAGTTTAGTCTTTTGAAGGTATTATTTATTTGAAGAAGTCCAGCAACTTATTGAGCAGGTCTTTGTTGTCACAGCTGCTTTCATTTGCTTCACTTCTTTGTTGCCGCCTTTCACTTCGAACAGGCCTGTAGCGGGGTCGTCGATTGGTTAGGTTGAAATTTGGGCAATTTCGAATCAAATGGTTTGTTGACTGGCAACGATAGCAATTTCTTCGTGGACGTGACTGTGGTTGAGGTTCTGGTTAACATGATGATCTGGGTTAATGCTGAGGCTGAGATGGGTTTGTTGTTGAGGCTGAGGCTGAGATGGGGTTGTTGTTGAGGCTGAGGCTGAGATGGGGGTTGTTGTTGATGCTGAGGCTGAGATGGGGGTTGATGCTGAGGCTGAGATGGGTTTGTTGTTGAGGCTGAGGCTGAGATTGGGGATGCAAACTCATCCATTTCTTCTTTTGAATCTTCTAATAGAAGAATATCTTCGTCAAAAGGACAAGAACTGGCTACAGGTCCTTGCGAGTAGCACGATGAACGGGAATTGTTTGAGTTGAGATATCGATTTGGCATGTAGCAATTCTTGGCCTCATGGCCAAAATCATCGCACTTGCGGCATTTAAGAGCCTTTTTCGGCTCCTTTGGACTATAGTCCTCTAATACCATTACGGATTGCTCCGTCTTGCTAATTGGTCTCCTTTGATTTTTTGCTCTCTTTTTCATTCCTTTAGGGAGGTCGAAAGGTTATTGGAAGCCATCTGAAAGTATACAGTATTAATATTGTCTCTTATTAACTTGGGAGATAAACTCCCATGGAAAAATAGAGATTGGCTCTCGGGCAAAAGAGAAATGTTCCTTGGTTAGGTTTTTTATGTTATTATTCTGGAGGTAAACTTGGACCTCATAAGGTGACCTTAATCTTTTATTGTCTGGAGGGCGATAATAAATATCGACTTCATTGCCTCCTGGCCTAACCGTTGCCCTTTTGCACACCTCTCGTCGCCATCCCAATCTAAAAGGCTCTAAATAAGCATCGGGTAAGGTCGAGGAGTTCTCATGGACTCCGATAACGTGGTCGATGAACTTTCAGACTCATGCAGCGATTGGGGTTGCGATTGAGAAAGCTGCTCAAATGGTAGGATCTCTTCCGTAAAACTAGAAGTTATGTAGCTCAGGTTCCGCGACTGATTTTTCATGATCAGACGGGGATGCCTCCCCTTCCGCAGAAGGCGGACTGTCATTGGGTGGATGAGTGAGCTGGAAAGCTTGCATATCCTGGTAGGTATGGAGTAGGAGAGGAGGGTCTTCAAATAGGGCCATGCCCGGTTCACTATCACAGTCAGTAGGGTGATGTAGGCCAGGACAGATAGGCCAAAAAAAGGCTTGACCTAGAACATTTGAACATAAAGATGAAAATAGGTACATTTGTGGTTTTTGACCCAACAAAAAATATACTGAAAGACCCTTGTTGTAGAGTGCGAGCTTTCGCCGCAATCTTGGAAAATGGCCGCCGTGAATTACAGCTACAATGTATTTCACGTTCTTCTTCGAAAATTATGAAAATGGGTACACATTATGATTGGAACCACATGAACCTCATGGCAAAATGTTACAGCTCTGTGTTCAATAGTTTGGTCGCCATGTTGGAAAATGGCCGCCGTGAGTGCTAGGTACAGTATGTTTCACCATGTTGTTGGAAAATTATGAAAATTAATAGTTATTATAATCAGAGCTGTGTCAATCTCATAGTAAAATATTGAAGCCATTAGTCAGATAGTTTGGCCGCCATGTTGGAAAATGGCCGCCATCAATGCCATTTAGATACAGTATATAGTTCAAAAATTATGAAAATTGGTCATAATTATATTGAAGACCGTCTAAACATCATACTTGAATATTGAAGACGTGCTACTGATAGTTTGGGCGCCATCTTCGAAGTGCCAAATATATTACCGATTTATAAAATTTTTCGATATTTTTTTATTGAGTAGATCATTTTCATGAACGTATGAAACGCCATAAAATAACTATTTTCGAGTCTAAATTATCGACCTAACTTCAAAAATGGTCCCTGAAATATTACTATCCTAAAATCTGGAAAAAAGATAAGGAAAGCCATATTACTCGAATTTTGGTTAGGCAAAACCATTTTATATGGGGTATATACATTCTACTGTCGTTAAGGATGAGATTTAAGACACATTTTTAACATTTCGTTCATATTTCTCGTCATCCTGAAGATTTTTTATTACGGCTAATACCATGACAATGACCACACATTACCCAGCAAGCTAATCCAGATTGTCTACATTCACAGTTCTTTATACAAGATGTTCTGCAGACTGCAGGTACAAAAAATGAGTGTTACAAAATCATCTTATGCCGGAAGGAGAATGGTGTGAATGGGATTAAATCGTTTCCTAGCTATTTTGGACTTAAAGATACGCTCGGAAAAAATGTAGTTTTGCGGTGTCGGTTGTTGGATGAAGCTTAGCGAGATCAAATGAGGACTTGACAGTATATGTGGCAACGGTTCCATTATACGTGTAATATCTACATAGTTGAAACGTGACGTGTCAATTATCACCCTAAAAAATGCGAAAAGAAATCTCTCTTCGGCAGCAGCTATGGCTTCCCTAGATGCAATATGGTCATTAAAAAGCGCAACAAATTTGTAAGATGTTGATTCATTATCTGTCATTACTTTAAACCATGCCTTATCATAACCACACCCAGTTACAGCACGTAAATGAAAGAAATGTTCTCTTAACATTTTAACTCAAAGGACTTATCGTGGCGGAGGGGGCCCGAGTTCAATGTGACGGTTCGGGAGTTCCTTGGGTTCGCCCTTGGTTCAGACCGTTCCTTGCCCCATTCGGTGAAGGTTTTGCTGGTCGCTTTGCCCCCGCCGAGGTGTTGCCAAGGCTCGCCTCCGTTATTGGCAACACTCTAGGGGTCGCAGATACACTATTTTTTGGGCCGTATGGCACTGTTGTGCTTGGAGAGAACTCCCCCGTCCCCTCGAGTCTTCTGCTGCCTTAATCATTCCCTGTCACCGCTCACCTCCTGGCTGGGCTCGCCGCTGATGGTGTCCTGCTTCTGTCACCTGCTCTTGTGGCGTTTGTCGGGCCCGCTGGCCGACCCCGTGTGCCATGACGGCAGTTCCTCAGGTTCAATTTGGAATATGATGGGGAGGGGAACTGATATGGCCTTAGTAGTAGGAACCACTCAGATTCGCAGAGATCCAAGATGGCCGCCACCCCAAGATGGCAGCCATCCCCTCATACAGCAAACTCAAACCAAACTTTTCAGACAAGTCTGGACTAGCCTGAGCTCCTGCTTGTTAGTTTCAACCCCCATGACATCATCTTCTTAACTTAAACCAAAACTAAAAGCTATATTCAACCTTGACGTCACCTTTTAACCAGGTCAAACCAGCTCTCTGTAGGCCTAACGTTAATAAAACACAGATTTTAAGCCATCAGATATTTACTTTTTATAAGATGAACAGATATGCGTAATAAATAAATACAATATATATATTACGAAATAATCAAAAACCAGCAAACATATTTTAAAGAGTTCATTTTTTCACGTTGACCCCGTATCGTTATTTGACTCGGAAGTGCGATCAGTAGAGGGACGTCGGGGTTTATTTTCCAATTGTTTTCTGCTTCGCCGCTCAATTTCGTAAAGAGTTAACAAAACGTTGACTATTAACCCGTAAACAAAAACGAAAATGAGGCACAGCATATTGGACGGGTTACGATAGCAAATGATATTTAAATAGCTAGTACGTGCTATATGTAACATACTAGCGAGTTAAGCGGCAGTTCTAATTGGTTCCTACTTGTCTTATTAGGCAGCGAGTAAGTAAAGAGATAATTTCATTGGATAGGCTAATTAGGGCGGAGTTAGAAAATAAGCCTATAATTATAAGTCTGAAAAGAATAACAAATATACGAATAAAGTTTTTTAATAACATATGATATATACAATAAAATATAAAATAACAAATATTTATATATAAAAAAAACCCCACCACCATTAAAAAAAGACTAAACACCGGTCGAACTGAAACCCCCACTGCCACGCGACGTCGGGGTCAGGGTCTAAAAACAACATAAAAAATGTGTTACATATTGAACCCTAAATTTAAAAACTTAAAAAGTATTTACCGCCGTTTCCTCTGGTCTTAACAATAGCACCGGCCTAACAATCAATTGGGCGACTCTATCCCCCTCCGAACAGAGTAGGGAGTCCCCCCGACATTGGCTATGACGACTTTTAGGGGTCCTCGATAGTCGGCGTCTATTATTGTTAAGAAATATTATACTTTTGGTATCATAAAATAACTAATAAACATACCTCTCGTCCCCTCGGCAACAAACAGCCCTTGGGCCGTTAAGCTGCTACGGCCAACACTGCGGCCGTAGCTGTCCGCCGGCAGCATAACGCCTAACCCAGTCGATACAATTTTGATACCGTGAGGTTCAATCACGGTATCGACTGGACAATATAAGTCCAATCCAGCCGACTGGGAAGTGGCACGACGGGGAATAAGCGCTGCCGGATGAATTTTGATGACTGGCAGGCATGGCAAACGAGAGGCGTTAAAAAAGACATCTTGAAGTGGGTGGGACTGGTGTTTCAGAAACAGAAGTTAAACAACTGATAACTTTCATATTGAAATGCTGAGTTTATATACTAAATTATCGAGGTCAAATCTAATAGTGTCTAGCCAATACTTTCAAGATTCTAAAATTCAATAAATAGCAAAAAGTTAATTAGGCATAAAATTAGAAATCCCTCCAAGGTCTAAGTTTTTTTCGTATGCAAAAAAGTTGTCTAGGCATGTTTTAAATAATTCAAAGAGATCGTGTTATATATAAAAAACCCTTTAACGAAGGTTAAAAAAGAGTTACTTTGATAGATGCCCGAGGGGACAAATATTATTCGTATGCAAATGCTTGTTTGGGTGTGTTTCGAATAATTAAATTTGAATAATTCGCATGAGATCGTTTTATATAAGAAAAAAAACAATTTATTAGTGAAGGTTAAAAGTAATTACTTTGGGAGGGACGGAAATTGTTTTTTAACATGAGTTATATCTAAATAAATGTATATTAATATTATACTATAGAGGTTATTTTTTTATATAGATAGGTATTCTAATGTCCTCTATAATTTTTAGTATCAACTCCACAATAAAAAAATGTATTTTAGATTAAATTAAAAATAGCGTATCAGACATAATTATGTTTTTTTTCCTACGATAAAAAAAACCATGTCTGGGCCTGTATTCTAAAAAAATGGCCCTGAGATTTTGGTATAAAAGCTCGAGCATCGGCATTGGATTTTCACAATCAAACTATTAATAATGAAAAAGTATCAAGAATCACAGTCCCTCTCCCAGTCACTCATCGATTCACCGCCAACGTCTCCCGGTGCTCGACCAGGACCGAGTAGCGGTCGTCTTTCCTTAGACCATTTTCTAAGACCGGCTGCCCCGGAGATACTGATCGAGTCAGACGACGAGACATTTGTGCAGGAAGTCCTGCAGAAAAATATAGTCGGGGCCAGCGGTATTGAAGGCTCTTTTCGCATTCGGAAAGAGGGCAAGTACTTTGAAACTAAAGTCCCCCCACGTCAGGGGGATTTTTACGTAGACGTGAGCGTTTACAAATTCCCTGATATCAAGAACTCCCAGCCCGACAAGGTCTGGGAGTGCGACCACAAGAGACTGAAAACAGTTCTCAAAAAAACAACAAAGAAGGCGTTAAATTTCTTAACGCCTTTCACAAGCTGGTGGAGGTCGTCAAACAAGACGAGGAGGCTAAACAGCAGTCCCCCAGCAAAGTACGTATCTATTTAACAATGAATCTGTAAACCAAAACTTTTTTTAATTTCTTTTTATTTCTGATAGAGATTTAAAAAATGAACAACAGCAGCAGCAGCAGCGGCAGAGACTCGGAGGGTAGCGAAAGAGAGGAGTAACACGCGCAGGTAAACCGGTACTACACAATTGAGCGGCAAATAGACAAAACGAGTCGCAAGTGGCACTGTAAACAAATCGATTTGCGTATAGCTTTTAAAAATTTGGATGACATCCCAACAAGAGATTTTTTTCGAATTTTTCGAAAAATTCTCGACGAAGTTATACGCAAATTAGTAACCGAGAACCCCGGGTATAATCGAGTTCGATATGTTTTAAGCTCCCCCGGATTGACCACCCCCGTAAATATTAAATTTATAAAAATTGACAAATTCACAAGTAAGCGAATTATGCGCACAATCTATAGAGTGACGCAATCTATTCGGGACTTTGTCTTTAATGGGGAAGATTTTCAGTTTGACATAATTTTTTTAAACCTCGATGCAAATATAGGGACATTGTACAAATCCATTAAAAATAGAACTTTGGTTAATTTGGATTATTTCGTTAAACAAAATAACCAATTTATTTTTATGGAGAACAATGATAACCTCTGTTTTGCTCGGAGTTTAGTTTTGGGTATAGAGATGGCCGATCGCAATTTTTATCAACAAAATAAGCAAGGTCCGCCCTTTAACCAGAACAATTTTGACAAACTGAAACGCAATAGCACCCTTGTGGGTAATATTGCAAAAATCTTGCACAGAAAAGCCGGAGTCCCCGAAGGTTTCGTTACTCTAGAAGATATTCAAAAATTTCAAAATTATTTAGCTCCCCATTATCGGATCGTAATAGTTGATGCTGCGAATAATTTTACCATATTTTTCAAAGGACCCCAGGCTATTAAATTTATTTATCTCCTAAAAATTGGCGACCATATCCACCCCGCAAAAACTTGGCACGGCATGATGGGGGTTGTATCTCTTGCGATTTATGCCTGAAATCTTTTTACAAATATAATTTGTTAAAAGAGCATAAATGCCCCGAAGGTACAAAACCCTATATTTGCTTTCGGTGCCAAGGAGAATCTTTTCATGTAACCAACGAGGATGTTTTAAAACGTTGCGACAAATGCCACCGCTATTTTTTCCCTGGCCCTTGCTACGAAACTCATTTACTTTATGGCACCTGCTCGAGTCAAAAACGATGTTTAGAATGCGGGTGTCTTATGGGTGACGATCACGACTGCAATCCCGAATGCTCTCAATGTAAAATAGTACATCCGCCAGGTGAACATTTTGTTATGCCTTTGGAAACCAAAATGAAAGCCTCACGGTTTATTTATTACGACATTGAGACTATTCTTAGTAATAATATCCACGTCCCCATTTTACTAGTTTGCGACGTAGAAACCAAAGCTGGCTTTGAAACCAAAATTTTTTACGGCGCCAATTGCGTCGAGCAATTTTTAAATTATTTATTTAGCGTAGAGCAGGTAGTTTTGACTGGACAGAAGCGTAAGACGTACCAACCGCGCTATACTAACACGCAAGTCGTAGCTCATTACGCGAAAGCTTTTGATAACTTCTTAATTCTTTACGCTCTAGTTCATAGACACGTCACCCCTGCCGTTATTTTTGACGGCAGAAAAATTCTAATGATTCATCTTGAGGGACCTCAAATTAGATTCCTCGATAGCTTTAATTACATTAGTCAACCTCTGCGTAATTTCACCAGCATGTTTAGCCTCGGCGATGTAGCAAAAGGATTCTTTCCATTTGATTTTCATACCGAAGAAAATCTTAATTACATTGGCGTCATCCCTGAAGCTTCGTACTTTAACGTAGCTCAAATGAAAGACAATGATTATCGGGATTTTCAAACTTGGTACGCGTCAATGGAAGGATCTATTTACAACATCAAAGAGGAGCTTATTAAATATTGCAATCAAGATGTCCTAGTCCTAAGACAAGGCGTCGAAGCTTTCATAAAAATTTACGTAGATCTAACAAAATTAAACCGTTTTTGCTTAAAAAATATCACTTTGGCGGGTGCTTTAACCACTATATATCTTAACAATTACTATAAACCTTACAGCATGGGTATTGTTCCTTCTAACGGCTATAACGCAAAATTTAATCTTAGTCAGATTAGCTTAAAATATCTTGCTTGGGTGGAGAAAACGGAAGATATAAAATTGCGAACGGCTTTAAGCTATGGCGGTGAATATCGCGTGGGTCGCTATTTAATCGACGGTTACAGTGAAACTCCGCCTAAAATTTACGATTTTCACGGTTGCTACTTTCACGGTTGTCCATGCTAAAAACCTAATGCCTACAATACCCAACTTAAAGCCAGCAACAGATTTCTGTACGAGCGGACGCTAGATAGAGAGCTTTTTATTAAAGAGAAGATGGTCGGGTATGAATATACCTCCATCTTTGAGTGTCAATTTGCTAAGCTTTTAAAAGAAAACGCCGAAGCTAAGGCTTTCTGCAATAGTTTAACTTTTCGACCTCAAATATCAGCCCGTAGCGCTCTCTATGGGGGACGAACGGAATATTTTGTTCTTAACTGCCACGTGCAAGGTGAGGAGAAAATTTTCTACAAGGATATTATTTCTTTGTACCCGAAAGTTTGTCGTGATTGTCCGTACCCTAGCGGCCACCCCATAATCTATAACACAGATTTTGACAAATCGCCAGGCTGGTATTTTGGCGTTATGAGTTGTCGTCTGCTGGCCCCTCAAGATCTCTTTAATTCCCTTTCGCAGCGGTGGTAAATTAGCCTACGCCCTCTGTCGGACGTGTTTAGAACTACGCGAGGAAATCTGCAATCACACTGTCAATGAACGGGCTTTCGAATCGGCCAACGGTAGAAGTCTATGCCGCTATGGAGCATGGTTATAAACTCCTCGATATATTCGAAGTTTACCATTATCCAAAAACGGAATACTTCTTCGCGCAGTACATGACTGATTTTATCGCCTTGAAAGTGAAGAATTCCGGATTTCCCGCTCACGCGCAAACGCCTCTGCAAGAAGAATCTTATATCGCTGATATAAACAAGAATGAAAAGCTTTCTCTGACCGTAGCGGATATTCAATCAAATCCTTCCCTGCGAAATATTGCTAAAATTAATTTAAATTCTCTTTGGGGTCCCATGGCGTTAAATACGGGAAAGATTCGCAGCATCTTTATCAACTTTTATTACGAATTGATACGATACGCGAGCGATTACACTCTGGAATTAGTCGATTTACGGCCAATCACAGAGTCGATCGCTCTCTTATCGTACAAATCCAAAAGCGATTACGTTTCGGACTACAAACTGGGGTCGGCCATCGTGAGGAGTTTCGTTTCTTGCTACGGGCGACTCGAATTGAACAAGATGCTGCTTCAATTAGACCGCGCAGCTTTGTATTGTGACACTGACTCGATAATCTACCGCCATCTACCAGGAGAGTTTGACATACCGACTGGCAATCATATTGGTTGCTGGGCGGATGAACTCGGCGGTGATTATATAACTTCCTTTTGTAGTACCGGTGCCAAAAGTTACTCGTTTTGCACTAGCAAAGGAAAAGAAGTCAAAAAAATTAAAGGGTTAACTCTAAACCGAGAAAATCTGGAAAAACTTGACTTTGAAACCTTTGAAAGTGTGGCGATGAATCCGGAAAAGGAAGTTATAGTCAATGTCCCTTTTAATTTTAAACGGGACAAATACAAGCTGCAATTAGAGGCCGTTAAAATTACCCAAAAATTTCGCCAAACCTCGAATAAGAGATTGTTGAACGCCGATTTGACAACCAGTCGACCTTTCGGTTTCACCCGCTTCAACATCTCTTTCGCATGAATTACGAGGCTAGGCGGAAACATACTTTTGAGGGCTTGTGGGAATCTTGCGTTCCTATCGAAGCCCTGGCCAAAGACGGATTCTATCTTGCAGATGTAGAAACACAGACGACGCGCTGCGCTTTTTGCGGCATTGCCTTGTATCAGTGGCGTTGCACGGACCATCCATCCAGGGAACATCGTAAGCACAGTCCATCGTGTCCGATGGTTTCCAAAAAACCGTGCAACAACAAACCACTGCGTCAAGGGTTTCCCGACTTCCCGACCAACGAGGGCACTGATGTTTGCGACCATCTGGTCCAATTATTTAAGCAAGCTTATATTGCCGATTTAGTGTGCGTGACGTCGCATCTTTGAGGGAATACTGTCATTATTATTACGCAACAACTGTTTCCCAAGGGTAGCCAATCGCGGATAATTTCTCAAAACTCTTCGTATTTTATAATAATGAAAAATCCCCGCGATGTCGCCTCTATTAGATATCTAGCGCAACAAATTAGTCCAGATAACCGAAGCGTATTACGGACGCGTACAGACTAGCCACTAAAGAACCCTATAGCTATTTGCTAATTGATTTAAAACAAGAAACTCCGGAAAACTTACGATTAAGATCGCGTGTTCTACCTCACGAATCGCCTCTGTATGTGTATGTCGATTAAATTTAATTGTCATTTGAATAATGGCACCGCGCGTAAAACGTCGATCAGGAAAACGCTCCCGACTCGTCGTAGCCCGTCCCTCAGCAAAGTTTGCCAAATTTGTCCCTTATTTACAGAGTTTGCGCCAAACTAGCTGTAAACAACGGCGAACCCTCTTAAACAATGGTAGCGCGCCTCAATTAAAGAGCATTCAGACAATTTGTAAGAATTCAAAGGGTGGGGGCATTTTTTTGATTAAAGACCGTAAGAAACGGCTAGCAAAGTACAAGAAAATTATTAGACAACTCGGATCAAGTACCTTGTCGCAGAAAAGCAAAAAGAAATTGCTCTTGCAGCAATCAGTTGGCTTTCTTACGACGTTACTTGGAGCAATCTTGCCCTCAATTGTCCAAGCCATAGCTGCTAAACTATGAAACAAATGGTACTTGTACCGGGTACTGCCGTAAATTCAAGAGCTGCCCAAGAACATTCCGCCTTGGACCGAGAGATTGAGGGTATTTTAAAATCGCCATTGAATGCCTACGATAAATTATATAAATATTTAGACGCTTTTATGAAATATTTAAGTATCGAGAAACAAATTCCTTTACCTAAATTTGAAGTCGTCAGTCCTTCAATGGCGACTGCAACCGCGTTGCCATTAACGGCCACACCTAAAACGCCGCCGCGAAAAAAACAATTTTCATGGCCAAGCTACGCAACGTCATCACCTTCTTCGAGCACATCGGGCAGTTCTTTCACTACGCCTAAACGAACCGAACCTCGACAAAAAGTTCTTAAAAGCGAAACAACAGTTCGGACTCCCACACCGGCCAATTTTTACCAACAATTTGGACCGAACTACGTTGGCGATATGGTGAAACAGCAAGCCGAAGTTTTAGCCAATCGTTTGTAAAAGACATTTTTTACGCCAAAAAAAGAGATAGACGAGAGGGCTGTTGGTTATGCAAATCCGGACGACGCTTTTCAAGAAGAAATCGTCGATGAACAAGAGAATATAGCGGAGGATGACGCGGAGAATTTAACAGACATAGAAAACTTGTTTGAAAGCGTCTCGGCCAAACAGAAATAGAAAAAACAAAAAAACCTCGGAAGAAAAAAATGAACTTCAGAACCTAGGTCCACTGTTGCCATCTGGCGAACAGAGAAAACGACATGGGAAATGGCGTGATATTGATTAATAAAAAATGTAATATTAAGACAAATAAAAAATTGTTTTTATTGCGAACAATATCTGTGTACATGTTTTTTTAAATGTAAACATAAATATAGTAAAGCGACATAATCGTTAAGTTTAAGATTCTGGTCATAGATGGTGTCTAATATCGTCTTTCTAGCCACGCGAAGTGCTAGGTATAGACTACAATGGAGACCACACAGTTGAAAGAATGGATGTTGAATTTGATTTTTATTGTAAACAACTCGTTTCCCTATCGTTTTAAGTTAACTTTATAGTATCGCGGCGAATTTCCGTAAATGCAAAACATTTCCACCGTGTCATTGCTAGAAAAACACGCTATCCAATGTTCTCCAGCCTCTCCAGCTGTTTCATTATTGAATGTAAAGCAAAATTTGGATTGTTTTGGACGCGGGGGCAGCTTATTTACCGGAAAACAACCTAAATAGTAGGGTCGCGTTCTTTTGTCGCAAGTTAAGAGAGCGCTTAACTGCGAAGTGTTCATAATTTAGTCTTGACAACGTCCGTCTCAGGTAACGAGACTTTTTGTAGTTCAGCACCGTAAAAAACACCCAAAATCTGTTCTCCCTTTAAATCTGCTACACGATAGACGGGTGGTGACCTTGGTATGACAACAACAACGCGAAATATTTCGTCAGTAAACGTGCCGCCCGAGCTGGTTTTTCTAAAGACCCGACTGGCTATAGAGAGACGCACGTGGTCACCAACTTTAAAGGTCGGTGCGTATTGATTAATTCCGTTAGATTTCCCGTACAATTTATTCCAAATGATTGATTCGTGATCTATATTAACATGAGCCGGTGCAATTCCAGTACTTGAATGAACCCGTTCAATATAGGCTTGAGTAATTAAAGGTAAATATTTAACGTAATTTTTATTTCCCGTGGCCGTAATAACCCGGGCAATTTGTTCTTTGATTGTTCTAATAAAACGTTCAGCTAGACTGGCCTTAAGCTGACTCCGGGCAAAATGTATTTGCACATTGTGACGTTTCAAGAAGGAATCAAAGTTGCGCGAACTAAATTCTCCACCAAAATCGGTGTAGATTTTTAAAGGGATCCTCTCTCGAATTATTTTTTTAAAAGCTTCGATAACCTCGCCAGATGTTTTGTTTCTGAGAGGTACTGTCCATCCGTAGCGGCTTAAGACGTCAATGACGCACAAAACATAGCGAATATTTTTATTAAAACGTTTTAATTTCGGTAGATCCAACAAATCAGCTTGAAAAACGTCATCGATACTCGAGGCGTACACCTGATTGGTTTTCAATCGGAAACGTCGAAATCGATGTTTCGTGTAGGCGAGTTGTTTCTCGAGAAAGGCGATTAATTTTGCTTTTGGCACGTCCGGTAAGGCCTTTTGTAGCCTCGCTAGTGACCCATAAGCGGCCGGATTAGCCACATCGTAATAAATTTTTCTAATTTTAGCGTCCATATCTTAACAAGTGTACATAACGACTAAATGGTTTGCCAATAAACAACTTTATTTAATACACACAAAGGTATTTTATAAAAACCATATCAGTTAAACAATTACTATATATCAGTACATTTTTTAATAGCCATATATCAAGGCATTCTTTAAATCGGCAAAACTGTTGACAAAATAAGCGTTAATATCCTCTTGATCCTCGATCCAGCCATGGTCGGTCTCAAATTGATGCAAAATTTTCTCTCGATCCAGTTGAGGCAGCGCTTCGTGCAAATTACGTTCGACTCGATCGCTGAAATTTGTGTCAAATTCCGAGCAGCTTTGAGAGTGGCATATTTGTTTTCGACACTCGACGTTGGCGCAAGTGGAAGTGACGTCAAACAAAGTGGTAGTGAGCTCGTTTAAAATTAATTCGCGCATGCGACAGACAGCTATCCCTTTAGCCTTGATAGCCTCGTCAATCAACGGCTTTAAATCGATCAATGTCTGCCATCCTGTTTTGTTCAGGCTGAATCCTTCGCTGGTGCTAAAGTTGAGGAAATAAGACTGCCACTGCCTCGTTCATAGTATCGAAGATCGATTAGACGTTCATCTTTCAAGTTGACGAAGCATTCCATCTTGATGCGCTCTTTGACAGGCAACCAAATATGATAACGAGGTATTTTTCCGTCAAAAAACGACGTGAGTTCATTTTGAAAGCGAAAAAAAGCGTACCAAGCGTTAGGTTTTAATATAGTTTTTGTACGCGTATCCGATCTTTGAATTAAAATTTTAGGTTCAATCGATTCGATGACGCAAATTTCGAGCTTTGGCGTGACGGTGTGTACATGGTGCATATTGACGCGCGACTGATATTGTATTTATAAAGTTTTAGTCTTTTATACGTTGGGGTGATTATAAATAATTTCTCTTTTTATAGATATAATTAACTGATAACGATAATCGCAAGTTACCAGTCTGGGGCATGGAATTTAGACCTAACGAAGCGAGATGTTCTCTACTCAAATCAAAAACAACGACAAAAAAGCCTTTTTTATATAAATCGTAAGAAATAATATTTCCTCGGTCAAGACCTAATATTTCGAGCCCCTCGAAAAGAGAATTGTAACATCTAACGTATTGATCGTCGGCAAAATTAGGCGTAAAGGGGATATCGGGATAATTTTGAGAATCTAAAGAGAATTGCATGAAATCGAGTTTGAAGTGTTGGAGGTCCAGGGGGTTGGAAGTTGCTTCCCCTACAAATTTTTTATTAGTAACGAAAGCCACGACAGTTCGCGAGGGTAATTGCCCAGTAAACAAGCTGTCCCTAATGAAATCTTGCGTTCCGGTGGTTATTAAGAAATTTTTCATAACAATAGAATTTACTTTGTAGCGAGCGTTTATACCCGAATTTAACATCTGCGCGTGAGCTAGCTGCAGTTCGGGATTATCCTCAATTTCGCGCGTAAACAAGGTGCATTCCGTTAAATCAATCTTATACCTTTTGCCCGTTTCATTGTGAATAATAGCAAAATCCGTCGAGCTTCGATGAAGTCTAATTCGCACCTCGATATTATCTAGCAAGAATTTGGGTGTTTTGAACATATCCAGAAATAATTCGCCAATTACATCGCACGTCTTTGATTTTGCCACGCATTTAGCGCGACGCCCAATACCATTATCTTCTTTGTTAATATTGGCGTCTTCTAAAGCCTTCGCCAGATCGATAATGGTATCCAAATAATATAACATAGAAAATAACCAGGAATTGGCCGCCGTTTGTCCATAATTTAAAAGTATTTTAAAATAGGCCATATATGGGTACATATTATTAGGTTGCTGGACAGCGACGCCATTAAGAAATAATTCTACTTGACAAAATAGCGAGGCAATTTTTAAATTTGTTACAGAGACTTTCTTTTCCGCATCTGGAACGGCCGTGCCGTCCTCGTGTAAAACGCGAAATTTTAATCTCAAAAGAGTTTTAGTCAAATCATGATAATTGTTAGAGGGAGGAATGATAAATTCTACATATTTAGCATTAGCTAGTGGGGCAATTGGATAATGAGCAGTCGTTTTAGTCCCAACAATATTATTATTCAGCACTGGCTTTTCAAATACTTCAAAATCGGAAAGAACACTTTCGTAGGTCGACATGTCTAGTCTAGAAAATCGCGTTTAGTGCGTCGCTTAACACGTTTGCTCCGGCTTGTTTTAGCAGTCCTCTTTCGTGTTAACAAACCGGTCCACGCCTTTATGTAGTAGGGAATTTATTGGTTGTTTGACATTTCTTTTAATCGATTCTCGAGGTGATATTCCGGGGTTCTGGGCATCGCTAATTACTCTACTCGTTAATCCAACAGCTTCGGATGCTAAAGTACTAATGGCCGGCCTAATAAAGGGTGTAATTTTGCGCAATAAAGAATTGAAGATACCGCCAACACTGAAACGACCCCCCGATTGGAAAACGTTTGCGTGTAAAGCTGGAAGAGAGGATCCTCTTTGGAAATACAAAGTATATCTATTAGGTACCATCGCTCAAGTTCTATTGACGTCGACGCCTAAAAAACAGTTTAACATATACTTTGCCTAAATTGAACGGGATATTTTTCCCGTAATCGGATTTCAATTCAATTTCAATTTCTTGTATATCGCTAGTTGAAATTGGATAAAAGTCGATATTATTAAAACTTTCTTGATTCTCCTCGTCTAGCAACGAAAAAGCTGGCATTTTTATGAACCGTAACAGGGGGGCTTGCCCACCACCCACTACTTGTTGACGGATAATATTGGTATAAACAAACATGGCATCGACGCCTCTCATGATATCCGCGGGGTAATCAGACGTCTCGTTATTGATATACCGATCCAATTGATTACTACTAAAACCTAACAATCTTCCAAGACTTCGTCCGGGTGTTGTTTTGGGAAACAGGATAGAAACCGTATCGTTCAGTTTTGAAACCGTCACGGTTCCGTCTACATTCTGCGTAAATTTTAGACTTTTTCTATGCGTAGGCGACATGGCTTCGCTCATAGCACTTAAAACATCGCTAATATGAAAATATACCCCGGGAGGAATCTCGCACGCGAAATTATCAACTCGACTGGCTTGGGACCCAGGAATATAAGGTTGGTCAGCCATATTTGGGTCTTCTGGAAATCTATCAACATCGTATTCGCTAGTCCAAAAATTGTTATTCGCTGTCAGGGTCATTGATCTCAATCGAGGATTTACCAGAGCTACTCCCGAATGACTGTGTTGAAAAAATTCTCCCTCTTCGGGAATGTTAAATAACTGGGCCATCGGTCCAGCCACCGATACGCGAGCACCTGGCTCTATTTCGAGACGAACATAAAATCTATCTTCCACCGCCGTTTTGAGAATGTACATTTAAAATACTGGCGAGGCATATATTCTTGAACCCCCAATAACTGATTTATAATTTTTAAATGTAAAGAGAAGGGGATTACCGCCCCGGTCGCGGTATAATCACAGGTATATTCGCCCGCGGGTATTTTGATTTTTGTGAAACTAGTCTTAGTAAATAGATACATTAGTGAGTCATGAACGCGATAATTTACGTATGTGTCATTAGTTGTTTTAAAATGTGTGAAATTACGCTCTAAAGGTTTAGTGGATAAAAACTCCCCTCCAACATATTCAGCTTCTAAATTTAATATATCCCGCAGATCCGAGCAGAATAGCATTTCAATTTTAGCCAGACAATAGACTCTAAAATAATGTTCCGCTCCTTGTTTAATAACGCTAAATTCGGCATGATGCAATCTTAAAGGATCTATGGTAGCGCCTACTTCGAGCATTTCGGCAATATCATTATAGATCTTATAATCATCTGTCGATCTAAACTCGCCCGACACATGAAAGCCGAAATACAACCAAGGTTCTTCCCAGGGGGTATAGTGCTTTATGGTTCTATTGACTCGATATTCTAAGTATGCATTGTTTTCATTTATGGTATATTCTTCTAATGTTGCGCTCAAGGGACCTAGCTGGTGTCGTCCGGAATAATATTTATCGGGGTCAGCGTCAAGCAATTTAGCTACTTGAGGAGAAAATTTAATTTCCACCCATTCTGGTGTTTTAAAATTATACACGATAGCATCACCCCGATTATCTACTGCGTGATATGTTACTTGAATTTTTTTTAAATACTAAGCTTTCTAACGTGCGAGCTACGGCTCGATAAAGCCCTTCGGCGTTTTTTTCTGGCGTTTTACTGGCTTTAAAAGTTTGAGGTAAGAACAATACTGTGTAGTTGTCATAATCTTCAGGGTTAATTGGTTCCGGCTTTTCAGGGATAATTGGCTCGGGTTTTTTTTCTGGCGGATCAACCGGTTGCGGAAACAAGGGTTTTTCATCAACCGGTGGTGGGGAGTGGGTGGGTAATATGGGTAGCTCAAAAGTAGAGGATGTTGTAGAGTCTAGAGATTTTGAGAGGTCAGGCTTTGATGGGTCGGGTCTCGATAGGTCGGGTTTCGGTAAGTCAGGTTTTGATGGGTCTGGAAATATATATATTTCCTCAACCTCTGTTGGCGAGGGGTTCGGCGTAAGTGGTTCGAAGGTAGAGGTTTTTTGAACCTCGGGTGCTGGAACCTTCTGAGAATCGGGAGCAGCAAGATTCGTGGGATCAGGATTAACAAGCCTCGTAGAATCTGTAGTGGGAATCTTCTGAGAATCGGGAGCAGCAAGATTCGAGGGGTCTGTATTAACAAGCTTCGTAGAATCTGTAGTGGGAATCTTCTGAGAATCGGGAGCAGCAAGATTCGAAGGGTCTGGATTAACAAGCTTCGTAGAATCTGTAGTGGGAATCTTCTGAGAATCGGGAGCAGCAAGATTTGAGGGGTCTGGATTAACAAGCTTCGTAGAATCTGTAGTGGGAAACTTCTGAGCATCTGCTGGAGGTAACGGTTTACTTGAAGCTGGAGGTAACGGTTTACTCGAAGCTGAAGGTAACGGTTTACTCGAAGCTGGAGGTAACGGTTTACTCGAAGCTGGAGGTAACGGTTTACTCGAAGCTGGAGGTAACGGTTTACTCGAAGCTGGAGGTAACGGTTTACTCGAAGCTGGAGGTAACGGTTTACTCGAAGCTGGAGGTAACGGTTTAGACGGGTCAGGCCCCGGATATGTTGGATAATAAGGCTTCAGTTGGTCGGGCTTTGGAGAGTTTTGTTTTGGAATAGTTATTTTGGGTGGAGGGGTTATTTTTGGTGGCTGTGGTTGTACAAGTATTACAGGTTCAGTCGTAGCAATAGGTATCGGAAGAAAAGGCGTAGTTCGCGGTAAAATAGGTATAGATGGCGGTAGAGGTTTATATTCTAGTTGAGGTTTTTTTCTTATTGGCGGAAATTCATGGCTTGTTTTACGTTTAATGGCTGCCTTGGGAATGTACTTGTAATCAAATTTTTTTAAAACTATCTCCAACATTATCAATTTCGATTTCCACATAATTGTTAGTGTAATTTAAACTTATATTTTTAGCATGCTTTGATACAGGATATTTGGATATATAGGGAACATCCTCGTAATTATTCTCTTTAAATTCAAATAATGTGGTCAAGGGGGAATCAGCTGGTATTTTGAACCGTATGTTTTCCTTTCCTAAAACTTGCAGGTAAACGGGAAAGTTTGTATCTAACTGTTTTCCCAGGGCCCCGTCTTTATATTTATTCACTAATTTAAAAGATAATTTGCCTTTTAAATACGGATGACTGTTCACATCATCATTTAAAAGCTCGACAAAATTTTGAGGCAGTTCGTACTCTTTGGTCTTAACATAACGATTGACGGGTATCTCTATTTTTTGATAATCAACAGGCTCTCGAATAGCCGCATATTTGTCACTATTTGGATCATTTACGACCTGAATTTCAAACTTGTTAAACTCTTCGCTTATATTCACCCAGTGATTTGGAAATATGATTTCCGCCAACCCAACTTCATAATTACTAGTCAAATTTAATGATGCAAATAATTTTTAAAACTTGACTTGGTATTGTTTGGATATACAGGGTGTTTCTGATAAGTCTGCCATAAATCAAGGGGCGTGTTCTTTGGGTCAAACTGAGTGGAAAGTGTCAAAGAACATGGGGTGTACAAGAATTTGCAACGAAGATATGGCCCCCCCAAACATTGGCCCCTAAAACAAGAAAATATTCGAAAATGTAGACTAAAACAAATTCAGCCTTATCAACTTGTTTAGAAATATGAGACAATTTCAATAGTTTCCCTCTAACATCGTTTTTGAACTTTCACCTGGCAGAAGTGTATTAAATGAGTAGAAGTATGCCTACTCTAGTAAAGTAAATTCAAAGTATCATGGTACCTTTCGGTTGGTATTACTTTTATTCTTAACAAGTTAACTTGGACGTTACAGGTATTGTTCAAAATGTCCACCAACGGCGTTAAGACAAACATGAACCCGTCTTTCGAAAGATTCTTGGACGAGGTGGAAGATTCCTGGCATGTTCCTGATTGTTTGACAACCTTCAATAATTCGTCTTCGCAAGTCTTCCTCATCACGGACTTCATTCTTGTACACGATGTCTTTGAGATGACCCCAAAGATAGAAATCGCACGGATTTAAATCCGGAGATCTGGCTGGCCACGCAACTGGTCCTCCACGCCCAATCCACCTCAAATTAAACGTAGCATTAAGATGTTCTCTAACTGCACGGCTGAAATGTGGGGGTGCCCCGTCGTGCATAAACCACATGTCACGAAGTAATGCTAACGGTATGTCCTCGAGTAGTTCAGGTAAAGTGTCTCTTAAGAACGTGAGATATGCTTCACCATTTAGTCTGGGTGGAAGAAAATGCGGACCTAGTAAATGATTACCGACAATGCCGCACCATACGTTTAAAGAAAATTGCTGTTGGTGACTTCTAACACTAGTTGCGTGTGGGTTTAATTGGCGCCATTCGTGGTGGTTGTGATAGTTCAGAATTCCATCCCGGGAAAAATGTGCCTCGTCGGTTACTAAAAGGACCCGTGGAAATTGATTGTCCTCTACTCTGGCCAAAAACAACTCGCAAAAGTCGATGCGTCTTGGATAATCTGCCGGGTTAAGAGCTTGCACCTTTTGAATATGATACGGGTGAAACTGATGTCCGCGGAGAATTCGCCAGACCAAAACGTGATTAACATGTAATTGTAGTCCAACTTGTCTGGTACTTGTCGAGGGGTCCTCATCGAACATGGCAAGGACGTCTTCCTCGATTTCCTCCATGTCTTCTGGAATGTCTCGCTCTCGAACGTTGTTGGGTTGTACTTGTTCGATGGCCCTCAAGCGCCTGTCAACAGCCTCGAACGTACGACGATTTGGTATGCGTCGTTGCGGAAATTGTTCCTGGTATCGCCGCTGTGCTTCCACTGAATTGCCCTGCGCCAGTCCATACATAAGATGCATGTCTGCATATTCTGCATTGGTATACGCCATACTGTACTACCACACGTTCGTTCGAAGTGATACTGTGACGTTATCAACAACATCGCGTTACTTTATAGCAAACCACCGTTTAGTTTTTACGTTTGCGTCATGACTGTCAGCATTGTTTTTTATTCACGGACTTCATTCTTGTACACGATGTCAAAAAAATCTTTGAGGTGACCCCAAAGACTTTTTAGCAAACCACCGTTTATTGTTTACGTTTGTGAATAAAAAACAATGCTGACAGTCATGACGCAAACGTAAAAACTAAACGGTGGTTTGCTATAAAGTAACGCGGTGTTGTTGATAACGTCACAGTATCACTTCGAACGAACGTGTGGTAGTACAGTATGGCGTATACCAATGCAGAATATGCAGACATGCATCTCATGTATGGACTGGCGCAGGGCAATTCAGTGGAAGCACAGCGGCGATACCAGGAACAATTTCCGCAACGACGCATACCAAATCGTCGTACGTTCGAGGCTGTTGACAGGCGCTTGAGGGACATCGGACAAGTACAACCCAACAACGTTCGAGAGCGAGACATTCCAGAAGACATGGAGGAAATCGAGGAAGACGTCCTTGCCATGTTCGATGAGGACCCCTCGACAAGTACCAGACAAGTTGGACTACAATTACATGTTAGTCACGTTTTGGTCTGGCGAATTCTCCGCGGACATCAGTTTCACCCGTATCATATTCAAAAGGTGCAAGCTCTTAACCCGGCAGATTATCCAAGACGCATCGACTTTTGCGAGTGGTTTTTGGCCAGAGTAGAGGACAATCAACTTCCACGGGTCCTTTTAGTAACCGACGAGGCACATTTTTCCCGGGATGGAATTCTGAACTATCACAACCACCACGAATGGCGCCAATTAAACCCACACGCAACTAGTGTTAGAACTCACCAACAGCAATTTTCTTTAAACGTATGGTGCGGCATAGTCGGTAATCATTTACTAGGTCCGCATTTTCTTCCACCCAGACTAAATGGTGAAGCATATCTCACGTTCTTAAGAGACACTTTACCTGAACTACTCGAGGACATACCGTTAGCATTACTTCGTGACATGTGGTTTATGCACGACGGGGCACCCCCACATTTCAACCGTGCAGTTAGAGAACATCTTAATGCTACGTTTAATTTGAGGTGGATTGGGCGTGGAGGACCAGTTGCATGGCCAGCCAGATCTCCGGATTTAAATCCGTGCGATTTCTATCTTTGGGGTCTTCTCAAAGACATCGTGTACAAGAATGAAGTCCGTGATGAGGAAGACTTGCGAAGACGAATTATTGAAGGTTGTCAAACAATCAGGAACATGCCAGGAATCTTCCAACATGTCCAAGAATCTTTCGAAAGACGGGTTCATGTTTGTCTTAACGCCGTTGGTGGACATTTTGAACAATACCTGTAACGTCCATGTTAACTTGTTAAGAATAAAAGTAATACCAACCGAAAGGTACCATGATACTTTGAATTTACTTTACTAGAGTAGGCATACTTCTACTCATTTAATACACTTCTGCCAGGTGAAAGTTCAATAACGATGTTAGGGGGAAACTATTGAAATTGTCTCATATTTCTAAACAAGTTGATAAGGCTGAATTTGTTTTAGTCTACATTTTCGAATATTTTCTTGTTTTAGGGGCCAATGTTTGGGGGGCCATATCTTCGTTGCAAATTCTTGTACACCCCATGTTCTTTGACACTTTCCACTCAGTTTGACCCAAAGAACACGCCCCTTGATTTATGGCAGACTTATCAGAAACACCCTGTATATCTAGACACTATTAGACGCTAAAGTTAAAAAAAGTCGTCATTCATGACTAACGCCTGTTTGTCAACTAACCCCAACTTCTTAAACTAACCTTATTTTATACATAAAACGATTGTCCATAGCTCGGTGGACTGGCCGGGATTTGAACTCGCCACCTTTTGGGTATCACATTAGTAAACCCTGACTTAACCCATTGAGCTATGGACAATCTTAAAAAACACGCCATTTATTTTCATCAAATCGTTAAAATTCTTAAACTTTTAAAGTCGTTACCCTTGAAAAATCTACGTGGATAGGTAATCAAGCCGACCCAATTCCAATAAAATAGAACCACGCCCTGACTAGTTCGAGCCGGTTTGATGCAGATATTATATAAGCCTTCCGACTTTAATAGTACCTTAATGGGTGGGGTCGGTAAAAAATACTTTTTTATCTTGAAAGCATTGCCTCGAAACCTTTTTTAATATTAAATTTGGCCTCCATATTTTACTATATAAGCCCCGTGTTTCGAAAAGAAAGTTATCAGTTGCTCAACTAGACGCTTATCCATAAAACTATTCAATACCAGTACGAAGATGTCTTTCTCCACCGCTCCTGGACTCACACAACAAAAGTCGTGTGAGAAGAGACCAAATTCGATTTTTCCATCCGTCTCTTCTCGGGCATAGCTTGAGAAGAGACCAAATTCGATTCATGTGCCTCGATTTCCGTAACTTTTTGTATAGTCTTTCGCCGTTACATTTGGCTGCACAAAAATTTACGGAAATTTGTGTGAAGTCGCATTTTTCATCGCGCCACTCAACATCGGCCACGGTTCGGGACCAAATGCAAGAAATTTACGTCCGAAATCCGGAGAATTTGGTCCCGGACTAAGAAACCGGGTGGAATGATGTTGAGGAGGTTCATGAATCGACCTTCATTGCGGGGTCATATGCGTCCATACAACTGACTATCGCAATGAAGGAGAAGTCCTGGCGCCAACAACCAGACCTGGACCAGAAGACCAGGCCCCATAGTGGCTCGAATGTAACTTCCTTCGGGAGCTAAAGGGCCAACTAGGAATTTTATGGGACATGGCCCGTACAAGCCGACAAGCCCCACCCTCCCGCATAAGGTTCTGCGTACCTTGCACCAAATGGAACACGTTCTCTTCAGTGAGGCTATACTCGGAATCTCGACTTCCATGTCCTTCTCAAACTTAACAATTTCACGACATCAACGTGGCTCTCGATAGATACATTTCGGGAACAAGAAGTGGCGGAAACAACCAGTCGAAAGGCCCAAGATCTTCAAGAACCAGTGGAGGATTTCACTTAAAAGGTCGTTTTCTAACAATCCTCAACTACCCGGCCTGTCTTTCATCAAAATTCATCCGGCAGTGTTTATCCCACGCCACGCCCCTTGGCGTGAGCCATCAGAATGCATGAAGAAAGCCTGCTGATGGTGGTTGACGTCATACACAAGATCGTGCGAACTTACTTTGTGGTAAATAGTTTCGATTTAATTTAGGATTCAACATGTAACATGTTGGGAACAAGCCATTCCCAACTCAAAGAAAAGAAGTATTGACCTTCTTGATGACGCTGGCAAACAATGTCATTATTTTTGTTATATCTATATTCTTGTTATTCTCTATTATTTTATTGTATATACTATTTGGTATTGTTATTAAAAAATCTTTATTCATATATTTGGCTTTGTTTCTCAGACATATTTAAAGGTTTATGGCGGGAAATTCAAACGGGGATCTTGCAAAAATAACTGGACTGGTTTATTAAAAATGGGTAAATCCCCTCTGAATAGTCTTAGCAGGGTGGAAGGCAGGTAATATTTTCTTGTTAAATAACACAATTTGTGGTTGGAAGTTTGGTTTGAGGATTGGTGGATGGGGAGAGGGCCGCCATCTTGGGGTGGCGGCCATCTTGGAACCATGCGTATTTGTATAGTCCTTACTACTAACCTCATTTACTTCGATAATTGTTTTAAAAACATAAGTAGTTTCTTCGGGCACTATAAATCAATAATGATAATACACAATTAATATTTCATTAGGGTTTATAGGGAGCGGTTAATCAACTACTGAAAGTAGGAAGAGTACTTCACCAACGCGATCTTTCTCAAACATATGAGAAAACCTTTTTTTACTTACAATTGGTAAAGTACGTCGTAAGCTTGTTTATTTTAGACATAACTAGCAATAAGAAAGTTTTTGGGAGTAGTAGGGACTATACAGATATGCAGACATCCAAGATGGCCGCCACCCCAAAATGGCCGCTAGACCCTCATCCACCAAACTCAAACCAAACTTTTCAGACAAGTCTGGACTAGCCCGAGCTCCTGCCTGTTAGTTTCAACCCCCCATGACATCATCTTCTTAACTTAGACCAAAACTAAAACTATAGTCAAGCTTGACGTCATCCCTGGCTTGTTAACATTGGGTGTTACCCTTTAACCACTCCAGCTTTTCTCTCTGTAAGCCTAAAGTTAATAAAAACACAGATTTTAAGACATCAAATATTTACTTTTTATAAGATGTACAGATATGCGTAATAAATAAATATAAAATATATAGTACAAAATAATCAACAACCAGCAAGGATAAACGAGGTCATTTTTCACGTTGACCCCGTATCGTTATTTGACTCGGAAGTGCAATCGGCGGAGGGCCGTTTGGGTTTATTTTCTAATTGTTTTCTGCTTCGCCGCTCGATATCGTAAAGAGTTAACAAAATGTTGACTATTAACCCGTAAACAAAAAAGAAAATGAGGCATAGCATATTGGGCGGGTTACAAAAGCAAATGATATTTAAATAGCTAGTACGTGATATATATGTAATATAATAGCAAGGAAAGCGGTATTGTTGATTGGTTCCTACTTGGCTTATTAGGCGGGGTGTAAGTAAAGAGATAAATTTCATTGGATAGGTTAATTAAGGCGGAGCTAAAAAATAAGCCTATAATTATAAGTCTGGAAATAATATACAAATATGCAAATAAAGATTTTAATAACAGATATTATACAATAACATTAAAACAAAATAACAAAAATATATAAAACTAAAATATTTACATAAAAAAAACCCACCACCAATAAAAAATTACTAGACGCCGGTCGACCCAAACCCCCCATTGCCGCGTAACGTATTGGTCAAAGTCTAGAGATAACATAAAAACATGTTACAAGTTGAATTCTAAATTAAAAAACTTGAAAATATTTACCGCCGTTTCCACCGGTCTTAGCAATATAACCGGGGTAACTATCAATTGGGCAACTCTATTGCCCCGCCGGATAGTGTAGGCGGTGTCCCCGACGTTGGCGATGACGACTTTTAGGGGTCCCCGATAGTCGGCGTCTATTATTGTTAAGAATTATTATACTTTTACGCATTATAAAATAACTAATAAACATACCTATCGTCCCCTCGGCAACAAACAGCCCTTGGGCCGTTAAGCTGCTACGGCCAACAATGCGGCCGTAGCTGTCCGCCGGCAGCATAACGCCTAACCCAGTCGACACAATTTTGATACCGTGAGGGTCGATTACGGTATCCACTGGACAATATAAGTCCAGTCCGGCTGACTGGGGAGTGGCACGACGGGGAGTAAGCGCTGCCGGATGGATTTTGATAACAGGCAGGCAGGGCAAACGAGGAGCGGTGGAAAAAGACATCTTAAAGTGGTTGGGACTGGTGTTTCAGAAACAGAAGTTAAACAACTGATAACTTTCATTTTGAAACACGGGCCTTATATACAAAATTAGCGAGGTCAAATCTAATAGTGTCTAACCAATACTTTCAAGATTCTTAAAATTCAATAAATAGCAAAAAGTTAATTAGATAAATAGGCATAAAATTACAAAATCTCTCCGAGGTCTAAGTTTTTTCGTATGCAAAAAAGTTGTCTAGGCGTGTTTTAAATAATTCAAACAAAATCGTGTTATATAAAAAAAACCCTTTAGCGAAGGTTAAAAAGAAGTTACTTTGATAGATGCCTAAGGGGACAAATATTATTCGTATGCAAAAGCTTGTTTAGGCGTGTTTCGAATAAATAAATTTGAATAATTCTCACGAGATCTCTTTATATAAGAAAAACAATTTATTAGTGAAGGTTAAATCTAATTACTTTGGGACGGACGGAAATTGTTTTGTAACATGATTTAAATCTAAATAAATGTATATTAATATTAAACTAGAGAGGTAATTTTTTATATAGATAAATATATTAATGTCCTCTTTAATCTTTAGTATCAACTCCGCAATAAAAAAATGTATTTTAGGTTAAATTAAAAAATAGCGTATCAGACATAATTATATTTTTTTTAAACTCTTAATAAGAATAGAATAAGGTTGTGTTATAAAAAACCATGTCGGGGCCTGTATTCTAAAAAAATGGCCCTGAGATTTTGGGTATAAAAGCTCGAGCATGGGCATTGGGTTTTCACAATCAAACCAACAATGACCAAGTACCAAGAATCTCAATCTATGTTCGACTCGCCACCAACATCTCCGGGCAATCGTCAAGAAACCAGCAGCGGTAAACGCACTATACACCAATTCCTCAAGCCTGACCCCGTGGAGATTCTCCTCGATTCCGACGACGAGGACTTTGTCCAAGACGTGCTCCAGAAACACGTCGTCGGCGTCAACGGTATAGAGGGGTCGTACCGGCTAAGGAGCGACGGCCAGTACTTCGAGACAAAAGTCCCCCCGCGAAAGGGGGATTATTTTGTAGACGTGAGTGTCTACAAATTTAAGGACATAAAGGACTCCCAAGCCGACAAGCTTTGGGAGTGCTCGCACAAACGACTGAAGCGAGTCGTTGACAGCAAGGACAAGGACGCCGTCAAACTCCTCAACGCCTTCCACCGGTTGGTGGAGGACATAAAGGGTGACGCTCAGACCACGCAGCAGCCGCCCAGCAAAGTAAGTATCTTATTAACAATAAATATACAAACCAAAATTTTGTTCCAATTTTTTTTTATTTTTGATAGAGATTCAAAAAATGAGTTCGAGCAGCGGCAGCAGCGGGAGTGACTCGGAGGGTAGTGAGGGAGAGGAACACACACAGGTAAACCGTTTCTACACAATTGAGCGGCAGATTGACAAAACGAGTCGCAAATGGCACTGTAAACAAATCGATTTGCGTTTAGCTTTTAAAAATTTGGATGACATTCCAACAAGAGATTTTTTTCGAATTTTTCGAAAAATTCTCGACGAAGTTATACGCAAATTAGTAACCGAGAATCCCGGGTATAATCGGGTTCGATTTGTTTTAAGCTCCCCCGGATTGACGACCCCTGTAAATATTAAATTTATAAAAATTGACAAATTCACCAGTAAGCGAATTATGCGCACCATCTATAGAGTAACGCAATCTAGCCGGGACTTTGTCTTTAATGGGGAAGATTTTCAGTTTGACATAATTTTTTTAAACCTTGATGCGAATATAGGGACTTACTATAAATCCATAAAAAATAGAACTTTGGTTAATTTGGATTATTTCAAAATAACCAATTTATTTTTATGGAAAACAATGATAATCTCTGTTTTGCTCGGAGTTTCGTTCTGGGTAAAGAGTTGGCCGATCGCAATTTTTATCAACAAAATAAGCAAGGTCCGCCCTTTAACCAGGACAATTTTAACAAACTGAGACGCAATAGCACTCTTCAAGGTAATATTGCGAAAATCTTGCACAGAAAAGCCGAAGTCCCCGAAGGTTTCGTTACTCTAGAAGATATTCAAAAATTTCAAAATTATTTAGCTCCCCATTATCGGATTGTGATAGTTGATGCTGCGAATAATTTTACCATATTTTTCAAAGGACCCCAAGCTCCTAAATTTATCTATCTCTTAAAAATTGGCGACCATATCCACCCTGCAAAAAATTGGCACGGCATGATGGGGGGTTGTATTTCTTGCGATTTATGCTTAAAATCTTTTTACAAATACGAATTGTTAAAAGAGCATAAATGCCCCGAGGATACAAAACCCTATATATGTTTTCGGTGTCAAGGAGAAGCTTTTCATTTAACCAACGAGGATGTTTTAAAACGTTGCGACGAATGCCACCGCTACTTCTTCCCGGGTCCCTGCTACGAAACTCATTTACATAATGGCACCTGCGCGAGTCAAAAACGATGTTTAGAATGTGGGCGACTTATGGGTGACAATCACGACTGCAATCCCGAATGCTCTCAGTGTAAAATAGTTCATCCGCCAGGTGGACATTTTGTTCTGCCTTTGGAAACCAAAATGAAAGCCTCGCGGTTTATTTATTACGACATTGAGACTATTCTTAGAAATAATATCCACGTCCCCATTTTACTAGTTTGCGACGTAGAGACTGAAGCTGGCTTTGAAACCAAAATTTTTTACGGCGCCAATTGCGTCGAGCAATTTTTAAATTATTTATTTAGCGTCGAGCAGGTAGTTTTGACTGGACAGAAACGTGAGACGTACCAACCGCGCTTTACTAACACTCAAGTCGTAGCTCATTACGCGAAAGCTTTTGTTAACTTCTTAATTCTCAACACTTTAGTCCATAGACACGTCACCCCTGCCGTTATTTTTGATGGTAGTAAAATTTTAATGATTCATCTTGAGGGACCGCAAATTAGATTCCTCGATAGCTTTAATTACATTAGTCAACCTCTGCGTAATTTCACCAGCAGGTTTAGCCTCGGCGATGTGGCGAAAGGATTCTTTCCATTTGATTTTCATACCGAAGAAAATCTTAATTACATTGGTGTCATCCCTGAAGCTTCGTACTTTAACGTAGCTCAAATGAAAGCCAATGATTATCGAGATTTTCAAACTTGGTACGCGTCAATGGAAGGATCTATTTATAACATCAAAGAGGAGCTTATTAAATATTGCATTCAAGACGTCAAAGTCCTAAGACAAGGCGTCGAAGCTTTTAGAAAAATTTACGTAGATCTAACAAAATTAGACCCTTTTTGCTTAAAAAATATTACTTTGGCGGGTGCTTTAACCACTATTTATCTTAACAATTAATATAAACCTTACAGCATGGGTATTGTTCCTTCTAACGGCTATAACGCAAAATTCAATCACAGTCAGATTAGCTTAAAATATCTCGCTTGGGTGGAGAAAACGGAAAATATAAAATTGCGAACGGCTTTAAGCTATGGGGGTGAATATAGGGTGGGTCGCTATTTAGTCGACGGCTATAGCGAAACTCCGCCCAAAATCTACGATTTCCACGGTTGCTACTTTCACGGTTGTCCATGTCAAAAACTTAATGCCTACAATACCCAACTCAAAGCCAGCAACAGATTTCTGTACGAGCGGACTCTAGATAGAGAGCTGTTTATTAAAGAGAAGATGGTCGGGTATGAGTATACTTCCATCTTTGAGTGTCAATTTGCTAAGCTTTTATAAGAAAACGCCGAAGCAAAGGCTTTCCGCAAAAGTTTAACTTTTCGACCTCAAATATCAGCCCGTAGCGCTCTCTATGGGGGACGAACGGAAAATTTTGTTCTTAACTACCACGTGCAAGGTGAGGAGAGAATTTTCTACAAGGATATTATTTCTTTGTATCCGAAAGTTTGTCGCGATTGTCCGTACCCTAGCGGCCAACCCATAATCTATAACAGAGATTTTGACAAATCGCCAAGCTGGTATTTTGGCGTTATGAGTTGTCGTCTGCTGGCCCCTCAAGATCTCCACATCCCCTTAATTCCCTTTCGCAGCGGTGATAAATTAGCCTACGCCCTCTGTCGCACGTGTCTAGAATTGCGAGCGGAAATCTGCGATCACACTGTCAATGAACGGGATTTCGAATCAGTCTGGCCAACGGTCGAAGTCTATGCCACTATGGAGCATGGTTATAAACTCCTCGATATATTCGAGGTGTACCATTATCCAAAAACGGAATATTTCTTCGCCCAGTACATGACTGATTTTATCGCCTTGAAAGTGAAGAATTCCGGATTTCCCGCTCACGCGCAAACGCCTCTGCAAAAAGAGGCGTATATCGCCGATATAAACAAGAATGAAAAGCTTTCTCTGGCAGTGGCTGATATTCAATCAAATCCTTCCCTGCGTAATATCGCAAAAATTAATTTAAATTCTCTTTGGGGTCGCATAGCTCTGAATACGGGAAAGATTCGCAGCATCTTTATCAACAATTATTACGAATTGATACGATACGCGAGCGATTACACTCTGGAATTAGTCGACTTACGGCCAGTTACGGAGTCGATCGCTTTCTTATCGTACAAAGCCAAAAGCGATTACGTTTCGGACTACAAACTGGGGTCGGCCATCGTGGGGAGCTTCGTTTCTTGCTACGGGCGACTTGAATTGAACAAGATGCTGCTTCAATTGGACCGCGCAGCTTTGTATTGTGACACCGACTCGATAATCTACCGCCATCTACCGGGAAAGTTTGACATTCCAACTGGCAATCATATTGGTTGCTGGGCGGACGAACTCGGCGGTGATTATATAACTTCCTTTTGTAGTACCGGTGCCAAAAGTTAATCGTTTCGCACTAGCAAAGGAAAAGAAGTCAAGAAAATTAAAGGGTTGACGTTAAATGGAGAAAATCTTGAAAAACTTGACTTTGAAACCTTTGAAAGTGTGGCGATGAATCCGGAAAAGGAAGTTACAGTCAATGTCCCTTTTAATTTTAAACGGGACAAATACAAGCTGCAGCTAGAGGCCGTTAAAATCACCAAAAGATTTCGCCAAACATCGAATAAGAGATTGTTGAACGCCGATTTGACAACCAGTCGACCCTACGGTTTCAAAGAGGCAACACCCGCTTCAACATCTCTTTCGCATGAATTACGAGGCTAGGCGAAGTCATACTTTTGAGGGCTTGTGGGAATCTTGCGTTCCTATCGAAGCCCTGGCCAAAGACGGTTTCTATCTTGCAGATGTAGAAACACAGACGACGCGCTGCGCCTTTTGTGGCATTGCCCTGTACCAGTGGCGTTGTACGGACCATCCATCGAGGGAACATCGGAGGCACAGTCCATCGTGTCCGATGGTTTCCAAAAAGCCGTGCAACAACAAACCACTGCGTCAGGGGGTTCCCGACTTCCCGACCAGCGAGGGCGAAGATGTTTGCGAGCCTCTAATCCAAACATGCCCAGCCACCAACAAAGAGCGGTCGGGAAACGAAAAAGTGCGCGTGCGCATAAATCCGTCGTGTTTTCTACTGTAGTGCGTGTCTACCAACTACCCTTCGAGTCTCGCGTGAACTTTGACCTCATCAACGACCAACGCTTTCGCCAAAGGATTACGGAGTGTGAAAAAAAATTTAAAAAAAAACAATTAATTAATAGGGATTTTTTTTAGGTAAAAGGGTTTTTGTTTATATTGTTTTTTATTGCTGTTTAAATATGTAAGGTTTTTTTTGGGGTTTTTGGGTTTATAGTGTTTTAATTTTCTGATTATTAATGTTTTTTAAATATATATTTATGTTTTTAATATAAATAACCTGTGAACAATAATAAAATGTTTATTATTTAAAATGAATCCAACCGAGTCAGTCTCGCATTCTTTAAAGTTCCAAACACCCGCTCAGTTTCTAATCGTGGGGCCAACGCAAGCGGGGAAGAGTTTTCTTTTAAGTAACTTATTGCAAAATCATCAGCTTATGTTTGACCCACCGCATAAAAAGGTTATTTATTGCTACGCCGCCTGGCAGCCAAACTACGAAAAATTGAAACAATTGATTCCGGGAATTCAATTTATTCAAGGCTTGCCAACGGCCGATCCGGATTTTTGGGAAACTCATCGCGACTCCTACTTGATACTAGACGACTTAGCTAGCCAATTATTTAAACAAGCTCATATTGCCGATTTAGTGTGCGTGACGTCGCATCATTTAGGGTATACGGTCATTATTATTACGCAACAACTGTTTCCCAAGGGTAGCCAATCGCGGATAATTTCTCAAAACTCTTCCTATTTTATAATAATGAAAAATCCTCGAGATGTTGCCTATATTAGATATTTAGCGCAACAAATAAGTCCAGATAACCCGAAGCGTATTACGGACGCGTACAGACTAGCCACTAAAGAACCCTATAGCTATTTGTTAATTGATTTAAAACAAGAAACTCCGGAAAATTTACGATTAAGGTCGCGTGTTCTACCTCACGAATCACCTATGTATGTCTATGTCGATTAAATTTAATTGTCATTTGAATAATGGCCCCACGCGTTAAACGTCGATCAGGAAAACGCTCCCGACTCGTCGTAGCCCGTCCTTCAGCCAAATTTACCAAATTTGTCCCTTATTTACAGAGTTTGCGTCAAACTAGCTGTAAACAACGGCGAACCCTCTTAAACAATAGTAGCGCGCCTCAATTAAAGAGCATTCAGACAATTTGTAAGAATTTAAAGGGCGGGGGTATTTATTTGAGTAAAGACCGTAAGAAAAGGCTAGCAAAGTACAAGAAAATTATTAGACAACTCGGATCAAGTACCTTGTCGCAGAAAAGCAAAAAAAAAGCTGTTGTTGCAGCAATCAGGTGGTTTTCTTACGACGCTACTTGGCGCAATCTTGCCTTCAGTTGTCCAAGCCATAGCTGCTAAACTATGAAACAAATGGTGCTTGTACCGGCCACCGCCGTAACTTCAACAGCTGCCCAAGAACACTCGGCCTTGGACCGAGAGATTGATGATATTTTAAAATCGTCATTGAATGCTTACGATAAATTATATAAATAATTAGACGCTTTTAAGAAATATTTAAGTATCGAGAAACAAATTCCTTTACCTAAATTTGAGGTCGTCAGTCCTACAATGCTAAATGTCACCACGCCGCCATTACCGGTCACCCCTAAAACGCCGTTGCGAAAAAAACAATTGTCATGGCCGAGCTATGCCACGTCATCACCGACAACAAGCACGCCTAAACGAACCGAGCCTCGACAAAGGGTTTTTAAAAGCGAAACGGCTGTTGGGACACCAACACAAGAAGATTTTTATCAACAATTTGGGCCGACCTATGTTGGAGATATGTTGAAACGGCAAGCCGAAGTTCTGGCAAATCGTTTGCAAAACACATTTTTTACGCCAAAAAGAGAGCTAGAAGAAGGGGCTGTCGGTTATGCAAATCCGGACGACGCTTTTCAAGAAGAAATCGCCGATGAACAAGAGAATTTAGCGGAAGCGGAAGCGGACAATTTAACGGACTTGGAAAACCTGTTTGAGACGGCCTCCGCTAAACAGAAGAACAAGAAAAAACAGAAAAAACCTCGGAAAAAGAAAGACGAACTTCAAAATCTCGGTCCAGTAATTTCATCTAACGAACGAAGGCCTCGACATCATAAATGGCGTGATATTGATTAATAAAAAAATGTAATATTAGACAAATAAAAAATTGTTTTATTGTGAACAATATCTGTGTACATGTTTTTTTGAATGTAAAGATAAATATAATAAAGCGACATAGTCGTTAAGTTTAAGATTCTGGTCATAGATGGCGTCTAATATCGTCTTTCTAGCCACGCCCTGGCAACGGAGTGTTAAAAACATGGCGGCGTGCAGACCGCACAGTTGAAAGAATGGATGTTGAATTTGTTGTTTATTGTAAACAACTCGTTTCCCGTATCGTTTTAAATTAACTTTATAGTATCGCGGCGACTTTCCGTAAGTGCAAAACATTTCTACCGTGTCATTGTTAGAAAAGCACGCTATCCAATGTTCTCCAGCCTCTCCAGCTGCTTCATTATTGAATATAAAGCAAAATTTGTTCCTTTTTGGATGTGCTGGGAGTCTATCTACGGGGAAGCATCCTAAATAGTAGGGTCGCGTTCTTTTGTCGCAAGTTAAAAGAGCGTTTATTTGCGAAGTGTTCATAATTTAGTCTCGGGTAACGAGACTTTTTGTAGTTCAGCGCCGTAGAAAACACCCAAAATTTGCTCCCCCTTTAAATCCGCTACGCGATAGACGGGTGGTGACCTGGGTATGACGTCAACAACGCGGAATATTTCGTCAGTAAACGTGCCTCCCGAGCTAGTTTTTCTAAAGACTCGACTAGCTATAGAGAGACGCACGTGATCGCCAACTTTAAGCCTCGGTGCGTATCGATTAATTCCGTTTGATGTCCCGTACAGTTTACTCCAAATGATTGATTCGTTATCTATATTAACATGAGCCGGTGCAATTCCAGTAGTTGAATGAACCCGTTCATTATAGGCTTGAGTAATTAAAGGAAAATATTTAACGTAATTTTTATTCCCTGTGGCCGTAATAACCCGGGCAATTTGTTCCTTAATTGTTCTTATAAAACGCTCGGCTAAACTGGCTTTGTGTTGACTCCGGGCAAAATGTATTTGCACATTGTGACGTTTCAAAAAGGAATCAAAGTTGCGCGAACTAAATTCGCCCCCGTAATCGGCGTATATTTTCAACGGAATCCTCTCTCGAAATATGGTTTTAAAAGCTTCAATGACCTCGCCAGATGTTTTGTTTTTAAGAGGTATTGTCCAGCCGTAGCGGCTTAGGACATCAATGACGCACAGGACGTACCGAACATTTTTATTAAAGCGTTTCAATTTTGGTAGATCCATCAGATCAGCTTGAAAAACGTCGTCCATGCTCGAAGCGTACACTTGATTGGTCTTGAATCGGAAGCGCCGAAACTTATGCTTTGTGTAGGCGGGTTGTTTCTCGAGAAAGGTGACAAATTGGGCTTTTGACACACCCGGTAAAGCCTTTTGTAACCTGGCTAGCGACCCATAAGCGGCTGGATTTGCCACGTCGTAATAAATTTTTCTGATTTTAGCGTCCATGTCTTAACAAGTATAAATAACGACTAAATAGTTTCCCAATAAACGACCTTATTTAATACACACAAAGGTATTTTATAAAAACAATATCAGTTAAACAAATACGCTATATCAGTACATTTATTTTAATAGCCATAAATCAAGGCATTCTTTAAATCGGCAAAACTGTTGACAAAATAAGCGTAAATATCCTCTTGATCCTCGATCCATCCATGGTCGGTCTCAAATTGATGCAAAATTTTCTCACGATCCAGTTGAGGCAGCGCTTCGTGCAAATTACGTTCGACTCGATCACTGAAATTTGTGTCAAATTCCGAGCAGCTTTGAGAGTGGCATATTTGTTTTCGACACTCGACGTTGGCGCAATTGGAAGTGACGTCAAACAAAGTGGTAGTGAGCTCGTTTAAAATTAACTCGCGCATGCGACAGACAGCTATCCCTTTAGCCTTGAGAGCCTCGTCAATCAACGGCTTTAAATCGATCAATCTCTGCCATCCTGTTTTGTTCTGGCTGAATCCTTCGCTGGTGCTAAAGTTGAGGAAATAACGACTGCCGCTGCCTCTTTCATAGTATCGAAGATCGATTAGACGTTCATCTTTCGGGTTGACGAAGCATTCCAGCTTGATGCGCTCTTTGACGGGCAACCAAATATGATAGCGAGGTATTTTTCCGTCAAAAAAGGACGTGAGTTCATTTTGAAACCGAAACAAAGCGTACCAGGCGTTAGGTTTTAATATAGTTTTTGTACGCGTATCCGATCTTTGAATTAAAATTTTAGGTTCAATCGATTCAATGACGCAAATGTCGAGCTTTGGCGTGACGGTGTGTACTTGGTGCATATTGGCGCGCGACTGATATTGTATTTATAAAGTTTTAGTCTTTTATACGTTGGGGTGATTATAAATAATTTCTCTGTTTTTAGATATTATTAATTGGTTGTTTGGAAATTCGGCCATGACAATGCACGTGACGTTTTCGGTTAGCGGAGAGCTAAATCTTAACGATAATCTCAAGTTACCAGTCTGGGGAATGGAATTGAGACCTAACGAAGCGAGATGTTCTCTACTCAAATCAAAAACAACGACATAAAAGCCTTTTTTATATAAATCGTAAGAAATTATATTTCCCCGGTCAAGATCTAATATCTCGAGACCCTCGAATAAAGAATTGTAACATCTAACGTATTGATCGTCGTCAAAATTAGGCGTAAACGGGATATCGGGATAATTTTGTGAATTTAAAGAGAATTGCATGAAATCGAGATTGAAGTGTTGGAGATCCAGGGGGTTGGAAGTTGCTTCCCCTACAAATTTTTTATTAGTAACGAAAGCCACGACAGTTCGCGAGGGTAATTGCCCTGTAAACAAGCTGTCCCTAATAAAATCTTGCGTTCCGGTGGTTATTAAGAAATTTTTCATAACAATAGAGTTTACTTCGTAGCGAGCGTTTATTCCCGAATTTAACATCTGGGCGTGAGCTAGTTGCAGTTCGGGATTAACCTCAATTTCGCGCGTAAACAAGGTGCATTCCGTTAAATCAATCTTATACTTTTTGCCCGCTTCATTGTGAATAATAGCGAAATCCGTGGAGCTTCGATGAAGTCTAATTCGCACCTCGATATTATCTAGTAAGAATTTAGGCGTTTTGAACATATCCAAAAATAATTCGCCAATTACATCGCACGTCTTTGATTTTGCCACGCGTTTAGCGCGACGACCAATACCATTATCTTCCTTGTTAATATTGGCATCTTCTAAAGCCGCCGCCGGATCGATAATGGTATCCAAATAATATAACATAGAAGTTAACCAGGAATTGGCCGCCGTTTGTCCATAATTTAAAAGTATTTTAAAATAGGCCATATATGGGTACATATTATTAGGTTGCTGGACGGCGACGCCATTAAGAAATAATTCTACTTGACAAAATAGCGAGGCTATTATTAAATTTGTTACCGAGACTTTCTTTTCCGCATCTGGAACGGTAGTGCCGTCCTCGTGTAAAACGCGAAATTTTAATCTCAGAAGAGTTTTAGTCAAATCATGATAATTGTTAGAGGGAGGAATGATAAATTCTACATATTTAGCATTAGTTAGTGGAGCAATTGGATAATGAGCAGTCGTTTTAGTCCCAACAATATTATTATTCACCACTGGCTTTTCAAATACTTCAAAATCGGATAGAACACTTTCGTAGGTCGACATGTTTAGTCTAGAAAATCGCGTTTAGTGCGTCGCTTAACACGTTTGCTCCGGCTTGTTTTAGCAGTCCTCTTTCGTTTTCGGCCCGTCCCGCTTTGAGTGTTGACGAACCGGTCCACGCCTTTACGTAGTAGGGAATTTATAGATTGCTTGACATTTCGTTTAATCGATTCTCGAGGTGATATTCCGGGGTTTTGTGCATCGCTAATTACTCTACTCGTTAACCCAACAGCTTCGGATGCTAAAGTACTAATGGCCGGCCTAATAAAGGGTGTAATTTTGCGCAATAAAGAATTGAAGATACCGCCAACACTGAAACGACCCCCGATTGGAAAACGTTTGCGTGTAAAGCCGGAAGGGAGGATCCTCTTTGGAAATACAGAGTATATCTATTGGGTACCATTGCTCAAGTTCTATTGACGTCGACGCCTAAAAAACAGTTTAATATATACTTTGCCTAAATTTAACGGGATATTTTCCCCGTAATCGGATTTCAATTCAATTTCAATTTCTTGTATATCGCTACTTGAAATTGGATAAAAATCGATATTATTAAATATTTCCTGGTTCTCCTCGTCTAGCAGCGAAAAAGCCGGCATTTTTATGAAACGTAGCAGAGGGGCTTGACCACCACCCACTACTTGTTGACGGATAATATTGGTATAAACAAACATGGCATCGACGCCTCTCATGATATCCGCGGGATACTCTGACGTCTCGTTATTGATATACCGATCCAATTGATTACTACTAAAACCTAACAATCGTCCCAATCCTCGTCCGGGTGTTGTTTTGGGAAACAAAATTGAGACCGTATCGTTAAGTTTTGAAACCGTGACGGTTCCGTTTACATTCTGCGTAAAATTTAGACTTTTTCTATGCGTCGGCGACATGGCTTCGCTCATAGCACTTAAAACATCGCTAATATGGTAATATACCCCGGGAGGAATCTCGCACGCGAAATTATCAACTCGTCTGGCTTGAGACCCGGGTAAATACGGCTGGTCAGCCATATTTGGGTCTTCTGGAAATCTATCCACATCGTATTCGCTAGTCCAAAAATTATTATCCGCTGTCAGGGTCATTATTCTTAATCAAGGATTTACCAGAGCTACTCCCGAATGACTGTGTTTAAAAAATTCTCCCTCTTCGGGAATGTTAAATAACTGAGCCATTGGTCCAGCTACCGACACGCGAACACCTGGTTCTATTTCGAGACGAACATAAAATCTATCTTCCAGCGCCGTTTTGAGAATGTACATTTTAAAATACTGGCGGGGCATATATTCTTGAACCCCCAATAACTGGTTTATAATTTTTAAATGTAAAGAGAAGGGAATTACGGCCCCGCTTGCCGTAAAATCGCAGGTATAATCGCCCGCGGGTATTTTGATTTTTGTGAAACTAGTCTTAGTAAATAGATACATTAGTGAGTCATGAACGCGATAATTTACAAATGTGTCATCAGTTGTTTTGAAATGCGTAAAATTACGCTCTAAAGGTTTAGTGGATAGAAACGTCCCACCAACGTATTCAGCTTCTAAATTTAATATATCACGCAATTCCTTTGGGAAGAGCATTTCAATTTTTGCCGGACAATAGACTCTAAAATAACGTTCCGCTCCTTGTTTAATAACGCTAAATTCGGCCTGTTGCAATCTTAAAGGGTCAAAATTGCGCGCAGGTATTTGGAGGTTTTCGGCAATTGCTTAATAAATCTTATAATCATCTGTCGATCTAAACTCGCCTGACATTTTAAAAAAGAAATAAAGCCAGGGTTCTTCCCAGGGGGTATAGCGCTTTATGGTTCTATTGACTCGATATTCTACGTATGCATTGTCTTTGTCTATAGTATATTCTTCTAACGTCATGCTCAAGGGCCCTAGTTGGTGTCTTCCGGAATAATATCTATCGGGGTCAGCGCCAAGCAATTTAGCTACTTGGGGAGAAAATTTAATTTCCACCCATTCCGGTGTTTTGAAATTATACACGATAGCATCCCCCCAATTATCTACTGTGTGGTATGTTACTTGAATTTTTTTAAATACTAATTTTTCTAAAGTGTTGGCTACGGCTCGATAAAGCCCTTCGGCGTTTTTCTGTGGTGTTTTACTGGCTTTAAAAGTTTGAGGTAAGAACAATACTGTGTAATTGTCATAATCTTCAGGGTTAATAGGCTTAGGCTCTTCGGGAATAATTGGTTCAGGCTTTTTTTTCGGCGGATCAACCGGCTGCGGAAACAAGGGTTTTTCATCAACCGGTGGTGGGGAGGGGGTCGGTAATATGGGTAGCTCAAAAGTAGAGGATGTTGTAGAGTCTGGAGATTTTGAGAGGTCAGGCTTGGATGGGTCGGGTTTCGGTAAGTCAGGTTTAGATGGGTCTGTAAATATATATATTTCCTCAACCTCCGTTGGCGAGGGGGTCGGCGTAAGTGGTTCAAAGGTAGAGGGTTTCGGAACCTCGGGCTTCGGTAACTCCGGCTTTGGTAACTCAGGAGCAGGAATCTCAGGGGGTTCTGGAGTAGTTAGCTTAGTTGGGGTAGTGGAGGGGGCTCAGCTGCTGATGTTGCAGTGGCGGTGGGCTTAGCCGCTGTTGTTGTTGTTGTAGTGGAGGCGGGCTTAGCTGTTGTTGTTGTTGTTGTAGTGGAGGTGGGTTTAGATGTTGTAGTTGGGATGGGCTTATCTGTTGTTGTTGTTGTTGTAGTGGGTTTAGCTGTTGTAATGGGGCTCGGCTTAGCTGGTGTTGTTGCTGTTGTTGTTGTTGGCTTAGCTGTCGTAGTGGGGATTGGTTTAGTCGAAGTTGGCGGTATCGGTTTAGTCAAACTTGGAGGTAACGGTTTACTCGAAGTTGGAGGTAACGGTCTACTCGAAGCTGGAGGTAACGGTTTATTTGAACTTGGAGGTACTGGTTTAGTCGAAGTTGGAGGTAACTGTTTATTTGAACATTGAGGTATTGGTTTAGTCGAACTTGGAGGTAACGGTTTACCTGAAGCTGGAGGTAACGTTTTAGAGGGGTCAGGCCCTGAATATGTTGGATAATAAGGCTTTGGAGAGGTTTGTTTTGGAATAGTTATTTTGGGTGGTGGTGGTGGGGGAGGGGTTATTTTGGATGGCTGTGGCTGTACAAATACTACGGGTTCAGTCGTAGCAATAGGTATCGGAAGAAAAGGCGTAGTTCGCGGTAAAATAGGTATAGATGGCGGTAGAGGTTTATATTCTGGTTGAGGTCTTTTTCTTATTGGCGGAACCTCGTGGCTTGTTTTACGTTTAATTGCTGCCTTAGGAATGTACTTGCAATCAATTTTTTTTTAAAACTATCTCCAACATTATCAATTTCGATTTCCACGTAATTGTTAGTGTAATTTAAACTTATATTTTTAGCATGCTTTGATACAGGATATTTGGATATATAGGGAACATCTTCGTAATTATTCTCCTTAAATTCAAATAGCGTGGCCAAGGGGGAATCAGCTGGTATTTTGAACCGTATGTTTTCCTTTCCTAAAACTTGCAAGTAAACGGGAAAGTTTGTATCTAACTGTTTTCCCAGGGCCCCGTCTTTATATTTATTCACTAATTTAAAAGATAATTTGCCTTTTAAATACGGATGACTGTTTACATCATCATTTAACAGCTCGACAAAATTTTGAGGCAGTTCGTACTCTTTGGTCTTAACATAACGATTGACTGGTATCTCTATTTTTTGATATTCAACAGGCTCTCTAACAGCTGCATAGTTGTCACGGTTTGGGTCACTTACGACCTGAATTTCAAACTTGTTAAACTCTTCGCTTATATTCACCCAATGATTTGGAAATATGATTTCTGCCAACCCAACTTCATAATCACTAGTCAAGTTCAAAGGTTGATGGAAATAATTTTTAAAACTTGATTGGGTATTGTTTGGGTATATATCTAGACACGTATTAGACGCTAAAGTTAAAAAAAAGTCGTCATTCATGACTAACGCCTGTTTATCAACTAACCCCAACTTCTTAAACAAACCTTATTTTATACATAAAACAAACCTTATTTTATACATAAAAAGATCGTCCATAGCTCGGTAGACTGGCCGGGATTTGAACTCGCCACTTTTTTGGGTATCACATTAGTAAACCCTGCCTTTACCCACTGAGCTATGGACGATCTTAAAAAACGCGCCGTTTATCTTCATCAAAACGTTAAAATTCTTAAACTTTTAAAGTCGTTACCCTTGAAAAATCTACGTAGTTAGTTAGTTGACCTTACCCCGATTCCAATAAAAAAAAAGACAACGCCCTGACTAGTTCGAGCCAGTTTTCAACTTGTTTGATGCAGTTATTATATAAGACACGCGACCAGGGTGTGGTCCGTAAAAAAAAATTTTTTATCTAGAGAACTTGTTTAATATTAAATCTGCTCTCGGTCATTTAGTATATAAGCTCCGTGTTTCGCGAAGAAAGTTATCAGTTGCTCAGCTATGCTCTTAAAAATCCAACTAAAGATGTCTTGCTTTAACTCGTGCCGCTTTTGTTGGGTGAGTAAAGACCAAACTCAATTTTCCAACGGAAATGAGACCAAGGAAAAGAGACCAAGTTCGATTATTCCAACTGTCTCTTCTCAGGAATAGCCTGAAAAGAGACCAAGTTCGATTCATGTTCCTCGATTTACGTAGCTTTTCGGTACAATCTCTGCTTGCTACATTTGGCTGCACGAAAAGTTGCGTAAATTTGTCTGAAGTCGCAATTTCCATCGCGGCTTCTCCTGACAGAGTGACCATGCCATCAGTAAGCTTTCTTCGGGCATTCTGATGGCTAATGTTGAGGAGATTCATGAATCGCCCTTCATTGCAGTGATATTTGTGTCCACACAACTGACTATTGCAATGAAGGAAAATCGAGTTTAAGTTAAGTCCTGCTACTTCTTCCGCGGCAAGACTTAATTTGACGTGTTTTCCATTGGTCTCTTGAAAGTTGCGTAAAATTTGTGTGAAGTCGCCTCAGCCATCAGAATGCACGAGCAAAGCTTGTTGGTTGTGGTTCATGAATCGAATTTCACTGCGATAGTCATTTGCGTCCATACAACGGACTATCGCAATGTAAGAGAAGTCCTGGGGCCCCCAACCAGACCTGAACAAGAAGACCAGGCCACACAGCGGCTCGGATGTAACTTCCTTCGGGAGGTAAAGGGTCAACGATGAATTTTATAGGACATGGCCCGTACAAGCCCACAAGCCCTGCCACTGCATAAGGTTCTGCGTACCCTGCACCAGTTGGAGCAGGTTCTCTTCAGTGAGGCCTTGACTTCGATGTCCTTCTCAAACTTAACAGCTGTTCGCTCGATCAACGTGGATACGATTCGGAGCCGAAATGCCCCAAGATCTTCTTGAGTCAATGGAGGCATGTACTTCAAAATGTGTTTTTTCTAACGCTCCGCAACTACCCTGTTTCTCGGTTATTAAAATTCACCCGTCAACGTTTATCCCGCGCCTCACCACTCCAGGCCACCAGAGTGCCTGAAAAAAGCTGGTGGCCGACGCCCCGCTAGAGTGAATGCCACGTTGATGTCGTGAAATTGTTAATAAAACGCGGCGCTAATTACGATTTAAAGAGCGGCTTTCAGTTAAGCTTTCGACTAAAATATCAAGTTTTGAAAATCAAAATGTCACTTTGAACAAGATGCTTTTTACACTAGTATTGACCTTCTTAATGACAAACAATGGCAATATCTTTGTTTATACTTATATTCTTGTTATTCTCTATTTTATTGTATATATTATTTGGTATTTGTTATTAAAAAATCTTTATTTGTATATTTGTCTTTGTTTCTCAGACATGGGCTTATGGCGGGAAATTCAAACAGGGATCTGGCAAAATAACACAAGTCTGGGTTGATCCATTAAAAGGATCATAAAGGAGGCAAAGCATGCTGGAAGGCAGGGTATGTCAGGTAAGATAAAATAGGCTAATCTTGGTTTAAAAGTTTGGTTTGAGTTTGGTGGATGAGGGTCTGGCGGCCATCTTGGGGTGGCGGCCATCTTGGATGTCTGCATATCTGTATAGTCCCTACTACTTTTGGGTAATTGTTATTTCGATGAACACTTAAAATAAATATTTGTCATCTACCAATATTGCGGGGTGGTATTGGATAATTTGTGGCTTGAATCGTTGTGTTCATGATATCATGGTTCTTTTCTGCATCTTCCTTTTCAGCATGTTCAGGCATGATGTTATTGGTCGCAGGTTCGAATTCATCAAGACGTTTTAGGACATTTATTGGATATTTTCTGGTACATCTTTAATATTGCGTTCAACATCTGCAATAATATTGTGGTGGCAATACCCAACCAGCTCAACGTTTGGTGGCTGTGACATTCATGTAGACTGTTGGTATACATCGATTTTGTCCGTTTGACTCTTATTGTGAAGGTCAAGATCTGCAAAAAAGATAGTGGTTTTAAGTACAAAGTGAGTTGGCATGACGTGTGGTCGCTATGACTCACTGTCTCGCGTAAGCAAAGGAAGCGCCGCTTTATGCTTGAATTTCGCCAAACTAACGTCCTTTTTTCGTTGTTTTAATTGTATCTTCTTGGATTGAAATCCCTTCCTTGTGTCTACCTTTTTTCTTCTTGTTACAAAGTTCTGATAACGTCATCATCCAAATTTATATATAGCATCCCCAACACCACCTCTGGGATTTTATGTTCAATTTTAGCCTATAATATGTCCATTTCTTGTTGAAGATACTTGTAGTCTGTAACAGAAAAGTACACCACGTTAGTTGAATAATCTCAGAAGTGGGGGTGTTGTTTGTTCCTATTTTCGGTATTGAGTGTTTAGGTCTAGTCGCCAGATATGTGTTGCTAAAAGTAAAGGTATCTTTTAAGGCACGGTTGAGAGGTCTGATATTAAGAATATCCAAAAAGTAAAGACCAAGTTTTTTGCACAGGTTCCAATTAACTCTTGAGACGTACGACATATCTACTGAATTATCCAGATATACTCCGTTATATTCAATCATACATTGCCGATATTATTACACTGTAGTCATTATTATTAATAATTGAAACTTTTAGTTTAACGTTTTGGATTAAAAGGACGCAGTAAGCCTTGGCCCTAGCCCTATTTTCCGGATCAATTTCAATTATTTAAAATTTACGTTTACATAAATTAGAAACGTTTAATTTTACTTACCATCACTGACATGTAGAACGTGTGCAACAGAGGGTCGTTTACCCTTGGACAAACGAACTTTCGTAATTGCTGATTTAAGCATTTCGCATTTATTAATGAAAGTGTCTTACTTTGCTATACTTATTTTATTATCCTCGATCCAATACACAAGGGCATATTTTGAGGCTTTCGCGTCCTTTTTTGGCGTAACTTGACACCTTAAACAACTCGAATATTCACTATGATTTAGTGAATTCTAGAGGTCCAGTATCCATCCAAGTTACACTATTGCGATCCTATCAAGCATAATTTAAAATTGTTTCCCGAGTAACTCTTTAATATTGTACATCTCATATTATATGACCTTGTCTCACGTCATATAGTCACTACTCAGTGGTGTGAGTTTCACCCATATATCACCTATTTAATCAATAGCAATACGACGTGATCATTTAGACAGACGATATTCACTAACGAATATAGGTAACAATTATGGGAAATTCATGGAATATAGACCCATTAATCATTCAATATTTTAATAAAAGGAATATTTTGACCTTTCTAGCTTAAACTTAGTTTTCAAGCCTTTCATTCCAGAATTCTATCAAAGGGGAAAGGTCATTATCCTCCTAATAACCATAGAAGCAAAAAAGTATAATTTTGTTCTTATATAACCATTATTGTTGGGCAACTTTATTCTATCCTCTAAGAAAGGATAGCGAGCCAACAGTCCAGAGCAAATTCTTTCTTTTTCTTGTTTTGTTGGATACCTTTTAATTGAAAATGAAAACAAAACAAAGTTAATAACACGAAACTATATATCAAAGATTATTTTTTACTCCTTGTATGGGATGACGTCTTAAAAATTTATAATCGCGATTGGACTTCTATTCTCTCTTAAAAAAACACGGGGTCTTTTTCCTTGATCATTTTCAAAATTCTCTCTGGGAACCTTGGCACGATATATGTGTTTGCAATATTTACTATAGGTGTTGACAAATTTGGTCCATCGATGTTTACTGGAACCAATTGAAAAAAGTCATTTCTATCAGAGAATCAGTCATCAACGACGTTGCGTCTTCATAAATATATTTTAAAAAATAAATGCTTCGAGATTATAATGATTAACCCAAAATTACCTTTCCATGATTTCTGAAGAATCAGCTTCATTCAAAAGGTTCAGGGTCGAGTTCAAAACCAAATTTTACTTGCACTCACTTTAAAGCTAGATTCCCACTCGACGGAAAACACGACGGAAACCCGGCAGAAAGGGGTTCGACCGAAAAATCTATACGCCGAGTCCGACGGAATTACCGTTCTGTCGGGCGTAAGTTGTGTTCTATCTTTTCGATTGTGTTCGGCGTTACGCCGGTGTCTCAGCCAATGAAATTATCCCACTGACAACGTCATAAATTTCAAGAGCGCACGCACACGCGAGATCGATTGATAGCCGCCATCTTTTTTTGGTTGACCAAGGCTTATTGGAAACATACCACCAAGAAAGAAAAATTAAACTTACGAAAGTAAATAGAGATAAGATGTTAATAAGGAAGACTTTACTTAGGAGGTTCGAAAATATCCCTTATTTTACGATCTAAGCGACAAGGGGACAAAGATAGCAATTCAGTGTGTGAAATAGATGTTGTGGAAACAACTCAAATCTGTCACGTGACCCAAAAATATCTACCGCCAAACTGAAAATTCAGTCGTAGTGTGAACGGTCTACCGCCGGACGCCGGCGTAAGTTAAAATTTCTACCGTTGGCTGTGTGATTTCCGCCGGGTTTTTTCGGTCGAGTAGGAATCTAGCTTTAGGTAAACCATTTTCGAGATTATGGTTGATAAAATCTTTAAACAACTCATTGTAGACTTGGACAAGCTTAATTCGCGTAGAAATATTTAAAAGCGATTCTAGTTCTTCAATAAATGATTTGTGTGTTCTGTTAGTGTCGCATTTGAGAATTAGTTTTCATCAACGCACGTAACATGTAACATTAGCTTGGTTACAGACATCTTTAAAGAAATCTAAACATTATTCCCAAAAATTAGCTATCGAAATATTTCAATTTGTGGCACAAATATTGTCCTAATAATATCGCCCTTAAAGTTTATGGTTAAGGGTTAAAACGGTCTTTGAATCAGTTTGGTAAAATTCCAATGGAAAACTGACCATTTCTCCCCAGGTAAAAAAAGCCATTCACTAATTTCATCAACACAATAACAGTTATAGAGTTATAGCGTTGTAAAAACTCTTTGATTACCAGAGGTCTCGAGCAGATATACCACTTCTCGCTAATTTGTACAATGTAGTAGATTTTCACAAAAATTGGAACGTCGTCACTGCTTACGTCCATGCAAAATATTTATCCACCTTGATAAGCTGCTGATTTAACACATATTGCAGATTCAATTTGGTTTACAATAGGATCTGCTCCGGTTTCCATGTAAATTCTCAATTTTTCCTTTAAGCTCTTCGGTAGTTAAGAAAAGTTGGATTTCATCAGGTTTTAAAGCTATCGTCCTCAAACGCCAATACGCCGCTCCTTTCCCAACATTGAAGTAATTGGTGACGCTTCGAAACACTGTAACTTATATTTCGTAAATTTTAAAATATTGCAGCTATGCTCTTAAAACATTGGTGTTTCGCTTCGAAACGCTAACACCATAAACGAATTAATGGACCATATCCATAAATTATTCTGGGATAGTGTATATTATTCTGGGATAGTGTATAAGATAGTGTATCTTTGGGGTAAAATTAGAATTTGGTATCTCTTTAAACATGTGATTAAAATCACTGATCAGGTCGTACAAATGCGGTAGCCATTCTTTATTAACTACAGGGGCAGTTATATATTCTCCTATTTCTATGAGTGTTAAGAGTATTTGCCAATGCTTATCATCCTTTAAAAAACACGATCCAAACATCAAAGGAAAAGATGTCAAAAAACACAATTTTGGGCCGCTGTGCAAACAAAGGACCCTTTACCAGTAATAACGGTCTTTGTGATACCAACCACACGATCTTTCACATTCAACTCTCCCAAAGGATAATTTTAAATTTTTGAATTAATATAACCTAAAGAAATACGACCATCGTCTATCATGTGTTTCAGACACAATTTTAAAACTTTCGATGCGACCCCTTCATAGAAGTCATGAATTATATCGGGTGGAGGGACTGAGTTACTTTAAAATGCGGTAAAGCGCTAAAGGGCGTGCGGAATTTCACTCCATAAACTGAAGCGTTATCAGGGTTATCGAGAATCGCATATTAATGGTAATTGTGAATTTCCTCAGTTCTAATTATTATTTGATCCTCATCAAATGTGTCGGATATTTGTTCCGTATTTATCACACAGAGAGCAAACATTGTAGGAATCCACCAATTCCGTGACTTGAGAAAATATCTCCAGAGATTGTTGCTAAACCCCCCATTATACTCGTACTTCTAACTTGAAATCCTTCAGTTTGAAAAAGCTCCAAAACTTCCAATATAGGTTTTAAACACTTTGAATAACCGTATATTTTCAAAAACGGGTATCTTATTGCCATAGCTAAGTTTATGCTGCTTTGTTTACTTCGATACAATGGGCTGATATTTCCAATTATGAAATAAATTAAAAAACATTTTCAAGAGAAGGAAATCTTGCGACCAAGGAACTTATTTTTAACTCGGAAAGTTTCGAAATAATTTAGTCCTTTGGCCAATGTGAATAATAGGTCATCATGTTTCGTTTCATTATTAAAAATGACCAAAAAGGGCACTGCAGGGGGTATTCTTCACATTTGCCTGACTTTAAAATAATTGTTGGATTTGGTTTAGGAGGAATTCTTGCAACGAGATTCAGAGTAATTCGACGATCTCTCATGCTCAAACCGACAAATGTGGACAGAGTAATTAGAGCATGTGTTGCCCTCCATAAATTGATATTAACTGAGGAGGAAAATAGCAAAGAAAACGTTTACTGCCCGAAAGACTATGCTGACTACATAGACAAGAACAGTGGTAAATTAGTGAGCGGAGAATGGGAAAACATATTGCAGAAAGATGGGGCTAGAGCATTTAAAAATCAACAAGAAACATCAGCGAGAAATTTCAGCCGAAATGCCAATGCTGTTCGAAAAACATTTGCGAAGTATATTGTAACCCCAGAGGGGAACTAAAAGGTGTACAATAAGATGGTCAAATGAACACATAAACTTCAGTTTTTAATAAAAAAAATACAAACATCAATGAGTTTGTAACCGTTCACACCAAGCACCTCCTTCCCGGGGAAAACCGCGTCGTCTGCTTTGTTCATTTTTCATATTTACATTTATTTTTGTATAATGTTAAATTGTCCCGAAATGGCGCCTTAAGCGCCACTGCTGTCAAACTTATTAAAAACGTTTTTGCGGGAATTAAAACCCCGACTCCGTCTGTAACGTGGGCAGTGGTTAGTTCTTTTGTAATCGCGCTCCAGTTCGGACTTGTTTTGTTGTGAATAAATTCAAATTATTATTATTATACCACCACTGCGTTATTCTTGCAAGAATGGATAATTTGGTAAATATTATTAGTCGTGGACAATAGTCCTATAAACGGGTAACCTGGGAACTTCTTAGTCTTCTTTTAATTTAAAATTCTTTGTGAGCCGTGAAATTAGGACCCCTTTCCTACTTTCTAATTTTACGGTTACATAAAGTGGCGAGCTTGCCGGGACCCGTTAAGACTAACATTACAAATTGTGCTTAAACGCGTACTTGTGACAATTACTTGTATCTTGTGCTTGAAATCATTAACTGTCGCGTCATGAATCCCCCCGATCCACAAGCTTTGTTCGCGGCGCTCAACACGCAGTTACCGGGATCCTATACTCCCCCGAGGAGGAACACTCCTCCTCCAAGCCTTGGTATTAGTCCTACGCATGGAACAGGGCAAGCGGCAGGAGGAATCACACCTCCGCCGCAGCCACCGCAAGGTGCAGCGAAAAACATTTGACTACAAACTATTCAAACCCCAGCAACCACGTTAGCAAATGTAGGAACTAGACCAGCCCTAACTTACTATTTAGTGGTGTTGAAGGTGAAAGCGCGCCGGAATTCCATCGGACTCTGATGGAATTCGCTGAATATCACGGCATGACGGGAAATGACATTATCGCGCTTCTCCCCAAATAATAAGGGGCCGTGCATTAATCAGGTTTAGAGACATGATTAGGTCAAATCAAACAATTACGTGGCGTACCCTGAAAGGCGCGTTCAGAGACTATTTCTTTTCTGTAAGAGCGGATGAATCCCTCCGCCTTGATTCCCTTGAAATAGCGCAGTTTAAACAACCTGTCAGTGTATCTTTTGACGCGTATATCGCTAGTATTACCGCTATGAATCAAAACCTACGCGTTCCGTACACTGACTCTGTACCTGTTGGTATTTGCAAGAAAAATATCCTCCCCGAGATACGCATCCATGTCTTTAACGCAGTGGCGGATTTGCCAGAAGGCTGAGTAGGCCTTTTTTAAATTTTTAAACTACCTCTACCCGTAGTACAAGGGGGTGACTAGGTGAGGGTCGGAAAATCCACGCAAGCTTGGTAAATAAATCCCCGTTTCTTCCATGCCTACGTAGACCAGGCTCGTTTCCTATTATTTTTACCTTCCCAAGCAGAGTTCCAACATTTCACGGAATGGTGAAATACGTTTTTCGTTGTCGGAACGAGTTTTATTACAGTAAAAAGATAGCAGTTGCTTTTTTGGTCTTCATATGAAAATTTTTTTTTCTCGTACCCACATTGAGTAATATTTGTTTTGGTTATGGAGTCGGGCTGTTTCAGACGCTTTTTTTCTCTAGTAGAGTCTCGCCTCTTATCCTGATAATCCTGTCTAAGCAGGTCACCTCGGTGTCCCGAAATAGTGAAATTTCTAACTGCTAAAAATTGTTAGAATCATCATTATATCATAGAATGAGTGATGGGAGAAAGCGACGTAGTGGACTGAGTATAAAAAGAAAGCCAAAATTAAAAGAGAACAAGAAGATGTTATCCTTAAAACGATAAAAATTAACAGTTTTTTTAAAAGTGGAAGTGAGAGTAGCTTTGATAGACCAGGAACTTCAAGTTCAAAAACATGCACAGTGAGTACGGATTTGAACTCCGCGGCCCAAGCCGCCCAATAACAACAAGTTCAACAACAGTCGACGTCTGTTGAACAATCTAGTTTTGATAAAACTGATTTAGAGACAGATGAATCAGAATCATCAGTAAGTGCGCCTCAGGATCAGATGTTTGGAAATGACCAAGACCAAGTCCAAGTGCAAACAACAGTAAATCTAAACAAAGATCCCGCTTTATGGAAAATCAACGATTCCTTAAGGGAGATTATCGCAAGGTACGGCTTGGATCAAAACAAGTCTTGTGACTTCTCTAAAGTGAAACATTATATGCTGATCAGCGGCGTTTCTTGCCAGTAAGTATCTTCGAAAGAAAAATGAAAAAATAATGAATTGAATGACCGCAATTGGCTGGTTTATTCTGAAAGTAAAGGATCTGTATATTGCGGGCCTTGTTTGGCATTCAGTCCATTGGAGAACAAGAATCAGTTTGAGAGTGAAGTATTTAATGACTAGAAAAATGCAGAACACCGAGTAGCTCAGCATGAAACCTCTGCGCGTCATAAATCTAGTATCCTTAGTATGAAAGTTAGAAGTGAGATTGATGGCCGAGTCGACAATTTACTCCATCTCCAGGTGGACGAAGAAATTACTTACTGGAGAAACATTCTGAAGAGGGTTGTTGCCGTAGTAAAGCGACTGTCTTCAAGAGGCCTCGCTTTCAGAGGAAAAAATTAAAAGTTTGGGGATCCACATAATGGAAATTATGTTATGATTTTGGAACTGTTAGCTGAATTCGATCCTTTTTTAGTCAGTCATATTGAACGATTAGGTAATCAAGGATATGGAAGTACCAGTTACTTATCAAAGACCCTTTTGTGATGAGTTCATTTATTTAATGGGTCATAAAGTTTTAAAACAAATTGGAGATGAGCTAAGAAAAGCGAAATATTTTTCCTTAATCATTGATTCAACAAAAGATATAGCACATGTGGACCAACTTACGATCGTCATTAGATACGTTTTGGAAACAGGCGAACCGTGTGAAAGTTTTTGCCCTCTGTGGGACATAAAGCTAAAGAAATGTTTTCTGCCATTATTTCGGAACTGAAAACACTGAGTATAAATATTGAAGACTGTCGTAAACAATCTTATGATAATGCCGCGAACATGTCTGGTGTGTACAATGGCTTACAGGCTAAAATTAAAAGCCAAGCCCCATTTGCTTCTTTCGTTCCCTGCGCTGCCCACTCTTGAAACTGCGGTTGCTGAATCTTGCCCAGAAGCTGATCGCTTCTTCATCTTGCTTCAAGAAATGTACGTTATTTTTTGTAAGTTCGACACAACGCTGGCGAAAGTTAACGACTGAAATCGGGAAAGGGAAAACGCCAAAGAGAGTAAATCTAAGAAGCTGGTCAGCTAGAGAGGACGCGTGTAGAAGTTTGAGAGATTCTTGGCAAGAAGTCCTCAAAACTTTGCAATCAATCAAGGATGATTGTAGCGAAAAGCCTGTAACGCGAAACGAAGCGAAGGGAATACTTTTAAATTGAGAAAAACTGGAAACTGCGGTAATGGTTGTTGTGTGGAATGTTTTTTGGAAAGAATAAACAAAGTGAATGTTCAAATTCAGGCGTCTACCGTAGATTTGATCACTGTTGCCGATCTTTATGAATCTCTTTGCAAGTTTTTCGTAGCTGAACGAGAAAATTTTAAGTATTTCGAAGAAAAGGCAATGGAATTAAGCGTGTCATAGCAGCATACGAAAGACTTTGGAAAAAGACAGCAGAAAAGGAAAAGATTTTATGAAGAAACACCCGATGAAGAAATGAAAATGACTGCGAGTGATACTTACAGGGTAAACTCATTTCTCGTCCTCATTGATAGACTCGCATCCGAACGGCAGGAGGCCTACAACAGTTTCAATGAAAAGTTTTCATTTCTGACCAAAATGAGTGAATGGTGATCATCAATCCTTACGGAAAAAACCCTTTTCTTGGTAGAAATATATCCTAATGATTTAAAGACTGACTTAGTTCAAGAATGCATACATTTCCAATTCCACATTTCTTCTTAAAGAATTTTAGTCAAACCGGATTCTAGATCATTGGAAAGTCTATCTTCGTTCCTGCGAAAATCGAATTTGCAAAACGTTTATCCAAACTTGCATATAGCAGTTCGCATGGCTCTATGTACACCAGCGACAAAATATTTTGGGTGAAAGAAGCTTTTCTTGCTTTAAACGGGTGAAAAATTACCTAAGATCTACCTTAAGTCAAGAAAAACTAAACGCCTTAGCTCTTTTGTGCATAGAGTCAGAGCTTATGAAAAAGATTCCATACGACGATGTAATCGATGATTTTGCGAATAGAAAATCACGCAAAATAAAATTGTAAAGTGAAAACTGAGTCGTCTGGAGAAACGTCATCCTCATCTTCATCCACGGATGAATCATCTTATTACCCGTCGGAAAACATACCAGAGTCTTTCCCAGAAGTCTCTGATCGACCTGAGGAATCTGAACCAGACGGATTAGACTTATTCTCAGATCCTCCAGCGGTTTTCCGAGTGTATCGGATACCGCCAGACCTTTCTCCTCCTTCCTCTCCTGATTGCAGCTCGAGGGAGAAGTCTCTCCCTCTACCCTCTCCTCTATCTCACCCTAACGATTCCAGTTCTTCCTCTGAATCTGAGGAAGACGAAAATGAATTGTCCAGCCCCATTCCCGTAAATCTTATGAGATTTGTCAATCCTTTTCGTAAATGATGGAAACGTGAGATAGTACTGAGGAAGAATCCAAAGCCTGGAGGTCCTGATATGGACACAAATTATCACCCTCTAGCGAATTATTCGCGTAAGACTTCGGTTTCGCGCAGACGTAGAACAATATTTACGCGTGCATGCAATCACAGATGTGACTTCTCGTGATTTTAACTTTTCGCGTCAAGCAATCTCGCGAGAACCATGGGAGACTGTACGTGACGCTCATTGACAAGTATCTATGCAAGGGAATTCAGCATGGGCAACGCCGTTTCCCGTGGAACCCTAGCCCAAGACTACTCCACCGCACATGGTCCCTGATGAAAGGAACACTGTGAGGCGTACGAAGCCCGCCGAAGACACAGGCCAAAGAAAGATGGCGCCGAATCTGCACCGCCTGACCCACACGGGTCCAACTCGCCTTGCAGCAGACGACTTTTCTTTGGGGGGGATGATGTAACCGTTCACACCAAGCACCTCTTTCCCGGCGAAAAACCGCGTGGTCTGCTTTGTCGTGGACAATAAGTCTTGAAACGGGTAACCTGGGAACTTCTTAGTCTTCTTTTAATTTAAAATTCTTTGTGAGCCGTGAAATTAGGCCCCCTTCCCTACTTTCTAATTTTACGGTTACAAGTTTTATTGATTATTGTCTATATGGCTCATAATTAAAAGTATGACTTCAGGTTCACATTTTCTCCTCTTCCCGAGAGGAAGATCCCGTAGTAAACTTGCAGCGTAATCTCCAAAAGCCGATGCCGAATCATCTCGCTTGTTCAATTCTCTAAATTGAATTTTCAATTAGTGCTTGAAATTTGAAAACTAATATATTTTCGGATAAATAATTAAGAGATATAAATCTAAACTAAATCTATGCAAGTACTACACGTATATTCGTACAAATAACACAGAATTGACTCAACTTTCTGAACATTTCACGGAAACATTGCTTGCTTACTTGTTGCATTGTGCAAAGGCCTCTAAAACTAAAACAGACGAAGGAATACTAGAAACTTCTTTTCCTGCCATTTTTTTCTTCGACATCTTTTCATGAAGGGCCTTTCTACTTGCAATACTTTGGCTAGCGCCATCAGAAATTTGCGCCGCTTGGGTACCCGAACTTTCTCCTTGCTCACATGAAGTTGACGAAGGGTCTTTGCTTTGCGGATCTACCTCCAAGTCTTGAATATCCCCTGTTGGTTCACTTATCTCTTCTTCTATTTCAAAGTCTTTCCCCATAAAAGATGTGGAGAAAGAACTTTTCTTCTTCAAAAGACCATTTTCCATTTTATCCACATTTAGTTTGAAGTTTGAAGTAGTATTAATTAGATAACTATTTTAAGTTGCAACGGAAAAGATGTTCGTTCCGCTGACAAGGGCGTTCAGTCAATCCTTATAAAGGAGGACCGTCGTCACAACGCTAAGTGTTAAAATCATATTACCCAGGTTTTTCTTGGTTGTGCCGCTATCGGAGATCCGTGGTTTATACTAACTTTACCCTTAACTTAAATTAGGAGACATATTGATAAATCAAACACTCTTTGACTTTTATTAACAAAAACTAAAATAAAAGGTTAAATCATAAATGAAGAGAGTCTGAACCACGAGGTTCAGCAAATGATAACGACTACATTTTTCCCGGGTGTAAATGAGACTGCAACTGTTACAACACAAAATTTCTCTTTTATATCTTCCCAGAGGGATGCTAACTCTTTTCCGAAAAGGGGGAAGGGTGGCAACCGGAGATATGTGGGGTCGAGGTAGTTACAAGACGGCAGTGGACTGACCATAAACCAGCTGTTTGAAATTTGAAGCTTCCGTCCACTGTCGTCTGCAATGGTAGGCCTAAACCTTTGCATTCTACCCCCCCAAAGAAAAATTATACATTGTTGTAATTAAAAGAAGGATTTGTAAGCTAAGTCTGTGGGTACGTTCAGTAACGAAAATCTCAAGGAAATCGTTGTTTTCTTGATGTTTGGTTGATGGGCTTCGAGACGTCACAGTGACGTAGAAGGTTGTTGAACGGTAAAGTGACATTTTGAAGTTAGCGCTGTTTTCGAAAAAGGACTTGGGGACAAATCGCAAATGGCTCGTCTCAATTATTAACAGGCTCGCAAATAATGAATTTTTTTTGAAAATTATGTCTATTTGAATGGTAGAAGTAGTTTTGTAAAGAAAACTAATACAATTACTGTAGGAATAGCATCACTGGAATTTAAATTTTAAATCCCGCGCCAAATTTTCGTCTGTCCATACCATTAAAAAACCATATCGAATAGATGGTTTTTTTGATGGATAAGCGCTGAGCATCATGACGTCAAAACTGGAAACGCGAAAAAGCGTACAGTAGGGAAATCTGACATCGCTTGGTAAGCGCTGACATGAAAGAGGGTTACTGAACGTACCCTACATAGCGCGTCTTCATCTGTTGCGGATAGAGACTTCCGGGGGAGATGGCGGTGTGGTTCTGAGAGTCCGTCGGTCTTGGGATATGAATTTCGTCGTGTTGAAGGTTCTGTTGTGGATGTCAGTACTTGCTTGTGTGGATTTCCATTCCGGGATCGATCTGATCAGCGGTGGTGATGTCCATGTGGGGTCTCTTGGTCAGTTGTGGATTTCCGTTCCGGGATCGTCTGATCTACGGCGGTGTTGTCCTTTCCTGGATCGTCAGATCTGATGTGGTGATTTCCTTTCCTGGATCGTCTGATCGGCGGGAGTGATGTCCTTTTCGGGTCTCTGGTTGGTGTCGCACTTCTTAACCGGGGATTGTCAAATCCGCAGGCGTGCGATTTTGGTCAGTTGCGAACATATTGTTACTACGCACAGCACTATTACGCCGGAAGTTAATACTTGTGGCCCTTTTTGTTATAATACGTAGTCTGGGTAGTGGAATACTCCGTAATGTACGCGAGACTTTGGTTATTAACAAGTTATGGTGGGGCACGGTCATTAAGTTCCACATCTTTTGTCTGCGAATGTTGGTAAAGGGTCGTGATTCCGCGTTTCAATTTTTAAAAATTATCGTGATTTAAGGCGAAGGAAAAGTTCAATGACATTTAATAAGGTTAAATCCGATTATTAATGTTCCGATGAAATTTAAGAAAGTTCAATCCGAATATTAATGTTCAAATCCGAAGACCAACGAACTAGCATAACCGAAGGCGATCTCGCCTTATCGAAGCTAGAAGAATTCTGTCTCGGACACAGTACGGCAGGATTGTAACCGCGGGCAGGGTCGAAACTGTGGACGGGGTCCGACCACCCCGTGAAAAAGACGAGACGGCGGCGAGGCACGGCATAAGAGACGGCATGGCAAGGTAGAAAATAACACGTGCACGAGGGGTAAAAAGAAGGCCGAGGCCCGAGGCTTAGCGTCCAACGTGAGACGGGGTTCGCAATCCTGGTCGATGCACCATTTGGAACGGAGGGTTCGCGATCCTGGTCAATGCGCCATTTGTAACGGAGGGTTCGCGATCCTGGGCGATGCACCATTTGGAACGGGGGGTTCGAATCCTGGGCATTGCACCATTTGCAACGGATTGTTGTTGCTTATAAGCTTGAACATTCTTGTAAAGAAGTATTCAAGAAAAAAGAAGAATTGGATCATTTCTGTAACGTTATTCAACAAATATACAAATACTACCATAAGTCTCCGAAGAAACAAACAGCAATTAGAGAAATAGCCAAAGAACTCGATGTAATGATTTCAAAATTTGGATCCCTGCCCAAGACAAGATGGTTAATGTTTCACTTTAGGTTCATATTAGCAGTAGAAAAGAACTGGGCTCCGATGGTTGAACACTTGAAAATCGAGGCTGGCGATCCTAAAAAGCTGAAAGAGAGAAAGCAGAAGCCTTGCTGTTCGAAGTTACAAAATCTTCTTTCCTAAACAGATTAGCATTCTTATATAATATGTATTGTTTAATTGGAGCTCTGTCAACAAAGCTGGAAGCACGTAATTTGTCACTTCATGAAGCATACGATGAAGTCTTCAACACTGCAGATTCTGTGCATAAAATAGGAGTTGACGGAGGAGAAAAGGTAAACACCTTTACGCAAGAGCTGCTCAAGGATAAAATTGCATTTAAGGGCATTTGGATGTATCGTCTTTTCTGGCAGAAACTGAAACCTTATCAAACGAAATTCATGAAAATCTAATTGAGCTAGTTAAAGGAAGCGCCATAAGGAAAAATCTTTCAGTTTTTGATGTTAGGCTTTGGCCAAAAAACACAACACCAACCTGGGACCCTATTCTCTAAAAATCTAAATCATTTGGATTAGGGATGCACCGATATGGGTACAGCCGATATATCGGACCATTTACGTTTTTCCTGTGTTTTATTAGAAACATATTTCACATCTCTTTCGTTTAATGTGGTACCGCTACATTACTTTAGCCTTAACCCCCTTCCTTAAAAAGTGGTGTGGTCTAATTTGGTTTTTAGTAAAAATACAGATCCGTTCTTTGTTCAACAAGAAGTAGCGTTATAAGCAAAATTTTGGACCACAAGTGAAAAGTTCAGAGTGTACATTAGTGACACGTACCAAACGCATTAGAAAGCGTCAGTGTCGACTTCTATTGTTTGTGGGAGGTATGGGAAACTAGGGTTATTATTTACTCATAGTCGTGAACAACGGGATAAAACTGAGATTCTGGAAAACATTGCATTTTTAAAGGGAAATTTTAAATTTGGGGAATAAATTAGTTGTGATATGTTTCAATTAGTATTCATTGAGTACCTTATGTCTTGTCAAATTTTTCCCTGAAATATCGGTTTACATGAAGCCGATATTGGCCGATACCGATATGAGAAAAATAGGCCGATATATCGGCCGATATACCGATAACCGATATATCGGTGCATCCCTAATTTGGATGAGAATCTAAATCATTTGGATGGGAATCCAAATCTAAACGTTTGGATCGGTGCTATTTGGACAGGGTGCTTAAAACCGTATTCTCTAACCCAAATCCAAATCGACATTTGGATCTCTCGCCAAACCGTTATCCAAACCAAATGTACGTCACTTCCTCTTTCATTACGTAATTTTCCTTCTTCTTTATTGGTGAATTATTTTCCCGCGCTTACTTTTTCATGACGTAGTTTTTCCTTCTTCTTTATTGGTCAATTCTTTTTGCGCGCGCTTTATATACAATTAAAGTTTTTTTCAGCGTTGAATTTTGCAAGTTAAGTTGTACTTGTTTAGTGAAGCTTGTAATTAGTAATTTTTGCTTAAAAATTATTTTCGTAATGGGTGTTAAAGTGCGCACGAAGCAGCAATTGATTTACATTGAAGTTTTGGAAGCTAATATGGATTTAGTCTATATGAAATTTAGTGTTAGTTTCACTAAGGCGAAGTTCGATGGCTTTTGGGTTGAACTTGCAACAAGGCTTAACAGTTGTGGTGTAGGCCCTTCGAAAACAGTAGAAAAATGGAAGAAGGTATATGTCTCACTTTAAGTACAATTTTATTTATAATTTATATTACATTAAGCAATCTTTTTCGGTAGTGTTTTTCTGCATGGCGTTGCAATCAGGCCCGTCGAGAGACTTTGCGGGCCACGGGAAAGGCAATGGTTCGGGTCCCTAGAAACCTTCTCCAAATCATTGGTATAGAAATTATCTGCACGCACAGTGTCAGGTCCGCACTCCAAACGCTCTTTTTTCGTAGCAATTTAGGCATTTTATGCCCTAATATCTACCCTTGGGTTAAAGATAAAAGTCTGCCTACCTTTATAAACCAATTTTAAGTTTGTAACTAATATAGTTTACGAAATACCTCAAATCAGTCTCCTATTATTACACTCACTGTAAGGTACTTCAAGAAGAGGTAGAAACTTAAATTTTGGAATTTATTTAGTAAGGAAATATGGAAAAATACTGTTATTTCTTTAAAATGATTTTTAGTTCTCACTTTAAAAAATTCCTTTATAGTAAAGCAGAATCATTGAAAAATCGATTTAGCTTAGCTTTGGAACTAATACACTGCAAAAACTCTGAGATGCCCTGAACGACCAAGTTTCATCCACATTTTTTTGGAACTCTATAGAGTTTATATAAAACTTATATAGTCGCTTGGCTACACTTTTTTCCAATTCGGTTACTAAAAGGTCACTTTTCCAAAAATTAGTTGCTATAAGTTTTTGAGTCATTCGGTGTTATTTATCTTCTCGACCACAACGTAAAAGGTAATATATTTCAATTGCCTAGCTTGATGACGGTTTAAAGCTAGCTCAAGAAATGTTTAAATTAATATTTAAAAACAATCAAATACAAGTGAATGATTTGATTTATAACGACAACAATTACTTTGCATTCTGAGATGTGCTCCAAAATGGTTTAATTCAATTTTTCTCTAGATCTTTTATGAGGTAACCTTTCCTTTGACTGGAAATATCTATGCCCATAGATTTGGCTTAATAACGACACAGACCTTTAAAATACCTTTAATTATAGAAAATAAGTCATCTCTTAAAACGTTCCATTCGACCTGGCCCTTCTTATTAGCTTAATTTGGTCCCATTTAGTCACTTTTTGCTGACCTTTTTTATATCAAGTAGTCACTTATTCAACTAAAATTGAGCGTATGAGTGACTATCAGCTCTGTGAAACTCTTAAGTTAAATTTTACGTTTACCCTCTATATAAATGCATTAAAGCTGAATTAAAAAGAAAACACAAAATTTGAAATATTAATTTCAAGAGATGTTCTTGGAATATTGAAATGAAACAGAGCTTTATAGCTACACAACTACTAAAAGAATCGTAATGACGAAACATACTTAATAGATTTTCATTTAATATTCTGCAAAAAGAAAATGTTAATGGTTTTGTAATAAATCTTTTCATCCTACTCGCTTTATATTAACTTTGATACGCGTTTGGTGTTTTGATTCAGATGCAATCTTCATTACTCGTTCTATTTAAACTTTCAGTCGTGTCGTTCCGAAGAAAGAAGTATATCTTATATTAATTATTTTAATCGTCTGTATTTTAGATTATTATAGTTAAGTCGATGCAAGAAACATCATTCCTAAAACTATTTTAAACATAGCTATTGTTAACGTTTGACTTCTAGCGAACATCTTTTTCAGAATTTTCATGAATTTAGGGTATATAAGGTGATCGATTCACAGTGAGGTATAAGAAAATGAGAATATGCGTGAAACTAAGGTGGAAGCCCTACCATTGGGAGGCTAGACGTTTCTCGTAACCCTAGCCGCTCGCCGCGTACTACATCTTAAACCTAACGATGTAGATGCAGTAGAAGCTAATGTTGCAGATTGGTGTCCATGTGGTATAGACGAAAGACTAGTGCATGGTGTTGTTGTTAGAATCCAATAAATATTTATTGGCATTGGATGAAAGAGTTCGCCAGCAGATGAAGTTATAACGGCTAGTTAACGATTGACGTTAAGTAAGATAAATATAGCGATGAAGTTTTCCGAGTTTCTGTGTACTGCGAATGCGGTCCGGAAATTGCGAACACGTTTGCTCCGATTTTCCAACTGCTAATGCGGTGACAGACAGACGACGCAGAGACACGTCCAGTAAAATACCTCTCCGTGACGTCATCGTCACTCGGAGAGGTAAAAATAAATTTCTAGATAAAATGTTTTAGGAAAATGAAATTGTTGTTGAAAAATCTGAGATAGGTAATTTTTTATTTCAATCAGGGCCGTTTAGAGAGGGGGGCAATTCGGTCCATTTTCCCGGTGCACGTACCTCTCGGGGGCCCGGCCGGACCTGGACCTTTGTTACTTATAATGGCAGTGAGCAGAAATATTTTTGTGCTCACTGATAATGGTTGTGAAAATATAAATATAAATCTTAATAAAATGAAATCGTCAACTAGAATTTCAACAGTAAAAGGCAAAAAGAGAATGAAGAGTGGTAATTTTATTGTTACACAACATGTAGTTCAGACAGCGTTTCGTTATTCTCGCCGGCATTTTCTGTAAGATAATTAATGGACTTGCCAGGGCCGTCAAGAGGGGGGGGGAATTTATGTTTATGGTTATGGGTTTAGGCAATGTAGGCTAATAATTTAATAACAAACATGTAGTACAGATAGTGTCTTGCAGTAGCTCAATTGTAAATTGATATTTTGTGAGTTAAAATTAAAGAAACGTAAAGAGCATCATAATTTTAAGTTAGATGAACTTCTAAACTAGTTATCCGTACTAAAACAATAACATAAAAAATATGACACGCTTCGCTTTGAAAATTCTACACGGTATAATGTTCTGAGCGGTGTAGCAGTTCCAAAACCAAGCTTTGCATATTTTTGCACATTAATATTTTTTTGTTAGGATCTCACTTCTTTTTTATTATTATTTAAGAAAAACTTCTTAATTTCGTCTCAACTCAGAGAGCTTTAATTCGGTTTCCCAACTTGTTATACGTAGCTTTTAAAGTGAGAACAAAAATACCTTTTAAGAAATTTCAAAATTTTGAAATTTTTTCATACCAAGAAGTGATTTACCATAAGAAGGCATACGTCGCAATTTTTTACGCTTCTACTCTTACGCCGGTGTCATTGAACAAGTATGCCCCACCCCCGTCATTGCTCTGCGCTTTCCCATTGGATCCCGTGGGAATAGGTCATACAGACACGATTGACGTATCCCGAGTTTCCGACTAGAGAAAAGAATAACTTCCAGAAAAGTTAACAGAAAATGGAGGTTTTGCTGAAATGGTACGACAATTGTTTTAACTGCCATTAAATAGTTGGTTCAAGGATTTTGAGTGTGTCTCTATTTGAAAATCGTTCGTTCTATAATTATTTCTAAATAGAATCACGTGTAATTTACTTATGGAGTGGCGTAGCGGTTAGCGCTTTCGCCTCGCAGCAAGAGGATCCCGGGTTCGATCCCGGACCGTGGCACCGGGTGAAAAATCTGGGAAGAAATCCTTCTGCGTAGAGTTTGCAAGTCCTCTCCCAGCTTGTTAAAGGAGTTTTCCTCCGCGGTCTAACCCGGTTTCTCCTTTCCATCAAAACTTGCAGAGGTTAACGGTAATAGTTAGTATAGGACGCTGTCGGTTAGCTTCGGCATAGGGGCTAGCCACCATACCTCTATGCATTGTAAAGGGACCCACCTGTAAATAAGCCACAGGCTTAGTGTGTAAATCCCTTCATAGGCAAAGCTTAGATTATTATTATTATTTCCTGAGTTCGAAAGACCAAACCAAGGCTTTACGAAAATATTAAGTCTTGCCTCCGTTTCCAATTCCCCCCACTCATGAGGGGGCATTTTCGACTACCATTCGAGCACTGGACGCTATTTTATGCCTTCTTGTCGTACATCACTTCTTGCCCTTACTTTATAATTTAAATGCTTAATAAATCACAAATTTTAGGTCTCTACCACGTCTAGAAGTACGTTAGAATTTTTATGATCGGCCAGTGAGTGAAATAAAAAAGATTTGACTTAAGGTATTTCCTAAACTATATTAGGTATATACTTGAAATTTGGCGATAGAGGTAAACCTATTAAGAACTTTTAGTTAAAGGAAAAGAGTGTTTGTAGTGCTTTCGGCGAGTGCACGGAATGCTTAATTTCGCGGACCCACTGCTGTGCACCCAGATAGTTTCCCTCCCAATGAGTTGGAGAATTTTTTTAGGGGCCCGATCCATAACCTTTCTCGGGGCCCGCGAAGTCTCTCGACGGCCCTGATTTCAATTAATTTATAGGAAATAAATCCAATACCAGTAAAATAAATTTCGCTAAATATGGGAAATTTCCCTCAATCTGGAATCACTGAATTACGCGGAAGAATGCTAGTTAATCCGATTTCTTACGCTTAGTTGTTGTCCAATGTCGTAAATTGTAATAATAAATAAATAATAGTAAATAATATCCTAACAGAGAAAAAAGGTGAACGTATTTGAATATATTTCATTTGGGAGTGTACGAAACCCAATGCAAAGAATACCATTGTTGATTATGTAACCCTCGGCAGTGATTAATTAAATTTAAGGGTGGATTTTCCCGAGGGCCGTAAAGAGAAAAAATGTATGAAAGACAACTTACATTTGAAACCAATAATTAGAAGAATCAGTCTTCTATTTCTTTATTACTTAAGGAAAAGGGATAGACCCACTTATACCGTATCTTAAAGTAATAGTAACAAAAATCGAACCTTCTGCTCGTTCCGAGAGCTGACCAGCGACTGACTACTAAGCTTCTCCCACAAACAGAAGTTTTGTTCAAGGAGGAGGAGCATGTAGCATGGAGGCATTATGCCCTGCCAGATCCTAGGAGTAGAAACTCCCAGGAATCTGGCAGCCATGCTATATCCCCCCTCTTTAGGAACTATTTTATAACACAAAAAAAGAAAAGGTTACCCCGAGGAACCTTGAACATTTTAGCAGGGGTAGAACTTATATAGTTTATCACATTTTTTTTTCTTTCAATCTAACGAATGTTTTTCGCCAATCGAGCGAGTCTTCGGGCCTCTCGACGGGCAATAGACCCTCTACTCCGTCCTCCCGGGCAATCCGCAACGACATGGTGTCCGGTTTTTCTGCATCGTTTGCAAATCACCGTGTTCCAAATAAGAGGATGATTCGCCCCTTCTACCTTTGCTGGAATTAGCACTTAGGTGATAGTTTCGGGGTCCATCCCATGCTTCCAAATCATTCCCAATGGAGCTTATCTTCCTCGTCCAACGTGAATACTGGGCACCATTTACGGAGAGCGGGAGCGACAGGGAAACGGGCAGGGGGTTGCGGCCAAGGAAATAGGGGGCGGCGTAAGATAGTAGCAGTGCTTCGTTCGAGTTCATGAGCGTTTTTTGCTTCGTCAACGATGTCCTGATATTTGACTTCCTGGGCCTTTGGCTCTCTTGGTGGAAGCTCGTTTTCTGGAGGTTCGTTCGAGTCTTTAGCCTCATCATTGATATGATCACGTCCAGCATCAAGATGGTCATCTCCTTCCTCTTCCGTGTCGCTAAATTCCTTCCATTCCTTGTTAAGCCGAGCCTGGGGTTCTTGGCCTTCTAGCGGAGCCAACTCGTCCTTTCGTTGTTTACCCTCCTTAATAAGCTCTTGACGATTGTCGTACCCTATCTTGTAAAGTTCGGCTTGGTGTTCATTTCCTGTAATAGGGGCACTCCTGTCGTCTTGATCGGTTATCAGCTTTACAGGTATCTCATCTGAAGGGGTCTTGCAATTTTTAGATAAGTGGTCCTTTTTTCCACAATGGACACAACGAAGAGGTTCTTCTTTGTCCCTCTTAGGGAAATAGCAATCTCTTTGTGTATGCGAGTCTTGTCCGCAGTTATGACAGTACGAGGCGTATTTGATACAAATATCCTGAGAAGACTCCAATTTGGATGGTATGCGGTTACGTTGTCCCATCGTGCACTTAGTGGCTCCGTCGGTAGGGTCAAAATAAACAGGTCTTGTATGACGCTCTCGTCCTCCTTCGGCCATCTAAATATAAAAGTTGTTTAGTATTTTCTTTTTGTGGCTTGGGAAATAAATTCCCAAGGGAAAACGGAAATTGGCTCTCGGGAGAAGCAGAAGTATTCCCTTTTTAGGTTCCGGATGTTATTATTATTGAGGTAAACTTGGACCTCATAAGGAGACCTTAACCGTTTATCATCGGGAGGTCGGTAGTAAATGTCTACTTCATTACCTCCGGGCTGAACCGTCGCCCTCTTACATACCTCTCGTCGCCATCCCAATTTAAAAGGTTCTAAATAACAATCGGGTAAGGAGGCCCTATTCAATCTAGGAACTCTCATAGACTCCGATAACGTGGTTGAAGAACTATCAGACGCACGTAATGATTGGGATTTCGATTGAGAAGGCGGTGTATGTGTTGACGTTTCCTCCGACAGAGTAGAATTCTGTTCAGGATGTACTATTTCCTCCGAAAAACCTGAAGAAGGTGAATGGTGTAACGCAAGTTCCGATACGGACTTGTCAGAAGACGTTGATTTGTCCTCCGGCGTTACAATTTCCTCTGTAAAACTGGATGTTGACGTATGTAGCTTATTTTCCACGACTGATTCACGATCAGACGGGGAAGCCTCCCCTGCCGCATAAGGCGGGCTATCGTTAGAGGGATGATCGAGCTGAAAAGCCCTCATATCATGATAGGTAAAAAGGAGGAGAGGAGGGTCTTCAAAAAGGACCATGCCCGGTTCACTATCAGAATCTATAGGTTGATGTGAATCATCTCGAACTGCAGGAGGGATCTGTTGATCCGCTGCTTGATCTTCCAGTGCAGTTGATGTCGAGGTTGGAAGGACATCTGGAATGGCAGGAATAATCGGTTGATTTTCTTCCTGACCGTCCTGAAGTGACGGTGACGAAGGAGATGATGATGATTCAGATGAAGTTGAGGAAGTCTCCGCAGATTGGTGGTGCGCGCTACCACCCTCCGTAGGAGGACTAGGTTCAATTTCAGCGGCTTCTTCTGATTGACAAATGGGGGCATTTTCGGCATTGTTGAAGACGGCTACATTAGTCCAGTAGAGTTTCAAATGCTCTAAATTAACTTTTCCTACATTCTGTCCTGAGTTAGCGTCCTCTAACTCATATACTACGGGAGAATGTTTTGCCACGATTTTAAAGGGACCTGCCCATTTAGGACTAAGCTTTTTCATAAGCTGACCAGTCGTACTAGATAAAGGATGAGTTTCCATTCATACTAATGTTCCTACCGCAAACTCTAGCGGGTCATGGCGGAGATCGTAGTATTTTTTCTGGTGGGCTTTTGCTAACTTTGACAATTCATTGCTGAATGCTAATTGTTCCTTAAGAACCTTTAAAGCCTTATCACGACTGGGGTCGTCATTGTCCTGAATGGGTTCTTCAATATCTAAATCCCAAGGGAGACGTGGCTCCCGCCCTAAATTCAAAAAGAACGGGGATCTGCCCGTTGTTTCATGGGGTGCGGAATTTATAGCAAATTGAAGAAGGTCAAGGGATTCATCCCATCTATCATGGTGATTCCCGACATAAAATGATATTAATTCACCTATTACTCTATTGACACGTTCAGTGGGATTTCCCTTAGGGGTATAGGGGGTGGTAAACTTTGGGTTTATTCTAAAAGCTCTGCACGTTTGCAGCCAAAGTTTCGAAGTAAACTGAACCCCTCTATCACTGAGAATAGCTTTAGGAGCTCCCCACCTAGTGATAATAGACTTGAACGCCTGTGCACATGTCTTAGCAGTAATGGTTTTTAGTGGAATCATTTCCACGAATTTAGTCATGTAATCGACAAAAACTATTAAATACTTATAGTGGTGTCTACTAGAAGGGAAGGGTCCCATTATGTCGACACTAATTTGGTCCCAGGGACTTGTTATTTCTGAGGGTTGCATTAGCCCTGGCTTTTTCCTACCTCTAGCCTTAAATTGTTGGCATAAAGAGAATCCTCTAACATAATCCTGGACGTCACTAACTATAGTGGGCCACCAATATCTATATGTCGCTTTACTATAGGTGGATGCACACATGGGTTTGGGAGCGGTAAACGGAACGGTAGCGGCAACGGCCAACGGAGCGCGTCAGCGGAAAATCATGCACACCTACAGTTTGGTTTGACGTGTCGCTAGCACCAACGCAACCGATTTCCATAGATATAGGTGGCGTTGTAGGCACAAAATATAATGAAAACCAGTAGCAGACGAATATTTGGGTAAAATGGATTCCCATTTATTGACCTTTAGACGAGGAAAATTATTATTAACTTTACTTGTTAATAATATAAACAAGAGAGAGACTGCAGAGCTGTGCTAATTAGCTGACAACTAATTGAATTAGAATTAGCAATTAGGGAAATATTTATGAACTAATTAATTAGCCAATTAGCAATTAGACATAGAAACTAATTCAATTCAATTAGAAATTAGGCATTTATTTATCAAACTAATTAATTAGAATTACTAATTTCTAATTAATTACTTGTCTAATTAAGGTACAAAAGAGACCATAAGTAAACATAAAAGTTTAAAAGTGCCCATGGATTTAGTACTTTGGTAATGCAAAGTTTAATGTTTTAATGTCATTGAAAAACGTGTACGGAAGCCATGAATTATTCTCGAAAAATGAGACAAGCCTCGAGCCTTCCGTCATGTTGAAATTTGTCTCATTTCTTCATTTTCTTCCCACAGTTCCTATAATGGACCCCTGAGTAGTAAATACATGCGCACTGCTATTAATTTGATTAGGTAAAACAGTCGAAATTTCGAAATGGGGCAGTTGCGAACTACGAAATTTTCTACTAGTACTAGTATTCTCTCATGTTTTGAGGAGCTGAAAAATTTAGAGTAGGACTAAGGTTTCCTCATCGATATAATAAGGCTTTTTCACATTCAAATAGATGAATCAAGAGTTAATTCCTCGATTTTTTTACAACAAATTGGCGTAAAAGATTAATTGAAAATTCAATTAGCTAATTAGTTAATCCTAAATCTAATTAAATTCGTTTCATTCTAATTAATTAGAATTACTTCTCAATTAGCACTAAGGTAATTAAAATACAATTACCATTTTCAATTAGTAAATTTTGCTAATTAATTAGAAATTCAATTAGCTAACTAATTAATTAGCACAGCTCTGAGAGAGAGAACCAAGTGGGTTAAAGGTATATTTCTCAAGAGGCGGCAACAAGGAGACTTCCAAATCCATATTATACACTATATACGGACCGCATGTAATTATGTAATAAAATATATATATATATAAAATAAAAATATATTATATATTACATATTATATATTATATATTACATATTACATATTATATATTATATATTATATATTACATATTATATATTATATTTTACATATTAAATTTTACATATTATATATTACATATTATATATTACATATTATATATTATATATTACATATTATATATTACATATTATATATTACATATTATATATTACATATTATATATTATATATTACATATTATATATTACATATTATATATTACATATTACATATTATATATTACATATTATATATTACATATTATATATTACATATTATATATTACATATTATATATTACATATTATATATTACATATTATATATTACATATTATATATTACATATTATATATTACATATTACATATTACATATTATATATTACATATTACATATTACATATTATATATTATATATTACATATTACATATTACATATTACATATTACATATTACATATTACATATTACATATTACATATTACATATTACATATTACATATTACATATTACATATTACATATTACATATTACATATTACATATTACATATTACATATTACATATTACATATTACATATTACATATTACATATTACATATTACATATTACATATTACATATTACATATTACATATTACATATTACATATTACATATTACATATTACATATTACATATTACATATTACATATTACATATTACATATTACATATTACATATTACATATTACATATTACATATTACATATTACATATTACATATTACATATTACATATTACATATTACATATTACATATTATATATTATATATTATATATTATATATTATATATTATATATTATATATATTATATATTGGTCCTGTATTAGGGATTCCTGCGATGTTGATCATTGCGCTAAAACTGTAGCTGCCTACATTCAGGGCGCCATGGAGGCAGCCATTCCTAGACGAACTGTCGGAAATGGTTCTGCTTATCCTAGCTGGTACTCTCCTGAATTGCGTTCCGCCATTAAACGTAAAAATATTATTTTAAGAAGTACAAACGTACCCACGTCTTACAAGACTTTATTTGCTTTAAACAACAAAGGGCGCTTGTCCGAAAATACACGAAACGTGATAGATTATCAGAGGGTGACAAAGTTTGCCATGACGCTTTGAGCCACCTTAGGAAATTCTGGAGTTTTGTCAATGGCAATATTAAGAGTAGATCCCACACAATCTCCCTCAAAATTAACAAAGAAGTGATCACTAATGCCGAGGATATTGCTTCCCATTTTGGCGATCATTTCTCTAAAATTTCCACTGATGAAACCACTTCCACCCGTTCCTACGTCGCTCATAGCTCAAATATACCTCACCACCAGCTTTCATGCTTACGAATAACTCAGCAAGATATTGCTAAGGCAATACAAAAACTTCCAAGTAAGCTCTCTACGGGTTCCGATAAAATTCCGGCTCTTGTTATCAAGGGTTGCAGGGAAATCTTACTTCCCGCTCTGGAACATATTTTCAATCTATCCGTTAGGAGTGGAGTATTCCCTACAATATGGAAGAGGGCAATAGTTGTACCGATATTTAAATCTGGTGCTGCCTGCGATATTAAGAACTATCGTCCAATCTCACTACTAAACACATTGGCAAAAATGTTCGACATGATTGTTCATTCGAAATTGCAGGCGTGGTTCCAGCTCTTCCCTAACGATTGCCAACATGGCTTTCTGCCGGGAAAGAGTGTGGACACTAACCTTGCGGTTTTCATGGATTTCGTAGCTCCTGATGTCGCGGACCGTGGTCAGGTTGACGTGATTTACCTGGACTTGGCCAAGGCCTTCGACCGCGTGTCCCACTCTCTCCTTTTAGAAAAGATGAGCGCTCTGGGAGTGACCACTGACTTGTTGAGATGGTTTCGCTCATATTTAGCTGACAGAATCAACTTAATAAAAATCAATGGCGTTGTTACACAGGAAACCTATTCAGTACATTGTGGAGTACCCCAAGGCTCCTCCTTAGGCCCGCTTTTGTTTAATATTTTTATTTACGATTTGCAATACGTGGTAAAATACTCTAAACTGATAGCCTTTGCTGATGACCATAAAATATGCCACAAAATTAACTCTCGAACAGACAGTGCTCACTTACAGTACGATCTAAATGCCATAGAATCCTGGTGCCTATCTAATAACCTGCCTTTAAACCCCGCAAAGTCCATACATGTGTCATTTACGCGTCGCATCTGTAGAGAAATCTGCTACACCTACTCTATCGCACAGTCAACCATTCCCCAACGCTCACTAGTAAAAGACCTCGGAGTACTATTTGATCGGGCTCTTCTTTTTCGAGAGCACACTTCGAACACAGTGAATCACTGTCGTCGAACACTAGGAGTAGCGTTAAAGATCTGTAGACCATTAAGGTCCATTAGGCACTTTAGATTGCTTTACCTTACTTTAGTCAGGTCAAAAGCTTTATATGGTTGTCTTGCTTTTAGCGGGTGTAGTACATACCTTAAGAAAATGCTGGAAGGAATACAGAGGAAATTCATTTCATATGCTCATACGTTTTTCTTACGCCACATGGACTATAAATACGAATTATTGCTTGATCACTTAGGTATCAAACCTTTACAGCATATGATGGAAATTATTGACATCAAGTTTCTGTATAAATTACTCCACGGTAGTATTTCCATCTCCGATTTGTTGGTTAAATTAAACTTTTTAGTTCAATCTGGTATAAGACGAACGACAACTTTCTATGTACCCACAAAACGCTTTAACCCAATTTACCGCATGCAAGAAAATTATAACCGGCATTGTACAGAATTTGATATTTTTTGTGTACATATAAAACAAATTTGTTAAAACTTCCAAATACCTCGATCTAAGTCATAATTTGATAACCTTTGTAACAATGTAATTTATAACATTATATAATTTATATACCCATTCCTGTAAAAAACACCATCCATGCTGTGTACAATCTCGTGAACCATGTAATTAGTTTTTATTGTGCACATTAAACAAACATTTCATTCATTCATTATATATTATATATTATATATTATATATTATATATTATATATTATATATTATATATTATATATTATATATTATATATTATATATTATATATTATATATTATATATTATACATTATATATTATACATTATATATTATATATTATACATTATATATTATACATTATACATTATATATTATACATTATATATTATACATTATATATTATGCATTATATATTATGCATTATATATTATACATTATATATTATACATTATATATTATACATTATATATTATACATTATATATTATACATTATATATTATACATTATATATTATACATTATATATTATACATTATATATTATACATTATATATTATACATTATATATTATACATTATATATTATACATTATATATTATACATTATATATTATACATTATATATTATACATTATATATTATACATTATATATTATACATTATACATTATACATTATACATTATACATTATATATTATATATTATATATTATATATTATATATTATATATTATATATTATTTATTATACATTATATATTATATATTATATATTATACATTATATATTATATATTATATATTATATATTATACATTATATATTATACATTATATATTATATATTATATATTATATATTATATATTATATATTATACATTATATATTATATAATATATATTATATAAATACTATATTCGTCTGCTTTCTAAAGAAACCACGTGATCGTCTAAACTGTCGTGATTGGATTGCGCTTCTCCGTCGTTCCGTTACCTTCGGCGAAATTAGAAAAATATCCTATTCTCGTCAAGGCTCACGAGCGGCAAGCGGAACACGGCGCGGCATGAACCGAGATGGTTTAGCGCATGCGCGCCAGCGACAACGGAGAGCGGCAACGGCTCAGCGGCGTATGTATGCATCCGCCTTAAGGGTCTTATCTTTGCCCCTATGAGCGGATAATGGGTGGTCATGTAATAACCTCATGGCTTCTAGCCTTAACCGAGGAGGTAAATAAATATTTTCAGGATGATTCCTGTAAGGTCTTCTATAAAGAAGATCATTTTTTAACTCAAACATTTTATTCCTAACTGGGTTAGGTCCTTGCAAGGAATTAATAATAGGGGAAGCAAATGGGTCTTCCCTCTGAGACTTTCTTACGTCTTCTATGGTAAAGACTGAATATAAGGCTCTAGGACCTGGGGGACGTATCCGCCCTTCAACAGAGTCACTAGAGGAAGTTGTTAAACTAGAATTTTGACTTGTACTGGTACTAGTTGGATCCTGGTTACTAGTAGAATTGGAAGTGGAGCTAAAGTTAATACTTAAAACGTTTATCGGAGCTCTCGATAAAGCGTCTGCTACTACGTTTTCCACTCCTTTTTTATGCTTAATAGTAAAGTCAAATGTTTGAAGGTACATTGCCCATTTAACTAGACGAGAATTAGGTTCCCTAATATTGAATAACCACTGTAAAGCCTGATGGTCAGTGAGGACAGTGAATTTACGAACTTCTAGAAAGGGCCTAAACTTCTTAACCGCCCAACAGATGGCTAAACACTCTTTCTCGCTAGTGGAGTACCTTGTTTCTGCATCTTTTAGCCCTGTGCTAGCATAAGCTATAGGTACTTCTATATTATCCAGAATTTGGGAAAGAAGGGCACCTAACCCTGCATCACTAGCATGTGTAGTTAAAATGCACGGGGAATCCCTTCTAAAGGAAGCTAACGGATGAGCCTTACAAATGGCTTCCTTAATTTTTTCGAACGCTTGTTGCTGTTCGAAACCCCAAATAAATTTTTGATCCTTTCTTTTAAGTTTATTAATAGGGGCTACTATTTGAGAATAGTGGCTAATAAACCTATTGTGCCAACCTGCCATCCCTAAAAATCTCTGAACTTCCTTAATATTTTTAGGAGGAAATTTCTGAATTGCTTCTATCTTAGAAGGATCTATATGCACCCCTGTTTCATTGACTATGTGACCAAATATGGTAGCTTCTTTTTGAGCGAAACGACATTTTTTTAACTGAAGGGTGAGACCCGCTTCCTTTGTAATCTATTTAAGACATATTCTAAACACGTTAAGTGTTGATCCCAATCCTCGCTAAGAGAGATTAAATCATCTAAATAGTCAATTAATTGGAAGTAATCTGCGTCTCTAAAAATCTCGTCAATTAAACGCTGGAAAGAGCTAGGGGCGTTATAGAGCCCTAAAGGGAGTACATTGAATTCGTACTTTCCCATATGAGTCACGAAAGCAGTTTTTTCTCTGCTTTAAGGATGCATTTCCACTTGCCAATACCCTGATTTAAGGTCAAGCGTTGTTATGTATTTCGGTTTTCCAATATTATCCTCAATATTAGGCAGGGGATAAGGGTCCTTGATGGTAACTTGATTTAGTTTTCTGTAATCAATACAAAACCTATAGGGTTTACCCCGTTTTGTTTGATCAACTAAAACTACGGGCGAAGCCCAAGGAGATACTGAGGGTCTGATTATCCCGTCATCTAACATTTCCCTAACATGTTGTTCAATAAATTTCCTTTTCTGGTCGTTAACACGATAAGGCTGAGACTTTATGGGCGGACTATTACCCGTATGAATCTCATGGAAGATTAGTCCTGTTCTTCCGACTTTATCCGAAAACAACTCAGGAAATTTCAATAACAGGGATTCCAATTGATGACGTTGTTCGTCAGAGATAGGGGCTGCGGAAACTGCGTCCCTAATACTGTTCACAATCTCCTTATCTATTGGATCCTTTTCAGATGGAATTGAAAAAGGGATCTTTAGGTTACCCACTAAACATTGTGATGATTCAAAATCTAATTTGACCCTGTTTTCTTCAAGAAAATCTTGACCCAATATAAAGTCACTATGGAGGGAAGGAACTATGTAAAATTTAAATTTAAATGGTTTCTCACTTTCATTTGATTTAAGAGTAAACTCTAGTTCGTGAGAACCTTTTGTAAACGTATAACGGCCGTCGCCCCAAACTACACAGTCTAATTTTTCATCTTCAGGTAATTCTGAAGAATTCCTTTATTTACAGATTTTTTGCCACTGATCTAGACTAATAAAAGAGGCATCTGCCCCACTATCTAATTTAGCGCGCACTGTCGCGTGTTCAAAAGTAACGGGAATGGTAACCCTTTTATAAACTGAACCCTTCCTGACGGACTCGATCCGCAGGGGGAACGCGACACGCTTCTTGTTAGGGGAATTTATTGGGCGCCGGGAGAGGGACCACTCCCGTCTGGGCTTCCCCGCACTGGATCATCTTTTTGTTTGGACAGTCGGGTGCTAGATGACCTGGTTCCTGACAACTATAGCAAGTGATAGAACGTGTAGAGGGGTATGATAAGGCCAATTGACGACCTGGAGATTTTGATGTCTGATTAGTATATCTATTATAAGATCGTTGACCTCTATTGGAAGTGTTTTGAGCTCTTGCTTGCGATCTAGAGTCTAAGGGTTTCAAGGGATATTCCCATTTAGGAGAAGTAGGAGGATTACAAGGGCTTTGACAATGCCCGGGGGAACACTGACTATGGGCAGAGCCCTTATTAGCTGGGCAAGAAGACTCAGCTTGAACCTTAGGTTTTGGGGGTGATTTTCTCTTTTCGCTTTTCTCAGCATTCTTTCTCCTAACTTCAATATCCTTTTCTATGGTTTTACAGGAATTTCTTAACTGTTCCATAGTGGTAAATTGTAAGAAAAGGAGGGGAGTTCTAAGCTCGTCCTTTAAATTACTTTTAATTATTGGAACTAACTCCTTTTCGGTAAGAGGATGGGTCATCCCTAAGTTTAACTTTATTACTTCCCCGAAGAAATCCTCTACTGACTCCATATCTTTCTGACTTCTATGGTTAATCTCTATCTTAAGCTTAGAGTCAGCTTCGGAGTCTCTAAACTGGACTTTAAAATGTCTCTTAAATGTTTTCCAAGCCAAATGAGGATGGGAAGGGTTTAAACTACACATGTCGTCATATTGACGGATTAAATCCCTGTACCAATACAGGGCATGCCCTCGTAATAGGAGAGGTAACGCCTTTAACCTTTCTTCATTTGATAGCGTATGAAATTTAGCATACTCCTCAAAAGCAGCTAAAAATTCTGTAGCATTATCGCTAGACGATCCCATAAAAGCTAACCTTTCTGGCGGTTCAATAGGGACTTTTCCCGTCTGAGGAGTAGAACATCTATTAATTAACGTGGGTAGATCCCTAACTAACTTATCCAAACTATTAGCTATAGCTTTATGTATTGCTACATTTTGGTTAGAATTATCTGCCAGTGTTTGGAGTAAGGGTAATATATAGGCTTTTAATTCCTCATCGGTAGTGTCTAAGCCTAATTGAGGGATTTGTTGGGACGGAGAAGTTTGGGTTCCGATAGCTCTAACTCTTGGATTTGGTAGTGTATTAGCAAAACTAACTTTAGGTTTAACATTTGTGGACTCTGATTTAGGAGGAACAAGGGAATTAATCCCAGATTGAGGAGGGAAATCCGAGGGAGTTGAACTTCCCCCTAGGGGCAGAATTACTATTTTGAGGGAATAGGTGGTAAGGAGAGAATCCCGATTCTGAAGAGGCGGCCGTCCTCATTCGTGTCTTTGTCTTTCTCTTCCTCACTACGAAGTTTCCGGTTAAATTCCTCCAATGGATCATCTGTTTCAGGCGGTGCTAGCGTGTCGCCATCGTCTTCCGTAGACGTAAACAGATCTTCTTTTGATTTTTCTTCCCTTTTCTTTAATATTAAATCATCCTCCTCATCCTCCAATGGGCGAGGTGACCTCCATGTATTATTGTCCGAGTAAGCCATAAGTTAATTTAAATTGTAGGTTACAATTTTTTAAATATCCAAAAATCAAAACACAAGTTCAGTTTACAATATATAAGTAAGTTATCTAATTTCAATAAATTTATTACAAAGATAATGTTAATTTTGTTTAATTAATAGAATTATTCATGATTAAGTTAGATTTAATTTAATTAAATTATCTTTAATGATTTACCATTGTGGAAGCCGAGGCTTAGATCCACGTGGGGGGCGGATATATTTACAATGATAAACAGTTTAAATACGGGACTTGACCAAGGCTTAAGGCCTAGTTTTATCGGTCAGGTCCCTGTTCGGGCACCAATTATGTAACCCTCGGTAGTGATTAACTAAATTGAAAACGGATTCTCCCGAGGGCCATAAAAAGAAATAAAGACAACTTACTTTAATTATCCAAAATCAACAACAAGTTTATTCAGTTAACTGATATAGGGATAAACCCGTAACCGACTTGTACAAAAACGCTCCGTCTCAGGAGAAATCATAACAAGAACTGATTGACACTGATCTAAATTATTCTATATTACAACTGTGGAAGGGGGAGTGGCTTGTGACATGGAGGCTAGATATGCCCTGCCAGAACCAAGGAGTGGAAGCTTTTTAACAAGCGTTAACGCTCCAGGGTATTTGTTGTGATTTTTAAGATAACCCATCATTTCTATATGAGTTTCACGTTCGGCTCGAGTATTTTTTTTCAACAATAGCGATATCTTGATTGATTCCAAAAATAAGCTCTTCTGGGCTAAAAAGTTTGAGATCCTCTAATTACAGAATTACTATTATTTTAACATGCTGGGCTTCCACCATTCCCTAGTAGCACTGCCAACGTAGGGCCTACATGGTCGGCTCTTGTGCTACCGACGAGTTGGTAAAAAGTCACTAATAAGTCGGGAGAGCAATGGTTTGAAAGTCAAAAAAATGCACGCCAAGTAATAGAAGCATTCCAATAGGTCATTTAGATAACAGGAAGACTTTAAGTGCGTTAGCATTTTTAATATTCTGCTTATATCCTCGAGAGTTTGTGATATCACTACAATAGCCGCGATAATCGCGTAAGGATTGAGGTCATGGTCTGATTCAACCTCTGGAAACTGCTTTTTAACAAGCGTTAACGCTCCAGGGTATTTGTTGTGATTTTTAAGATAACCCATCATTTCTATATGAGTTTCACGTTCGGCTCGAGTATTTTTTTTCAACAATAGCGATATTCTACAGGGCCGGTAGGCCCTTGTAGATATGACATGACACCCTTCCGTAATGTTAAAGAAAAAGTCACACCTTTTAGGGTTAGCATCCCATAGAAAAAGCATTAAGAAATTTTCGGTTTTTTAAGGCAATTGAGACAGGCCATACGGAAAAACTATAGCGAAGTTAGTTTTCGGAATACTTCTAAATTAACAAGCATTTATAAAATGGGAAACTTACCTGTTTCGATTTTTAATTAATGAATTCTAATTTTTGTAATTTAACTAATTAACAAAGTACATCAAAAAATTACTTTTGGGTCATAAGTCAGCCTAACCTTATAGCGCGCTTAAACCTATTTCTTCATTTCGTTCTCGTTGACAACTAAAAGGGCCTAGGTTTGTGGGTGCTAACAAGTTACGTTGACAAATTGCAAATGTTGGCTTTCTTGCTACTACTTACTAATTTCTTAGCAGTAGACGCTAACAAATTACTTTGGTATTTCATCCGAGCTTGAGCACCTTTATATGTATTTTCTAATTAACTGTAGCACCCTTAATAAGAAATACGTCGTTATCAGGTCGAATATTCGTCTAGAAAAGTAATTCAGGTAAATAATTACAGTTAATAGAGGTTTTTATATCATTTAAAGTAAGCTTTTCGACGTTGTTTACGGCCAAGGCTTAAGTTGTATTGACTAATGGCACCCCAAGTTATTTCCCCATAGAGCTTAATACAGTCGAAGGCAGAGGGCTGCCATTACCCTATTTTAGTTACTCTATGTAATTATAGTCTCATATAGTGTCTTTCCTCTTTCTTTGAAGATTATTAAAAAGGCTGATTTCCGGCTCTCATTTGTTTTGGAATCCTGTATACGTATAGTCTGCTCTATTTTATGCTAGAAACAGCCTAACCGGGGTTAACCCTATTTTGTTTATGCTGTATTTACCTGTGCGCTTCGAATTTGATGTAAAAAATGGCATACCTATTCAAATTATTAACGTGTTGAAGTAAAGATAGTTCTTTTCACCCTGTCAAACTTTCGAGAACTTCAAAATACTACTTAAAAGATGACAAAATTTGTGTTTTCCCTGCGGCAGTAGAAGAGTGGTGTTTGCTACTTTGCGTTAGCGCAGTTGATTCAACATTCCCATATGAGGTGTACATGGTTTAATTATTTGTTAATCTCACTAAAATGCTACTAATTGTGAAGGTGTGTGTTATAAATCCTGAAACTCAGCCGCAGTAGAAGGCCACATCATTCGTTAAAACAATTTTTATCCTATTGATCCAGTCAGTATGTGTTGTTACGTTATGAATTTATAAACTATTTGTTACCAACAGTGGATCGTTTAATTCATAAATATAAGTAACAGTGGTGTTAGTTTGTAACCGATTCACTTAACAGGGTCGTTATGTAATTTAATTAGTCAAATAATTTCCAAGTTTACATCAGCGCTAAATTTTACCAACGTGACCTCAGGGGATACAGAGGATTACGTTGTTTGCTAGTTCCACACTCCACATTGCCGTTTGTTAATTCGTCTAAATTGCTATGAATTGTTTAGGTACTTGATTTAATTACTAGTATTCAAGCCAAACTATAGAATCACATCATTTAATTAACATATTTTATAGATGCTCTTTATGTTACTGAAATTTAGTACAGAATATGATAAAAATTGAATGCAACGTGTCGGAAATAAAATTATTTATTGAGAATAATTTTATAAGCTAAATCAACGCAACAATGGTGTTTCACCGTATAAAAAATTCAACAACAGATATCTAGAAAAAAACTGCAAGAAAGTTCTCTCTGTACCAAAAATTCAACAACGGAAATCTACGGAAAAATTGCAACAAAGTTCATTAAGTTTTGAACATGGCAGTACTGTTTACATTAGCGCAGTTCTTTCAACGTTACCATTTAAGATACGAAGGGATTAAGCAAGGAAAAAAAACGGCTCATTTTTGAAATAACTATTTTATTTAAAAAAAAAATTAAATATAATTTGAGAAAGAATTTGGTATTTAAAAAATTTATAATTAGAAAAATATTGTAATTAGGAAAAAAAATATATTTTGGAAAAAAAAATGTATTTACAATTTAGGAAAATAAATTTATAATATTAATAAAATAAATAATAAAAAAGTCATTCATTAAAAAAACACACTTGAAAAAAAAAATTAAATGTAATATTTAAAAAAAATGCTTAATCTTGTTTTTTTTTTTTCAATCCTGTAAGGAAATGGTTTAAAATTATGATTTTAAATTATAATGATGAAGGGACCTGGGTCCAATTCTTTAAATATTTTAGCTCGTTACAACAATTGAAAATTATTCCTTAAAGGGTTAATGTCAATGTCGCGAGTCAGCAGGCAATTTTATGACAGATATAAATAGCTGCAAGTTTTATTGTGTGAGATAGACGCTAGCCCTTTAGTCAATTGTTATGACATGCAAAATATTTTTGAAGAACTGCAACCGCGCAGAAGAGTAAGCAGGAAACCGGCTATACAGGGTGTACCAAAAAGGGTGGTACACCCAGACTACAGTTGGCTCTATTGGCGATTTAAAGTCGAAGATGCTTTATGACATTTTTGACACCATTTACGACCGAATTAAATAAATGTTAATTTATTTTTAATTAAGGGGTCGTCTGTGAAAATCTTAAATTATCATTTTTAAAAGGTGACCTGGACAGCAAAATCTCATAGAATTATTTCGACTCAAAATTGCATCTAAAGCAAACCAACCAACTTCTGTTCAGCCCAACCACCCTTTTTGGAACGTACAACTTACAACTTAATTTCATTTTCAATTTCTCCCATCGACATGTCGTCGTCCTCCTCCTCCTCCTCTTCGACACGTTTTGGCGAAGTACGCTCAGCGCCTTGAGGTTGGGCCGTCTCCTCCCCAGCGCCTTGAGGAGGGACAGTCCCAACCTCCACCAACGAATTTTCTTGGACTCCTTGGTCCCCTTCTACTAAAATTTAATAATACTTTGTAAATTTTCACTTTTAAGTAATAAATGAGTTTTATACCACGAACGCGGCTCCACCAGTCGCGCATCCGCAACACTCCACTGCATTGAGGCGGGGTCGGCACCACTCCGGCGCCTTGGGGAGGGACTGGCCCAACCCCCGCCATCGAGTTTTGTGGGCCTCCTTGGTCTCCTTTTACCAAAATTGAATAATACTTTGTACATTTTCACTTTTAAGTATTAAACGAGTTTTATACCACGAACACGGCTCCAACAGTCGCGCATTAAGTGGCCGTAGCGGCCACAATTATTACAACGCCGGCCCCTGGCGTTGCGACCGCTACGGCCTCCACCACCGTTAACCCGGCCTCCGCGGCCGTTTCCGCCGCGTCCACGGCCCCTAAAAATGTGGCCCCCTCTTGGCGCAAAAGCCCCGCGCCCTCTTGGGCCAACAGCCCCGCGTCCTCTTGGGCCAACAGCCCCGCGTCCTCTTGGGCCAACAGCCCCGCGTCCTCTGGGGGCAAGAGCCCCACCTATGGCGTTTATTAGCCCATCTCCCAGTCCTCCAGCATTAATATTGACTGTTACGTTACAGATTTGCGCTACATTAAAAAGGCGGTCCATTTTCTTAACTAGAATTTGAAATAAAGACCCTTATTATTATGGTACTAATCTTTCTTTCCCTTACGGACTATTTTCATATTAATTGTAGGCCTTGCTGATTTTTAGAGTGAAAAATATTAAAGGGATTGAAAATCAGGCCGGAGAAATGGGGTGAAGTGGAATTATTATTTCTTGAATTAATCGAAACACGTTTATCTTAATTACGGGCCTGTACAGCACTTTTTTCACCATTAGCCAACCGGCAAGCACTGCCTGCTTTCTATTACCCCTAAGCCTTAGCTGCTGCCATGAAAGAAGGCAACACTCAATAACCGAGGCTTAACCAATATATATTTTGAAAAAGACGTTTTAAAAAAATTTCAAAGTGAAATTATAACCCATAAGTGCTCTAAAGGCTGCTAAATAAGTAATTAATCACAAAATAAACCTAAGTTTTAATAAATTTTCCATTTATATTCATATTCTATGGTAGTAAGTTTAAAAATAAATCCGCTTACTTTGAAACGTCTCGTTGTTTGAAAATTGTAAGTGCGTTCAGCAACCACTACCAGGTTCTCGGTTTAGTACCAGATTGCAATCTTTCTACGTAACCGGTAACCTAAACCGCTTTTATGGTGGACGTAGCTACACGCAGCGAATAAAACCGGGGAATACGGTAAATTTACTTTCTTCATTAATATAGCTTTTCCAGTGGTTTTAAAACAAAAATATAAGATAATTGAAAGAACAACAGTTACAGACAGGTTTACAATATTTCTTTATTTATATGGCAGAAAACAATCACAACTACATGATTTTAAAAGTAGCGGTATAGGATGGTTGTTCTGTTTAAAGCGACATCTCGAGGAAAAGGTGCTAAAATAATCTGATGTCTTAGAAGGAATAAAGAGTATAATTTCGGCATGATTGTTATTTTGAAAATGATTTTCACTATATGATTTCTAAAACTCTATTTGTAACGTTAATCTTGAGCTTAATATAAAGTTTAGTCGGTTTGAGTATTTTCAAAACTAAACTACCTGTTGCGACTAGCAAGTAATAAGCATCTCTTCAGAATCTATTCACAATGCCATATAATAAACGATGCGTGGTTCTTGGATGTTCAAGTTGTAGTGACAATCTAGCCCAAGACGGTTCCTACAGTTTACATTTATTCCCGAAAGGTACTGTAAACCTTAACAAAAAGTGCCCTTTTGGGCGACTGGGGTATTTAACTAATTCTTTTTTCAATGTAAAGGTAATGATGATCTAATTAAAATGTGGATTTTGGCTACAAATCGCGGTAAAGAGTGGAGACCGAACAAAGTGTCCGTTATTTGTTCAAAACATTTTAGTCAAGATGATGTTATCGTTACTAAAGGGAAAAAAAGGATGTTACTAAAACCACATTCAATACCAATTCATGGAACAAGTTTAGATAAAGACCTTCTAGGAAGCTCAAATTCTAAACTTTTACTAACAGTACATGAAGATATAAATTTACTACATGTTCAAGCTTTTGATGATAATGAAACAGCAATCCAATCAAAACCAACTGGAGGTAACACTGCGCTTGTAGGTACAGTTCTACCACCATGTAAAGAAGGAATAAGTATTGCAACAAGAAAATTTGGCACTAAATGTAAAGCTACGCAAACTGTTATTACAATGGCTACAAAAGGTACTCAGACACTAAACTTACACAATGTTTGGTTTCAATCGAAAGAAATTTTTGGGGTATTGCTGCTAGAAACGTAAAAATTCCGAGATCATTGATTACAAACAAACGTCAAACAACTGTTCTTTACTTCTGCGCCTAGCATTCACAAAGTAGAATCTACACTGATAATGTTGAACCAAACTCAAGATGTCAGCTACCGCCCATTAGTAAAAGAAGTAGAAACTAATCTTATAAAACTGTTCATCTTGCAAATAGACATTTGGCCCAAAAGCCCAGAAGTTATTTTCGGTGTAATTGTTTATTTTCAACGAGGACAGAACAGTCAGTTAGATGCCTAGCATTTCTATTAAAACTTGAACCTAAAAAGAAGAATAGGTTTAAAAAAATTTACAAAGTGGAAAATGCTTTTTTTTTTAAATTTTAAACAGTAGACGCCAGAGACATTTGTTGTGTTATCTAATGTTTCAAGTCCAGAAAAAGGTGAAGAATGAAATCTAAATTTCTTCCAAGCTTTGCGTCAATCGCAAACAACATGCAATAGAAGTTGAAGATTATCAGGCTAGAAATATAGAAAGCAACTAAATGCAAGAGTATTTTTACTAAACATTATGTCATTAAAAATGAATGACTATAGAATTGCATCAAAATAAATATTTACCTATTTTTTACCAATTTAAGTAACATCATTACCGCTTTTGAAAAATTAGCCTCACTTATTTTTTCTTTATTTAATCCTTTTTTGTGATTTTATTCTGTGTACATTATTTCAAATAAATATCAAAATTATTGAGATGATATTTTCCGCAATCGTGTTAATTATTTCATGGTCTATTGCTAAAATTTGCAAATTTCTTTAAATTAAATATTATTATCATAACAGATTTAAAAAAGCAAACTCATTATTTTTTCATTAATAGACTTCCATGCTTTTAACGGAAAAATATAAGAACAAATATTTTTTTCTCAAATAACAACTTGATTACATAAAATAATGACAACCACATAATAATTTTAAAAGTTGCAGTATATTGCGAGTTCGTGCTGTTTCAAGTGATAGTAATTTTCACCTTCTGATTTAATCAAAGAGGCTAGAAATAGGAGTAGAAGGCTTGATTGAAGTGTTCTGGCTCTGAAATATTCCCTCTGAACTTCCTGTGTGCTCCTAAATTGTTTTGCCCAAGGCGGCTAGTTCAACTCTCGTTCTTATTACACTCTTTGATTTAATGTAGTTTGAATTCCATTTGCTACGTATATATAATATAAGGGTTTGTCGGTTTGAGTATTTTCTTTACTAAACTCCCTTTAGCATACAGTCAGGCCTCTCTGCAACGAAGGCATTATTGAAACGAGAAATATGTCACTAAATGTAAAGCTCAATTCCACTTCTTCAGATTGCACATTCCAGGCGAGTTTACTTCCAAACTATTTAAACGTACGTTTAATGTTTCAATCAAACTCAAATTTCTATCCTAGTAAATTTTTGTCCTAACCATTTTAACAATACCATCAAACTCTATCTTTCTACCCAAATCCAATGGTGTATTGGCATTTTTGCTAACCACTTTTTACTGTAATCCACGCCTTTGGACAAACATGGATCGTTGGTATGGGTAGCTATGTGCAAGTCGTTTGATGGATTTAATGTGCGCCCCTTTACAATCAAAGCAACAGTTACATTAAATTGGCCTTTATTATTACTGCAAGCCCAAATTAATGATGTGAAGCTCTTCTGAGCTTTTCGCATAAGTTAACTTATTTTAAATCAGTGCATTTCGTTGTCGATGTTGAAGTTTACACTACAATTAACGTTCAAGGATGTTACCAAAGTTATCTATTGCGAAACGGCAACATTACACTTGCATAACTTACGTTCGCGGGATTCGAAAACTAAATCATAATTATAATAAAAAAGCTCTTACAATATACACTTTAATTTAAAATTCAGCCTTGAAATTAAAAACAAGAAAGATCAACCAAGGCTCGGCTAAAATCGAGGAAGTAAACAACATATACAACAATGGTGGGTTATTCTCCGCATCTCTGAGTGGGGCGCTGTTTGTAGGTCTTACCTCTCTGGTCTTACCGTTTTCCGTGGAGTACTAGCAATCTGTTACCATGGAGTGGTATTAGTAGATTCTAAGAGAGAATTGGAGTATTTTTAAAGGAACTTTCGTTTACACGACAATAAATCTACCCCACGCAAAATAGCCCACGGAAAACAATATTCAAGCTCAGCCTCGTGTCTAAGCGGTCGTTTTAAAAGGTTTACAAATTTCTTCAATAACATTTCAAACCAAACTGAACTGAATCAATGCTAGCTGGATGCCTGGAAATCTAACAACAGTGACGTTAACAGACTAACAGTACAGTACAGTGCATGTTGACTCGTGCTCGTGCTTGGTTCATTTTTGAATTTATTTGACGAATTCAGGCTTATTTGATAGGCCTACTTTTCTCAAAACTCTTAATTAGTTTTGCTTCAAGGGCTGCTTAGGGCTTACGCTTTTTTAAAAGCGTTCTAAGCTTAACTTTGCTGCTTTGAGGATTTATTAAGGTAAGATTTATTTTGATTTTTTTCTTTGTTTGTGCTGTATTCTTTTTTTCTTTCCTTTGTGTTGTATCCTTTTTTCTTCTCTTTTTACTAACGGAAACCTTTGGGTATCCAGAACAGGCCTTTACGACTCCTAGACTGGCTCATTATATAGAGTTTTTGTCCCTTCTAAAGAAACCACCTGTCACACTGAATAAAATAGACCTCTTGTGGCTCACTGAGAACACCTTCAGTGACTTGCAAATAGACCTCTTGTGGCTCACTGAGAACACCTTCAGTGACTTGCAAATAGACCTATTGTGGCTCACTGAGAAAACCTTAAGTGACTTGCAAATAGACCTATTGTGGCTCACTGAGAAAACCTTAAGTGACTTGCAAATAGACCTATTGTGGCTCACTGAGAAAACCTTAAGTGACTTGCAAATAGACCTATTGTGGCTCACTGAGAAAACCTTAAGTGACTTGCAAATAGACCTTCTGTGGCTTCCAAATAGACCTCTGGCTTGCTAAAAGACCTGTGGCTTTGCAAAAAATAACTATAGTGACTTGGAAAGCGACCTTTTTGTGGCAACGAAACACATCTTTGTGTGCTAAATTTAAAAACTCAAAATGGTTTCTCGAGAAAAAGCTAGAAGGGACAAGAAACGTTTGAAACAACTAAGTCAAAGAGCGTTGATAGCTAAAACTAAGACTTTAGCGAACAAAAACAAATCAAAGTGCAAAAGGTACTATATAAAAAAAAACCAGCTCTTTCAGAAGAAAAAATCGAGCGATGGACTCAATCGCAAGTCTTTATTGACAAGTTCAATAAAAACTCAAAAGGTTTTGCAGGCCCCTAAAATAGGTGGCGCTTCTCGACAAATAAAAGTTGGTGCGAACCCGACTAAGAATTATGTTAAAAAAGTCTCCTTTAACAAAGGAATTTTTAAAACAAAAAATAAAAAAATGATTGCCGAAAGTTTCAAGCGGTTTTTGGTGACGCGACTTACGGACCGTTTAATGACGAAAAGAACTTTTGCTAATTCACGTAAAAAGCAAAGTTCCAAATTTGCATCCCACAAACTCCTATGCCAGTTGCTATCTGGAAAAAGGCGAATATATTCGGCCTACCATGCAAGGCGCTCGTTACTTATTGAAGATTTCAAAAGTTTCGCGAAGAAAGTGCAAGAAATTGGATTGGTGGATAGTGACAATTTTATCAAAGTCATTGGGGGAAAAAGGCTTCACAGTAGTCTGGAAGAAGCTTTTTATCACCAGACAACATATTTTACTTTGGGGAATGATGGCAGAATTTTAAAAAACGAGGACCACGAAACGCGTTTTGAAAAAATTTTGCAGTTCGACGAAAATGGTCTATTAATAAAAGTGTTAAGAGAAAGCTCCCGTATCGGCGAAAAGGTTAATGAATTATGGGTTAATGAAAGTGGTAATTTTATTGACCAGAAAAGACTGAACAAAGGCATTGAACGCTGCTTGCAAGTTAATGATTTAGGGGTTGTCACGAATCTATTCAATGCAGTAGAAAACGTGTCAGAGGAAAAAAATCCCAAAGCGAATATCGTAATTAACGAATCTGGGTTTATTGAAACCAAAGAAAAAGCTTCGTATTGGGAATGCAGCGACATTTGCAACGTTAGAGAGCGGGCTATTTTTAAAGTCATAGCTTTCATTAACCAGGCGGCAAAGGCCAGTGATAGCGACCTAAATAAACTTTTTGGCTCTGATTTTGACATTTGCTGCTACAAAAATAAGTTTTGCCAGAAATCCATTGTCAAATTGCCATTGGACGATTCAGATTTTGAAGTAAAAGTTTTGCCGTACTTTAGTCATTTCTCTTATTGCTCTGAAAGCGAGGAATGCGAGAGTTACTTGAGAGCCTTCAGAGAACTGGCTCCACATTACTCTACAATTAGAACTATTTTGAGTAAAATCTACTCCGTTAGAGCGTTGGTTAACGGTTTTTCAAGATTGACCCATGAGATTGAGCATGGTGATTACGAATCTCTTCAAAATGTTATACCCAAAATTAGTAAAGTTGTGGAGGCACGTGGATTAAAAATGTCAAATGCCGAAAACGAGGCGACGAAAGGCGGTGAGAACGATATAAGGCCTTGTCTCGATGAGGGTGAAATCTTGGCTTTCTACGCTAAACAATTTGCTAGAGCTGAGCGTGATACGAATGAATTTCACGACACATCTTGCGATTGTTGCGCTAGATTATTGAAAAATTCTGATTTGAGGACCGTGGAAAAACTAGCATGCACTTCAGTTTTTGACAGCCACGCCTTTCTCATTTTAAGAGCTGGTTTACTGTTGAAAAATCCAGAGTTCAGAGAAATGGACATGCTTTTATGCCCTTATTGTTCTAAAGAGTTGCAAAAGGGAAAGGTTCCAATTAGATGTTTCCTCAACGGCTTGGGGGTTGACGTTCCTCCGACCGAGGTCACGAGTTTGAACATGTTTGAAAAGGCCTTAATTCAGCTTGTGAAGGCATTTCACACTGTTGTCCGGTTAGGTACTAAAACTAATTCCAACATGCAGTTTGGCGCGGTGAAAGCTTTGAAAGGTAGAATCATATATTTGCCAATTCCAGTCCAAAAAAATTTGGATATGATACCAGCAGCACTGCCTAAAGATCACGAATTGCACGTCTTGGTTAATGGTTTGCCCACTAGTGACAAAAAGATTTGGCAAAAAATTATTCGCCTTGATGCTTTGAAAAAGGCCGTCGCTAAACTGAAAAAAATTAATCCATTGTACAAAGACATTGATATTACTCTTATCAATGAGGATTACATTTATGGCACCGAAGAGATTAACGGAACTATTGAAGACGAAAATTCATTAACTCCCGATGAATTATTGGCGAAAACGGATCCTCTGGCGCTGTTAAACAACCGCGACGAGGTCAATACAAACGGCTTTAGTACAGTTGCAAAAAATCCGCAAGCGGAATCGCACCAAATCGATATCGATGTTATCAATGATGGTGTGATCGAATCAAATCTTTCGCCAGACGACCGTTAACTCAACCTGAGGCACTGTTGCGAAAACTCTCAAAAGATGAAGCGAATGAGCTGTACGATCACTACACAATTCACCCGGTGAATGTTCAGCCGTCAAAAGATTTGTTGGCTTCTTACCAAATGAAGCGTGTCGAAGCCGAGCCTATCAGTAATTGGGACAAAAATCTAGAATACATGTCATTCGTGCACTTGTTCCCAATGGCTCACTATGGCAAGCACGACGAAAGACCGTTTGGGAAAATGACTGAAACTGAATACCGACTTTCTCGTCTTTTGAACGCGAATCCAATGTTTAGACGTGATTATGCGCTCATGTTCCATTTATACCAAGAGGCCGAAATGAAATCCATTAACAGTAGTTTAAATTACGTTCTACGCGTGAAAAAACCCATGAACGTATCGGTCAATGATTTCGTGAATCACGTTGATTCTCGAGATTCGGAGCTCGAGAGTAATTTAGCGACTTTCATGGCCCACATTCGAGGAACCAAGGATTATTGGTATAAAGTTCTCAAATGTGTTTTGGCCATGATTAGGGAGTATGGGCCCCCTACTTGGCTTTTAACTTTTAATCCGGCCGAATACGATGACATTGAACTTCACGACCACCTACGACGAGTGAATGCTGACGTGCCAGGGATCGAATCTATGTCGGTGGCTGAACTATTAAATTTAGATCCTCTTAGCGTTAGTTTACATTTTCACAACAAAGTGAGGTCTCTCCTAAGAAACTTTGTGCTTTGTAAAGAGAATCCGGTTCTTGGACCGATAGCGCATCATTTTGTGCGCGTCGAGTACCAATCTCGCGGCTTAGCCCATTACCATTGCTTCTTGTGGGCCGAGGAAGCTCCCGTGATTGGTTCCTCTTCGGCAATAGCTATTTTAGAATACGTGCAGAAGTATATCACGTGTTCAATCCCAAAAGCTGCTGAAAGTCCAGAACTTTACCGGCTAGTAAAAAAATTTCAAACACATAAATGTTGCAGCAGTTGCTACCGAAAGGTTAAGAGAGGAAATAAGGAGCTCAAAGTGTGTCGTTACGGTTTTCCTCGAAACGTAACAGACGTTGCGACATTGAACTCTGCTGAATCAGTTACGCGTCATCGTAAAATGAAACGAAGCCAGAAACGCCTGTATGATTTGCCCAGAAATGAGAGCGAAGTTTTTATCAATGACTACAATCCGGCATTACTTTTGGCATTGAAAGCCAATATGGATTTGCAGTTTGTCGCCGATTCCTCGGAACAAGTGGCGATATACGTCACGTCGTACGTGACAAAGGGAGATCGGGCTGAAATGGATCAGTGTTTCGCAGAGTTGGCACACGAAAGCTTGTCTAAAAGACTGTTCGCTTATGGACTGAAATCTTTCACAAATAAATCGGTCGGTATTTACGAAGCCTTGGACATGATGTTGGGTCTGAAATTGTTTCAAAAGTCTGACAGCACCAAATTTATTAACACTAACGTGAAGGAAAACCGATCCAAAGTTTTGAAATGTTACAAGCATCTTGCGCGCTTGAGGGAAATTGATCCTGAAAGCGAAGACATTTGCCAACCAGGGTTTGTGGACGATAAGTATCCCAACAGACCCGATAGCTTGGAAGATTTAAGCTTGCGCGAGTTCGGCCGGTTTTACGATTACGTCAAGTACTCGGAGGCAGCGAAAAAATCTGAAAATGTAATCGAGTTGAAAAATAATCTCGGTTTGATGAGAAAGAGGATTAAGCCCTACATAATAGAACATTACGTTCACGACCCAATAGAGGAACCAGAAAATACTGCCACTCTCTACTTATTCTGTTCAAACCATGGCGAAACGAAACTGAGTTATTGGGCGAATTTGCAACCTTCGCTGAAGCTTTCAAAAGCTCATTATCGACGCTAAAACCCATGAGAGAATACCATGAGAAATTTTCGGTTTCCAAAGAAGTTGAAAAGAAGCGCAAAGCCTCCGAAAAAGCTAAAGAGACTTCAGCTCTTTCGGATACAGAAAGCTATGACGATGAAAATGCCCTTCAAGGGAAAGAAATCGTCGTTGAAACGGAAAATGCGATGCACGATGTCGAAGCCGCTATGGAAATTGATTTCGAGGGCATGACACGAGACCAAGTTGCGCTACTCAACACTGATCAAACAAGTTGGGAAAACCAAAATATTACCTCTCCGAGTCAAGAGGTCTACTACTACAAACTTATTTACCTAGATATGGAATTATTTCTCTTTTTTGAAGTAAAAATTTACGAAATATTGAAGCAGTATTCCAAGCATAGCGAATAATACAGTATAGCAGACGACATTTTACATCCAATAAGGATAAATCTTGGACACATGGAAATCAGTCAATGGGGAAAAGATCAGGAAATGAAGTCTACGCTTCAGCTGTTTACCGTATATTCTGATAGCTACATTCACAACTGGTTTGCAGTGTAAACACTATCGTCTCGTCTCACCCAAAGAAAATATACGCTCCGGGAATGGATGCTATGTCTCGGGGTTGGGTTGACCAAGGAACTTCCGGTCTATGCAATTTCAATGTAGCCGGAAATGCCTCGGTCAACCGAGCCTGCCTTTGGAGCGTACTAGGAGGGGAGAGACAAAAATTTACACTAGAGGAAGCTACACTTACCATTCCTGGGGCGTGTATCTTCTTTGTCTCACCTCAACAATATTCTTAGTTTGCCAACATGAATGTTAACGTTAAATAACACCAAATCTAAATTGTAGCTAGACGCACTGATAGTCAATTCGCACCATAAAGAGAATAAAAGGTCTGTAGCTACTACCCGTTTACCATTAGCCCTTTTACTATTCTAATTGCCACCATGATCTTTTCTTCTATTTTAAAATCTTAACCTGATTATTTAACAGTGTATTTAACTTTCGGCTCACTCTGAACCGTTGATGTCTCTTCATTTCAGACACGAAAATCAAAGCCCAAAGTTTACTTCACCTCAGGCCTCAATTATTTACTCTTTGTTTCACTAAGCCTATTGCGGATGATACTTGTTATACCCGCCGGAGTCTAGGTCTTAGTTTTCTTCATGAAATCACTCAACCAAGGATTATTCTATATACAGATGTAGTATAGCTTAAGCAATATATAAACAGCCATTTCAAATAACAATATTAAAAAAAATCTTTGGAATATCAAAATGAAACGGAGCTTTAAAGCTACAAAAGTACTAAATGCATCATAATTACGAAAAATACTTCCACATATTCACTTTATATTATGGAAAAAGGGAATATTAAGGTTCTGTATGATTTCTTAACACATCAACACAAGGCTAACTGCTAACACGACGCACTAGTGTAACAATGGACGGACACACACAGACAAAAACATAGACTGCTTTTTAACTCTTTCCGTAATAATTTTGAGTTGAGAAACAAGATTATCTTTAATATTTAAATAAATATAATTATTTTTAATTATTTTAATCTTCAATAATTAACATTAATAATAGTTAAATCGTTTAAAATAAAGTTATACCTATTATCTTCTCAAACTTTGCTAATATTGACGTTTACAGTGAAGGGTACCCCTCTTCCCGCTTTCTTCAAATTTTGGGGTATATATACGATTCGTTTCCATTATAATAGTAAGGAAAAAGCGCAATTGCGAAAACCTTCGGTGGTCGATCCCACCTTAGGGAGGCTAGACGTTTCTCGTAACCCTAGCTGATCGCCGCGTATATCCTAAAACCAAACGATGATAATGGAGTAGAAGCCCATGAGACAGATTGGTGTCTATGTGGAATAGACGGAAGACCAGTAGATGGTGGTGTTTAGAAGCCAGAATGTACAGATTGGTGTCCAAGTGGGATGGACAAAGACCAGAAGATGGTGGTGATTAGAAGCCAGTATGGACAGACTGGTGTCCAAGTGGAATGGACGAAGACCAGAAGATGGTGGTGATTAGAAGCCGGTATGTACAGACTGGTGTCCATGTGGAATGGACGAAGATCAAAAGATGATGGTGATTAGAAGCCGGTAAGTACAGACTGGTGTCCGTGTGGAATGGACAAAGACCAGAAGATGGTGGTGTGAGAACTCAAGTAGAGGAGCCATTTCCGTGACTGTGAAAGCAGTTCGGATATGGCGAACACGTTTGCTCCGATTTGTAAACTGCGAACGCGGTCACGTGGGGTCTGACAGACAGACAGACAGACAGACAGACACACACACACACACACAGACACGGTCAGTGCATTACCTCTCCGTGACGTCATCGTCACTCGGAGAGGTAAAAAGGGTGTACGACAAAGTCATGGATCACTTCACCCAAGAGGGAGGGCAAAAGGAAAATTTTTGCCATTTTGTGTCTGGTCCGGGTGGCACTGGAAAGTCCTTTCTTATTGCCACTGTCGCCAACGCCGTTAGACGCCACTTTAAAAATGCCGGTAGCGTCGCGATCGCCGCTCCCACGGGCTTGGCTGCTCTAAATGTCAACGGCGTAACGTTGCATAGATTACTTATGTTGCCAGTAGAACATGGGCGTACCGCGGAATACCATTCCCTCAATTCCGAAATTATTTCCATTATGAAACAAACTCTGGGAAATTTTAAACTCTTGATAGTCGATGAGATCTCTATGGTGTCTTCGGTCTTACTAACTTACGTTCATTTGAGGCTAAATGAATTTTGCGAATTGAAAAAGCCTTTCGGCGGTGTCGTTTGCATTCTCGTTTTTGGAGATTTCTTCCAATTGCCGCCTGTACAGGGTAATCCCGCGATTTTAAAAGTCACTTCCCAGGAAGCGAGACTAAGATTTAATAGCATTGGTGGCACTGATCTTTGGAAGTATTTCCAATACGATGAACAAACGCAAAACGTACGACAGGCCGACGACAGAGTTTATGGCGACCTACTTAACCGAATTAGAATTGGAACTGTTACAAAAGATGACGTTTCAACCTTAGAAAGTAGAATAGTTCCGGGAGGGAACAAAATTGAGGTGGCTATGAATCTTTACCTTAAGCTGGTTAAAGAAGGATTTCATCCCATCTGTTTGATGCCGAAATTGGCCATGTGCGATAAATTCAACATAAGAATGCTCGAAGAAAGCCGACAGAAAGTTGAATGCGTTGAATGCGAAGACAAACTAGTTGATTACGACAAAAAAATTACCAAAAACATTGTCAGGAGACTCAAAATGTTAGACAATGAGCCGTCTAAAACCGGGGGTCTTGAGAGCAAGCTGTATCTATGCGTTGGATCTCGAGTAATGGTTGGGAGAAACATCAATTTCGAAGAAGGTGTTATTAACGGCACCATTCCAAAAGAACGACCGTGGAAACATCATTGGTATCCGGATCAGAGTAGATCGGGAACCAAACGACGAGAACAATAAGCCCGACTTTGTAGTCGAGAAAATGAGCGTCAAGTTCATGCTAATGACCAATGTATACGTGAAACGAACGCAATTCCCCATAATCTTGGCATACGCCATTACTATACACAAAAGCCAGGGAATGAGTTTAAAATGCGCAATTATGGATTTGGGATCAAATTTATTTGGAACTGGCATGGCATACGTCGCTTTATCGCGAGTGACTTCCTTGGCCGGTCTCAATCTCTTGCAATTAGACCCGAATAAAATTATGGCAGATGGACGAGCCATTGCGGAGTATAACAGGCTGCGTCAAAAAACACAGACCTGATCTTCCACTTATAGAAATAGTGTGGTCGGAAGCAAAGAGAGGTACAAAAAGGCCAACGTCGAAGAGTATTTTTGAAGGTGAAGGAGAGCGATCTGATGAAACGGCAAAAGAAAGACCAAATAAAAAGATTAGACTAGGTCTTCAAAGTGTAGACATTTTTCCATTGAAAGGATTTGAAAATGGAGATGGAGTAACGTGCTACGCAAATAGCGTTTTGCAATTGCTCTTACTGATTCCGGAATTAAGAAACATGGTTAAAGGGCATAAAGGATCATTGAGCGATAAGCCTATTTTGACTTGCCTTCGTAACACTATTGAGCATGTTGAAAATTCAAATTCGAGTTCTGGCGACGATGGTTTCAATTTGCGAACGGCTGTTGGTCTGCCTTTTACCCACAAACAACAACAAGATGCTAGTGAATTCTTATGGGTTCTCTTGCCAAAACTTTGCGAAGAAATGGAAACTTGTGACTCTGACGCTCTTCAAGAACTATTATGGACAAAGTCGCAAAACGTTACCAAATGCCCGAACTGTCACCTTGAAAAAAGTTCTGGAAACATTATCCAAAGCTGTATCTTCACTCTTCCTTTGCAAAACCTCGCTAAAATTGATTGGAAACTATTAATCGAAAGGATGAGACCAGCAATGATGGCATGCGGAACTTGTAAACACAGAGAAATTAATGAACGTGATGTATTGATTTCTGCCAGTAAGTACGTATTTCTGTGGTTTCCAAGAGATGCTGTAGTAAATGGTCACCCTATTATGATTTTAACCAAAATATCGGGATTCGAAAATCAGAAAGTGGTTTTAAACCAGAGCGTTTACAAAACTAGGGGCGTGATCATTCATAAAGGTTCATCTTTAAACCAAGGTCACTATCTGAATTTTATTCGAAAAGATAACAGCTGGTACGAGGTTAGTGATACAACAATCACCAAGCGTGACAGATTCGTCAGTAACTTGACTGATGTCTCAATTATCCTTCTGGAGAAAGTCTCTCCTTTTTAAAGAGAACCTAGCCTAACTAGCGTTGTTAAGGGTGATCACTAAAAAATGGTAAATTAAGGAAACATAGGAAATTTGCCCTTGAAATATGCGGAGATGTTGGTGTAAAATGTAAGCGAGAAAATAGTGAAATTGTGGGGAAAAAACTAGGAAGAATTTGTGGGGGAAAAACTAGGAAGAAATTGTGGGGAAAAAAATAGCAAGAAATTGTTGCAAAATAAACGAAAAGTACATAAATAAATTATCAATCAAAATCTACTTTCAAATGAAAAGTAGAAACTTCATTATAATTTCATGGTTTGAGAGTTTTACAAAAGTATTCAAAATCTAATTATATTACTTTACGATTCAGAGTTAAATTCCAGAAATTTTGAAATTTCCTCCAAGCTATAGAAAGTATAGCTATAGTTATTTAGAAATTATCGAGAAACCCACAAGAAACTAATTCCCCGGTGTCTATTGCTATTGCTAAGTATTCCTCACAAACGAAGAACGTTTAGAAATATTTCAAAATGTAAGTTTTCCATTTAAATTTCAATATATCAATAAAATAGTTCGCAAAATCACAAGCGCCAATTAAATCTAGCAACATTCAATATCGTAATGCTGCCAAACAAGAGAATCGACCCCGTAATTAAGTAACATCGCTTGCGATTTCTCGCTATCCCTGATTCAACCTGTTTCCTTCTGCTGAAATATCCTCTAGTTGGCCGATGATTGAGAGGGGTGGCGGGGGGGCGGTTATTTCCTTTGCCTTTGAGACAACGTGGATAACACGTTGTTTAAGACCATACTTCCTCATATCAGTTAAAAAAATACAATGGCTATAATCTTCGAAGCAGGGTCCTATACAAAACTCTCTTATGGCCGCTTCTATCTCCTTTTCCTTTCTCTTGAAGCTCATTTAACACGTGGTCAAAAATATATAGACATCTTCTTCAAGCTTTGCTACTTATGAAGAATTTCCTCAATAATTCTCATTGATATATGTATAGAGTTTCAAAAGAAATAAACATTTTTATCCTACATTTCAAATCGAGGGGTCACTTGAATAATCAGGTGTACAGAACTAAAGAAATCGATTACTTGATTACTAGAATTCTTAGAAAAAGATTAGTAATCACAATAATTTTTGTGTTAATCAAAGGTAATGAGAAATCTCCTATAATCACTGGAAATCTCGTGAAACCTTGAGAAAATCAGAAACAATCACATGATTTACTAGTAATCTTTTGTAACCACCTCGGTAATCACACCTTTCGTGAAATAATCACAGATAATCAATCGAGGAATTCGAAAATCCAAAAGAAAAATCATAATCAGTTGAAATAGAAATAATCACTGTATTCACGAAGAACCCAGCGGTATTCACGACATTCACCCAAAAATCAATGGGATTCATTGGAATTCAAACAAAAATCGCGAGTAATCAGCGGCAATTACGGGAATCAGTGTAAAGATTATGGAAATCACCGACAATAATCGTAATCACAAAAATCAAGGAATTCTATCAGTAATCATCAAAATTCACATAAAAATTTAAAAATCAGTAGTCAGGTGTGAAACTTTTGGCTGATGACTAGACCCTCGTTTCAAATACTGTCATTTTTAAACTTACTACGTAAATAAAGTACAACAATATATGCTTATCGAAATCTGTTTTATTGAATATAACTTAAATATAATTACCGATATTCAATTATAATTTTAATTAAATTAAGACTGAAGGGACAGATATTATAAAAAAAACGTCTTAGTTTGGACCAAGTCCGAAAAAACAAACGATATGTGTGAGGTTTATCAATTGGCTGAAGTTTCAGATATTGCAATTTTTTTTTAAATTATTTTTAATCCTTAAACATTATTTAAAATGTTTTCGGAAAATGGAATTATTCTTGAAAAAGCGTAGATATGTAATTTTTTAAATTAATTTAGAGGGAATAGATCGATTAACAGTAAAATCAGTTGATTGAATTAAATAATGATTAAGGATTAAAAATAATTTTAAAAAAAAATTGCAATATCTGAACTTCAGCCAATTGATAAACCTCACACATATCGTTTGTTTTTTCGGACTTGGTCCAAACCAAGACGTTTTTTTATAATCCATATAGATCCCACAAAACTTGAGGTCATTGCGAATTTCCCTAGACCTTCCAATGTGAAAGGCGTTCAACGATTTCTGGGCATGGCCGGGTGGCATTACCGGTTTATCTCCCATTTTTAGCAAATTGCGGCCCCCTTGAATAAATTAAAACGAAAGAATATTCCCTTTGTATGGGGACCCGAGGAGGAGCAGTCCTTTTCTAAACTAAAGAAGCTATATGCAAGGCTTCCAACTTGGGGGCTTATAACCCCCAACTACCATGCATTTTGACCACAGATGCGAGTGGGGAAGGATTAGGGTCTTTTCTGTCCCAGAAGCAGGAACGCGCCTACACCAGTACCCTCTTGAAAGGCGTGGAAATACATTATTCTACCACCGAGAAGGAATGTATGGCCATTTGGTGGGGAATAAAAAGGTTTATGCCGTATTTAGAGAACCATCCCTTTACGGTGATCACGGACCATAAGGCTTTACAATGGCTATTTAACCTTAGGGAACCCAATTAATTAATTTTCAACAGTTATCTTTTACTTTTTAGAGTCTACAAAGACAGTTTTAATTAATATCTGTAACTTCAGTCTTAATATTAATTAAAATTGTTCAGAAACTTTAGGAGAGTAAAAGTCTTGGGGCATTCCGGCATTGTTAGTTAACGCGTCTTGAACTAACCAGTAAAAGTCTTGGGGCATTCCGGCATTGTTAGTTAACGCGTTTTGAACTAACCAATAAAATCTAATATAGAACTGTCAGTCCTGACTGCTTGACTTGACAATGAACGCCCAGTCAAACTCAAATTGCTTTCCATTGCTAGACGGCTGGTAACTAAATTCACCATTGCTAGGCGGCTGGTGACTAAATTCACCATTGTAGGCGGCTGGTAACTTAACTCACCATGTGTAGGCGGCTGGTAACTTAACTCACCATGTGTAGGCGGCTGATAGCTTAGCTCACCATTGGTAGGCGGCTGGTAGCATAATTCAACATTGGTAGGCAGCTGGTAACTGTATTCACCATTGCTCGGTGGCTGGTAACTTAATTTACCATTGCTAGGCGGCTGGTAACTAAACTCACCATTGGTAGGCGGCTGTTAACTTAACTCACCATTGGTAGGCGGCTCGTAACTTAACTCACCATTGGTAGGCGGCTAGAAACTAAGCTCACCAGAAGTAGGCGGCTAGTAACTTAATTCATCATTGCTAGGGGGCTAGTAACTTAATTCATCATTGCTAGGGGGCTGGTTACTTAAGTCACCATTGATAGGCGGCTGCTAACTTAATTCACCATTGGTAGGCGGCTGGTAGCATAATTCACCATTGGTAGGCGGCTGGTAACATAATTCATGATTGGTAGGCGGCTGGTAACCTTATTCACGCTTGGTAGGCGGCTGGTAACCTTATTCACGATTGGTAGGCGGCTCGTAACCTTATTCACCATTGCTGGGCAACTGGTTACTTGACTCACCATTTCTAGGTGGCTCGTAACTTAATTTACCATTGGTAGGCGGCTGGTAACTTAATTCACCATTGCTAGGCGGCTGTAACTTAATTCACCATTGCTAGGCGGCTGGTAACTTAACTCATCATTGGTAGGCGGCTGGTAACTTAGCTCACCATTGGTAGGCGGCTGGTAACTTAATTCACCATTGGTAGACGGCTGGTAACTTAATTCAGCATTGCTAGACGGCTGGTAACTTAATTCAGCATTGCTAGACGGCTGGTAACTTAATTCACCATTGGTAGGCGGCTGGTAACTTAATTCACCATTGTTAAGGGGTCGGTAACCTAGCTAATTTACCAGCAGTCGGTAGCCTGGCATAGTTACCAGAATTCTGTAACCTAACTTAATTACAAGCAGTTTGTTACCAAGCTTAACAACCACCAGTCAGTAACCTATCTTAATTTCCAGCAGATTGTTACCTAGCTTAACTATCAGCAGTCGGTAATCTAGCCTAATTTCAAGTGGTCGGTAGTCTAGCTTAATTGCCAGCGGTCTCAAATCCAGCTTAATTACCAGCGTTCGGTAATCTAGCTTAATTACCAGCGGTCGTAAATCCAGCTTAATTACCAGCGGTCGTAAATCCAGCTTAATTACCAGCGTTTGGTAATCTAGCTTAATTGCCAGCGGTCGGTAATCTAGCTTAATTACCAGCGGTCGTAAATCCAGCTTAATTACCAGCGTTTGGTAATCTAGCTTAATTGACAGCGGTCGGTAGTCTAGCTTAATTACCAGCGGTCGGTAATCTTGTTAAATCACCTTTCTTGTTACTGACCCAAAGGCAGTTTGTAACTTTGAATATTAGGTGGGGGTCCTTTTCCAACTCAACTTGTTAGCTCACACAAGGCAATGTCCCATTGTTTTTCAAGCACCGCGAAAATTGAACCATATAGCTTTAAACACGCTAACATCGTAAACTGACTCTTTATCCTTACTAAAATATCGCAGATTGGAATGGTTATAAAAATTTTAAATTAAACACACTTAGACTTAATCATAGTTAATGAAAATCGCTTAGTGCCAAAGAAAATGTTGTACCTTTCATTTGAACCCGTTTTTAAGTCTAACAATTGTATAGTTATGTCTATAAGTGCCTGGACAAAATGGCTGTTTGCGAAAAAAATCCCATGTTATTTCTATGGGAAATTTCCAGTTTTTCGTCAAAAGGGCTGATGAAATTTATTTAAATGAAAACCACCCTTATCCACTTTATTTTTTATAAAATAAACTAATTATTGGATCTCTTTGAAATTTTAACCACATATTGAGGGCCCGAATTGTAGTTCTGTGGAATGTTTTCAAGACAGTTGAAACAATACAAAAAAGGCACATCCAAACAAAAAACTTTTCTTATTTCTGTTCAAATTGTATTATTATCGAAACTTTTTTTGTTCAAACTTTCATCATTTTTTTAAGTTTATCCATTTCGGTACAAGCGTTTCTAATTGATGTTCAAAATTTTTCCATTTCTGTTTAAACCTCTTATATGTTTGCACAAAATTTTCCTTATTAAAGTGCGAACTATTGCAATGATTGATGAGACGTATGTTGTTATTGCTCAAACTTTTCCGGTTTTGTACAAAAATTTTCTTCTACTAATACTACTCAAAATTTGGTATTATTGCTCCAACTTCTGTTATTATTGTTCCAACGTTTGCTATTTCTTCTCAACATTTTCTTATTTCTGTTCAAACTTTTTCTTGTTACAGCTCAAAATCTCATTATTATTGGTCGAACTTTCACTATTTGAATCGTTTCTTAATTACTGTTCGAACTCATCTCATTTTTTTCTCAAATATTTCTTATTTCTGATCAAACTTTTGTAATTTCTAGACTTTTATTTCTGTTCAAACATTTATTCTTTCTGAACTTTTCATATTACCGTTCTAACGTTTTATGTCACTGTTCAAACTTTTTATGTTATTGTTCAAACGTTTCATATTATTGTTCAAACGTTTCGAATTATTAATCAAACGTTTTATATTATTGTCCTACCGTTTCATATTATTGTTCGATCTCTTCATGTTAATGTCAAATCTTTTCTATAAATCAAACGTTGTCAATTTTTGTTCAAAGTCTATTTATTGCTGTTCAATTTGAACACTATGAAATTGTTATAAAACGTTGGGTAATTAAAAGGCACGATGTTGACTAGAAAGTGATTAAAAGCGGGGCTTTCTTACAAATATAATATGTCTTAAATGTGTTGAAGGAACAATCTCCAAACAGCAAGCAATCAGGGGCGAAGAAGCTAATCTTTCTCCGCTAGAGTTGAAAATATTTAATTTCGGTTTTGATCTATCGACAAAAGATTAAAAACTGGTTTTAGAGTCTCGATAAATGGCAAAACAAGTTATTCGAAATGACAAAAATTCAAATGAAAGTCGACCTTTTCTCCTAAAATGCAAGAGAAAGCGATGTTAAATGAATAAAAATGTTATACATATTGATGTTAAGGATCTAAAAGTAGTTTTGTAACCGTAAAGTTAAAACGTAGGAAAGGGGGCCTAACTTCACGATCCACAAAGATATTTAAATTTAAAGAACACTCAGAAGTTCCCAGGTTTTCATTTTAAAGGACTTATTGTCCATGACTAACTTATATTTACCAAATGATCCATGGCGAGGAAGGATAGACTCAGAGTTGGATAACAAAGAACTTTTATTAAACGTATCAGCAAACAATAAACTGGTGTTTTTCGCGAACACGGACTAGACTGCTGTGTACAGATTGTAGGCGGGGGTTTTTATCCCCACGAACTAATGTTTGTTAATAGTTTGACAGCGGTGGCGCTTAAGGCGCCACTTCGGGACAATTTAACATTATACAAAATTTATTATAAAAAATACAAAATTAGTAAAGCAGACGACGCGGTTTCTTCCCGGGAAGGAGAAGCTTGGTGTGGACTGTTACATCCTCCCCCCCAAAGAAAAGTCGTCTGCTATGGCACTCTTGTTTCCAATCCGCTGAGTCTTGGGCAGGTGGCGAGGAGGGCCTCCTGGCCTCGGCAGCAGTCTTCTCTCGCTGCTAATTCTCGCGATGGCGAATTCCATGGGCCGCGTCAAAACGTTATGTTGCGTTTCGAATAGTCTCCCCTGGTTCTCGCGAGATGGCTTGACGGGAAAAATTAAAATCACTAGACGTCACATCTGTGATTGAATGCATGCGTAGATACTGTTCTACGTTTGAGAGAGACTGAAGAGTCTTGTGCGGATATGTTGCTGGAGGGTTATAATTTATGTCCAGTTCAGGACCTCCAGGCTTTGGATTCTTCCTCAACACTATCTCGCGTTTCCATCCTTTACGGAAAGGATTGACAAATCTCATCGGATTTATGGGAACAGGGTTGGACGATTCCGTATCGTCTTCCTCAGATTCAGAGGAAGAACTGGAATCGTCTGGGTGAGATAGAGGAGAGGGTAGAGGGAGAGACTTCTCCCTCGAGCTCCTATCAGGAGAGGAAGGAGGAGAAAGGTCTGGCGGTATCCGATTCACTCGGTAAACCGCTGGAGGATCTGAGAATAAGGCGAATGCGTCTGGCTCAGATTCCTCAGGTAGATCAGAGACTTCTGGGAAGGACTCTGGAACTTCTTTCGACGGGGAATAAGAGGATCCATCATTGGATGAAGATGAGGTTTGATTGCTTCTCGTTTCTTCTCCAGACGACTCGGTCTGCGCTTCTTGGTCTCTCAACAGTCGTTGTCTTCGTTCTCGTCGAGTCTCACGACTTTCGTCACCAGTACTGACTCCAGCGTCCTGAAGTACAGGTCTGGACTGTGACGGATAGAACTAGAAGAAGAACTGCTTGACGTTGAAGATGACTGGCTTCCGTCCGGTTGGCAGACATCTTTGTTTGACCAATACAGCTTCAAATGAGTGATTCTCCGGTTTCTGGGTCTTCTAATTTATATCGCAATCGGTCGATCTTCTTTGCGATCTTGTAGTGACCATCCCATTATGACATAACTTAGCGGCGACGATACGTGCCGCTTGAGACAAGGGATGCGTCTCCTGCCAGACAAGCGCACCAACGGGAAATTCAATTCCTTCCCGCCTTTGTTCGTAGTAGCGCTTCTGGTGTGCTTGCGCTTTCTTGGCAAGCTCTTTAGACAAAGCAAGTTGCTTCGCTAAAGCTGAGAGCGATGCGGACCTTTCAACAAAGTCCGCTACTGGCATACCTACGTCCAAGTCCCAGGGAAATCTCGGTTCCCTACCCATGTTCAGGTAGAAAGGAGTTCTTCCGGTTGTTGTATGTGTAGTCGAGTTGATGGCGAACTGGATGAATGGTAAGTTCTCGTCCCATCTTCGGTGATCTCGACCATCGAACATCGAAATGATTTCGCCCAGAACTCTGTTAGTGCGTTCCACGATGTTACTCTGTGGATGATACGGAGTGATGTATCGTGGTTTTACTTTGAACATCTTGAGAATGTCCTTCCAAAGTTGAGAAACGAATTGTGTCCCGTTGTCGCTTACGATGGCTTTTGGACATTTGTAGCGAACTATCATAGACACGAGTTTTTTTGCACAAGTTCTGGCTGTGATGTTCTTCATCGGGTATAGTTCGACAAATTTGGTAGCATAGTCCGTAAAAACCAGGAGGTATTTATTATGGTGACGGCTTCGTGGTAGAGGTCCCATTATGTCCACTCCCAGCAAATGAAAAGGCTCAGTAATGGCCGTAGGTTGCATGAGACCGGGACGTTTTCTATTGCGGGCCTTGTGCATTTGACACAAAGGACATCCGCGGACGTACTGGGTAACGTCCTGCCGGAACGATGGCCACCAGTATCTGGCCCGTACCTTATCGAAGGTACGATCTCGACCTCGATGTCCAGATAGAGGGTGGTCATGAAATAAGCGGATGGCGTCCCGCCGGAACCGCTGTGGCAAATAGATTTTCGCTGGTTGTCTACCATAGGCCTTTCGATATAGGACATCGTTCTTCATCTCGTAGTATCGATGTCCTTGAGGATTGTCTCCGGATAACTGGACTATGATGTCATTGGTTGCTTGTTCATCTTGTTGGGCCATTCGTACTTCTTCCAGCGTGAAAGAGTGGTACAATGCGTGATTGGCGGGAGGAGCTAATCCGCTACTGGTTGAGGACGAAGTCGACGTCATTGAAGAGGATTCCGCTGGACTGGAATCTTCTGACGAGGACGGTGAAGTCATGTCTTCCAAAGACATGGCTAATAGCGAGACAGGCGCTCTTGATAATGCGGCCGCAACCTTGTTCTTAACTCCCTTCTTGTGTATGATCTTGAAGTCATACGTCTGCAGGTACATTGCCCAACGAACAAGTCGAGAATTTGGTTCTTTCAAAGTGAACAACCACTGTAGTGCTTTGTGATCCGTGATAACAGTGAACGTTATATTCTCCAAGTATGGCCTGAACTTTCCAACTCCCCAATAGATGGCAAGACATTCCTTTTCCGTGGTGGTATATCTTCGCTGGACGTCGGTCAGTTGTTTACTGGCATAGGCAATAGGTACCTCGACGTCATCTTGAATTTGCAACAGGAAAGCTCCAAGTCCGGCGTCGCTAGAATCCGTTGTCAGGAAACACGGCAACTTAGGGTTGTAAGCCGCTAAAGGAGGCGCCATAAAGATCGCATCCTTGATGGCCTGGAACGCTTCCTGCTGTTCTTTCTTCCACTGGAACGGAACTTCCTTCTTCTTGATATGGTTTAACGGGGCAACGATCTTTGAATACTGCGGGATGAATCGAGAGTTCCATCCCGCCATGCCCAGAAATCTTTGGATTTCTTTCACGTTCTTTGGGACGGGAAAGTCTACTATAGCCCTAGTCTTGGAAGGATCACTATGAATCCCTCGTTCATTGACAATATGCCCTAACACGGTCGCTTTTCTTTGCGCAAAGCGACATTTCTTAGTCTGAAGCGTAAGTCCCGCTTCAGACAGTCGGTGAAAGACATATTCCAAGGCTTGTAAATGGTCAGCCCAAGTACTGGATGGAATGACGATGTCATCCAGATAGACACAGATGGAAAAGTGATGTCCATCCCTGAAGACTTCCTCGATGAGTCGTTGAAAAGACGACGGCGCATTACATAGACCGAACGGAAGTACCTCGAACTCGTACTTTCCCGCATGCGTGATGAAAGCAGTCTTTGCCTTCGCTTGCGGAAGGAGATCTACCTGCCAATAGCCGCTCTTAAGGTCCAGTGCTGTTATGAACTTCGGGGCACCCATTTATCCTAATAGTTCTTCTATTCTCGGAAGTGGATAAGGGTCCTTCACGGTTACTTTATTCAAAGCGCGATAGTCGACGCAGAAACGTATCTTTCCGCACTTCTGGTGGACAAGTACCACCGGCGACGCGTAAGGACTAACGGATGGCTTCACGATACCGTCGCGGATCATTTCGTGAAGGTGATCTTCAATTATCCGTTTTTTCTCGTCGCTAATACGATAAGCGCATTGACTAACGACAACATCGGTGGTAGTATGTATCTCGTGATATACTAAGTTCGTACGTCCCGCTTTTTCCGAAAATAGTTTTGGAAATCGTAATAATAAAGTTTTTAAGTCTTCTTTCTGAGTAGGACTAAGTGTAGGTGACGCGACAGCTTTTTCAACATCCTCTATAATCTGAGGTGTTGGAGTCTTCAACCCAGGGAGATTTAACACGAATGGAAACGTTGTTCCGTCAATCTGACAGGTTTTTGTACCAAAGTCCAGAATCGCCCGATGTTTAAAAAGAACATTTTTTCCCAAAATAAAGTCGTTCGGCAGTGAGGGAACTACGTGAAACTCTTGCTTTAGTTTCAACTGTCCTAAGCGGAAGTCTGTTCGCGCGCGTCCCTTCGTGAAGGTATAACGTCCATCGCCTAACACTATGCATTGAGTCTCTTCTTCTTCCGGAAGTACTAAGTCTGGTTTTAACGTTCTGACTAAATTACGCCACTGATATAAGCTGATAAAATAATGCATCAGCGCCTGAATCTAGTCTAGTCGCGAAAGTCCCATGCGAATATACGGCATCTATGGCCACGGGAGGATCAACCTCACAGCGACGCACATCCATAGAGCCAATTTCCATAAGGGGCTTTACTTTCGTCGCGCGGCGGGAAGACGATCCCCTTTTTGCCTTCCCGCTTTCGCGTTTCCCGAAGCGTGTTTTTGCGCGACCTCTTGTTTGCTCGGACAGGCGGTAGCATAATGCCCTAAGCATCCGCACTTATAGCATTCTATGTGACTTAAGTCGTTTTGCTCAGTCTGAGCCGGTGTAGGTCTATTGGAAAGTCTTGCGTTTGGCGTCGCAACCTTTGATGTCGCACCTCCCCCCTGCGGTTTTGTTAAAACCGCGGCTGTGGGAGAATTTCTTCTCCCACTGGATTTACGCGGGGTAGACTTTGCACTGTCTCTAGGATACAATGTGCTAGAAGGGGTCGCCCGTAAAATTTCTTCTGTTACGCGGCCCTTTTCTATGAAGCTGCGCATTGTCCTTATGCTGTCGTGAAAGACATGGATGCGTATTTCGGGGAGGATATTACGCTTGCAAATACCGACCAGTTCAGAGTCCGTATACGGAACGCGTAAGTTCTGATTCATCGCGGTGATACTCGCGATGTACGCGTCAAAAGACACACCGTCGGATTGTTTAAATTGCGCTATTTCTAGGCGGAGGGATTCCTCCGCTCTACCCGAAAAGAAATAGTCTCTAAATGCGCCTTTCACGGTACGCCACGTTAATGCTTGATTTGGCCTATTCAAGTCCCTAAACCAAATTAATGCACGACCCCTCAATATTTGGGGTAGAAGCGCGATAATGTCATCTCCTGACATGCTGTGATAGTCCGCGAATTCCGTCAAAGTCCGAAGGAATTCCGGCGCGCTTTCACCTTCGACACCACTAAATATTAAGTGAGGGGGCGGTTTTGGCCTACTTTTGGCAGCTGGTCTAGTGCCTACATTTGCTAAAGAAGTTGCTAGGGTTTGAATTGTTTGTAGCCAAATGTTTGACGCTGCACCTTGCGGTGGCAGCGGCGGAGGTGGGAGTCCTCCAGCCGCTTGTCCTTGCGAAGGACTAGTACCGAGGCTTGGAGGGGGAGTGATCCCCCTCGGGGGAGTATGGGATCCCGGTAACTGCGCGTTAATCGCGGCGATCAAAGCATGCGGATCGGGTGGATTCATGACGCGACAGTTAATGAGTTTAAGCAAGGCACAAGTACAGTTCGCAAGTACGCGTTAAGTATAAATGGTAATGTTAGTCGTAACGAGTCCTGGCAAGCTCGCCACTTTATGTAACCGTAAAGTTTTAAAAGTAGGAAAAGGGGACCTAACTTCGCGGCACACAAAGAAATTAAATAAGTAACTAGCAATTAAAAAGTTCCCAGGTTACCCGCTTAAAGATCTTATGGACATGACTAAGTAATTACCAGATAGTCCATCGTCGTAGGAAGAAATAACGCAGAGGTATCTTAATATTTCACTTGAATTTAATTATAACAAAAAGCGCGTCTGTACTTGTCGCGTTACAAGATTTTACTCCCTGACTGACAGCGGCGGCGGGGGTTTTTATCCCCGCCAAAAAATATATTTTTTAACAAATGAAAGCCAGTGGCGCTTAAGGCGCCACTGGTGGAAAAAAGTATAACCAAAAAAAATGAGGAGGCAGACGACGCGGATTTTTCCTCGGGAGGGAGGTTCGGGTGGTGGACGGTTACAAAATATTTCCTATTTCCGGCCCTGTATTACCGACGTTATATTTTGAATGGTATTTATTATTAGAATTTACGTGTATTTCTCCTCAAATCAAGAAGAATTTTAAGCAAAAAGAAAGTGCTAGTTTGTGGCCCCGGATATTATTATTATAACATAAGTAAATTTATGGAAGTAAGGATTAGGGGGTTATAATATTTTGTTAGGGCGTCGAGGGGCTATTCACTGTGATTATCTGTACTTCTTTTAATTGGTATTTCGTTTTACCCATGTTAAAGGTTGCGTATCCTGGGGGGGGGGTACTCACTCACGTTTTCCGTTCGTGTCACATCATTATAACTGAAATAAAAAATTCATTAATAATTTTAAAATAGTAGCGCTTCGAGGGGCTATTCATTAATGTTTTCCGTTCGTGTCACACTATAATTATAACTGAAGTAAAAAGAATTCAGTAATAATTTTAAAATAGTAGCGCAATGAGGGGCTATTCACTCAAATTTTCTGTACTCCTGTTAAGTATGGTACGATGTGGCTGTTATTACCAGCCCTTGGGTCGTCTCGTTTTAAAGAAATACATGAACGAAAAATGTAACCTCACCACGACAATCCAGAGAATCCTCTCCCATTCACTGATTTCACTATCCCTTTGACGATCGAAAACTTTGATACTGCTAAAGGCCGTAGTCTGACACGTCGCAATGCCAACGTCAACGACAACAATTACAGTAGTGCAGGTCAAACCTAACACCCACATCGTAGATGTACATCATCTGCGGGTCCTAAACAGGTTGGAGCGTCTACTCGCAACCTTACCTGGGGAGTTTGCGTTGGATTTCCAACGTTAGCTACCCCACTACCCGAGACAAAACCTTGGAAGGCTTGACGCAGGGCATCACCAATAATTTGACTCATTTTGTAGCGCCGGATCTCCGGACACTGCGCCTTCGTCATTATTAGTGGAAACCCCGGATCTAGTTTCCGGCATAACTAAATAATAGCGAAATCGCTATATCTAATTTTACTTAACTCTACTAACTATCAATCAACTAAATCGGCTCGCGACCCAAACACTCTTTTGATTTAAACTTAAAGAAAAATTAAACTAAGTATATGTATTACTCTATTATCTCAAAGCCCCACGTTGGGCGCCAGTTTGTAAGCCCCACAAAACTGGTAGGCTTACCCTAGAGTAATACAGCACTGTTTTTCAGTCCAATAATTTATTTCCACTCACCCAGTCATCGTTTAAAGTAAAAAAGTAAAACGTAACAAAAAATACAAATAAAAAGGTGAGCTTCCTCTCCTCCTTCAGCAGCCAAAACATGAAGATGTATTCTTGGTCCCCGGCCCCTCCTTTTATAGACACAGGGTCTCGAGTCGGGTCTAAGGGTTCCTTCCCCCTTGACTTTTGGTCAAGGGGTTAAGTCTCTGTCGGGATTCTGACGAGGACAGTTGCGTGGTGCAATAGGACTTTCTTAGACCCTACTGATAGTTTTACAAGCGTATGCTCGTTCCGCTGCCACCCCAAGCTCGCTAATTTTAACGTTATGAGGAGCAACGGCCTACCAGGGGTAACGCCATTTCGCGCTTGCGATATGGCCGTTACAATTCATATCTTAATTGTTTAATTATCACCTAAATGTTAAAATGTGGTTTCAAATTGACGTCACACTCAGTGATTTCTTTTGTTAAGTACAGTTCGAAGAAAAATAAATTTGTTTTTTGTTTAGGGAATTCCATTTCACGTTCCAATCCAATAGTCAGCGTTTTAGGGAGTTAGTAGAAGAATATTTCGGTAAAGACAACGGCTACTGCCGCTGACAACAACATGAGAAGCAAGTAGAAAGGAACACCGACGCTGCTCAGGTCCAAGGCTTCAGTACTTTGCATTAATGGTCTCTTCCAAGTCAACGGTTCAAGGAAGCGATGTAAACTTTCTTCCTGATATTTGAAAACTTGCTTTTCGAGCATCGGTTCTACTCTGTAAAAAGAAAAGTGTTAAGGCTAATAACCATTATAGATAAAAAAATCTACTGACACCAGTTGGGCGTTCAATTGTGGTGTGAGTCTGTTCCATGAGGTGTTGAAAATGAAATGTTTGTAGTCGAGTTTAAGAGCTTGTTGCGAAAAGTAAAATCCTCCGTTTTCTATGAAGAACTGTTTCATCTTTTCGACATGCACTAATTCTTCAAAATAAAGAATCAGATAGTCTTTGTTTACGATCAGAGCTTTTTCCCCAGAAAAAATTGGAATGAACAAATCAATATATCTATCTCGTTTTGATTTATTAATATCATCTTTGGGTGGTTGCGAACTTAACTTCTTAACGAAATCGTCTAGCCATTTATTAACAACTGGGTCCTCAGCCGCCTGATACAAACCAATGACGTCAGAAAAGGAGAGGACTTAACACGAATAAGAATATTTACCAAATCTTTAATATATTTGTAATCGTCGACGTTTAAAAAATCCGGATCAATTCCCGATTTGATCAAGTCCGAGAGAGTGTCGATGCAGTTGTAGCTTTCCGTCGAAAAGTCCGTACGCATGTAACAACCCAAGAAGAACAGAATGAAAGTCACTCCGATAAGCCACGACGAAGCGAGCAGACGACAAGTAATGTGCGACAAAACTACGGGAATCGCTAAAAAACAGAAATCTCAGGTTCGCTTATGACTGATTAAAGCACCGGCCATATTTCTTAATTAAGGAACATAATTGTCTCTTCTATACGAAATTGAATTACTTTTAAATATTAGGGATGACGTAAATGCTTACGTTCGGCGCATAAGAGCGACGCGTTTTCCCAGACATTTTCTACAGTTTCTCGGGCCATTTTCTTGGCAACTTTCTTGGTGGGTACTGACTTGTACTTGTTGGTTACGATGGAGTGAATGACAAGTAAAAATGACAAAAGGACCAAGGTCAACACTAATAAAATCACCACCTGAATTAACCAAGAATAAAACTCAATGAATTGGGTATTAAGTAGATATTTATTGAGAAACATTTACTTCGATTTCCATATTTAAGAAGGACCAGGAATTGGACGTGGTCACTTGAGGGCTGGACACGATAATCAGCTCGTTTATTCCGACTGGCGGAGACGGAGTGAAATGGTCCAATCGACTGAGGAAATATGAACTTGGTTGTTCCAATTTGATAACATGAGAGGTCTAAAACCGGCGTATAAGCGTTAAATAATTTGTACTACTGATTTTAATCATTGTTTCAATGTAATTAAAAAATCGCATACCTTGGAAAAATTTGGCGTATCGTTTATTTCATTATGCTGACTGAAATCAATATAGTTCTCTTCGTAATTCAGCCTAAAAGTTGTCGAAAAAATTTAAATACAATAGAATGTTAACGTTGTTTTAAAGCATTCTGTAAGCTGAGATTCGTTTCTGAGATCTCTTTAAGGCTGCGTATAGATTTAGGGAAAACGTTATCATGAACTTTCGGTATAAAACAATTTGCGGGGGTGTGCGAATAGTAGGTTTTGACTTTTTTAGGAAATCCCAATTACAAACAAAATTCAATTACTCGATTCGAAATTAACTTAATTTATCAAAAAAACAATCTGAATGATTGAAAGGCTAGGCCTAGTAATTATCGATTTTTGTTTTTGCCATATTTTACGAGTTACTTTTTTTCTTGAATATTATATAATGCTCTAAAATCATTAACGACATTCAATTTGAACTCAAAACATTACCCATCCTAGTCGAGAGTATCACTAAATACCTACAAACCTATATATCTAGATAAGTAATTATTGCTCTTTTTAGATTAGCAATTGCAGAAATTAAAATTAATGATTTTTTCAAGCTTTATAATTGTGAATTACTACATTATTTCGGCTGAATGCAGACAGGAATGTATGGAGGGGTTGGAATGGCTAAGGTCAAATCCTAATCAGACGTAGGGGGAGGAGCTACACTTCTGAAAAAAGGACTCACCTTATGTTTCCACCATCAAGGGTACAACGAGAGCCCCCTTAGCCATTCCAGCCCCTCCATACATTCCTGATGCAGATTATTTTAAATCGACGATTCGTCATGACACTTGCTTCTACTAAAGAAACTACACCTTTTCCTTGCAATGCGTGTTTAACTCTCGACTCACAGTGACCCGTTAATGTCTCTTCAAGAACACAAGAAAAACTAAACATAAATTTTAGTTTTTGACCCTCCTCTTCTTTCATACCCCCCCCCCGCCTTTCCCGGGGAAGGGCTCCGGGACTTTGACGCGATTCAACATAACTCTGTTCCTATATCTTGACTGACAGACTGACTGACTGATAATCAACGCCCAGCCCAAACCGCTTGCCCTAGAAGGCTGACAATTTGCGAGAAGGTTACTCATAAGTAGTAGGCGCGTAGTAAGAAATATTTATCCAATCCGCCGCCATCTTAATAAATGGTGTTCAGATATGTAAAAAATATTCTCTATGCAACAAAGTCCGCGCGTTTCAACCGATGTCACAAATAATTAGTAGACTAGTTTCCTTTAACCTATAGACGGGGTGAACGGTCTTATGGGTTCGATTTGATGTCATCTTTTTAAATGGTGGCCAAAAACTTAAAAACCCTTCTTTATGGAATAATGTCCGCATGAAAAGTAACAAAAAATGTCCCGAGGGCAACGCCGAGTGCCTTGGCTCCTAGGGTGCTATAAAGTATTAGTCATCAGGAAAATCGACCCATTCTTTCATTTTGATGAAAGTTTTTATTACACGCGAGGGACCGCGGGTAACAGCTAGTCTAAAATAAATCTATCCCGGGTTTAGTGGCCCGTGGTTTGAGCTGTAATTGAATTCTGTCTCATTCGGTTCAAATACTAGTCGAATCGATATGGAAGTGTCAAATTTACTTCATGTTGAAGAATCGTTTAAAATATTCCGCCATGAAGTTCATCTGTTCCTTAAAATCCGTCGTATCCTGACAAGAAATTAAAGTTAAATTGTCATCAAGAAAGCAGTTTTAATTCTGAGACAATGAAGATTCGCTTCAACAACGTCACCGAATTTAAATAAACTCACCTTATCAGCCCAAGGTATCGAACAATTAATAATTGTTTCTTGGGCGTACCTTTAATTATAAATTAAATTTCAAATCAACGATAACATTTATTATTTGAAAATTAAAGTTCTACCTGTATTTAAAATACCGATCATTTCCAACAAATTCAATTCCGTTCAAAGCCATTTTTGGGCCCACTAATGCTTCGCTGGACAATCCAAAATCTTTAAAAGCTGGAAAGTGTTGTTGAGAGATTTATCGTAGTTCTTCAGTATCAGACTGAGACTAGTTGAAACATAATTAAAGCACGAGTGTAATTCTTTTGCGTGCTTTTAATACCCTATTAATCTGTCATATTTTAAATTCATGGGTTTAATTAAATCAAGGATAGATTTAATTTTAGAAGTAGGAATGGAAAACAGTTAGTATTTACTTCAGTCCGACTCATAGTCCAGTATGGAGCCCCTCCCTCCAACACGTAGCGAAAAGTTTAAATTATCTTATTGGCTCACTTAAACTACGTTTTGATGACGTTGCTGACTTGAACGGCGAAAAATACGTAATTCATTTTTATTTCAGTCGCTATGACCCGCCCTGGGACTTTGACGCGCGCCCAGACTACTCTGTTCTCTATTCCCACTTCTGAAATTAAATCTATCCCTGATGAAACTTACTATATTTTCTAGCAATCTAAGCATATTGCTTATGAGTATTAGCAGGTCCCGTTCCTATTTATGCTTAGTCCGAACTCGTAATGTTAATCTCTATGGAGATTAGCATTACGAGGTTAATACTTTTTTGAGAGTTAGACGGTAGACCCAAGGTTTCGCGACCAAGGGGGTAAACTTATTTTCCCAACCTAACTTTACAGCACCACATTTCTCGTAGTGTAAATTAAGTTAAGTGCAAATTTTTTTATAGAGAATTTCTATAGTTGTAATCAGGGTTCGAATTAAAAAACCCAGCCCAAAGTGTTTTGGTGGGTTTTACCAGGAGGTCATAATAACCCGAAGTACGAAACTGGTTAAAAAGCTCGTAACAACAAAGTTTCGCCGTAAAGCTCAGCGGATTCGTACACCGCTTAACTCCCAAAGAAATAGTTACCCCATTTTTTAGCGCCCACGCGCATTAACTTACACACTTCCGGTTTAGCACTATTTTTATCTTGTGATTTTGGGAGCGAAAATGGCTCACGTCTGCTTCTGTCGGAACGGTGTAAATTAAGCCTTGGCTAAAAAGTTGGCTTTTAGTCGGGGTTTCTAATTTTCTACAAAACATGTAAACGATCGTCATTAATGTTTTGTTGCGATATGTGTGAGTGAGAATTCCGTGGTTAAATTAAAATGGTTTGGACAAATTTATTCGCAGTATTTTTAATATAAGAATTGCAACGTGTTTCTACGTCCACCATATCGCCATTTTTTCTTGTCGACGGAAATCCCAGCCAACGGAAGTTTTGGAACGAAAACCAAGGAGCATAGATACCACTACGATATACTGTAAGGTTGTATGTCCATAAACAGGCTAATCCTTTCTATGCGCAACGACAGAATCTTGTTGTTCGCGATTTTTACCACTAGCTCGATGGCCAGTTTCATACTGTATTTACTGGCTTCTAAACACCAACATCATCCGCTTTTTTGGTCCAACCCACATGGACACCAGTCTGTACTTACTGGCTTCAAAACACCACCATCAGCCGCTCTTTTGTCCATCCCACATGGACACCAGTCTGTACTTACTGGCTTCAAAACACCACCATCAACCGCTCTTTTGTCCTTCCCACATGGACACCAGTCTGTATGTACTGGCTTCTAAACACCATCATCTTCTGGTCTTTTGTCCATCCCACATGGACACCAGTCTGTACAAACGGGCTTCTATTTCTCCACCATCATCGTTAAGTTCAAGATATTCGCGGCGATCGGGTTGGGTTACGGTAAACGTATAGCCTCCTAATGTGGGGGCTTCCACCAAAGGTTCACGCAATTGCGCTGTTCTTATCCATATCTAAGATTTGAAACCTTTTTATACTACCAAGAATTAATTTACTATAAGAATGCCTAAGTCACTTGATTTTACGTTTCTTCTCTTACGCCGGTGTTAGTGGACAAGTAAGCCCCACCCCTTTCATGTCCGTCATTGCTCTGCTCTTTCCTATTGGATCCCGTGGGGATAGGTCATACAGACGCAAATGACGTATTCCGACTAGAGAAAAAAACCTCCAGCAAAGTAAACAGAAAATGGAGGCTGCCAGCGGTGGTGAAACGGTTAGGGAATGATTTTTAATTGCCATTAACAAGTTAGTTAAAGGTTTTTTTGGGTATCGAACCGGTTACCGAATACCAAAAATTTTCCTTATCGAATATCGAATCGAATTGTTTTTTCCAAATCGAATACCGAATAGTTAGGTCTTGGTGAATTTTTTACTAACCGATTAATAGCGAATAGTTAAGCCTAGTATTCGCAAATAGTTAACCCTAATACTCGCGAATACTACGCTAACTATTCGCGATTAATCGTGTAGTAATAAAATATTCACGAATAGTTAATACAAAGCAAAGAGAAAAACATTTAGAAGCTCCTAAATTTCAAAATACCTCTCCTCATTGGTCGCCAAGTATTTCTTAATTTTTTTCTAGGCACTTGCTGGTAGTTTTTGATGGGAGGCAAATAATTAGGGATGGTATTTTTTAAAAATAAGGTTGGTCTCTCTAGTGCCAAGGACCAAAATTTATGGTAGGCGAACTTTAACCGAATAGTCAGTTCGGTATTCGATATTCGTATCGAATAGTGAAAATGGGCTTATCGAATACCGAATCGAATTATTTGGTTCGATATTCGATCGAATTATTCGATTGAAACGGTTAACCGCACACCTCTAAGTGTAAAAGATAAGGTTTGAAAATGAACTGCCTGAAGTAACAGATATTAAAATTTTCACTTTTGAAGACATCATAAAACATCAATTATTTTAAAAAAATCTTATCTTACTTTTTTCACCAAAATTACTTCGGGAAAGTATTTTGAAAAGGAACATGCGCGTTATTTTAAAAATACTACGGCTTTACATTTTATTTTTTATCAAAAATTTAAAATTAGGTAGAAAATTCGACCCTATAAAGAGAATAAAATGGACAGAAAATCGTTGAGAGCTTATAAAATATAAACCGTATGAAAACTTAACAAAACGTATTCTTAAATTGTAAAGCTTTCGATGTATTAAATATTAATGTGCTGTGTTGCTCTCAAAGATCACGATCATTGTACAGATCTTTTCGACACTAATAACTAAATCACAATGGAAAGGCCTATATTATTTCCGCTTCGCAATATTTTCAATTTTCAAATATAAAAATTTTTAAACTCTTCAAGAGAAATCCTTTCAGACATCCAAGCATTTGAATCTCCTAGAATCAAATGTTAGTTGAAAGTAAAACCAGTACCAAGCTAGTATCCCTTAAACCCTTCTAGGTGACAACTACTATTGAGGACAAAATACTTGGGTAAATATTGCTGAAAAATATTTTGGGAAAATGAAATTTTGGTGAAAAAAAAGTAAGATAAGAATTTTTTTAAATAAATATGTTTTATAAGCTTTGGTCCCATTGAACCGAATTCCCATTCGACAGAAGGGGTTTTTTTTTGGGGTCCCATTCGATCGAACGTAGCCAAAGGTGCGATTTTATTATAGTGCCATTGGACCGAAATTCTATTGAACTGTGTGGTTTTGCATTAAATATATTTTTAATTTCAAAACTTATTATTGTTAAAATAAATGTGAGTTGAAAATGTATTACTGCACTCCTCACCTCACCTACCCTAGCCTAACCTAACCTAACCTAACCTAACCTAACCAAACGTAACCTAACCTAACCTAACCTAACCCAACCCAACCTTGTTTGGAGCTAAAAAGATTATTTATATGAGTCTTAAAACAATTTATTAGCAATAATAGAAATATTTTGGAAAAAATGTCAGTTAATTAATTGGAGAATATTTTGGAAAAGGTGGCAGCTAATTAATAGGAGAATATTTTGGAAAAGGTGGCAGCTAATTAATAGGAAAATCTTTTGGAAAAGGTGGCAGCTAATTAATAGGAGAATATTTTAGAAAAGGTGGTAGCTAATTAAAAGGAGAATGTTTTGGAAAATGTGGCAGCTAATTAGTAGGAGAATGTTTTGGAAAAGGTTGAAGCTAATTAATAGGAGAATGTTTTGGAAAAGGTGGTAGCTAATTAATAGGAGAATATTTTGAAAAAGGTGGGAGCTATTTAATAGGAAAATCTTTTGGAAAAGGTGGCAGCTAATTAATAAGAGAATGTTTTGGAAAAGGTGGTAGCTATTTAATGGGAGAATATTTTGGAAAAGGTGGTAGCTAATTAAAAGGAGCATATTTTGGAAAAGGTGGTAGCTAATTAAAAGGAGCATATTTTGGAAAAGGTGTCAACGTTTTATTGGAAACAAACCTAACCTAACCTAACCTAAGCTAACCTAACCTAACTTAACCTAACTTAACCTAACTTAACCTAACCTAACCTAACCTAAAATAACCTAACCTAACCTAACCTAACCTAAGCTAAGCTAAGCTAAGCTAACCTAACCTAACCTAACCTAAGCTAAGCTAACCTAAGCTAACCTAAGCTAAGCTAAGCTAACCTAACCTAACCTAACCTAACCTAACCCACCCGAAACCAAAATATTAAAATTTTAATTTAAAATTTAAAGACATTGATGGAACTACCATTAAGACTGCACTTCATTTTAAGCACAATTTGTTTATTAATTCTATATATCTCTTGCCTTGAAAGGAATGAAAGTGAGCGTTTTAATTAGTATCACGAAACATTTACTTTTAACATTATTAACATACCTTTCGGAGATTCGAACCAACAACCTATCGCTTCGCAGTCCAACTTCGTATCCACTACACCACCGAATCGCTGACGGTTACAGTGTTTCAAGTTATATTCATGTATTTTTTAGGGGCATATTCGGACGATTGGGATTTCGGTCCATCGGGAATATAGCCATTGGGCTGGAAATCTAAAATTATTGCGGGATATTCGGTCGAATGGGATTTCGGTCCATTGGGAATTCGGTTGAAAGGAACGATACCTTTTATAATGATGTCTTCAAAAGTGAAAATTTTAATATCTTAACTTAAGGCAGTTCATTTTCAAACCTTATCTTTTACACTTTCCAGTCTTTGTCTACAATGACAATTTTTATTAATATCTGTTACTTCAGTGTTCATATAAATAAAAATTGTTTAGAAAATATGGAAGAACAAGTTGGGAAAACCAAAATATTACCTCTCCGAGTCAAGAGTTCTACTACTACTACAAACTTATTTACCTAGATATGGAATTATTTCACTTTTTTGAAGTAAAAATTTACGAAATATTGAAGCAGTATTCCAAACATAGCGAATATACAGTAAAGCAGACGACATTTTACATCCAATAAGGATAAATCTTGGACACATGGAAATCAGTCAATGGGGAAAAGAACAGGAAATGAAGTCTACGCTTCAGCTGTTTACCTTATATTCTGATAGCTACATTCACAACTGGTTTGCAGTGTAAACACTATCGTCACGTCTCACCTCAACAATATTCTTAGTTTGCCAACATGAACGTTAACGTTAAATAACACCAAAGCTAAATTGTAGCTAGACGCACTAATGGTCAATGCGCTCCATAAAGAGAATAATAAGTCTGTAGCTACTACCCGTTTACCATTAGCCCTTTTACTAATCTAATTGCCACCATGATGTTTTCTTCTATTATAAAATCTTCACCTGATTATTTAAGAGTGTATTTAACTTTCGGCTCACTCTGAACCGTTAATGTCTCTTCATTTCAGACACGAAAATCAAAGCCAAAAGTTTACTTCACCTCAGGCCTCAATTATTTACACTTTGTTTCACTAAGCCTATTGCGGATAATACTTATTATACCCGCCGGAGTCTAGGTCTTAGTCTTTTTCATGAAGTCACTAAACCAAGGATTATTCTATATACAGATGTAGTATAGCTTAAGCAATATATAAACAGCCATTTCAAATAACAATATTAAAAAAATCTTTGGAATATCAAAATGAAACAGAGCTTTAAAGCTACAAAAGTACTAAATGCATCATAATTACGAAAAATACTTCCACATATTCACTTTATATTATGGAAAAAGGACACATCAACACAAGGCTAAGTGCTAACGCGACGCACTAGTGTAACAATGGACGGAGACACACAGACAAAAACATAAGCTGCTTTTTAACTCTTTCCGTATTAATTTTGAATTGAGAAACAAGACTATCTTAAATATTAAAATAAATATAATTAATATTAAATATTTTCTTCGTCAGTTGTTTGCCTTATTGAGCGTTACATCGTTTTGATAAAGAACAATTAAACATTCTTGAAAGACTTGACTAATATTGGCGTTTGAAATGAAGCATACGCCGGTTGCTTCGCCTTACTCAAATAGGTAGTATATAAGGGTGTCGAACTACACTTTAAAGCAAGAACAACCGCAATTGCGAAAACCTTTGGTGGACAACCCACCCTAGGGAGGCTAGACGTTTCTCGTAACCCTAGCTGATCGCCGCGAATGTCTTAAAACCAAAGGATGACGATGGAGTTAGAGGCCAATGAGACAGATTGGTGTCTATGTGGAATAGACGGAAGACCAGTAGATGGTGGTGTTTAGAAGCCAGTATGTACAGACTGGTGTCCAAGAGGGATGGACAAAGACCAGAAGATGGTGGTGATTAGAAGCCAGTATGTACAGACTGGTGTCCAAGTGGAATGGACGAAGACCAGAAGATGGTGGTGATTAGAAGCCAGTAAGTCCAGACTGGTGTCCAAGTGGAATGGACGAAGACCAGTAGATGGTGGTGATTAGAAGCCAGTAAGTACAGACTGGTGTCCGTGTGGGATGTACAAAGACCAGAAGATGGTGGTGTGAGAACTCAAGTAGAGGAGTCATTTCCGTGACTGTGAAAGCAGTTCGGAAATGGCGAACACGTTTGCTCCGATTTGGAAACTGCGAACGCGGTCACGTGTGTGTAACAACAGACAGACACACAGACACGTCGAAATTAGAACCTCTCCGGGACATACGTCACTCGGAGAGGTAAAAAGTCTTAGTGCGTTGCGCGTCCATCGGTAATCCAGCTTATTTACCAGCCGTCGGTAATACGGCTAAATTACCAGTCGTCGGTAATGCGACTAAATCACCAGTCGTCGGTAATGCGGCTAAATTACCAGTCGTCGGTAATGCGGCTAAATTACCAGTCGTCGGTAATGCGGCTAAATCACCAGGCGTCGGTAATCTAGCTGAATTGCCATTCGTCGGTAATCTAGCTGAATTGCCAGTCGTCGGTAATCTAGCTTAATTACCAGTCGTCGGTAATCTAGCTTAATTACCAGTCGTCGGTAATCTAGCTTAATTACCAGTCGTCGGTAATCTAGCTTAATTACCAGTCGTCGATAATCTAGCTTAATTACCAGTCGTCGGTAATCAAGCTTAATTAACAGTCGTCGGTAATCTAGCTTAATTACCAGTCGTCGGTAATCTAGCTTATTTACCAGTCGTCGGTAATCTAGCTTAATTACCAGTCGTCAGTAATCTAGCTTAATTACCAGTCGTCGGTAATCTAGCTTAATTACCAGTCGTCGGTAATCTAGCTTAATTACCAGTCGTCGGAAATCTAGCTTAATTGCCAGTCGTCGGTAATTTAGCTCAATGGCCAGTCGTCGGTAATCTAGCTGAATGGCCAGTCGTCGGTAATCTAGCTGAATTGCCAGTCGTCGGTAATCTAGCTTAATTACCAGTCGTCGGTAATCTAGTTTAATTACCAGTCGTCGGTAATCTAGCTTAATTACCAGTCATCGATAATCTAGCTTATTTACCAGTCGTCGGTAATCTAGCTTAATTACCAGTCGTCGGTAATCTAGCTTAATTACCAGTCGTCGGTAATCTAGCTTAATTACCAGTCGTCGGTAATCTAACTTAATTACCAGTCGTCGGTAATCTAGCTTAATTACCAGTCGTCGGTTATCTAGCTTAATTACCAGTCGTCGATAATATAGCTTAATTGCCAGTCGTCGGTAATCTCGCTTAATTGCCAGTCGTCAGTAATCTAGCTTAATTACCAGTCGGTGGTAATCTAGCTTAATTACCAGTCGTCGGTAATCTAGTTTAATTTCCAGTCGTCGGTAATCTAGCTTAATTACCAGTCGTCGGTAATCTAGCTTAATTACCAGTCGTCGGTAATCTAGTTTAATTACCAGTCGTCGGTAATCTAGTTTAATTACCAGTGGTCGGTAATCTAGCTTAATTACCAGTCGTCAGTAATCTAGCTTAATTACCAGTCGTCGGTAATCTAGCTTAATTACCAGTCGTCGGTAATCTAGCTTAATTACCAGTCGTCGGTAATCTAGCTTAATTACCAGTCGTCGATAATCTAGCTTAATTACCAGACGTCGGTAATCTAGCTTAATTTCCAGTCGTCGGTAATCTAGCTTAATTGCCAGTCGTCGGTAATTTAGCTCAATGGCCAGTCGTCGGTAATCTATCTGAATGGCCAGTCGTCTGTAATCTAGCTTAATTACCAGTCATCGGTAATCTAGCTTAATTACCAGTCGTCGGTAATCTAGCTTAATTACCAGTCGTCGGTAATCTAACTTAATTACCAGTCGTCGGTAATCTAGCTTAATTACCAGTCGTCGGTAATCTAGCTTAATTACCAGTCGTCGGTAATCTAGCTTAATTACCAGTCGTCAGTAATCTAGCTTAATTACCAGTCGTTGTTAATCTAGCTTAATTAATAGTCGTCAGTATTCTAGCTTAATTACCAGTCGTCGGTATCTAGCTTAATTACCAGTCGTCGGTAATCTAGCTTAATTACCAGTCGTCGATAATCTAGCTTAATTACCAGTCGTCGGTAATCTAGCTTAATTAACAGTCGTCGGTAATCTAGCTTAATTACCAGTCGTCGGTAATCTAGCTTATTTACCAGTCGTCGGTAATCTAGCTTAATTACCAGTCGTCAGTAATCTAGCTTAATTACCAGTCGTCGGTAATCCAGCTTAATTACCAGTCGTCGGTAATCTAGCTTAATTACCAGTCGTCGGAAATCTAGCTTAATTGCCAGTCGTCGGTAATTTAGCTCAATGGCCAGTCGTCGGTAATCTAGCTGAATGGCCAGTCGTCGGTAATCTAGCTGAATTGCCAGTCGTCGGTAATCTAGCTTAATTACCAGTCGTCGGTAATCTAGTTTAATTACCAGTCGTCGGTAATCTAGCTTAATTACCAGTCATCGATAATCTAGCTTATTTACCAGTCGTCGGTAATCTAGCTTAATTACCAGTCGTCGGTAATCTAGCTTAATTACCAGTCGTCGGTAATCTAGCTTAATTACCAGTCGTCGGTAATCTAACTTAATTACCAGTCGTCGGTAATCTAGCTTAATTACCAGTCGTCGGTTATCTAGCTTAATTACCAGTCGTCGATAATATAGCTTAATTGCCAGTCGTCGGTAATCTCGCTTAATTGCCAGTCGTCAGTAATCTAGCTTAATTACCAGTCGGTGGTAATCTAGCTTAATTACCAGTCGTCGGTAATCTAGTTTAATTTCCAGTCGTCGGTAATCTAGCTTAATTACCAGTCGTCGGTAATCTAGCTTAATTACCAGTCGTCGGTAATCTAGCTTAATTACCAGTCGTCGGTAATCTAGCTTAATTACCAGTCGTTTGTAATCTAGCTTAATTACCAGTCGTCGGTAATCTAGCTGAATGTCCAGTCGTCGGTAATCTAGTTTAATTACCAGTCGTCGGTAATCTAGTTTAATTACCAGTGGTCGGTAATCTAGCTTAATTACCAGTCGTCAGTAATCTAGCTTAATTACCAGTCGTCGGTAATCTAGCTTAATTACCAGTCGTCGGTAATCTAGCTTAATTACCAGTCGTCGGTAATCTAGCTTAATTACCAGTCGTCGATAATCTAGCTTAATTACCAGTCGTCGGTAATCTAGCTTAATTACCAGTCGTCGGTAATCTAGCTTAATTGCCAGTCGTCGGTAATTTAGCTCAATGGCCAGTCGTCGGTAATCTAGCTGAATGGCCAGTTGTCGGTAATCTAGCTGAATTGCCTGTTGTCGGTAATCTAGCTTAATTTCCAGTCGTCGGTAATCTAGTTTAATTACCAGTCGTCGGTAATCTAGCTTAATTACCAGTCATCGATAATCTAGCTTATTTACCAGTCGTCGGTAATCTAGCTTAATTACCAGTCGTCGGTAATCTAGTTTAATTACCAGTCGTCGGTAATCTAGCTTAATTACCAGTCATCGATAATCTAGCTTAATTACCAGTCGTCGGTAATCCAGCTTAATTACCAGTCGTCGGTAATCTAGCTTAATTACCAGTCGTCGGAAATCTAGCTTAATTGCCAGTCGTCGGTAATTTAGCTCAATGGCCAGTCGTCGGTAATCTAGCTGAATGGCCAGTCGTCGGTAATCTAGCTGAATTGCCAGTCGTCGGTAATCTAGCTTAATTACCAGTCGTCGGTAATCTAGTTTAATTACCAGTCGTCGGTAATCTAGCTTAATTACCAGTCATCGATAATCTAGCTTATTTACCAGTCGTCGGTAATCTAGCTTAATTACCAGTCGTCGGTAATCTAGCTTAATTACCAGTCGTCGGTAATCTAGCTTAATTACCAGTCGTCGGTAATCTAACTTAATTACCAGTCGTCGGTAATCTAGCTTAATTACCAGTCGTCGGTTATCTAGCTTAATTACCAGTCGTCGATAATATAGCTTAATTGCCAGTCGTCGGTAATCTCGCTTAATTGCCAGTCGTCAGTAATCTAGCTTAATTACCAGTCGGTGGTAATCTAGCTTAATTACCAGTCGTCGGTAATCTAGTTTAATTTCCAGTCGTCGGTAATCTAGCTTAATTACCAGTCGTCGGTAATCTAGCTTAATTACCAGTCGTCGGTAATCTAGCTTAATTACCAGTCGTCGGTAATCTAGCTTAATTACCAGTCGTCGGTAATCTAGCTTAATTACCAGTCGTCGGTAATCTAGCTTAATTACCAGTCGTCGGTAATCTAGTTTAATTTCCAGTCGTCGGTAATCTAGCTTAATTACCAGTCGTCGGTAATCTAGCTTAATTACCAGTCGTCGGTAATCTAGTTTAATTACCAGTCGTCGGTAATCTAGTTTAATTACCAGTGGTCGGTAATCTAGCTTAATTACCAGTCGTCAGTAATCTAGCTTAATTACCAGTCGTCGGTAATCTAGCTTAATTACCAGTCGTCGGTAATCTAGCTTAATTACCAGTCGTCGGTAATCTAGCTTAATTACCAGTCGTCGATAATCTAGCTTAATTACCAGACGTCGGTAATCTAGCTTAATTTCCAGTCGTCGGTAATCTAGCTTAATTGCCAGTCGTCGGTAATTTAGCTCAATGGCCAGTCGTCGGTAATCTATCTGAATGGCCAGTCGTCTGTAATCTAGCTTAATTACCAGTCATCGGTAATCTAGCTTAATTACCAGTCGTCGGTAATCTAGCTTAATTACCAGTCGTCGGTAATCTAACTTAATTACCAGTCGTCGGTAATCTAGCTTAATTACCAGTCGTCGGTAATCTAGCTTAATTACCAGTCGTCGGTAATCTAGCTTAATTACCAGTCGTCAGTAATCTAGCTTAATTACCAGTCGTTGTTAATCTAGCTTAATTAATAGTCGTCAGTATTCTAGCTTAATTACCAGTCGTCGGTAATCTAGCTTAATTACCAGTCGTCGGTAATCTAGCTTAATTACCAGTCGTCGATAATCTAGCTTAATTACCAGTCGTCGGTAATCTAGCTTAATTAACAGTCGTCGGTAATCTAGCTTAATTACCAGTCGTCGGTAATCTAGCTTATTTACCAGTCGTCGGTAATCTAGCTTAATTACCAGTCGTCAGTAATCTAGCTTAATTACCAGTCGTCGGTAATCCAGCTTAATTACCAGTCGTCGGTAATCTAGCTTAATTACCAGTCGTCGGAAATCTAGCTTAATTGCCAGTCGTCGGTAATTTAGCTCAATGGCCAGTCGTCGGTAATCTAGCTGAATGGCCAGTCGTCGGTAATCTAGCTGAATTGCCAGTCGTCGGTAATCTAGCTTAATTACCAGTCGTCGGTAATCTAGTTTAATTACCAGTCGTCGGTAATCTAGCTTAATTACCAGTCATCGATAATCTAGCTTATTTACCAGTCGTCGGTAATCTAGCTTAATTACCAGTCGTCGGTAATCTAGCTTAATTACCAGTCGTCGGTAATCTAGCTTAATTACCAGTCGTCGGTAATCTAACTTAATTACCAGTCGTCGGTAATCTAGCTTAATTACCAGTCGTCGGTTATCTAGCTTAATTACCAGTCGTCGATAATATAGCTTAATTGCCAGTCGTCGGTAATCTCGCTTAATTGCCAGTCGTCAGTAATCTAGCTTAATTACCAGTCGGTGGTAATCTAGCTTAATTACCAGTCGTCGGTAATCTAGTTTAATTTCCAGTCGTCGGTAATCTAGCTTAATTACCAGTCGTCGGTAATCTAGCTTAATTACCAGTCGTCGGTAATCTAGCTTAATTACCAGTCGTCGGTAATCTAGCTTAATTACCAGTCGTTTGTAATCTAGCTTAATTACCAGTCGTCGGTAATCTAGCTGAATGTCCAGTCGTCGGTAATCTAGTTTAATTACCAGTCGTCGGTAATCTAGTTTAATTACCAGTGGTCGGTAATCTAGCTTAATTACCAGTCGTCAGTAATCTAGCTTAATTACCAGTCGTCGGTAATCTAGCTTAATTACCAGTCGTCGGTAATCTAGCTTAATTACCAGTCGTCGGTAATCTAGCTTAATTACCAGTCGTCGATAATCTAGCTTAATTACCAGTCGTCGGTAATCTAGCTTAATTACCAGTCGTCGGTAATCTAGCTTAATTGCCAGTCGTCGGTAATTTAGCTCAATGGCCAGTCGTCGGTAATCTAGCTGAATGGCCAGTTGTCGGTAATCTAGCTGAATTGCCTGTTGTCGGTAATCTAGCTTAATTTCCAGTCGTCGGTAATCTAGTTTAATTACCAGTCGTCGGTAATCTAGCTTAATTACCAGTCATCGATAATCTAGCTTATTTACCAGTCGTCGGTAATCTAGCTTAATTACCAGTCGTCGGTAATCTAGTTTAATTACCAGTCGTCGGTAATCTAGCTTAATTACCAGTCATCGATAATCTAGCTTAATTACCAGTCGTCGGTAATCCAGCTTAATTACCAGTCGTCGGTAATCTAGCTTAATTACCAGTCGTCGGAAATCTAGCTTAATTGCCAGTCGTCGGTAATTTAGCTCAATGGCCAGTCGTCGGTAATCTAGCTGAATGGCCAGTCGTCGGTAATCTAGCTGAATTGCCAGTCGTCGGTAATCTAGCTTAATTACCAGTCGTCGGTAATCTAGTTTAATTACCAGTCGTCGGTAATCTAGCTTAATTACCAGTCATCGATAATCTAGCTTATTTACCAGTCGTCGGTAATCTAGCTTAATTACCAGTCGTCGGTAATCTAGCTTAATTACCAGTCGTCGGTAATCTAGCTTAATTACCAGTCGTCGGTAATCTAACTTAATTACCAGTCGTCGGTAATCTAGCTTAATTACCAGTCGTCGGTTATCTAGCTTAATTACCAGTCGTCGATAATATAGCTTAATTGCCAGTCGTCGGTAATCTCGCTTAATTGCCAGTCGTCAGTAATCTAGCTTAATTACCAGTCGGTGGTAATCTAGCTTAATTACCAGTCGTCGGTAATCTAGTTTAATTTCCAGTCGTCGGTAATCTAGCTTAATTACCAGTCGTCGGTAATCTAGCTTAATTACCAGTCGTCGGTAATCTAGCTTAATTACCAGTCGTCGGTAATCTAGCTTAATTACCAGTCGTTTGTAATCTAGCTTAATTACCAGTCGTCGGTAATCTAGCTGAATGTCCAGTCGTCGGTAATCTAGTTTAATTACCAGTCGTCGGTAATCTAGTTTAATTACCAGTGGTCGGTAATCTAGCTTAATTACCAGTCGTCAGTAATCTAGCTTAATTACCAGTCGTCGGTAATCTAGCTTAATTACCAGTCGTCGGTAATCTAGCTTAATTACCAGTCGTCGGTAATCTAGCTTAATTACCAGTCGTCGATAATCTAGCTTAATTACCAGTCGTCGGTAATCTAGCTTAATTACCAGTCGTCGGTAATCTAGCTTAATTGCCAGTCGTCGGTAATTTAGCTCAATGGCCAGTCGTCGGTAATCTAGCTGAATGGCCAGTCGTCTGTATTCTAGCTTAATTACCAGTCATCGGTAATCTAGCTTAATTACCAGTCGTCGGTAATCTAGCTTAATTACCAGTCGTCGGTAATCTAACTTAATTACCAGTCGTCGGTAATCTAGCTTAATTACCAGTCGTCGGTAATCTAGCTTAATTACCAGTCGTCGGTAATCTAGCTTAATTACCAGTCGTCAGTAATCTAGCTTAATTACCAGTCGTCGGTAATCTAGCTTAATTACCAGTCGTCAGTAATCTAGCTTAATTACCAGTCGTTGTTAATCTAGCTTAATTAACAGTCGTCAGTAATCTAGCTTAATTACCAGTCGTCGGTAATCTAGCTTAATTACCAGTCGTCGGTAATCTAGCTTAATTGCCAGTCGTCGGTAATTTAGCTCAATGGCCAGTCGTCGGTAATCTAGCTGAATGGCCAGTTGTCGGTAATCTAGCTGAATTGCCTGTTGTCGGTAATCTAGCTTAATTTCCAGTCGTCGGTAATCTAGTTTAATTACCAGTCGTCGGTAATCTAGCTTAATTACCAGTCATCGATAATCTAGCTTATTTACCAGTCGTCGGTAATCTAGCTTAATTACCAGTCGTCGGTAATCTAGTTTAATTACCAGTCGTCGGTAATCTAGCTTAATTACCAGTCATCGATAATCTAGCTTATTTTCCAGTCGTCGGTAATCTAGCTTAATTACCAGTCGTCGGTAATCTAGCTTAATTACCAGTCGTCGGTAATCTAGCTTAATTGCCAGTCGTCGGTAATTTAGCTCAATGGCCAGTCGTCGGTAATCTAGCTGAATGGCCAGTCGTCGGTAATCTAGCTTAATTACCAGTCGTTTGTAAGCTAGCTTAATTACCAGTCGTCGGTAATCTAGCTGAATGTCCAGTCGTCGGTAATCAAGTTTAATTACCAGTCGTCGGTAATCTAGTTTAATTACCAGTGGTCGGTAATCTAGCTTAATTACCAGTCGTCAGTAATCTAGCTTAATTACCAGTCGTCGGTAATCTAGCTTAATTACCAGTCGTCGGTAATCTAGCTTAATTACCAGTCGTCGGTAATCTAGCTTAATTTCCAGTCGTCGATAATCTAGCTTAATTACCAGTCGTCGGTAATCTAGCTTAATTACCAGTCGTCGGTAATCTAGCTTAATTGCCAGTCGTCGGTAATTTAGCTCAATGGCCAGTCGTCGGTAATCTAGCTGAATGGCCAGTCGTCTGTAATCTAGCTTAATTACCAGTCATCGGTAATCTAGCTTAATTACTAGTCGTCGGTAATCTAGCTTAATTACCAGTCGTCGGTAATCAAGTTTAATTACCAGTCGTCGGTAATCTAGTTTAATTACCAGTGGTCGGTAATCTAGCTTAATTACCAGTCGTCAGTAATCTAGCTTAATTACCAGTCGTCGGTAATCTAGCTTAATTACCAGTCGTCGGTAATCTAGCTTAATTACCAGTCGTCGGTAATCTAGCTTAATTACCAGTCGTCAGTAATCTAGCTTAATTTCCAGTCGTTGTTAATCTAGCTTAATTAACAGTCGTCAGTAATCTAGCTTAATTACCAGTCGTCGGTAATCTAGCTTAATTGCCAGTCGTCAGTAATCTAGCTTAATTACCAGTCGGTGGTAATCTAGCTTAATTACCAGTCGTCGGTAATCTTGTTTAATTTCCAGTCGTCGGTAATCTAGCTTAATTACCAGTCGTCGGTAATCTAGCTTAATTACCAGTCGTCGGTAATCTAGCTTAATTACCAGTCGTCGGTAATCTAGCTTAATTACCAGTCGTTTGTAATCTAGCTTAATTACCAGTCGTCGGTAATCTAGCTGAATGTCCAGTCGTCGGTAATCAAGTTTAATTACCAGTCGTCGGTAATCTAGTTTAATTACCAGTGGTCGGTAATCTAGCTTAATTACCAGTCGTCAGTAATCTAGCTTAATTACCAGTCGTCGGTAATCTAGCTTAATTACCAGTCGTCGGTAATCTAGCTTAATTACCAGTCGTCGGTAATCTAGCTTAATTTCCAGTCGTCGATAATCTAGCTTAATTACCAGTCGTCGGTAATCTAGCTTAATAACCAGTCGTCGGTAATCTAGCTTAATTGCCAGTCGTCGGTAATTTAGCTCAATGGCCAGTCGTCGGTAATCTAGCTGAATGGCCAGTCGTCGGTAATCTAGCTTAATTACCAGTCGTTTGTAATCTAGCTTAATTACCAGTCGTCGGTAATCTAGCTGAATGTCCAGTCGTCGGTAATCAAGTTTAATTACCAGTCGTCGGTAATCTAGTTTAATTACCAGTGGTCGGTAATCTAGCTTAATTACCAGTCGTCAGTAATCTAGCTTAATTACCAGTCGTCGGTAATCTAGCTTAATTACCAGTCGTCGGTAATCTAGCTTAATTACCAGTCGTCGGTAATCTAGCTTAATTACCAGTCGTCAGTAATCTAGCTTAATTTCCAGTCGTTGTTAATCTAGCTTAATTAACAGTCGTCAGTAATCTAGCTTAATTACCAGTCGTCGGTAATCTAGCTTAATTGCCAATCGTCGGTAATTTAGCTCAATGGCCAGTCGTCGGTAATCTAGCTGAATGGCCAGTTGTCGGTAATCTAGCTTAATTACCAGTCATCGATAATCTAGCTTATTTACCAGTCGTCGGTAATCTAGCTTAATTACCAGTCGTCAGTAATCTAACTTAACTACCAGTCGTCGGTAATCTAGCTTAATTACCAGTCGTCGGTTATCTAGCTTAATTACCAGTCGTCGATAATATAGCTTAATTGCCAGTCGTCGGTAATCTCGCTTAATTGCCAGTCGTCAGTAATCTAGCTTAATTACCAGTCGGTGGTAATCTAGCTTAATTACCAGTCGTCGGTAATCTAGTTTAATTTCCAGTCGTCGGTAATCTAGCTTAATTGCCAGTCGTCGGTAATCTAGCTTAATTACCAGTCGTCGGTAATTTAGCTTAATTACCAGTCGTCGGTAATCTAGTTTAATTACCAGTGGTCGGTAATCTAGCTTAATTACCAGTCGTCAGTAATCTAGCTTAATTACCAGTCGTCGGTAATCTAGCTTAATTACCAGTCGTCGGTAATCTAGCTTAATTACCAGTCGTCGGTAATCTAACTTAATTACCAGTCGTCGGTAATCTAGCTTAATTACCAGTCGTCGGTAATCTAGCTTAATTACCAGTCGTCGGTAATCTAGCTTAATTACCAGTCGTCAGTAATCTAGCTTAATTACCAGTCGTTGTTAATCTAGCTTAATTAACAGTCGTCAGTAATCTAGCTTAATTACCAGTCGTCGGTAATCTAGCTTAATTACCAGTCGTCGGTAATCTAGCTCAATTGCCAGTCGTCGGTAATTTAGCTCAATGGCCAGTCGTCGGTAATCTAGCTGAATGGCCAGTTGTCGGTAATCTAGCTGAATTGCCAGTTGTCGGTAATCTAGCTTAATTACCAGTCGTCGGTAATCTAGTTTAATTACCAGTCGTCGGTAATCTAGCTTAATTACCAGTCATCGATAATCTAGCTTATTTACCAGTCGTCGGTAATCTAGCTTAATTACCAGTCGTCGGTAATCTAGTTTAATTACCAGTCGTCGGTAATCTAGCTTAATTACCAGTCATCGATAATCTAGCTTATTTTCCAGTCGTCGGTAATCTAGCTTAATTACCAGTCGTCGGTAATCTAGCTTAATTACCAGTCGTCGGTAATCTAGCTTAATTGCCAGTCGTCGGTAATTTAGCTCAATGGCCAGTCGTCGGTAATCTAGCTTAATTACCAGTCATCGATAATCTAGCTTATTTACCAGCCGTCGGTAATACGGCTAAATTACCAGTCGTCGGTAATGCGACTAAATCACCAGTCGTCGGTAATGCGGCTAAATTACCAGTCGTCGGTAATGCGGCTAAATTACCAGTCGTCGGTAATGCGGCTAAATCACCAGGCGTCGGTAATCTAGCTGAATTGCCAGTCGTCGGTAATCTAGCTGAATTGCCAGTCGTCGGTAATCTAGCTTAATTACCAGTCGTCGGTAATCTAGCTTAATTACCAGTCGTCGGTAATCTAGCTTAATTACCAGTCGTCGGTAATCTAGCTTAATTACCAGTCGTCGATAATCTAGCTTAATTACCAGTCGTCGGTAATCTAGCTTAATTAACAGTCGTCGGTAATCTAGCTTAATTACCAGTCGTCGGTAATCTAGCTTATTTACCAGTCGTCGGTAATCTAGCTTAATTACCAGTCGTCAGTAATCTAGCTTAATTACCAGTCGTCGGTAATCTAGCTTAATTACCAGTCGTCGGTAATCTAGCTTAATTACCAGTCGTCGGAAATCTAGCTTAATTGCCAGTCGTCGGTAATTTAGCTCAATGGCCAGTCGTCGGTAATCTAGCTGAATGGCCAGTCGTCGGTAATCTAGCTTAATTACCAGTCGTCGGTAATCTAGTTTAATTACCAGTCGTCGGTAATCTAGCTTAATTACCAGTCATCGATAATCTAGCTTATTTACCAGTCGTCGGTAATCTAGCTTAATTACCAGTCGTCGGTAATCTAGCTTAATTACCAGTCGTCGGTAATCTAGCTTAATTACCAGTCGTCGGTAATCTAACTTAATTACCAGTCGTCGGTAATCTAGCTTAATTACCAGTCGTCGGTTATCTAGCTTAATTACCAGTCGTCGATAATATAGCTTAATTGCCAGTCGTCGGTAATCTCGCTTAATTGCCAGTCGTCAGTAATCTAGCTTAATTACCAGTCGGTGGTAATCTAGCTTAATTACCAGTCGTCGGTAATCTTGTTTAATTTCCAGTCGTCGGTAATCTAGCTTAATTACCAGTCGTCGGTAATCTAGCTTAATTACCAGTCGTCGGTAATCTAGCTTAATTACCAGTCGTCGGTAATCTAGCTTAATTACCAGTCGTTTGTAATCTAGCTTAATTACCAGTCGTCGGTAATCTAGCTGAATGTCCAGTCGTCGGTAATCTAGTTTAATTACCAGTCGTCGGTAATCTAGTTTAATTACCAGTGGTCGGTAATCTAGCTTAATTACCAGTCGTCAGTAATCTAGCTTAATTACCAGTCGTCGGTAATCTAGCTTAATTACCAGTCGTCGGTAATCTAGCTTAATTACCAGTCGTCGGTAATCTAGCTTAATTACCAGTCGTCGATAATCTAGCTTAATTACCAGTCGTCGGTAATCTAGCTTAATTACCAGTCGTCGGTAATCTAGCTTAATTGCCAGTCGTCGGTAATTTAGCTCAATGGCCAGTCGTCGGTAATCTAGCTGAATGGCCAGTTGTCGGTAATCTAGCTTAATTACCAGTCATCGATAATCTAGCTTATTTACCAGTCGTCGGTAATCTAGCTTAATTACCAGTCGTCGGTAATCTAACTTAACTACCAGTCGTCGGTAATCTAGCTTAATTACCAGTCGTCGGTTATCTAGCTTAATTACCAGTCGTCGATAATATAGCTTAATTGCCAGTCGTCGGTAATCTCGCTTAATTGCCAGTCGCCAGTAATCTAGCTTAATTACCAGTCGGTGGTAATCTAGCTTAATTACCAGTCGTCGGTAATCTAGTTTAATTTCCAGTCGTCGGTAATCTAGCTTAATTACCAGTCGTCGGTAATCTAGCTTTTATTACCAGTCGTCGGTAATCTAGCTTAATTACCAGTCGTCGGTAATCTAGTTTAATTACCAGTGGTCGGTAATCTAGCTTAATTACCAGTCGCCAGTAATCTAGCTTAATTACCAGTCGTCGGTAATCTAGCTTAATTACCAGTCGTCGGTAATCTAGCTTAATTACCAGTCGTCGGTAATCTAGCTTAATTACCAGTCGTCGATAATCTAGCTTAATTACCAGTCGTCGGTAATCTAGCTTAATTACCAGTCGTCGGTAATCTAGCTTAATTGCCAGTCGTCGGTAATTTAGCTCAATGGCCAGTCGTCGGTAATCTAGCTGAATGGCCAGTCGTCTGTAATCTAGCTTAATTACCAGTCATCGGTAATCTAGCTTAATTACCAGTCGTCGGTAATCTAGCTTAATTACCAGTCGTCGGTAATCTAACTTAATTACCAGTCGTCGGTAATCTAGCTTAATTACCAGTCGTCGGTAATCTAGCTTAATTACCAGTCGTTGGTAATCTAGCTTAATTACCAGTCGTCAGTAATCTAGCTTAATTACCAGTCGTTGTTAATCTAGCTTAATTAACAGTCGTCAGTAATCTAGCTTAATTACCAGTCGTCGGTAATCTAGCTTAATTACCAGTCGTCGGTAATCTAGCTTAATTACCAGTCATCGATAATCTAGCTTATTTACCAGTCGTCGGTAATCTAGCTTAATTACCAGTCGTCGGTAATCTAGCTTAATTACCAGTCGTCGGTAATCTAGCTTAATTACCAGTCGTCGATAATCTAGCTTAACTACCAGTCGTCGGTAATCTAGCTTAATTAACAGTCGTCGGTAATCTAGCTTAATTACCAGTCGTCGGTAATCTAGCTTATTTACCAGTCGTCGGTAATCTAGCTTAATTACCAGTCGTCAGTAATCTAGCTTAATTACCAGTCGTCGGTAATCTAGTTTAATTACCAGTCGTCGGTAATCTAGCTTAATTACCAGTCGTCGGAAATCTAGCTTAATTGCCAGTCGTCGGTAATTTAGCTCAATGGCCAGTCGTCGGTAATCTAGCTGAATGGCCAGTCGTCGGTAATCTAGCTGAATTGCCAGTCGTCGGTAATCTAGCTTAATTACCAGTCGTCGGTAATCTAGTTTAATTACCAGTCGTCGGTAATCTAGCTTAATTACCAGTCATCGATAATCTAGCTTATTTACCAGTCGTCGGTAATCTAGCTTAATTACCAGTCGTCGGTAATCTAGCTTAATTACCAGTCGTCGGTAATCTAGCTTAATTACCAGTCGTCGGTAATCTAACTTAATTACCAGTCGTCGGTAATCTAGCTTAATTACCAGTCGTCGGTTATCTAGCTTAATTACCAGTCGTCGATAATATAGCTTAATTGCCAGTCGTCGGTAATCTCGCTTAATTGCCAGTCGTCAGTAATCTAGCTTAATTACCAGTCGGTGGTAATCTAGCTTAATTACCAGTCGTCGGTAATCTTGTTTAATTTCCAGTCGTCGGTAATCTAGCTTAATTACCAGTCGTCGGTAATCTAGCTTAATTACCAGTCGTCGGTAATCTAGCTTAATTACCAGTCGTCGGTAATCTAGCTTAATTACCAGTCGTTTGTAATCTAGCTTAATTACCAGTCGTCGGTAATCTAGCTGAATGTCCAGTCGTCGGTAATCTAGTTTAATTACCAGTCGTCGGTAATCTAGTTTAATTACCAGTGGTCGGTAATCTAGCTTAATTACCAGTCGTCAGTAATCTAGCTTAATTACCAGTCGTCGGTAATCTAGCTTAATTACCAGTCGTCGGTAATCTAGCTTAATTACCAGTCGTCGGTAATCTAGCTTAATTACCAGTCGTCGATAATCTAGCTTAATTACCAGTCGTCGGTAATCTAGCTTAATTACCAGTCGTCGGTAATCTAGCTTAATTGCCAGTCGTCGGTAATTTAGCTCAATGGCCAGTCGTCGGTAATCTAGCTGAATGGCCAGTTGTCGGTAATCTAGCTTAATTACCAGTCGGTGGTAATCTAGCTTAATTTCCAGTCGTCGGTAATCTAGCTTAATTACCAGTCGTCGGTAATCTAGCTTAATTACCAGTCGTCGGTAATCTAGCTTAATTACCAGTCGTCGGTAATCTAGCTTAATTACCAGTCGTTTGTAATCTAGCTTAATTACCAGTCGTCGGTAATCTAGCTGAATGGCCAGTCGTCGGTAATCTAGTTTAATTACCAGTCGTCGGTAATCTAGTTTAATTACCAGTGGTCGGTAATCTAGCTTAATTACCAGTCGTCAGTAATCTAGCTTAATTACCAGTCGTCGGTAATCTAGCTTAATTACCAGTCGTCGGTAATCTAGCTTAATTACCAGTCGTCGGTAATCTAGCTTAATTACCAGTCGTCGGTAATCTAGCTTAATTGCCAGTCGTCGGTAATTTAGCTCAATGGCCAGTCGTCGGTAATCTAGCTTAATTACCAGTCATCGATAATCTAGCTTATTTACCAGCCGTCAGTAATACGGCTAAATTACCAGTCGTCGGTAATGCGACTAAATCACCAGTCGTCGGTAATGCGGCTAAATTACCAGTCGTCGGTAATGCGGCTAAATTACCAGTCGTCGGTAATGCGGCTAAATCACCAGGCGTCGGTAATCTAGCTGAATTGCCAGTCGTCGGTAATCTAGCTGAATTGCCAGTCGTCGGTAATCTAGCTTAATTACCAGTCGTCGGTAATCTAGCTTAATTACCAGTCGTCGGTAATCTAGCTTAATTACCAGTCGTCGGTAATCTAGCTTAATTACCAGTCGTCGATAATCTAGCTTAATTACCAGTCGTCGGTAATCTAGCTTAATTAACAGTCGTCGGTAATCTAGCTTAATTACCAGTCGTCGGTAATCTAGCTTATTTACCAGTCGTCGGTAATCTAGCTTAATTACCAGTCGTCAGTAATCTAGCTTAATTCCCAGTCGTCGGTAATCTAGCTTAATTACCAGTCGTCGGTAATCTAGCTTAATTACCAGTCGTCGGAAATCTAGCTTAATTGCCAGTCGTCGGTAATTTAGCTCAATGGCCAGTCGTCGGTAATCTAGCTGAATGGCCAGTCGTCGGTAATCTAGCTGAATTGCCAGTCGTCGGTAATCTAGCTTAATTACCAGTCGTCGGTAATCTAGTTTAATTACCAGTCGTCGGTAATCTAGCTTAATTACCAGTCATCGATAATCTAGCTTATTTACCAGTCGTCGGTAATCTAGCTTAATTACCAGTCGTCGGTAATCTAGCTTAATTACCAGTCGTCGGTAATCTAGCTTAATTACCAGTCGTCGGTAATCTAACTTAATTACCAGTCGTCGGTAATCTAGCTTAATTACCAGTCGTCGGTAATCTAGCTTAATTACCAGTCGTTTGTAATCTAGCTTAATTACCAGTCGTCGGTAATCTAGCTGAATGGCCAGTCGTCGGTAATCTAGTTTAATTACCAGTCGTCGGTAATCTAGTTTAATTACCAGTGGTCGGTAATCTAGCTTAATTACCAGTCGTCAGTAATCTAGCTTAATTACCAGTCGTCGGTAATCTAGCTTAATTACCAGTCGTCGGTAATCTAGCTTAATTACCAGTCGTCGGTAATCTAGCTTAAATACCAGTCGTCGGTAATCTAGCTTAATTGCCAGTCGTCGGTAATTTAGCTCAATGGCCAGTCGTCGGTAATCTAGCTTAATTACCAGTCATCGATAATCTAGCTTATTTACCAGCCGTCGGTAATACGGCTAAATTACCAGTCGTCGGTAATGCGACTAAATCACCAGTCGTCGGTAATGCGGCTAAATTACCAGTCGTCGGTAATGCGGCTAAATTACCAGTCGTCGGTAATGCGGCTAAATCACCAGGCGTCGGTAATCTAGCTGAATTGCCAGTCGTCGATAATCTAGCTGAATTGCCAGTCGTCGGTAATCTAGCTTAATTACCAGTCGTCGGTAATCTAGCTTAATTACCAGTCGTCGGTAATCTAGCTTAATTACCAGTCGTCGGTAATCTAGCTTAATTACCAGTCGTCGGTAATCTAGCTTAATTACCAGTCGTCGGTAATCTAGCTTAATTAACAGTCGTCGGTAATCTAGCTCAATGGCCAGTCGTCGGTAATCTAGCTGAATGGCCAGTCGTCGGTAATCTAGCTGAATGGCCAGTTGTCGGTAATCTAGCTTAATTACCAGTCATCGATAATCTAGCTTATTTACCAGTCGTCGGTAATCTAGCTTAATTACCAGTCGTCGGTAATCTAACTTAACTACCAGTCGTCGGTAATCTAGCTTAATTACCAGTCGTCGGTTATCTAGCTTAATTACCAGTCGTCGATAATATAGCTTAATTGCCAGTCGTCGGTAATCTCGCTTAATTGCCAGTCGTCAGTAATCTAGCTTAATTACCAGTCGGTGGTAATCTAGCTTAATTACCAGTCGTCGGTAATCTAGTTTAATTTCCAGTCGTCGGTAATCTAGCTTAATTACCAGTCGTCGGTAATCTAGCTTAATTACCAGTCGTCGGTAATCTAGCTTAATTACCAGTCGTCGGTAATCTAGTTTAATTACCAGTGGTCGGTAATCTAGCTTAATTACCAGTCGTCAGTAATCTAGCTTAATTACCAGTCGTCGGTAATCTAGCTTAATTACCAGTCGTCGGTAATCTAGCTTAATTACCAGTCGTCGGTAATCTAGCTTAATTACCAGTCGTCGATAATCTAGCTTAATTACCAGTCGTCGGTAATCTAGCTTAATTACCAGTCGTCGGTAATCTAGCTTAATTGCCAGTCGTCGGTAAATTAGCTCAATGGCCAGTCGTCGGTAATCTAGCTGAATGGCCAGTCGTCTGTAATCTAGCTTAATTACCAGTCATCGGTAATCTAGCTTAATTACCAGTCGTCGGTAATCTAGCTTAATTACCAGTCGTCGGTAATCTAACTTAATTACCAGTCGTCGGTAATCTAGCTTAATTACCAGTCGTCGGTAATCTAGCTTAATTACCAGTCGTTGGTAATCTAGCTTAAGATCCAGTCGTCAGTAATCTAGCTTAATTACCAGTCGTTGTTAATCTAGCTTAATTAACAGTCGTCAGTAATCTAGCTTAATTACCAGTCGTCGGTAATCTAGCTTAATTACCAGTCGTCGGTAATCTAGCTTAATTGCCAGTCGTCGGTAATTTAGCTCAATGGCCAGTCGTCGGTAATCTAGCTGAATGGCCAGTCGTCGGTAATCTAGCTTAATTACCAGTCGTCGGTAATCTAGCTTAATTACCAGTCGTCGGTAATCTAGCTTAATTACCAGTCGTCGGTAATCTAGCTTAATTACCAGTCGTCAGTAATCTAGCTTAATTACCAGTCGTTGTTAATCTAGCTTAATTAGCAGTCGTCAGTAATCTAGCTTAATTACCAGTCGTCGGTAATCTAGCTTAATTACCAGTCATCGATAATCTAGCTTATTTACCAGTCGTCGGTAATCTAGCTTAATTACCAGTCGTCGGTAATCTAGCTTAATTACCAGTCGTCGGTAATCTAGCTTAATTACCAGTCGTCGGTAATCTAACTTAACTACCAGTCGTCGGTAATCTAGCTTAATTACCAGTCGTCGGTAATCTAGCTGAATTGCCAGTCGTCGATAATCTAGCTGAATTGCCAGTCGTCGGTAATCTAGCTTAATTACCAGTCGTCGGTAATCTAGCTTAATTACCAGTCGTCGGTAATCTAGCTTAATTACCAGTCGTCGGTAATCTAGCTTAATTACCAGTCGTCGATAATCTAGCTTAATTACCAGTCGTCGGTAATCTAGCTTAATTAACAGTCGTCGGTAATCTAGCTTAATTGCCAGTCGTCGGTAATTTAGCTCAATGGCCAGTCGTCGGTAATCTAGCTGAATGGCCAGTTGTCGGTAATCTAGCTTAATTACCAGTCATCGATAATCTAGCTTATTTACCAGTCGTCGGTAATCTAGCTTAATTACCAGTCGTCGGTAATCTAACTTAACTACCAGTCGTCGGTAATCTAGCTTAATTACCAGTCGTCGGTTATCTAGCTTAATTACCAGTCGTCGATAATATAGCTTAATTGCCAGTCGTCGGTAATCTCGCTTAATTGCCAGTCGTCAGTAATCTAGCTTAATTACCAGTCGGTGGTAATCTAGCTTAATTACCAGTCGTCGGTAATCTAGTTTAATTTCCAGTCGTCGGTAATCTAGCTTAATTACCAGTCGTCGGTAATCTAGCTTAATTACCAGTCGTCGGTAATCTAGCTTAATTACCAGTCGTCGGTAATCTAGTTTAATTACCAGTGGTCGGTAATCTAGCTTAATTACCAGTCGTCAGTAATCTAGCTTAATTACCAGTCGTCGGTAATCTAGCTTAATTACCAGTCGTCGGTAATCTAGCTTAATTACCAGTCGTCGGTAATCTAGCTTAATTACCAGTCGTCGATAATCTAGCTTAATTACCAGTCGTCGGTAATCTAGCTTAATTACCAGTCGTCGGTAATCTAGCTTAATTGCCAGTCGTCGGTAAATTAGCTCAATGGCCAGTCGTCGGTAATCTAGCTGAATGGCCAGTCGTCTGTAATCTAGCTTAATTACCAGTCATCGGTAATCTAGCTTAATTACCAGTCGTCGGTAATCTAGCTTAATTACCAGTCGTCGGTAATCTAACTTAATTACCAGTCGTCGGTAATCTAGCTTAATTACCAGTCGTCGGTAATCTAGCTTAATTACCAGTCGTTGGTAATCTAGCTTAAGATCCAGTCGTCAGTAATCTAGCTTAATTACCAGTCGTTGTTAATCTAGCTTAATTAACAGTCGTCAGTAATCTAGCTTAATTACCAGTCGTCGGTAATCTAGCTTAATTACCAGTCGTCGGTAATCTAGCTTAATTGCCAGTCGTCGGTAATTTAGCTCAATGGCCAGTCGTCGGTAATCTAGCTGAATGGCCAGTCGTCGGTAATCTAGCTTAATTACCAGTCGTCGGTAATCTAGCTTAATTACCAGTCGTCGGTAATCTAGCTTAATTACCAGTCGTCGGTAATCTAGCTTAATTACCAGTCGTCAGTAATCTAGCTTAATTACCAGTCGTTGTTAATCTAGCTTAATTAGCAGTCGTCAGTAATCTAGCTTAATTACCAGTCGTCGGTAATCTAGCTTAATTACCAGTCATCGATAATCTAGCTTATTTACCAGTCGTCGGTAATCTAGCTTAATTACCAGTCGTCGGTAATCTAGCTTAATTACCAGTCGTCGGTAATCTAGCTTAATTACCAGTCGTCGGTAATCTAACTTAACTACCAGTCGTCGGTAATCTAGCTTAATTACCAGTCGTCGGTTATCTAGCTTAATTACCAGTCGTCGATAATATAGCTTAATTGCCAGTCGTCGGTAATCTCGCTTAATTGCCAGTCGTCAGTAATCTAGCTTAATTACCAGTCGGTGGTAATCTAGCTTAATTTCCAGTCGTCGGTAATCTAGCTTAATTACCAGTCGTCGGTAATCTAGCTTAATTACCAGTCGTCGGTAATCTAGCTTAATTACCAGTCGTCGGTAATCTAGCTTAATTACCAGTCGTTTGTAATCTAGCTTAATTACCAGTCGTCGGTAATCTAGCTGAATGGCCAGTCGTCGGTAATCTAGTTTAATTACCAGTCGTCGGTAATCTAGTTTAATTACCAGTGGTCGGTAATCTAGCTTAATTACCAGTCGTCAGTAATCTAGCTTAATTACCAGTCGTCGGTAATCTAGCTTAATTACCAGTCGTCGGTAATCTAGCTTAATTACCAGTCGTCGGTAATCTAGCTTAATTACCAGTCGTAGGTAATCTAGCTTAATTACCAGTCGTCGGTAATCTAGCTTAATTGCCAGTCGTCGGTAATTTAGCTCAATGGCCAGTCGTCGGTAATCTAGCTTAATTACCAGTCATCGATAATCTAGCTTATTTACCAGCCGTCAGTAATACGGCTAAATTACCAGTCGTCGGTAATGCGACTAAATCACCAGTCGTCGGTAATGCGGCTAAATTACCAGTCGTCGGTAATGCGGCTAAATTACCAGTCGTCGGTAATGCGGCTAAATCACCAGGCGTCGGTAATCTAGCTGAATTGCCAGTCGTCGGTAATCTAGCTGAATTGCCAGTCGTCGGTAATCTAGCTTAATTACCAGTCGTCGGTAATCTAGCTTAATTACCAGTCGTCGATAATCTAGCTTAATTACCAGTCGTCGGTAATCTAGCTTAATTAACAGTCGTCGGTAATCTAGCTTAATTACCAGTCGTCGGTAATCTAGCTTATTTACCAGTCGTCGGTAATCTAGCTTAATTACCAGTCGTCGGTAATCTAGCTTAATTTCCAGTCGTCGATAATCTAGCTTAATTACCAGTCGTCGGTAATCTAGCTTAATTGCCAGTCGTCGGTAATTTAGCTCAATGGCCAGTCGTCGGTAATCTAGCTGAATGGCCAGTTGTCGGTAATCTAGCTTAATTACCAGTCATCGATAATCTAGCTTATTTACCAGTCGTCGGTAATCTAGCTTAATTACCAGTCGTCGGTAATCTAACTTAACTACCAGTCGTCGGTAATCTAGCTTAATTACCAGTCGTCGGTTATCTAGCTTAATTACCAGTCGTCGATAATATAGCTTAATTGCCAGTCGTCGGTAATCTCGCTTAATTGCCAGTCGTCAGTAATCTAGCTTAATTGCCAGTCGGTGGTAATCTAGCTTAATTACCAGTCGTCGGTAATCTAGTTTAATTTCCAGTCGTCGGTAATCTAGCTTAATTACCAGTCGTCGGTAATCTAGCTTAATTACCAGTCGTCGGTAATCTAGCTTAATTACCAGTCGTCGGTAATCTAGTTTAATTACCAGTGGTCGGTAATCTAGCTTAATTACCAGTCGTCAGTAATCTAGCTTAATTACCAGTCGTCGGTAATCTAGCTTAATTACCAGTCGTCGGTAATCTAGCTTAATTACCAGTCGTCGGTAATCTAGCTTAATTACCAGTCGTCGATAATCTAGCTTAATTACCAGTCGTCGGTAATCTAGCTTAATTACCAGTCGTCGGTAATCTAGCTTAATTGCCAGTCGTCGGTAATTTAGCTCAATGGCCAGTCGTCGGTAATCTAGCTGAATGGCCAGTCGTCTGTAATCTAGCTTAATTACCAGTCATCGGTAATCTAGCTTAATTACCAGTCGTCGGTAATCTAGCTTAATTACCAGTCGTCGGTAATCTAACTTAATTACCAGTCGTCGGTAATCTAGCTTAATTACCAGTCGTCGGTAATCTAGCTTAATTTCCAGTCGTTGGTAATCTAGCTTAAGATCCAGTCGTCAGTAATCTAGCTTAATTACCAGTCGTTGTTAATCTAGCTTAATTAACAGTCGTCAGTAATCTAGCTTAATTACCAGTCGTCGGTAATCTAGCTTAATTACCAGTCGTCGGTAATCTAGCTTAATTGCCAGTCGTCGGTAATTTAGCTCAATGGCCAGTCGTCGGTAATCTAGCTGAATGGCCAGTCGTCGGTAATCTAGCTTAATTACCAGTCGTCGGTAATCTAGCTTAATTACCAGTCGTCGGTAATCTAGCTTAATTACCAGTCGTCGGTAATCTAGCTTAATTACCAGTCGTCAGTAATCTAGCTTAATTACCAGTCGTTGTTAATCTAGCTTAATTAACAGTCGTCAGTAATCTAGCTTAATTACCAGTCGTCGGTAATCTAGCTTAATTACCAGTCATCGATAATCTAGCTTATTTACCAGTCGTCGGTAATCTAGCTTAATTACCAGTCGTCGGTAATCTAGCTTAATTACCAGTCGTCGGTAATCTAGCTTAATTACCAGTCGTCGGTAATCTAACTTAACTACCAGTCGTCGGTAATCTAGCTTAATTACCAGTCGTCGGTTATCTAGCTTAATTACCAGTCGTCGATAATATAGCTTAATTGCCAGTCGTCGGTAATCTCGCTTAATTGCCAGTCGTCAGTAATCTAGCTTAATTACCAGTCGGTGGTAATCTAGCTTAATTTATAGTCGTCGGTAATCTAGCTTAATTACCAGTCGTCGGTAATCTAGCTTAATTACCAGTCGTCGGTAATCTAGCTTAATTACCAGTCGTCGGTAATCTAGCTTAATTACCAGTCGTTTGTAATCTAGCTTAATTACCAGTCGTCGGTAATCTAGCTGAATGGCCAGTCGTCGGTAATCTAGTTTAATTACCAGTCGTCGGTAATCTAGTTTAATTACCAGTGGTCGGTAATCTAGCTTAATTACCAGTCGTCAGTAATCTAGCTTAATTACCAGTCGTCGGTAATCTAGCTTAATTACCAGTCGTCGGTAATCTAGCTTAATTACCAGTCGTCGGTAATCTAGCTTAATTACCAGTCGTCGGTAATCTAGCTTAATTGCCAGTCGTCGGTAATTTAGCTCAATGGCCAGTCGTCGGTAATCTAGCTTAATTACCAGTCATCGATAATCTAGCTTATTTACCAGCCGTCAGTAATACGGCTAAATTACCAGTCGTCGGTAATGCGACTAAATCACCAGTCGTCGGTAATGCGGCTAAATTACCAGTCGTCGGTAATGCGGCTAAATTACCAGTCGTCGGTAATGCGGCTAAATCACCAGGCGTCGGTAATCTAGCTGAATTGCCAGTCGTCGGTAATCTAGCTGAATTGCCAGTCGTCGGTAATCTAGCTTAATTACCAGTCGTCGGTAATCTAGCTTAATTACCAGTCGTCGGTAATCTAGCTTAATTACCAGTCGTCGGTAATCTAGCTTAATTACCAGTCGTCGATAATCTAGCTTAATTACCAGTCGTCGGTAATCTAGCTTAATTAACAGTCGTCGGTAATCTAGCTTAATTACCAGTCGTCGGTAATCTAGCTTATTTACCAGTCGTCGGTAATCTAGCTTAATTACCAGTCGTCAGTAATCTAGCTTAATTACCAGTCGTCGGTAATCTAGCTTAATTACCAGTCGTCGGTAATCTAGCTTAATTACCAGTCGTCGGAAATCTAGCTTAATTGCCAGTCGTCGGTAATTTAGCTCAATGGCCAGTCGTCGGTAATCTAGCTGAATGGCCAGTCGTCGGTAATCTAGCTGAATTGCCAGTCGTCGGTAATCTAGTTTAATTACCAGTCGTCGGTAATCTAGCTTAATTACCAGTCATCGATAATCTAGCTTATTTACCAGTCGTCGGTAATCTAGCTTAATTACCAGTCGTCGGTAATCTAGCTTAATTACCAGTCGTCGGTAATCTAGCTTAATTACCAGTCGTCGGTAATCTAACTTAATTACCAGTCGTCGGTAATCTAGCTTAATTACCAGTCGTCGGTAATCTAGCTTAATTACCAGTCGTTTGTAATCTAGCTTAATTACCAGTCGTCGGTAATCTAGCTGAATGGCCAGTCGTCGGTAATCTAGTTTAATTACCAGTCGTCGGTAATCTAGTTTAATTACCAGTGGTCGGTAATCTAGCTTAATTACCAGTCGTCAGTAATCTAGCTTAATTACCAGTCGTCGGTAATCTAGCTTAATTACCAGTCGTCGGTAATCTAGCTTAATTACCAGTCGTCGGTAATCTAGCTTAATTAACAGTCGTCGGTAATCTAGCTTAATTGCCAGTCGTCGGTAATTTAGCTCAATGGCCAGTCGTCGGTAATCTAGCTTAATTACCAGTCATCGATAATCTAGCTTATTTACCAGCCGTCGGTAATACGGCTAAATTACCAGTCGTCGGTAATGCGACTAAATCACCAGTCGTCGGTAATGCGGCTAAATTACCAGTCGTCGGTAATGCGGCTAAATTACCAGTCGTCGGTAATGCGGCTAAATCACCAGGCGTCGGTAATCTAGCTGAATTGCCAGTCGTCGATAATCTAGCTGAATTGCCAGTCGTCGGTAATCTAGCTTAATTACCAGTCGTCGGTAATCTAGCTTAATTACCAGTCGTCGGTAATCTAGCTTAATTACCAGTCGTCGGTAATCTAGCTTAATTACCAGTCGTCGATAATCTAGCTTAATTACCAGTCGTCGGTAATCTAGCTTAATTAACAGTCGTCGGTAATCTAGCTTAATTACCAGTCGTCGGTAATCTAGCTTATTTACCAGTCGTCGGTAATCTAGCTTAATTACCAGTCGTCAGTAATCTAGCTTAATTACCAGTCGTCGGTAATCTAGCTTAATTACCAGTCGTCGGTAATCTAGCTTAATTACCAGTCGTCGGAAATCTAGCTTAATTGCCAGTCGTCGGTAATTTAGCTCAATGGCCAGTCGTCGGTAATCTAGCTGAATGGCCAGTCGTCGGTAATCTAGCTGAATTGCCAGTCGTCGGTAATCTAGCTTAATTACCAGTCGTCGGTAATCTAGTTTAATTACCAGTCGTCGGTAATCTAGCTTAATTACCAGTCATCGATAATCTAGCTTATTTACCAGTCGTCGGTAATCTAGCTTAATTACCAGTCGTCGGTAATCTAGCTTAATTACCAGTCGTCGGTAATCTAGCTTAATTACCAGTCGTCGGTAATCTAACTTAATTACCAGTCGTCGGTAATCTAGCTTAATTACCAGTCGTCGATAATATAGCTTAATTGCCAGTCGTCGGTAATCTCGCTTAATTGCCAGTCGTCAGTAATCTAGCTTAATTACCAGTCGGTGGTAATCTAGCTTAATTACCAGTCGTCGGTAATCTTGTTTAATTTCCAGTCGTCGGTAATCTAGCTTAATTACCAGTCGTCGATAATCTAGCTTAATTACCAGTCGTCGGTAATCTAGCTTAATTAACAGTCGTCGGTAATCTAGCTTAATTACCAGTCGTCGGTAATCTAGCTTATTTACCAGTCGTCGGTAATCTAGCTTAATTACCAGTCGTCAGTAATCTAGCTTAATTACCAGTCGTCGGTAATCTAGCTTAATTACCAGTCGTCGGTAATCTAGCTTAATTACCAGTCGTCGGAAATCTAGCTTAATTGCCAGTCGTCGGTAATTTAGCTCAATGGCCAGTCGTCGGTAATCTAGCTGAATGGCCAGTCGTCGGTAATCTAGCTGAATTGCCAGTCGTCGGTAATCTAGTTTAATTACCAGTCGTCGGTAATCTAGCTTAATTACCAGTCATCGATAATCTAGCTTATTTACCAGTCGTCGGTAATCTAGCTTAATTACCAGTCGTCGGTAATCTAGCTTAATTACCAGTCGTCGTTAATCTAGCTTAATTACCAGTCGTCGTTAATCTAGCTTAATTACCAGTCGTCGGTAATCTAACTTAATTACCAGTCGTCGGTAATCTAGCTTAATTACCAGTCGTCGGTAATCTAGCTTAATTACCAGTCGTTTGTAATCTAGCTTAATTACCAGTCGTCGGTAATCTAGCTGAATGGCCAGTCGTCGGTAATCTAGTTTAATTACCAGTCGTCGGTAATCTAGTTTAATTACCAGTGGTCGGTAATCTAGCTTAATTACCAGTCGTCAGTAATCTAGCTTAATTACCAGTCGTCGGTAATCTAGCTTAATTACCAGTCGTCGGTAATCTAGCTTAATTACCAGTCGTCGGTAATCTAGCTTAATTAACAGTCGTCGGTAATCTAGCTTAATTGCCAGTCGTCGGTAATTTAGCTCAATGGCCAGTCGTCGGTAATCTAGCTTAATTACCAGTCATCGATAATCTAGCTTATTTACCAGCCGTCGGTAATACGGCTAAATTACCAGTCGTCGGTAATGCGACTAAATCACCAGTCGTCGGTAATGCGGCTAAATTACCAGTCGTCGGTAATGCGGCTAAATTACCAGTCGTCGGTAATCTAGCTGAATTGCCAGTCGTCGATAATCTAGCTGAATTGCCAGTCGTCGGTAATCTAGCTTAATTACCAGTCGTCGGTAATCTAGCTTAATTACCAGTCGTCGGTAATCTAGCTTAATTACCAGTCGTCGGTAATCTAGCTTAATTACCAGTCGTCGATAATCTAGCTTAATTACCAGTCGTCGGTAATCTAGCTTAATTAACAGTCGTCGGTAATCTAGCTTAATTACCAGTCGTCGGTAATCTAGCTTATTTACCAGTCGTCGGTAATCTAGCTTAATTACCAGTCGTCAGTAATCTAGCTTAATTACCAGTCGTCGGTAATCTAGCTTAATTACCAGTCGTCGGTAATCTAGCTTAATTACCAGTCGTCGGAAATCTAGCTTAATTGCCAGTCGTCGGTAATTTAGCTCAATGGCCAGTCGTCGGTAATCTAGCTGAATGGCCAGTCGTCGGTAATCTAGCTGAATTGCCAGTCGTCGGTAATCTAGCTTAATTACCAGTCGTCGGTAATCTAGTTTAATTACCAGTCGTCGGTAATCTAGCTTAATTACCAGTCATCGATAATCTAGCTTATTTACCAGTCGTCGGTAATCTAGCTTAATTACCAGTCGTCGGTAATCTAGCTTAATTACCAGTCGTCGGTAATCTAGCTTAATTACCAGTCGTCGGTAATCTAACTTAATTACCAGTCGTCGGTAATCTAGCTTAATTACCAGTCGTCGATAATATAGCTTAATTGCCAGTCGTCGGTAATCTCGCTTAATTGCCAGTCGTCAGTAATCTAGCTTAATTACCAGTCGGTGGTAATCTAGCTTAATTACCAGTCGTCGGTAATCTTGTTTAATTTCCAGTCGTCGGTAATCTAGCTTAATTACCAGTCGTCGGTAATCTAGCTTAATTACCAGTCGTCGGTAATCTAGCTTAATTACCAGTCGTCGGTAATCTAGCTTAATTACCAGTCGTTTGTAATCTAGCTTAATTACCAGTCGTCGGTAATCTAGCTGAATGTCCAGTCGTCGGTAATCTAGTTTAATTACCAGTCGTCGGTAATCTAGTTTAATTACCAGTGGTCGGTAATCTAGCTTAATTACCAGTCGTCAGTAATCTAGCTTAATTACCAGTCGTCGGTAATCTAGCTTAATTACCAGTCGTCGGTAATCTAGCTTAATTACCAGTCGTCGGTAATCTAGCTTAATTACCAGTCGTCGATAATCTAGCTTAATTACCAGTCGTCGGTAATCTAGCTTAATTACCAGTCGTCGGTAATCTAGCTTAATTGCCAGTCGTCGGTAATTTAGCTCAATGGCCAGTCGTCGGTAATCTAGCTGAATGGCCAGTCGTCTGTAATCTAGCTTAATTACCAGTCATCGGTAATCTAGCTTAATTACTAGTCGTCGGTAATCTAGCTTAATTACCAGTCGTCGGTAATCTAACTTAATTACCAGTCGTCGGTAATCTAGCTTAATTACCAGTCGTCGGTAATCTAGCTTAATTACCATTCGTCGGTAATCTAGCTTAATTACCAGTCGTCAGTAATCTAGCTTAATTTCCAGTCGTTGTTAATCTAGCTTAATTAACAGTCGTCAGTAATCTAGCTTAATTACCAGTCGTCGGTAATCTAGCTTAATTGCCAATCGTCGGTAATTTAGCTCAATGGCCAGTCGTCGGTAATCTAGCTGAATGGCCAGTTGTCGGTAATCTAGCTTAATTACCAGTCATCGATAATCTAGCTTATTTACCAGTCGTCGGTAATCTAGCTTAATTACCAGTCGTCGGTAATCTAACTTAACTACCAGTCGTCGGTAATCTAGCTTAATTACCAGTCGTCGGTTATCTAGCTTAATTACCAGTCGTCGATAATATAGCTTAATTGCCAGTCGTCGGTAATCTCGCTTAATTGCCAGTCGTCAGTAATCTAGCTTAATTACCAGTCGGTGGTAATCTAGCTTAATTACCAGTCGTCGGTAATCTAGTTTAATTTCCAGTCGTCGGTAATCTAGCTTAATTACCAGTCGTCGGTAATCTAGCTTAATTACCAGTCGTCGGTAATCTAGCTTAATTACCAGTCGTCGGTAATCTAGTTTAATTACCAGTGGTCGGTAATCTAGCTTAATTACCAGTCGTCAGTAATCTAGCTTAATTACCAGTCGTCGGTAATCTAGCTTAATTACCAGTCGTCGGTAATCTAGCTTAATTACCAGTCGTCGGTAATCTAGCTTAATTACCAGTCGTCGATAATCTAGCTTAATTACCAGTCGTCGGTAATCTAGCTTAATTACCAGTCGTCGGTAATCTAGCTTAATTGCCAGTCGTCGGTAATTTAGCTCAATGGCCAGTCGTCGGTAATCTAGCTGAATGGCCAGTCGTCTGTAATCTAGCTTAATTACCAGTCATCGGTAATCTAGCTTAATTACCAGTCGTCGGTAATCTAGCTTAATTACCAGTCGTCGGTAATCTAACTTAATTTCCAGTCGTCGGTAATCTAGCTTAATTACCAGTCGTCGGTAATCTAGCTTAATTACCAGTCGTTGGTAATCTAGCTTAATTACCAGTCGTCAGTAATCTAGCTTAATTACCAGTCGTTGTTAATCTAGCTTAATTAACAGTCGTCAGTAATCTATCTTAATTACCAGTCGTCGGTAATCTAGCTTAATTACCAGTCGTCGGTAATCTAGCTTAATTGCCAGTCGTCGGTAATTTAGCTCAATGGCCAGTCGTCGGTAATCTAGCTGAATGGCCAGTCGTCGGTAATCTAGCTTAATTACCAGTCGTCGGTAATCTAGCTTAATTACCAGTCGTCGGTAATCTAGCTTAATTACCAGTCGTCGGTAATCTAGCTTAATTACCAGTCGTCAGTAATCTAGCTTAATTACCAGTCGTTGTTAATCTAGCTTAATTAACAGTCGTCAGTAATCTAGCTTAATTACCAGTCGTCGGTAATCTAGCTTAATTACCAGTCATCGATAATCTAGCTTATTTACCAGTCGTCGGTAATCTAGCTTAATTACCAGTCGTCGGTAATCTAGCTTAATTACCAGTCGTCGGTAATCTAGCTTAATTACCAGTCGTCGGTAATCTAACTTAACTACCAGTCGTCGGTAATCTAGCTTAATTACCAGTCGTCGGTTATCTAGCTTAATTACCAGTCGTCGATAATATAGCTTAATTGCCAGTCGTCGGTAATCTCGCTTAATTGCCAGTCGTCAGTAATCTAGCTTAATTACCAGTCGGTGGTAATCTAGCTTAATTTCCAGTCGTCGGTAATCTAGCTTAATTACCAGTCGTCGGTAATCTAGCTTAATTACCAGTCGTCGGTAATCTAGCTTAATTTCCAGTCGTCGGTAATCTAGCTTAATTACCAGTCGTTTGTAATCTAGCTTAATTACCAGTCGTCGGTAATCTAGCTGAATGGCCAGTCGTCGGTAATCTAGTTTAATTACCAGTCGTCGGTAATCTAGTTTAATTACCAGTGGTCGGTAATCTAGCTTAATTACCAGTCGTCAGTAATCTAGCTTAATTACCAGTCGTCGGTAATCTAGCTTAATTACCAGTCGTCGGTAATCTAGCTTAATTACCAGTCGTCGGTAATCTAGCTTAATTACCAGTCGTCGATAATCTAGCTTAATTACCAGTCGTCGGTAATCTAGCTTAATTACCAGTCGTCGGTAATCTAGCTTAATTGCCAGTCGTCGGTAATTTAGCTCAATGGCCAGTCGTCGGTAATCTAGCTGAATGGCCAGTCGTCTGTAATCTAGCTTAATTACCAGTCATCGGTAATCTAGCTTAATTACCAGTCGTCGGTAATCTAGCTTAATTACCAGTCGTCGGTAATCTAACTTAATTACCAGTCGTCGGTAATCTAGCTTAATTACCAGTCGTCGGTAATCTAGCTTAATTACCAGTCGTCGGTAATCTAGCTTAATTACCAGTCGTCAGTAATCTAGCTTAATTTCCAGTCGTTGTTAATCTAGCTTAATTGCCAATCGTCGGTAATTTAGCTCAATGGCCAGTCGTCGGTAATCTAGCTGAATGGCCACTTGTCGGTAATCTAGCTTAATTACCAGTCATCGATAATCTAGCTTATTTACCAGTCGTCGGTAATCTAGCTTAATTACCAGTCGTCGGTAATCTAACTTAACTACCAGTCGTCGGTAATCTAGCTTAATTACCAGTCGTCGGTTATCTAGCTTAATTACCAGTCGTCGATAATATAGCTTAATTGCCAGTCGTCGGTAATCTCGCTTAATTGCTAGTCGTCAGTAATCTAGCTTAATTACCAGTCGTCAGTAATCTAGCTTAATTTCCAGTCGTTGTTAATCTAGCTTAATTACCAGTCGTCGGTAATCTAGCTTAATTGCCAATCGTCGGTAATTTAGCTCAATGGCCAGTCGTCGGTAATCTAGCTGAATGGCCAGTTGTCGGTAATCTAGCTTAATTACCAGTCATCGATAATCTAGCTTATTTACCAGTCGTCGGTAATCTAGCTTAATTACCAGTCGTCGGTAATCTAACTTAACTACCAGTCGTCGGTAATCTAGCTTAATTACCAGTCGTCGGTTATCTAGCTTAATTACCAGTCGTCGATAATATAGCTTAATTGCCAGTCGTCGGTAATCTCGCTTAATTGCTAGTCGTCAGTAATCTAGCTTAATTACCAGTCGGTGGTAATCTAGCTTAATTACCAGTCGTCGGTAATCTAGTTTAATTTCCAGTCGTCGGTAATCTAGCTTAATTACCAGTCGTCGGTAATCTAGCTTAATTACCAGTCGTCGGTAATCTAGCTTAATTACCAGTCGTCGGTAATCTAGCTTAATTACCAGTCGTTTGTAATCTAGCTTAATTACCAGTCGTCGGTAATCTAGCTGAATGGCCAGTCGTCGGTAATCTAGTTTAATTACCAGTCGTCGGTAATCTAGTTTAATTACCAGTGGTCGGTAATCTAGCTTAATTACCAGTCGTCAGTAATCTAGCTTAATTACCAGTCGTCGGTAATCTAGCTTAATTACCAGTCGTCGGTAATCTAGCTTAATTACCAGTCGTCGGTAATCTAGCTTAATTACCAGTCGTCGATAATCTAGCTTAATTACCAGTCGTCGGTAATCTAGCTTAATTACCAGTCGTCGGTAATCTAGCTTAATTACCAGTCGTCGGTAATCTAGTTTAATTGCCAGTCGTCGGTAATTTAGCTCAATGGCCAGTCGTCGGTAATCTAGCTGAATGGCCAGTCGTCTGTAATCTAGCTTAATTACCAGTCATCGGTAATCTAGCTTAATTACCAGTCGTCGGTAATCTAGCTTAATTACCAGTCGTCGGTAATCTAACTTAATTACCAGTCGTCGGTAATCTAGCTTAATTACCAGTCGTCGGTAATCTAGCTTAATTACCAGTCGTCGGTAATCTAGCTTAATTACCAGTCGTCAGTAATCTAGCTTAATTTCCAGTCGTTGTTAATCTAGCTTAATTAACAGTCGTCAGTAATCTAGCTTAATTACCAGTCGTCGGTAATCTAGCTTAATTGCCAATCGTCGGTAATTTAGCTCAATGGCCAGTCGTCGGTAATCTAGCTGAATGGCCAGTTGTCGGTAATCTAGCTTAATTACCAGTCATCGATAATCTAGCTTATTTACCAGTCGTCGGTAATCTAGCTTAATTACCAGTCGTCGGTAATCTAACTTAACTACCAGTCGTCGGTAATCTAGCTTAATTACCAGTCGTCGGTTATCTAGCTTAATTACCAGTCGTCGATAATATAGCTTAATTGCCAGTCGTCGGTAATCTCGCTTAATTGCTAGTCGTCAGTAATCTAGCTTAATTACCAGTCGTCAGTAATCTAGCTTAATTTCCAGTCGTTGTTAATCTAGCTTAATTACCAGTCGTCGGTAATCTAGCTTAATTGCCAATCGTCGGTAATTTAGCTCAATGGCCAGTCGTCGGTAATCTAGCTGAATGGCCAGTTGTCGGTAATCTAGCTTAATTACCAGTCATCGATAATCTAGCTTATTTACCAGTCGTCGGTAATCTAGCTTAATTACCAGTCGTCGGTAATCTAACTTAACTACCAGTCGTCGGTAATCTAGCTTAATTACCAGTCGTCGGTTATCTAGCTTAATTACCAGTCGTCGATAATATAGCTTAATTGCCAGTCGTCGGTAATCTCGCTTAATTGCTAGTCGTCAGTAATCTAGCTTAATTACCAGTCGGTGGTAATCTAGCTTAATTACCAGTCGTCGGTAATCTAGTTTAATTTCCAGTCGTCGGTAATCTAGCTTAATTACCAGTCGTCGGTAATCTAGCTTAATTACCAGTCGTCGGTAATCTAGCTTAATTACCAGTCGTCGGTAATCTAGCTTAATTACCAGTCGTTTGTAATCTAGCTTAATTACCAGTCGTCGGTAATCTAGCTGAATGGCCAGTCGTCGGTAATCTAGTTTAATTACCAGTCGTCGGTAATCTAGTTTAATTACCAGTGGTCGGTAATCTAGCTTAATTACCAGTCGTCAGTAATCTAGCTTAATTACCAGTCGTCGGTAATCTAGCTTAATTACCAGTCGTCGGTAATCTAGCTTAATTACCAGTCGTCGGTAATCTAGCTTAATTACCAGTCGTCGATAATCTAGCTTAATTACCAGTCGTCGGTAATCTAGCTTAATTACCAGTCGTCGGTAATCTAGCTTAATTACCAGTCGTCGGTAATCTAGTTTAATTGCCAGTCGTCGGTAATTTAGCTCAATGGCCAGTCGTCGGTAATCTAGCTGAATGGCCAGTCGTCTGTAATCTAGCTTAATTACCAGTCATCGGTAATCTAGCTTAATTACCAGTCGTCGGTAATCTAGCTTAATTACCAGTCGTCGGTAATCTAACTTAATTACCAGTCGTCGGTAATCTAGCTTAATTACCAGTCGTCGGTAATCTAGCTTAATTACCAGTCGTCGGTAATCTAGCTTAATTACCAGTCGTCAGTAATCTAGCTTAATTACCAGTCGTTGTTAATCTAGCTTAATTAACAGTCGTCAGTAATCTAGCTTAATTACCAGTCGTCGGTAATCTAGCTTAATTACCAGTCGTCGGTAATCTAGCTTAATTGCCAGTCGTCGGTAATTTAGCTCAATGGCCAGTCGTCGGTAATCTAGCTGAATGGCCAGTCGTCTGTAATCTAGCTTAATTACCAGTCATCGGTAATCTAGCTTAATTACCAGTCGTCGGTAATCTAGCTTAATTACCTGTCGTCGGTAATCTAACTAAATTACCAGTCGTCGGTAATCTAGCTTAATTACCAGTCGTCGGTAATCTAGCTTAATTACCAGTCGTCGGTAATCTAGCTTAATTACCAGTCGTTTGTAATCTAGCTTAATTACCAGTCGTCGGTAATCTAGCTGAATGGCCAGTCGTCGGTAATCTAGTTTAATTACCAGTCGTCGGTAATCTAGTTTAATTACCAGTGGTCGGTAATCTAGCTTAATTACCAGTCGTCAGTAATCTAGCTTAATTACCAGTCGTCGGTAATCTAGCTTAATTACCAGTCGTCGGTAATCTAGCTTAATTACCAGTCGTCGGTAATCTAGCTTAATTACCAGTCGTCGATAATCTAGCTTAATTACCAGTCGTCGGTAATCTAGCTTAATTACCAGTCGTCGGTAATCTAGCTTAATTACCAGTCGTCGGTAATCTAGTTTAATTGCCAGTCGTCGGTAATTTAGCTCAATGGCCAGTCGTCGGTAATCTAGCTGAATGGCCAGTCGTCTGTAATCTAGCTTAATTACCAGTCATCGGTAATCTAGCTTAATTACCAGTCGTCGGTAATCTAGCTTAATTACCAGTCGTCGGTAATCTAACTTAATTACCAGTCGTCGGTAATCTAGCTTAATTACCAGTCGTCGGTAATCTAGCTTAATTACCAGTCGTCGGTAATCTAGCTTAATTACCAGTCGTCAGTAATCTAGCTTAATTTCCAGTCGTTGTTAATCTAGCTTAATTAACAGTCGTCAGTAATCTAGCTTAATTACCAGTCGTCGGTAATCTAGCTTAATTGCCAATCGTCGGTAATTTAGCTCAATGGCCAGTCGTCGGTAATCTAGCTGAATGGCCAGTTGTCGGTAATCTAGCTTAATTACCAGTCATCGATAATCTAGCTTATTTACCAGTCGTCGGTAATCTAGCTTAATTACCAGTCGTCGGTAATCTAACTTAACTACCAGTCGTCGGTAATCTAGCTTAATTACCAGTCGTCGGTTATCTAGCTTAATTACCAGTCGTCGATAATATAGCTTAATTGCCAGTCGTCGGTAATCTCGCTTAATTGCTAGTCGTCAGTAATCTAGCTTAATTACCAGTCGTCAGTAATCTAGCTTAATTTCCAGTCGTTGTTAATCTAGCTTAATTACCAGTCGTCGGTAATCTAGCTTAATTGCCAATCGTCGGTAATTTAGCTCAATGGCCAGTCGTCGGTAATCTAGCTGAATGGCCAGTCGTCGGTAATCTAGCTTAATTACCAGTCGTTTGTAATCTAGCTTAATTACCAGTCGTCGGTAATCTAGCTGAATGGCCAGTCGTCGGTAATCTAGTTTAAATACCAGTCGTCGGTAATCTAGTTTAATTACCAGTGGTCGGTAATCTAGCTTAATTACCAGTCGTCAGTAATCTAGCTTAATTACCAGTCGTCGGTAATCTAGCTTAATTACCAGTCGTCGGTAATCTAGCTTAATTACCAGTCGTCGGTAATCTAGCTTAATTACCAGTCGTCGATAATCTAGCTTAATTACCAGTCGTCGGTAATCTAGCTTAATTACCAGTCGTCGGTAATCTAGCTTAATTACCAGTCGTCGGTAATCTAGTTTAATTGCCAGTCGTCGGTAATTTAGCTCAATGGCCAGTCGTCGGTAATCTAGCTGAATGGCCAGTCGTCTGTAATCTAGCTTAATTACCAGTCATCGGTAATCTAGCTTAATTACCAGTCGTCGGTAATCTAGCTTAATTACCAGTCGTCGGTAATCTAACTTAATTACCAGTCGTCGGTAATCTAGCTTAATTACCAGTCGTCGGTAATCTAGCTTAATTACCAGTCGTCGGTAATCTAGCTTAATTACCAGTCGTCAGTAATCTAGCTTAATTACCAGTCGTTGTTAATCTAGCTTAATTAACAGTCGTCAGTAATCTAGCTTAATTACCAGTCGTCGGTAATCTAGCTTAATTACCAGTCGTCGGTAATCTAGCTTAATTGCCAGTCGTCGGTAATTTAGCTCAATGGCCAGTCGTCGGTAATCTAGCTGAATGGCCAGTCGTCTGTAATCTAGCTTAATTACCAGTCATCGGTAATCTAGCTTAATTACCAGTCGTCGGTAATCTAGCTTAATTACCTGTCGTCGGTAATCTAACTAAATTACCAGTCGTCGGTAATCTAGCTTAATTACCAGTCGTCGGTAATCTAGCTTAATTACCAGTCGTCGGTAATCTAGCTTAATTACCAGTCGTCGGTAATCTAGCTTAATTATTAGTCGTCAGTAATCTAGCTTAATTACCAGTCGTTGTTAATCTAGCTTAATTAACAGTCGTCAGTAATCTAGCTTAATTACCAGTCGTCGGTAATCTAGCTTAATTACCAGTCATCGATAATCTAGCTTATTTACCAGTCGTCGGTAATCTAGCTTAATTACCAGTCGTCGGTAATCTAGCTTAATTACCAGTCGTCGGTAATCTAGCTTAATTACCAGTCGTCGGTAATCTAACTTAACTACCAGTCGTCGGTAATCTAGCTTAATTACCAGTCGTCGGTTATCTAGCTTAATTACCAGTCGTCGATAATATAGCTTAATTGCCAGTCGTCGGTAATCTCGCTTAATTGCCAGTTGTCAGTAATCTAGCTTAATTACCAGTCGGTGGTAATCTAGCTTAATTTCCAGTCGTCGGTAATCTAGCTTAATTACCAGTCGTCGGTAATCTAGCTTAATTACCAGTCGTCGGTAATCTAGCTTAACTACCAGTCGTCGGTAATCTAGCTTAATTACCAGTCGTTTGTAATCTAGCTTAATTACCAGTCGTCGGTAATCTAGCTGAATGGCCAGTCGTCGGTAATCTAGTTTAATTACCAGTCGTCGGTAATCTAGTTTAATTACCAGTGGTCGGTAATCTAGCTTAATTACCAGTCGTCAGTAATCTAGCTTAATTACCAGTCGTCGGTAATCTAGCTTAATTACCAGTCGTCGGTAATCTAGCTTAATTACCAGTCGTCGGTAATCTAGCTTAATTACCAGTCGTCGGTAATCTAGCTTAATTACCAGTCGTCGGTAATCTAGCTTAATTGCCAGTCGTCGGTAATTTAGCTCAATAGGCCAGTCGTCGGTAATCTAGCTGAATGGCCAGTCGTCTGTAATCTAGCTTAATTACCAGTCATCGGTAATCTAGCTTAATTACCAGTCGTCGGTAATCTAGCTTAATTACCAGTCGTCAGTAATCTAGCTTAATTTCCAGTCGTTGTTAATCTAGCTTAATTAACAGTCGTCAGTAATCTAGCTTAATTACCAGTCGTCGGTAATCTAGCTTAATTGCCAATCGTCGGTAATTTAGCTCAATGGCCAGTCGTCGGTAATCTAGCTGAATGGGCAGTTGTCGGTAATCTAGCTTAATTACCAGTCATCGATAATCTAGCTTATTTACCAGTCGTCGGTAATCTAGCTTAATTACCAGTCGTCGGTAATCTAACTTAACTACCAGTCGTCGGTAATCTAGCTTAATTACCAGTCGTCGGTTATCTAGCTTAATTACCAGTCGTCGATAATATAGCTTAATTGCCAGTCGTCGGTAATCTCGCTTAATTGCCAGTCGTCAGTAATCTAGCTTAATTACCAGTCGGTGGTAATCTAGCTTAATTACCAGTCGTCGGTAATCTAGTTTAATTTCCAGTCGTCGGTAATCTAGCTTAATTACCAGTCGTCGGTAATCTAGCTTAATTACCAGTCGTCGGTAATCTAGCTTAATTACCAGTCGTCGGTAATCTAGCTTAATTACCAGTCGTTTGTAATCTAGCTTAATTACCAGTCGTCGGTAATCTAGCTGAATGGCCAGTCGTCGGTAATCTAGTTTAATTACCAGTCGTCGGTAATCTAGTTTAATTACCAGTCGTCGGTAATCTAGCTTAATTACCAGTCGTCAGTAATCTAGCTTAATTACCAGTCGTCGGTAATCTAGCTTAATTACCAGTCGTCGGTAATCTAGCTTAATTACCAGTCGTCGGTAATCTAGCTTAATTACCAGTCGTCGGTAATCTAGCTTAATTACCAGTCGTTTAAAATCTAGCTTAATTACCAGTCGTCGGTAATCTAGCTGAATGGCCAGTCGTCGGTAATCTAGTTTAATTACCAGTCGTCGGTAATCTAGTTTAATTACCAGTGGTCGGTAATCTAGCTTAATTACCAGTCGTCAGTAATCTAGCTTAATTACCAGTCGTCGGTAATCTAGCTTAATTACCAGTCGTCGGTAATCTAGCTTAATTACCAGTCGTCGGTAATCTAGCTTAATTACCAGTCGTCGATAATCTAGCTTAATTACCAGTCGTCGGTAATCTAGCTTAATTACCAGTCGTCGGTAATCTAGCTTAATTGCCAGTCGTCGGTAATTTAGCTCAATGGCCAGTCGTCGGTAATCTAGCTGAATGGCCAGTCGTCTGTAATCTAGCTTAATTACCAGTCATCGGTAATCTAGCTTAATTACCAGTCATCGATAATCTAGCTTATTTACCAGTCGTCGGTAATCTAGCTTAATTACCAGTCGTCGGTAATCTAGCTTAATTACCAGTCGTCGGTAATCTAGCTTAATTACCAGTCGTCGATAATCTAGCTTAATTACCAGTCGTCGGTAATCTAGCTTAATTACCAGTCGTCGGTAATCTAGCTTAATTGCCAGTCGTCGGTAATTTAGCTCAATGGCCAGTCGTCGGTAATCTAGCTGAATGGCCAGTCGTCTGTAATCTAGCTTAATTACCAGTCATCGGTAATCTAGCTTAATTACCAGTCATCGATAATCTAGCTTATTTACCAGTCGTCGGTAATCTAGCTTAATTACCAGTCGTCGGTAATCTAACTTAACTACCAGTCGTCGGTAATCTAGCTTAATTACCAGTCGTCGGTTATCTAGCTTAATTACCAGTCGTCGATAATATAGCTTAATTGCCAGTCGTCGGTAATCTCGCTTAATTGCCAGTCGTCAGTAATCTAGCTTAATTACCAGTCGGTGGTAATCTAGCTTAATTACCAGTCGTCGGTAATCTAGTTTAATTTCCAGTCGTCGGTAATCTAGCTTAATTACCAGTCGTCGGTAATCTAGCTTAATTACCAGTCGTCGGTAATCTAGCTTAATTACCAGTCGTCGGTAATCTAGCTTAATTACCAGTCGTTTGTAATCTAGCTTAATTACCAGTCGTCGGTAATCTAGCTGAATGGCCAGTCGTCGGTAATCTAGTTTAATTACCAGTCGTCGGTAATCTAGTTTAATTACCAGTGGTCGGTAATCTAGCTTAATTACCAGTCGTCAGTAATCTAGCTTAATTACCAGTCGTCGGTAATCTAGCTGAATGGCCAGTCGTCGGTAATCTAGTTTATTTACCAGTCGTCGGTAATCTAGTTTAATTACCAGTCGTCGGTAATCTAGCTTAATTACCAGTCGTCGGTAATCTAGCTTAATAACCAGTCGTCAGGTAATCTAGCTTAATTGCCAGTCGTCGGTAATCTAGCTTAATAACCAGTCGTCAGGTAATCTAGCTTAATTGCCAGTCGTCGGTAATCTAGCTTAATTACCAGTCGTCGGTAATCTAGCTTAATTACCAGTCGTCGGTAATCTAGCTTAATTACCAGTCGTCGGTAATCTAGCTTAATTACCAGTCGTCGGTAATCTAGCTTAACTACCAGTCGTCAGTAATCTAGCTCAATGGCCAGTCGTCGGTAATCTAGCTGAATGGCCAGTCGTCGGTAATTTAGCTTAATTACCAGTCATCGGTAATCTAATAATAATAGTCCGACTTCAGGTTGAAGGCGGTTATCCCTTCCTCTGTAGAGGGAGGGATAATACACTTGCCCTTCTTCACCATTTTTTCCTCCTGCAAATTTGATAATTTTACACTATCTTTAAGAATATGTTCTTTTAGATTGGCGATATTATAATAAATTTGCATATCTAATACACTTTAATAAAGATTATCGTTATATTCAACAACGAAAGTCTTTGATAGTTATTACAATGTTTAAAAAAGGAAAAAAAGTACTAAAAACCTGAAAAAATCTGTGCAGATGTGTTTGAAAAGTATTTTGTTAAAAAATTAGTTTAAAATAAAGTTAAGAAAAGAAATGAAAAAAGTTTAAAATAAAGTTAAGAAAAGAAATGAAAAAAGTTTAAAATAAAGTTAAGGAAAAAAGTTTAAATTAAAGTTAAGAAAAAAATTATAAAAAATTAAAGTTTAAAAAAATTATCAAAAAATGTTTTTCTATACTTTTATAACTGATATTGATTTTATAAATGGTTATATAACAGAATACACGAAACAGTAACATTTTGTGATTTGTCTAATACATTTTCTCCTTGTGTTATACTTAAGGGATCGTCATTCTACAATTCAACCTATTAATCTATGGTTAGATCTTATTTGTCGAACATCCTCCACACCTTTCCCCTGCTGAATATATCTTCTCGGCTTCTCCACCCTTCAGTTCTATTGTATTTTAGGATGCCTAGCTATTATCTATTACATTTTCTCCTTTGGTTATACGTAAGGTGCTTCCATCCTACTCTACCTAGTGATCTATGGATAGATAAATTGAACAACTATACGATCATCTTATTTATCCAATACTTTTCCCCCTTCCCTGTTGATTATATTCCTATGGATTACTGACCCATTTTTTTAAAAAAATAGGCCTGTCAATATTTGATTGAACAATTCAACGATATATTTTTCTTATTCAAGCTAAATTCTTTTATTATAATTACTATAAATGAAGATGCCTTCGCCCTTGGTGCTTTGCGAATTACTCTATTGACCTTGACTGTCCCATTGTTAGACTGTAAGCGTATTTTTATGTCAACGTTCAGAAACCAGAGATTAAGGAATTCCAGTACCCCTAAAATCAATAAAATAAATAATACAATAAGTAGTTTTTGGAGGGTTAATCTCCAAGATCTGACGTATTCTTGACGACTTTTTTGTACTTGACTCCATAATAGTTTACCAGTAAATAAATTATACAATAGTAATCTTGACCTATTTGTCTATTACTCCTAGCATTTCAATAGACCTGTCAATATTTGATTGATTGAAGAAATTTTTTCTTAACAATGCATCTTCGGAGACCAAAGTTTACTGTCGTAAAACCCACTAATGGAATGACGCATCAATTCCTTTGTTATAATTAATCCTTTTGTTGAATTGTATGGTTTGGTTGTAGGCGTATTTTTATGTCAGTTTTTGAAACCTTAGCTAAATCTAGTATGCACAATACAATAAGAAACGTTGAAATGCCTATTTTTTCTCACTGCTGAATGGTTTGACTGTAGGCGTATTCTTACGTTAAAGTTTTTGAAACGTTACCTAAAAACTAGTATACACAATATCACAAAGAAACGTTTGAAGATTTATCTAAGATCTCGTACGCATTCTTGGTACAGTACTTCAGACGTTAATGCTTTAAGGGTACATGGGTTCAACAAAACTATAATTATCTGTCTAATAATTTTAGCCAAGGGCTCATTATTTACCTTTACATCCCCTTTTAAGACATCTGTCAATATACCTTTTGTGGAGAATGTTTGACCGCCTGACATTAAAAAGAGATTGTTGTCTCTGCATTTTTAATCTTCTGTCGAAAACACAGTTCTATTGTTATACCTACTGTCAATTTTTGGACAACGATTGGACCTCTTAAGAGCTATTGTCATACGTGTTTCAGCATGCCACCCCCCTCCGTCATGTGATTTATATTCTATAGCTAATATACTTAGTGAAAGGACTTTGAAAAGTATATAAACCGCACTCCAACCATTTGGAGAATCATCATTTAGGAACCTACCTTCTAGATAACATGAAATCTGTACTAGTTGACTTTGAGTATCTACACGGGAAGGACGAAAAATGGAACCTCGCAGGCGATCTGATAGTTAAAGAACTAAGTTGTGCTACTGTTACTAAACTTCCAGAAATAGTGTTATGGACATTTTTACCGCCTTATAGTCAATCTACGCTTCCTTCGTCTACACAACGACTCAATAGCTACATCACCAGAAATTTACACGGAATCTCATTTGGATGAGGAGAAACGCCTTATCATAATCTTCGTCGCTGTCTCATGTTAGGTACCCGGTTCGCAGACCGTATATATTGCAAGGGTAATCAAAAATGTTTCTTTCTTTTTAATATTTTAAATAAAGAAGTCATAAATTTGAATGACGTGGATTGTCCAAAGGCCATGGATATAGAAGGTGAGACACGTGTCACCTGTCTCTATGATCATCAAAGAAACACGTTAGCCCGTCATCGTCCGTGAGCATTGGAAAAGTGCCTTTAATACGCTGATTTCGTATACCATAACTAGGACAGTATAAATTTTATGCTAATAGTGTAAAATTTAAAAAATTAAAGTTAAGTTTATTGCATTTAAATATGGATTTCTTATTGGCATACAAAATAATAGATCATAAAGGAGAACGGTTTTCGTAATTGTTAGTTTGTATAATGTACATTTTTTATAATGGTCCTCTTTAATTAAAATAAGAATATTTTCAAAGCTAATGCATACGTCACAGATGGGGGGGTTTATTGGGGGTAAACATCTCAATAAATTGGTTTGCGGGGGGGGGTAGTAAATACCTTCGTATAACGGGTAGATACTCGAGCATCAAGCCATCTTATGCGTTAGCATCTCGGTCTGCGAAGACTGCATTGACGAAACGTCCCTCGATTTTAATTGTATTAAATGTAATCAATTTGGGCCTCGCAAACAACGCTTCACAGGTGAAAACCCGTGTTTCCTCCGATGCACCTTACGTAATATGTAATTCTTTTTTTGTAAAAATGTCCCTTAAAATGTGTGCTAAATAGAAAACATATGAAACGGTCTAGCCATATTCGTGTATACTTTACTCTGAAATGTTCAGATCGGTAAGTTTTTTAGCATAATAAGCAATATTCCGGTATATTTCATTCATCTGACCACGTCTCTTTCGGTATGGCCGAAAATGTTCATGGAAACCTCAAAAAACTAGGGTATGTCCCCATGCCACGTACGAGTCATCTACACTGCCCTCATTGTGATGGGAATTTAAAAGACGTGCCTGACTGCGGCCAATTAAATTATTTCTGCACATCACGTGATTGTGCGCACTTCAGACGTTGTGTTTTAGTTCAGTCTAAAAACCTTATCCGTATGTCGACCCAAAAAAAGCGAAGACATCTTCTTGACGAGCGAAACTTTTGTACTCTGTGCGGTGAGTTTAAATACCGAATTAAGGACTTGTGCCCGTGTTACAATTGGAAAGATGATTCACCAGAGATATAAATCAGGTACAGCAGTGACTTTCGAGATGAAATAGAATTGTGGAAGCATCATAGTTAATATAAATCAACTTTTGCTTCATAAAAAAGGGTATGTTTCACTTTGCATTATAACAATGTTTGTATTTTAATCCATATTCATGTGTATTTTAGCCTGTATTCAGCTATAACTTTTGCATGTATTTTATATAAATCCCTTGTAGTTTAGTAATATTCGTATGAAATTCCGTATTCGTTAGTGCAGGGTAAAATTGTTTTTTTTTGGGAGGATTATATAAATGCCAGTATTTTAATCAATATTCATGTGTATTTTAGTAGTAGTCAGCTATAATTTTTGCATGTAATGTATATAAATCCCTTGAAATTTAGTATCATTTGTATGAAATTCAGCATTAGTTTATAATAAGCCACTAGTGTATGGTAAAATTGGTGTTTTTTAGGTAGTATTAAGGAAATGCCAATAGTTTAATAAATATTCATGTGTATTTTAGTAGTAGTCAGCTATAACTTTTGCATGTAATGTATATAAATCCCTTGTAATTTAGTATCATTTGTATGAAATTCAGCATTAGTTTATAATAAGCCACTAGTGTATGGTAAAATTGGTGTTTTTTAGGTAGTATTAAGGAAATGCCAGTATTTTAATAAATATTCATGTGTATTTTAGCCAGAATTCAGCTATAACTTTTGCATGTATTTTATATAAATCCCTTGTAGTTTAGTAATATTCGTATGGAATTCAGTATTAATTTCTAATAAGACACTTGTGCAGGGTAAAAATCGTGTCTTTTAGGTAGTTTTATATAAATGCCAGTATTTTAATCAATATTCATGTGTATTTTAGTAGTAATCGTATGAAAAACCGTTAGTAATCAAACTCTGATTCTTCAACCTATACAACTAGAATAACCTAGCATAAGCCTGTGTTTCAGGATCTAGCATAGAATAACCTAGCATAGACCAATCATTCCTGATCTAACATAGAATAACTTAGCAGAAGCCTATCTTTCTTTAGGATCTACCATAGAATAACCTAGCATAAGACTATATTTTGTCAGCATTTACCAAAGAATATACCTAGCAAAAGCCTATCTTTTAAGAACTAATACAGCATATAGGCCTACCAGGATCTACCATAGAATAAGCCTAAAATAGCATAAGCCTATCTTTCACGATCTACCATAGAACGTCTGAACATGGTTACGTATAAATAAAAAAGCCGATGGAATGTCTTAACACGTTTGTGTGAGTCATAAATCACTCCAAATACAGATTCCATTGATAACAATACAAATGGTTTAGCCAAGCCCCCTTTTAAGGTCCTAAACCACCTGGTATGTAGCCAATTGAAGAAAGGACAATAAAATAAGCATCAGTCAATATACCCTCAGGCTAAATATCAACCCCAGGCTTCCAAGAAAATCTCTCGATAAAGATGATTAGGTCATCACCTCTCAAGCCGTAAAGACCTGTCGCAAAGAATGTCCACCAATGTCGGAGATCGTGTTTTAGATTACCGCGTGAGATATTATTTTTAAATCTTACGCAAGGCATTAAGTTGTTCTTTGATATACAACGCGTTAAGTCGTTTTCTCGCGTAGAGTTCTAAAACTAATTTTTCGAGATCTTTAGTTTTGACTTTGAAGGTATGATAAAGTTATTCGGTGTTTTCACTTACAGTTGATTGTTGAGATTTGGTTGTGGAGTAGGTGGTTGAATATGAGATTGAGCAAATGAGTCCCTAATTCTGTTCAAAACGGTCTGGGCAAGATGGGATTCGTGACGAAAAACCTGGAAAACCCACAAAGATGGCGGCCACTGTTAAGGCGGGGGAGCCTAGTTTTTGCGTTTTCTCTCTTTTTTTTGGAGGAACACCTGTCAATATTTGATTTTGTATGCTTAAATGTAAGAATAAATTTATAAAGACCATAATATAAGGTGAGAAATATTTATCTCACAAGAACAATGAAGACTAATTTATGTTAATAAAAATGTCTGCAGACAAAGCACCAGTCAATTAAAATATATACAATTTTACAAATTTAAAATTATTTAATGTAACCATAAGGTGCTGTAGTATAATCGGGGAAAACGCGAACTTTATCCACGACCACCTGATATGTTTTGGTCTGTTCTATCGTAATTAAAGTATGATTAGGTAGGCGTCGTATTTGAGGTCCATTGGGTCCTACCCCCCCCCTTCTCTTCCTCCTCTCAAGGGGGTCAAGGACAGTTGATTTTTCGAAATTATTGACTAACAATACAGGGTACTAGCAAAGGCCATCGCAGCTGATTTCCGACATGTTTAAACACGTCTAACATTGTTTGACAGTGAACAATAGGTGATATAAGATAGACGTACGATGGCTTGACAGGGTGTCAAATCTTCATTTATAAGCCTACAAATTGAGAACTTATCTTTAATATTAGAACTTTTAAAGAAAATAACTTTTTACATTATATTATGGTCTTTATAAATTTACTCCTACCAAAAATCCTTTAAGCATACAAAATCAATCAAAGATTGACAGGTATTCCTCCCCAAAAAAAGAGAGAAAACGTAGAAACTAGGCTCCCCCGCCTTAACAGTGGCCGCCATCTTTGTAGCTCATACTGGCTGCATATTCTCTATTGGTTTTGAAGTCACCCTTCTTATCCATTCTTGGGGTGTTCCCCTGACGGAATAGTCAACGATAATTTGGTCGAAATGAAGTGTCCAGTCATTGGTGAAAAAGGAAACTTAGAAACAGTCCTCAAGAAGGACGGAACATTTTCTTTGAAACCCTAACAAATGTATTATGGGCAAGTGCAACTTAGTTTGGCCCTTTTAGGACTTCAAAGATGTCACTTTGGAATTTATTCTAAGCTGGAAGATGACTGTTTTGTTATTGATGTGCCTAAAGACCAAAAATTTATTAACAATCTTTTACCAAGATTATAAATTCCAAATTATTTGAAATGCAATAAAAAGGACGGAATGTAAAAGCGCAAATAAGGCTGAAGTGATATTTTTAAGTTCCTTAAAATGTGATAGAATCTTACAAATTTATTGAATAAAATTGTTTTACAAAATTTCAGGAGTTCATTATTTATTTGCATTTTTTTTAACGGGTTTTAACAAGCTTGGGAACTGCGTAAGAGTTAATTTAAAATGATTTGAGGTCTGAACTTTACTTATTCCAAACAAAGGTGATAGAGCGGTGAATGAAATCAAATGCCAAGTTTTAGTTTCATGAGTATCAAAAATACCCTATCTCGAGACTCGTAGTTTCCCCCATTCTTGGCCCTCTCTACCTTATTTGTCCATGAAAAAGGGGTATGAATTTACTGTTAATATTTTTAATGATCGCATATCGTTGAGCAGATAGTTGAGTTGTTGATTTAATTTTATAATTATCTTTGAGCAATTCAATTTAATTAACTTTAATTTAACCATGAGTATGTTGATTGCGTTTGTCATTAATGGTATCGCCGGGATTAAGTTACATTTAAACACCTGATTAAACTATCTAATCATCGATCATCCGTTAAGCCTTGGACCTTGCAATATAGGAGGCAGAGAGACAACAAAAAACCAAAACAAACTAGTATTTATGACATCTCATGTTGCCCTCTATTGAATCTCTCAACAACTATCGTTAAATTTATTACTTTAATAATATAATTTTTTTTAAATATAATAATCATATTAGCTAATTATAATTATTTAACTTTAAATGAGTATGTTTCATTGATTTAAATCACATTGCGAAAAATTATTGGCACGCGCTAGGCAGTCATTCTCTATACTCTCTCCTCTCCCACTTACAAAATCCAGCTGCAGCTGGTTGGCGCGCGTCGGGAAGGAGAGGGTGGGTGGGGATCCACATAATTCTACCTCTCTCTACTCTACAGTCTAACTTAACTCGGGTTTTGTACTAAGCGAGCGTGGGTCGATTGGTAGAGTCTTCGGCGTCTTCACTGGCGTCTGGTATGGATCGGCACATCGCAGGTTCGAGGCCCCGCACCGACAGAAAAATAATTTCCATTGAAATAAAATACGTTACGCCACCTATGAGGTGTAACGTGGACTACGGGTGAATTTCAAGTTGAAAATTCGCGGGAAATTTAAAATTCGAAATGTTCATTTATGACAAAATTTATCAGGTCACAACATATCCAGTCACAACATATCCAGCCAGCTGACCAGCCAACAGAGGGCGGAACAACCGTTTTCCCTGCTCTAAAGAGCGGCAAAACGAAAAAGGAACAATAAAACTTTCAATATAGGCTTATAACAACATAGGGGATACCTCGAGCGAAGGTCAGTAGAAGAGCGAAGAGGTTTCTCTCAAAACGGGGCTTTTAGCATGGTAATAAAAGTTTACAACGGGATGAAAAACAAAATTGGCACAGTTCTGACCGTTACATTCTCTATAAGGAACAGTAAGGTAGTTTCGAAGAGGATAACCTGGGTCACCATATATTTCAAAATCTTCTTCACACAGTGTTTCCAACTCCTCTACAATTCTACTTACACGAAGCACGTGAGAATAATGTCCGTTCCTTCAATGTGGCCAAATGAGTTCACAATTAACCCATCAGGTCAAAAAAATTAATTGGTGCTTCAGGGCATGGATGCGTTTATGTCCACTGTAAAAAGCCTTTGTTCGCAAGTGGGGTGGCATATTCATCGAGCAGTTCTATGAATTAAGCCCCGACAGTTATTCAACGGGGCACCTTTCGCATTAATTGCCGCCGAGTGCCTTTGTAAATTTTCCTTTAAAAGCCATTGTCTTTTTAACTGTTGTATTAAATGTCGATGTTTCTCATAAATATGATACAAAGTTTCATTGATGATGTAAGAAAGCTCAGCTTTAGAGCGATTAATTGTGCTTGTTTGGTCAATAAGCCTATTAGGGTAAGACAACCGTTTAAGCAAAACACATAATGCCTCAACATTATCGGTCTTCGTCCTGTTTCGGCAAGCATTATAGTCGGGTAATCGCGGAAGATCAACCAGCCGGTAAATATCATCCGTTGAAAACCTTGAATATAACCAATACTATAATAGTGCATTCCACTAAAAGATTAAAAAAAATAAACTTACCTGAAGTTACACAAAACAAACTCTTCACAGAAGTCATAGAGAATAAACCATAGCCGATACACGAAAAGCCTGCAATTTCGAGCTGCTTACAACAACCAAAGCTCATCTAAAACTCTTTGTTTCTTTTTTGAGCATTTGCATAGTAAATTAAGCGATCGCCAGTATCTTATAATAAAAACTACTTAAATAATATTTCAAAATCCGTTTCATTTTTTTCCTTTTTAAGGGTGAGTATGGGCCTGACTTTAAAATTAAAAATGCAAAAAAAGTCTTATCGTGTTACGAACATAAATTATCCAAAAGGAACAAAGTTTGGTGAGTAGCAAAATCAATAACGAATGATAATTCAAATTGATATAAGATAAGATAGAAAAGTACTTTGAAATTTAAAAACATCTGATCATTGTGAATAACTGCGCATTTTTTTAATGTGCAAAAAAAAATTTTAGACGGCACTACATATGTAAACTAGCGTTTACCCGCGTGTAATAAGAACTTCCATCAAAATGATAAAGAACGGGTAGATTTTACTGATGACTAATATTTTTGTAGCACCCTAGGAGCGAAGGCCCTCGGCGTTGCCCGTCAGCCCAGTCCGTCGGGTTAAAAATATGGAAACAAATCGAACCCAAAAGACCATTCAGCCCGTCAATAGGTTAAAGGAATACTCTCCTGGGCTCGAGCCCCTTGAGATTAGCTTCACTTCGCCCAAAAAGTGAGATAAAATGTGCTGCCGCCTAGGTGTTAAAGCTTGCAATTCAATTTTTTCTCTAACGGTTTTCAGTTTTCCCCTTCCTCCCATCCGTTTCCCACGGCTAGCCAAAAGTAGTTGTACCCTATTTTCGTTACTATATTTCCCCACTTGCGAGTCTTTTTTAGTGGAATTCAAAGAGGGAAAAATAGTTCTATCTTTTCCCTCCTACAGCGCCCTTTCTCTCTCTAGCCGAAGCCCATGCTCTTTCGTGTTTCGGTCAGGGCTGTGCGAATACTCGAATAATATTAGTTAAATTAGAAAAGAATCGAATTTGCCAGTTGGAGAAAACGAGTTTTCGAAGCACGAAGCTATTATTTGAAAAGGAATAATTATAACCGATTTAAGTACGAATACAATTTTCTAAACAGAGTAAAGCTCGCGTGTTCGCGCCTTCGTCTATTCGCATCTTCGCAACAGATCACGAAAAACATTTGCACTTCTGTTCTGATACACGGAAAAAATTTGCTTTTCCCATTCTGAGAGCCAATAAAGTTTTAGCAATCATTGCGCCATCTGCCCTTCTCAATCGACGTTGTCCAAAGAGAAAAACGAAGCTAATCGCCCCCGCCTTCCTCTCGTCTACGATTGGTGCTTTTCTCGCGAAGGTGCGAAATTCTTGGCCTAATCGCAAGAAAAATCTTCTCGAGGTGAGGACGCAAAGTAGCGAAAATCCATTGGGACCAGTAGCGCGATCTTGCAAACAAGCAAAGCGAAGATGCGAATTAGAAAAATGTGTCAGTCTGGACAGGCCATTAGGGGTTAAATTCGAAGAGAAAACGAGAATTCTATTAAAAAATAAAGCTGTTTTTTGGTAGGAATTTTAACGCGATTTTTCAGTTCGCCGTGATTTATTTTTCTCTCACGAAGTACTAGAACTAGAGCGAAAGAAAAAATTCCAATGTATGCGAGAACTACAACATTTTAGATTCCTACAGGTATTTAGAAAACGAACGAGTATTCGTCTGGTGAAACCGAGTAATCAAATTTTCGAGCTCTAGTTTTGAAAAAAGGGGTACACGAACCAGATTTTTTGAAAAACAAGTAATATTTGTTTGAACGAGTACTCGATTCGGATTTCGAATTGATTTACTATTCGATAAAATTTGAAAAACCACTATTAGCACAGCCCTATTGGTTAATAAAAGGAAGAAGGGAGGTAAATATAGTTTGCCGTCGTCGCTTTCAAAATTACATGGTTCATAAAAACCCGGAAAAATCAATGAATTAGTTGACAAAAACCTCATGGAAATTAAATATTTTTTAGTAAAATTCCCCCAGTAGCACAAGCCTTCCGCATAACAGTCGGTTAAAGGTCGAATAGTCGGTTTACGGTCCAGTCAGCTGTACCATGCTTATTCCGACACTTTTCCGACTCATGAAGCCGACTACTTCTATTAGTTGGCAATGCCGACATCTATCTGACAGTTGGAACAGAGATGGTTTAAAGTAGGCTTGCCTACCGTCTAGAAAATTCCAACTTATTTTTTGCCACTTGATTACCGACTCTCTCGCGCTAGTCGGTATTGTGACGTTTAAGAAGAGTAAAATTAAAAGCAAAGTTATTCTTAGGCCGTTTAGTAACCGACATTTATCCGACAGTTGGAACTGTGGTGGTTTGAAGTAGGCTTGCCTACCGTCTAGAAAATTCCAACACATTTTTTGTCAATTGATTACCAACTCCCTCGCGCTAGTCGTTATTGTGACGTTTAAGAAGAGTAAAAATAATAAGCAAAGTTATTCTTAGGCCGTTTAGTAACCGACATTTATCCGACAGTTGGAACTGTGGTGGTTTGAAGTAGGCTTGCCTACCGTCCAAAACATGTAACCCATTTTTGCCAATTGATTACCAACTCCTTCCCGCTAGTCGGTATGGTCACGTTTTAAAAGAGTAAAATGAAACCATGCACGTCATCATCGAAGAGGGCGCTGCTAGTGCGAAAGCAAGTTAGCCTTTCCAGTATCTCTGACGCGGCTGGGTCGTTAGAATGTTTAAACGAGATTTTTGTGGTCGAAAATGATTAGTTATAGGCTTGCTAACTTTTAATTTCATCGCTAAGGTTCTTTGTCACACTAAATAAACTAGAAACGTCTTCGTTTGTCACGTAAGGTTTGAATTTTGTTATTGAATTATCAATTTATCTTAGAGCCAGTTTTATGCATAAGCCTTTGCTTTTTTACCTAGCTTCTCATCTGCTGGGAACCACACCCATAGAAAGTGAAACCAAATCTTAAACGTTTATGTATACCTTCAGTTTCTTTGTTTGATTATAAAAGAAGCAAGTGTTTTGGGGCGCTTGGAGTTCAAAAACCTTATATATTAAGTATTTTAAAGATTTTTGGTTGTGAAAATAATACTGAATTCCAAAATAGATCTCAATTTGTTTTAATTTGAGAATTTTTATGCGGTTTCAAACATTTTAAGAGAAAAATGTGTCAAGTAATACCCTTTAGAATTGTATGTTTTTCTTTTTCCTTAAAAAATCTGTAAGTGTATATTTTTCATTAAGATTTTTGTAATTTAAGAGATAGTAATTGGCCAAATCGAAGATATTAACAATGAATATTAATAAATGCTTTAATTGATGTAAATATTATACTCGCCCTGAAAAATTTTACTTTTTGTTAAAACCAATTAGCTAGGCAGCTAATATTTTCATTCGACTAGACGTGTCATATAGAATACATTGTTTAATATTTGAAATTGTTATAATTGACCTGCATGTTACTTGAAATATAAAAAGTACAAATTCTTAAGTGTTGTTCATTGAAAATGTATTAAAGAAATTTCAATACTAGGTATCAGTATCCTTTACTATAAGCGAAAGAAGCCTCGAGTTAAGGCTTGATCGTCGCAAAACCATCGAGCCTCGAGTTAAGGTTTGATCGTCGCAAAAGCGTCGGACCTCTTGCTGACAGGCGGTTAAGTCGACTCTCAAACGTGTTGGATGAGGGTCGTATTTCATTCGTGTCGTAACAGTCGGTAAACCAGTGGGCCGTAGTCCCACCGGGCGGACATTTCGATTCTCAAACCCTTACTCTACCAGCCCTTTACCGACGATTTACCGTTCCTATACTAAAAAGCCGCGAAATCGTCGGATTGAGCGCGGCTTTAGGTAGGCATAATGACGCCGACTTAGAGTCGGCCAACAGTTGTTTTATAGTAGCCTCAAAACAGTAGGAAAACCGGCGGGCCATCGTCCCTCCAGGCGGACATTTCGACTTTCAAACCATTACTCTCCCGACTTATTAGTGACTTTTTACCATCTCGTCGGTAACACACAAAGCCGACCATGTAGGCCCTACGTCGGCACTGCTACTGGGGTCAGGGAAATTTGCGTCAAACAGGGGCCGCCTAATTAAACAAAATGATCATGAACATAGGATTAAAATTATACTAAACTTTGGAGGCTCGTAACTCTGGTTTTACTAGTGATACGGGATGTCCTTCGAGTGTGTTATAGTCATATTTGCCCCCATCAAACGATACTAAAACTTGGGGTTTCGTCAAACAGGGGCCGAGTAATTAAGCAAAATGTTCGTGAACCTCCCCTCCATAGGACTGACATTTAACTAAACTTTGGAGGCTCATATTTCTGGTTCTACTAGAGATATGGGGATGTTCTTTGATTATGTGATAGTCCTATTTGTCCCCACCCTTCGTTAACATTTGCTCCACAGGATACTCCATATATGGGAAAAACCTGGAAAACTCTGGGAAGTATAAGGGGAAAAAGGGTGCTGAGAAATCTTAAAACACTATGACACTTGGTATTAGCTTTACATTACCGCCCTATGCGTACTTCTACCCATTTAATACCCTTCTGCTATCTAAAGTTACAGTAGTGTTTCTCAAAATTCAAGGCTATTGAAATTGTCTATGACGCAAGGTTAATATCATAAGATTGTTTATTTGAACATGTACTAGAACTTCAGTATATTTATATAGTGTGAAGTCACAAATTGTTTATTTGAACACATAGTTGAACTTGAGTATATTATATGGTGTCAAATGGTGTGAAGTCACAATAAGCCTTAAGAAGGTCATTTGAGAATTCAGACAGTAGCCTGTAATCAAGAATAGGTCAATAGCACATTTTTTAGGGGATAGGACACAAGGATTCAAGTTCTTCTGGAATAGTTTTAGCATAAGTATATAGGCTATGGAAGATATCTTTAGAACTTATGGTTTTAGGGATAGGGCAGAACTTAAGGATTCATATGTTTTAGAGATAGGATAAAAGGGTTCATATGTTTTAGGCATAGAGCCAAAGTGTTCATATGTTGTAGGGATAGGACATAATGGTTCAAGCGTTTTAGGGATAGATCAAAAGGGTTCCAATGATTTAGGGCTAGGGCAAAATTGTTCATTTGCTTTAGAGATGCGGAATGTACAACAGATGCGTTTTAGTGGTTTAGTAGAACAAGTTGGGAAAACCAAAATATTACCTCTCCGAGTCAAGAGGTCTACTACTACAAACTTATTTACCTAGATATGGAATTATTTCATTTTTTTGAAGTAAAAATTTACGAAATATTGAAGCAGTATTCCAAGCATAGCGAATAATACAGTATAGCAGACGACATTTTACATCCAATAAGGATAAATCTTGGACACATGGAAATCAGTCAATGGGGAAAAGATCAGGAAATGAAGTCTACGCTTCAGCTGTTTACCGTATATTCTGATAGCTACATTCACAACTGGTTTGCAGTGTAAACACTATCGTCTCGTCTCACCCAAAGAAAATATACGCTCCGGGAATGGAAGCTATGTCTCGGGGTTGGGTTGACCAAGGAACTTCCGGTCTATGCAATTTCAATGTAGCCGGAAATACCTCGGTCAACCGAGCCTGCCTTTGGAGCGTACTAGGAGGGGAGAGACAAAAATTTACACTAGAGGAAGCTACACTTTCCATTCCTGGGGCGTGTATCTTCTTTGTCTCACCTCAACAATATTCTTAGTTTGCCAACATGAATGTTAACGTTAAATAACACCAAAGCTAAATTGTAGCTAGACGCACTGATAGTCGATGCGCACCATAAAGAGAATAAAAGGTCTGTAGCTACTACCCGTTTACCATTAGCCCTTTTACTATTCTAATTGCCACCATGATCTTTTCTTCTATTATAAAATCTTAACCTGATTATTTAACAGTGTATTTAACTTTCGGCTCACTCTGAACCGTTGATGTCTCTTCATTTCAGACACGAAAATCAAAGCCCAAAGTTTACTTCACCTCAGGCCTCAATTATTTACTCTTTGTTTCACTAAGCCTATTGCGGATGATACTTAATATACCCGCCGGAGTCTAGGTCTTAGTTTTCTTCATGAAATCACTCAACCAAGGATTATTGTATATACAGATGTAGTATAGCTTAAGTAATATATAAACAGCCATTTCAAACAACAATATTAAAAAAATCTTTGGAATATCAAAATGAAACAGAGCTTTAAAGCTACAAAAGTACTAAATGCATCATAATTACGAAAAATACTTCCACATATTCACTTTATATTATGGAAAAAGGGAATATTAAGGTTCTGTATGATTTCTTAACACATCAACACAAGGCTAACTGCTAACACGACGCACTAGTGTAACAATGGACGGACACACACAGACAAAAACATAGACTGCTTTTTAACTCTTTCCGTAATAATTTTGAGTTGAGAAACAAGATTATCTTTAATATTTAAATAAATATAATTATTTTTAATTATTTTTAATTATTTTAATCTTCAATAATTAACATTAATAATAGTTAAATCGTTTAAAATAAAGTTATACCTATTATCTTCTCAAACTTTGCTAATATTGACGTTTACAGTGAAGGGTACCCCTCTTCCCGCTTTCTTCAAATTTTGGGGTATATATACGATTCGTTTCCATTATAATAGTAAGGAAAAAGCGCAATTGCGAAAACCTTCGGTGGTCGATCCCACCTTAGGGAGGCTAGACGTTTCTCGTAACCCTAGCTGATCGCCGCGTATATACTAAAACCAAACGATGATAATGGAGTAGAAGCCCATGAGACAGATTGGTGTCTATGTGGAATAGACGGAAGACCAGTAGATGGTGGTGTTTAGAAGCCAGAATGTACAGATTGGTGTCCAAGTGGGATGGACAAAGACCAGAAGATGGTGGTGATTAGAAACCAGTATGGACAGACTGGTGTCCAAGTGGAATGGACGAAGACCAGAAGATGGTGGTGATTAGAAGCCGGTATGTACAGACTGGTGTCCATGTGGAATGGACGAAGATCAAAAGATGATGGTGATTAGAAGCCGGTAAGTACAGACTGGTGTCCGTGTGGAATGGACAAAGACCAGAAGATGGTGGTGTGAGAACTCAAGTAGAGGAGCCATTTCCGTGACTGTGAAAGCAGTTCGGAAATGGCGAACACGTTTGCTCCGATTTGTAAACTGCGAACGCGGTCACGTGGGGTCTGACAGACAGACAGACAGACAGACAGACAGACAGACAGACACACACACACACACAGACACGGTCAGTGCATTACCTCTCCGTGACGTCATCGTCACTCGGAGAGGTAAAAACTCTGGCTACTTAGAGAAATAGGCGCGTGTACAATCGCCATGAAATTTTCTTGATATGTTTGTATGTACAATAGTGATTAACAGGAATAATTAGGTGAAATATCACACTTAATTTGGTTTGAATTCAGTCTGTACTGACTGGAAAGCTTCAAGAAGTGCTTAAACCTTTTCACATACATCAAAAATTTATAAGTATGGTTTCAAAAGTTACACCGTTTTAGCGGTAATTTAGATATCAGGTCAACATTAAGTTCAGCCACATTTACATAATATGTTATAATCCGCTTGTTCTACATTGTTAGTTTCAATCAAGATTCTTGATGAGACATTATGAAGTGAAATATTATTGTTAGTGAGCATCTATTCCAGTCCTGGTTTAGTGTAGGTGATAATTTTTTGTCATCTATAATAATTTTGTTTTACATTTTTTCGAGTTCACAACTTGCCGGATATATTTTTCATATAATAACTTCAACCCTATTTCTTTTGTGAAGTGACATTGTGTTTTTTACATAATTAGAAACCGTTACTGATCCACTAATATCTAATATCATGAATTTTTTAATGAATGAATTCATGCTAATATATTAAACCTGATCCGAGCAAAAATTTGCTAAAATGTGAAACCGATATAATATAAATCACTCTGATTTGTTTGCGCCAAAGATTAGTTATCTCATTTCCTTTTAAAACAATATTAGAGGCAAGATTTGTTGGTTAGAAAGAAGGTAGCCGCTTCGATATTTAGTATTATTGTAGCCAGCATATTTCCGTAAGCGTAGAGTCGGAACACCGCCATCGTGCCCTTGAACGATATAGGGCTTGTTTCTGACTCCGGTTGAACCCATTCAATCAAATCCAGTAAGAATTTAGTCACTTCCCTGTGCTTCTCAAACCAGTGTGTCTCCATAATCGAGTCTTGGCTAAAGTGGTATGTAACAAAATACGCAAAACTCAAATTTTACCAAAATATACAATTTTTAACTTTAAAATATAATCTCTCGGGGTAGAATAGGCAGGACCGCGTCCATAAACTACACTATTAATATTGTGTTAAGTCTGGCTTGTAGATTGGCATTGGTTAATATCCGCAGGTCAGTAATGTTTAAATTGTCGTTTATGTTAGAAACCTTTGAGGTTTTGAGGTCAGGATTTTATTCATGAATTTTCTGGAGACTTGAAGGAACACTGTCTGTGTAAGTACAGTTTGCCTCTTAACGCGTTAAGTCCCACCTTTATTGTACCTCGACAATGAACCACAGCCCAAGATGTGTAGCTTTATCTACTGTGCCAAGATTTTTGTTTGTGGGCCTCTAGAAAATACTCACAACTTGTTAGTAATCCTGTTGAATTCTCTGTCAGTTGACATTTTAAAGGAAATCAAGTGTGTTAAATAGACTTCGCTAACTGGTTTGGAAATGTAGAGCTTGGGAATTAGTTCTTTAGTGACGACTCCCATATCGACCGTAATTCCAAAAGCATCGACGAAAAGCACTTTCAAAAAAAGGTAGACCTCGTTTGTCGTCATATCAAAGTAAAATGCGTCAGATCCCATGGTGCTTTGGTAAAAACGATCAAGGGTTTTCTCGATGTATTTGAACTTTTCACTGGTTGATGCCTTCAAATAAAGAGTAAAATCATAAATTTACTCAACTTGGGCCACAAATTAATTCGAAGTTGTCACTATTTATTTTGTTGACATTGTCATCAGTTGGAATTTATAGGATGTTTACAAACCATTAAACTCAAGAGGCGATCTTCAGATTGCCCTTCGATGCACTTTGGCTTCCATACACTTCCAGGACCAAATTCTTCCACGGATTTGATATAATTGTACGTAACAAAAGAAAAGTCAGATTTCATGACGCTCTGTATTTGAATTACGAGAAGAAATGTCGCCCAAACCCAAATGACGCAAATAAGTCGCAAAAAAAAGTTCCTTGGCATCGTTTCGTAAGCTACAAGCAAAGTTAAACCGATGAATTTTAAAAACTAATTTCTTTCCTCACGTATTTAATTTGCTAAAATGAATAATGCGAGCCCTGTGTTTCGCAAGCAAACAGACAGCATTTTCGAAGATTTGTGAACAATTTTCGGTTCTACTATTCTTACATATTAGAACTGAAAATTCATCTTCAAAATACGCGATGTTAGGCCTACATACATACTGTCATGAAAAAATGCCATCAACGCTTTCCAAATCTCCTCGTAAAAACGTGCAACGATACTTTGTTTCTTTTTCGATCCGACCAAATATATATTGAGAGTAAAAAGGATATCGATAAAATTGATGATAGTGTTCCCAAAAGTACCTGATGATTGGTTTCAAAGTATAAATTATCCTGACATTATGATGCACGTGCAAATAAAAATCTTATTCACTAATGGAGCTAACCCCCCTCTCTCAGTTCAGTGTTGTTAGTCCCTATTTGAAGCTAGTTTCTCAAATATCGATTCAAACAAAACTGCTACCCTTCTCTTTGCAGTCTCTAGGCTGTTCAACATTCTGCAAACATTGAGGAACGGCAAAATTCCCCTTTAATGAAAACTGTCTATGTTGTACCAGTATGGGGAGTTACTATTCTACAGGGCCGGTAGGCCCTTGTAGATATGACATGACACCCTTCCGTAATGTTAAAGAAAAAGTCACACCTTTTAGGGTTAGCGTCCCATAGAAAAAGCATTAAAAAATTTTCGTTTTTTTAACGAAATGGTCATAGGCCATACGGAAAAAGTATAGCGAAGTTAGTTTTCGGAATACTTCTAAATTAACAAGCATTTATTAAACGGGAAACTTACGGGTTTCGATTTTTAATTAATGAATTCTAATTTTTGTAATTTAACTAATTAAGGTAGTAAGTCAAAAAATTACTTTTGGGTCAGATGTCAGCCTAACCTTATAGCGCGCTTAAACCTATTTTCTTCATTTCGTTCTCGTTGACAACTAGAAGGTCCTAGGTTTGTGGGTGCTAACAAGTTACGTTGACTAATTGTAAATGTTGGCTTTCTTGCTGATTTTCCTAATTTCTTAGCAGTAGACTCCAGCAAATTACTTTTGTATTTCGTCCGAGCTTGAGCACCTTTATATGTATTTTCTAATTAACTGTAGCACCCTTAATAAGAAATACGTCGTTATCAGGTCGAATTTTCGTCTAGAAAAGTAATTCAGGTAAATAATTACAGTTAATAGAGGTTTTTATATCATTTAAAGTAAGCTTTTCGACGTTCTTTACGGCCAAGGCTTAAGTTGTATTTTAGTTACTCTATGTTATATAGTGTTTATAGTGTCTTTCCTTTTAAAGATTATTAGAAAGCTAATTTCCAGCTCTGTTTGGAATTACAAAATACGTAGTCTGCTTCGATTCATGCTACAAATCCCAACCCTAGGGCCAAGGTTTTACGCTTCTTGTAACTTAATACTGTATCTATGACAGTAAAAAATGGCATATATATCCAAATTATTATGGTTTAGAAATCAACGGTAGTGTTTTCACCCTGTGAAGAATTCGACTTCAAAATATTACAGGAAAGATGACAAAATTTCCAATTTGTTTTCCCTTCGGCAGTTAAAAGAGTGGTGTTAATGTTAGCGCTGTTAAGTCAACATTCTCATTTGAGGACTGGTATAAACGGTTTCATTATTTGTTAATCTCACTAAAATGCTACTAATTGTCAATGTGTGTGGTATAATTCCTGAAACTAAACCAATGTAGAGGACCAGATTATTCGTTAAAACAATTTTGATCCTATTGAATCAGTCATACAGTGATGTTACGTTATCATTTTATAAACTACTTGTTACTAACAGTGGATTGTTTAATTCATAAGAAATAGTTGTGCTGGTTAATCCAGGAGGACAGTGTCGTTATATAATTTAATTAGTCAAATAATTTTCATGTTTACAACCCAGATTCTCTCAACCTAACCACGTTAGAAACGGAGGGTTACGTTGTTTTCTATTTCCACAGTCCACATTGCCGTTTGTTTATTGGTTTAAATTGCTATGAATTGTAAAGGTATTTGATTTAATTACTGATATTAAAGCTAAACTATAGAATAACATCATTCATTAACATATTGTATAGATAATCTTTATGTTACCACAAACCTAGCTCAGGATATGATAAAAATTTAACGCAATTTGTTGGAAATAATCAAAAACTCCTCTAAACATTAGAGTTAAGGTGAATTATTTTTTAAAAGACATTTTATAAGCTTAATGAGCACTGACGACAAGTTAATTTCAACGTAATTAACTGTAATTAAGGTAAAATTAAACTAAAATATACATTTTTTTGGATGAAAACTCAGATAACTCTTAAATGATGTTCTTGATTAAGATTGTATCTACCCAAGCCGTTGGTAAAGCCCCACACATAAGCTAATTTAAATTATCTCCAAAGTACCTTAATAGGCGCGAAATTCAAAACTTTAGGGTAAAATGAGAATCTAAAACTCCACTAAAAATTGCAATTAAGGTGAAGTATACATTTAAACTCATTTTATAACACTAAATGTATAGTGCCAAAACAGTCCTACGTTAATTAAACATAATTAACGTGAAATTAAACCAAAATATACATTTTTTGGATAAAGGCTCAAATAACTTTTAAATAACTCTTTAATTTTGATTAAAACTACCCGAGCCATTGGTAAAGTCGAATATTTTCTATTTGACACTTAAGTTAATTTAAACTATTTTAAAGTACAATAATTGCCGCGAAATTCAAAAGTTTTGGGTTAAAAAATGAATTTGCGGAAAAAATATTAAACTGCACTAAACATTGCAATTAGGGTAAAAAATTCAAATAAATTTTAAGCTTAATCCACTCTCACGAGAACCACGCTCAAATTAAGATTAAAACATCACAAGTTTTTCGTACAGCCACAGTAGTTTCCTATTTCACTTTCAAATTAATTTAAATGATCGTTAAAATACATCAGAAGCGCATACATTAAAATTTTAGGGTGATTGCAATTAAAGTTAATATTTTATTGAAACTTGTTTTATAAACGAAATCCACGCTAGATAAACAAGATAAGCCGTTAAATTAAACTTAAGTATAATTAATGTGAAATTAGCCCAAAACACGAATGTTTTGGGTAAATTCATAGATACCTTATAATTAAACTAACAAATTAAAATTAAAACTACACTTATCTTTCACCCAGCCTCCATTTTCCTGTTGAATTCTTACGATTAATTAAATTGTCATTTAAAAGCATTTTTCCCATTTTTAAAAGAGAGCCATTGAAAAGGCGCGATATTTAAAAGTTTTGGGGCAAAATAGTGATTGTTCCGCAAGAGTCAAACAGGCACTCCTCTAAAGTTTGCAATTTAGGAGAATTTCTTATTCAAACTCGTATAATAAACTGCAATAACACTAATAAAAGAAGATAAGCCGTTAATTTCAACTTAATAACCATATTTAACGTGAAATTAATCGAAAACAACAGGTTTTTTGGGTAACTATAGATAACCTTTAACTGAAATAAGAAAATAAGATTAAACTACGCGAGTTCTTTCAGCCTAAACGTTTTCCTATTTAACACTAAAATTAATTACATTATCACTATAATGCATTTAATAGGCTCCAAATACAAAATTTTAGGGTTAGGAATGTGTCAAAATGTAACTTTTCCATTTAAATTTTAATATATCATTAACATAGTTCGTAAAATCACCAGCAACAATTTAATCTGGCAACATTCAATGCTGTTGGTCTGATCTCGACAATACTGTATGTGTATACAGTGTTACGAAACAAATATTTTTCTTCCATATTTCAAATACCGTCGTTTTTAAACTTCTTTCATAAATAATGTACAACCATAAGTCTATTATGTAAGGTCCCCATAATAGACTTATGGTACAACATTATATGGATATCAAAATCAATGTTATTGGATATAAGTTAAATGTAATTAACGATAATTAAGTACTTCTTTAAGCAATTAGAAATAGATCAACCCCAAATGTTTGACGGTAAAGCAAAAATAAAATTATTCAAATTTTAATTACATTAAGACTGAAGTGACAGATATTATAAAAAAACGTCTTGGTTTGGACCAAGGCCGAAAAAACAAACGATATGTGTGAGGTTTATCATTTGACTGAAGTTTCAGATATTGCAATTGTTTTAGTTATTTTTATCCATTTAATCCTTAATCAGTATTAAATTCAATCAACTGATTTTACTGTTAATCGATCCATTCCCTCTAAATTAATTGAAAAAATTACATATCTACGCTTTTTCAAGAACAATTACATTTTCCGAAAACATTTTATCATGAAATTAATTATTTTGAAGGGATTTCGTGTCGATGATTACTAACTTGAAAGCACATTGACGGTCATAGTTTTAATTAAGGCTGGCTTGACAAATTTTGAAGTTTGCAGCAAAAAAGTTTAAATCTGTAGTAAGTTTCTGAGAAGACTGATGTTCAAGAAATTATGATAAATAACTTATTTTGCTCAAACTTATTTATAAACTAATGTCGTCCTCATAAGACAAAGCATCAACGTTTATCGTGTGTGGTTTCTTTGAGTAGGTGGCACTCTGTAGCACACAAAAAATTTATTATTTTATTTTAATGTATGCGCTTTTGATGTAACTCCCCCCCCCATTCCTTCATATTCCCAATATATACAGTTTTACGATCACCAGTGGTTCCAGTGTATGGGTCATCTGAGCCGTCGCAACACACTCAGCCAATATTATCATATAGTTCGAGACCTTTTCACATTAGTGAACGGTACATGACTCTCCGGACTTGCCCGCCAACATTAATAACCTAAAACTATAAAACATTCGTGTACATGAATGATTACGGTTGTGGCCTGACACTCGCTAGCGCCTGAAGGACCGATAACTCAGTGTAATCGGTGTACATTTGTAAGTGAGTGGACCATTTTGGAAATTACATACAGATAATTAAAACACAGGGGTGATACCACCATTGAGGTCTTCTCTCTCTCTTGCCTAGAAGCACCGCTATAGGCAGTGAGATTTGACTAGCCTCTTGCCTGTAGTGAACTTTGGCACAGTCTGGCGGTGACCCTTGGTGTGAGGGAGAATACCCCAATGGTGGCCTCGCCCCTGTGTGTTTTCCGAAATGGTCTTTATGCGTACTAAAAGGATTACACGTAATACGTAACCGGTGTACAATAGCGCCAACAATGTAGAAAGGGGTGGTGACGTTTCAAATGAAGACTGAATCATGACCAAGAAATTCTAAAGCACGGAGAGGGAAATTGCAGTGCAATCATTTCTTCATAGAGGCGACAATAGAAATGTAGCATTTCGTTATACGAAATTAAATGTATAAATTAGTGCAACACCCTTGTTTGGAATCCACTATTAAATATTTACATTTTCCTTTCGAATTATGTCAAAGTTCACCTGCTCTTTTAAGAAAGTCAGTAGAATATTTCAAATATTCTATATTGACACCTCAATACGTACTCCCTTCAAAATAATTAATTTCATGATAAAATGTTTTCGGAAAATGTAATTGTTCTTGAAAAAGCGTAGATATGTAATTTTTTCAATTAATTTAGAGGGAATGGATCGATTAACAGTAAAATCAGTTGATTGAATTTAATACTGATTAAGGATTAAATGGATAAAAATAACTAAAACAATTGCAATATCTGAAACTTCAGTCAAATGATAAACCTCACACATATCGTTTGTTTTTTCGGCCTTGGTCCAAACCAAGACGTTTTTTTATAATCAGCTATGCTTCTACTTAAACCATCGCTAGCGATAAAAATTTAAAAAAAAATCCCTTTTAAATACACATGGGAGTAAATAGTGTCGCTTAAGATGATGACAATGGGGAAGCATTTTTCAAAAGATGATTAAATACACTCGAATAACTTCCCGGCGGACTGGCCTTGTAAATAAGGCGCTATTGTCGTAGCCAATGAAAACTACGATGCCGAGGTTGGATTGGGACGCTAGGCTTTGGAATTAATAGCTTGTGGTCTTACCCATTCGTCTAGAACATTAAGATCTAGATTTGTTTCGGAGTTGGATTTAGGGGTAGTTGATATCATTACAAGAGGTGTAGCGTGCGATGGCTTGGCAAATGCAGCAATACCGTCTCGAAAACGAACTGATAGAAGGTCCAGAATCGTTGGGTACCATAAAAAATCAAGGTCCTTGAAAAGATATTATACGAAAAATATAACGATGTTGAGTGGTAGAAACACCAAAATTTTACGTACTCGCGGGAGTTCGTTCGCTAAATTTATTGCCGTAATTTCCTCTTCTGATACCTCAACGTATTCAACGCTATAATTAGAATTATACTTGTATACATGTTTTCTTCCATGTATATTTTAACATTACACTATCCCGGGGTCTTAGCTAGTTGGCCGTCAGTCCGTTGCGACATTTTTATTATTTTTCGGGCCACCATTTTAAAAGATGACTTAAAATTAAAATCCTAAAGCCATAAAGCCCGTCTATGAGGTGTACGGAATCAGTTACTAAGTATTAAATAAATCTGCTGCAATGCATGAGTAGTAAGTTACCACACTTTTAGGCATGCAAATTAGCCGAAAATGATCCAAATTTGCATAATTCAGAAATCCCACTTTTAACCATGCCTGAAATGATCAAAATTTGCATATGCGCTCAGAATTTGTATTAGCACACCTGTCAATCAAAAATGTTAATAAAAGCAATTAGTAAATTGATGAATACGTCATTAGCAATAAATAACTCGACAAGTAAACATGGCGATGTTAGCACCCGCTTACGATTCCTTTTACATTACTTTACCTAGTAATGCCTCCATGCAATTATATCCTGAAAATACTAAAACAAGTTATAGAACGGAACTACCTACAACGTATAATTTATCGGATGGAAATTGGGAGGTTGGATTGTCGGAAATAAATATGCCTTCAAAGTGGGACAACATCACTGATTGTTTTGATGAATTTGTCGTTAGATCGGTGGATCTTGATTATGAGTATGAAATTGGGGAAGGGGGTTGTGGTAAATTGGGTAATATAGTTAGGGGACCGAACGACGAACCTACAAGTATTTACCAAAAATTATTCGAAACGTTTAAACAGTCAATAACAACAAAAGCTAGGGATGATATAAATTTTGAACTAATGATGAAAGAGGGAATGACATTTATGCAAATTAAAATTAACGGAGACAAACAAACGGCTATTAAGTTTCCTAAAGAATATGGAAAAGTACTTGGAATAGCGGAATTAGATTGGGATCGATGGATTGTTCGGGAAACATATATAGCTAGTAATCCTTTAGACACTGCACGGGATCAATTAGATACCAGAAATTTGGGTAAATTCCAAGTCAAACAATTTGTTCCAAGGGACCGAAATAGACCCGTTGACGTAAATAAAGATGTTAATAAAGCATCAATCGAAACGAAAGCTTATACGATACCTCACGGTACGTATGAAAGTATAGATACCGTACTCGAAGCAATGAAAATGGTTTTACCCGAATCGAAACGAAAATATTTCGATTTTGTGTATAATAAAACAGGAACAGTAACAATCAAATGCGGGGTTGGAATTGTTAAAGAGAACACCCCATGGCATAAAATTACCGTAAATGAGGTAAAATATATGGATTATTTTTCAATTACATTTCCAAAAGATAATCCCGGATTAGGTTACATGTTGGGATTTGATAAGAGTCAAGTAGACACTCCGTTGAGGAACAATACGGAAAGTAAACATCTCGGAGATATAAATAGAGGTGTACAAACTTTATTCATTTATACGAGTCTCATATACCCCCAGGTAATAGGTGACTCTTGGGGTGGGCTTTTACGTACAATTCCAAGACCTGAAAACAGTCGAGATAATAAACCTCACGTGTTAACATTCAATCCAATTAATTATTATCCAGTACGTACACCCAATTTTAATTTAGTTGAGATAGATATAACGACAGATTCGGGAACGAAAATTCCATTTAAACTCGGAAAAACTGTTACGACTTTACATTTTAGAAGGATCCGTAATCACTAATAATGTCTGTACGGAATAGATATTATAATTATTATTTACAACAATCGGGCGGGGCGTTTGTTGGACCAGTATTTCAAAGAGGAAACGGTTTGGGATCTATATTTAAGAGTTTAGTTCGCTTCATAACCCCCATACTCAAACCAGCAGCAAAAGCTGTTGGACGAGAAGCGATAGGTGTCGGAAGTAGATGGTTCGGCGACATATCAACGGGAGCAGATCCTAAAAGCTCTTTCAAAAAGAATATTAAAATTGCGGGGTCTAATTTATTACATAAAGCGGGTGATAAAATAGGGGAAGCGCAATTTGGGAGTGGAAGACGTAAAAGAAGAAGAAGAACCAGTAAGCTAGGAAAGAGAAAAGTGAGAAGAATAAGGAAGAAGACTGATTTTTTAGCTTAAAGAAGTACCCTTAAAAATCAAAGGGGGGTATAAAAGTAGGGAATTTACACGAGTAGTAAATAGTTTACGTTTAAACAGTGACAAATAAAGTTATTCAAAAAAAATGGAAGGAATGATGTCGGAATTAGATTTTTTCGCTAAACCCGTCACTAATTTGAATATTGTGGCCAGTAACGACATACAACTACAAACTGTTAATGCTATAACGGATGGTGGTCCATTGGAATTTTTTATTCCCGGAACTCCCGATAGTTATATAGACACTTCAAAAATTAAACTGTACGTTAAGGCTCAAATATTAGGATTTAACACAACTGATAATAAATGGGTAGAAATCGCGGGCAACGATAAACTCGGACCGGTTAATTTAACCTTATGGAGTTTATTTGATCAAATAGAAGTTATGTTTAACGATACTCAGGTTCAAGTCGTGAATAATTTAGCCCCATATATCGCTTATTTCGAAACAATGTTAAATTATGGGAAAGAAGCTAAAGACACGCAATTGGCATTAGAAATGTTTTACAAAGATACAAAACTAACAAATGCCGATTCACACCATGCCGAGAATAGCGGAATGAAATCTAGAAGAACCAGAACCGGAGCATCTAAAATATTTGAAATGATAGGGAGATTACACGTTGATGTATGTAAGATGAACAAGTTCTTATTGAACAACGTTGATATAAAGTTTAAATTTATTAGATCAGCGGATACTTTTCCAATAATTTATCAACCTGGCGCTGCTGCTGCTGATCCAATTACTAATTATAAAATCGTTATTAAATCAGCTTCTTTATTTGTACGGAAAATAAAACCAAACTCTGAAATTATGCTAGCGCATGCTATGGTTTTGGAAAAAACACCGTGTGTGTATCCCATTAATCAAACTGTAGCAAAGTATTTTAGTATCGAAGCAGGGAACAGTGACACGATTAAAGAAAACCTATTTTTAGGTAGAATTCCTAATCGAATGATTATCGGATTCGTTAAAACATCAGCCTTCAATGGGCGTATATCTCAAAATCCATTTTATTTCGAACACTTAGATTTGAACTTTTTATCAGTTACAGTAGGGAATAAAAATTATCCAGATCAACCTTTCACACCGGATTTTACTCACGATCAATACTGTAGGGAATACGCTTCCTTATTTACGGCTCTAGATATGTATGGGAAAAATAAAGGAAACTACATTAGTCTTTTTGATTATCCTAGAGGTAACACTTTATACGCTGTTGATTTTACTCCGGAAGAGCAGGCTAGTGCCGAGCATTGTTCTTTAGAAAAACACGGTAGTTTAAGGTTGACTATACGTTTTAACAAAGCACTCACGTTTGCGGTAACAGCCATAGTATACGCCGAGTTCGAAAACGAGTTATTAATAACGAGGGATCGTAACGTTTTGTACAAACTAGAGTGAGAGTATGGACGAGTACGTTTATTTACCAACTCGAAAAGATAATAATCTTCTCGTAACAGTTAGAAATAACAAAAGACACGTAACTATCGTCGGTAATTGTTGGGATTTTAAGGAAATTAAAAAGGTGTTGAAAGAAATATAAAATTAAACGTCTTCAACGAATTAGCGTCAAATGATCGCGTGAAAATCATGAAACAACAACAGTACAATCTCTCCGATAAACAAACTATCGAGATAGCCGAAGCTGGTGATGATCTAATTATTTCCATTTCCGATAATGCGAGAACGGAGTATATGGTTACAATTAGTAACAAAGTATATCAAAACTTATGGTTGCTGGTGGATTATATAAACTTGTTTTTCCAAGACGTCTTACCCCGCTTCCACAGTACCCTACCGGAAAATTTTCAAGTTGAAGGTTACGTATCTGGAACCGGAACAAAGTATATCGACATTCGACAATACGTATGCGAAAATTCGAATATTCATCGCTACGATTTACTGTGGATGGCTACGTGTAAAGGATTTTGTTTAAATAAAACCACGTGGAGTCGATTGAAACAAATAAAACCGGAATTGGACCGGCAATTGGAAATAAAAGCCAATACCAAGGAATTATTCAGAACAATGATTTTGCGAGACATTACCGAAAATTTACTGGAAAAGACCAACTGCTGCGGTAATCTAAATTGCCAAGGCGAAATCGAACACCACGTATCCTGCACCTCAAATTCGAATACTGACTTGAATATCCTACAAGCGATATCGATGTTAAATAAGACGAACCTGAAGAATGAGTTTGAAAAACGATTTGGAGAGAAGAACGAAAATTTGGATCAATTATTTCTTATTATTACTGACAATGTAACGGAATTGAAAAGAGATGTTTTTTACAATTACGTTTGATAAATAAAAAGCTTATTCACAGATGGTTTCTTTCTTTATTTCCCAAATACCTTCAAAGATGGTTAGTAAACGAATAGCGCGTAAAATCGAAAATATATATTACGATCCGCAAAATCCCGCGAGTTTAGGATCGGTGAGAAAATTACAAAAAGCTCTACCAAATATATCAAAGGAAGATATCGAACAATGGTTGATTTCCCAACCCGCGTATACGAAACATAAACCCAGAAGAAAAATATATCCTAGAAACCAAACGTACGTCACTAGTATGAACGAGGTTTTCCAATGCGATTTAATCGATCTACCCCAATTGTCCAAATACAATAACAAATATCGTTACATTCTAACCGTCATTGACGTCTTGTCGAGATACGCGTGGGCTTTACCGTTAAAAACGAAGGGGGCGAAAGAAATCATAAAAGCTCTCGGCACAATCTTTAAGCAACGTACACCTTCGAGGTTAAATTCTGACGAAGGAAGCGAATTTAAAAACAAAAAAGTGCAAGCCTATCTTAAAAGTAAGGATATCCATTGGTACGCTAGTTACGGAAATTTAAAATGCGCCATGATAGAAAGATGGAATAGAACATTGAAAACGCGAATGTTTCGATTAATGACGAGAAATAACAATTATAATTACACGAAACATTTACAAAAAATTGTAAATGGATATAACGCCACTGTTCATTCAACAATCGGTATAGCTCCGAAAAACGTAAATATAAATAACGAACATTTAATATGGAAACGATTATACTACAAGAAGAAACGTACAAGCAACAAGCCAAAATTACGAAAGGGTGATTTGGTGAGAATTACGTCCGACAAAGGCGCTTTTGGTAAAGGATACACTGGATATTGGACGAATGAAATTTTTGTCGTGCATAAAGTACTACTACGTACTCCAACTGCTTACATAATAAAAGACGAAAACGACGAAATAATAAAAGGATCATTCTACGAGCCGGAATTACAAAAAGTTGCTAAATGAACACGGAAGAATTAAACCTTTTTTTAAGCACAGATCCTCGAACGAGACCCTACTTCATAGGAGTGTTCCCGAAAGATATTTTACCCGACCCACCAGAACGGAAACCCTATTGTTTCGTGGTCAATTCGGAACCATCCTCAAACGAAGGATTGCATTGGTTAGGAGTCTATATCGATACTAACGATAACGGTTATTTCTTTTGCTCGTACGGTAAAGACCCTAGTTATTACGGTTTTAATCTATCAAGCTACGCTTCCAATTGGTATTACAATAATTGTCAAATACAGCCGAATAGTTCATTTACATGCGGGGGACACGTTATTTTTGTTTTAACAAGTTTGTGTCACGGATTTTCTTTTAATGAAATAATACGAGAATTGTACGACGTGAAAGATAAACCTTACAACGACGTGATTATTATGTTAAATATGTGTATACATTTATTGAATCAAGAGAAAAAATGAAATAAAATATTTTTTATTTTAAAAAAATTGGTACATTTTCATTTAGACCATTTTATCGGTGTTTTGACTTTTCGCAATTTCATACCAGTAAGGAGACGTCTCGGGCGATAAGGATGACCGTCACCATCATCACCATCATCACCCTCCTCCGCCTCCGGTACACCTCTGGTATATCGTCGATGTCTCTTCGTTTTCGGAGTCGACGTGAGTTTAGGTCGTGGGAATGACTTCTTAATCGTCGAGGGCACCCTCGAGGGTGACCTCGGCGTTGACCTTGAGAGGGCCAGGGGGGTCCCTTGAGGTGATTGTTGTTGCGAAGGAGGCTGTTGCAATACTGAAAACGGATTAGGTGTTAGAAATTGCGGTGGTTGAACGGGTTGTTGTTGTTGTTGAACTTGGAAAACTGGTGGAATATTTGCAACGTTGACGTTAGGAGGTTCTATCAGGCTCTTCATAGTCAAATACTTTTGTAAAGTTAATAAATAATGTCGAAGTTTATCCTCCGAAGAGGTGTTTTGTTTTAAAATCCGACTCATTTCACGATCCAACTCTGTCGCTTCTTTTTCAGCTCCCGATAAAACAGCGGATTCGGGTAGTAATACCATTCGTTTCATCTCGCTAATGAAGTGATGGTAGATATCAATGTCGGTACCAAAGCAGCTATTAACCCGGGTAAAAATCCTCCCGCCTGTTTTATAAGAAGTTTCCGTTTGTTTTTAGCCAGACCTCTTTTATTAGCGATTTTTCTTATATATACTCGATGTTTTTTAATATAAATTCTATCCTTTTCGGGTAAAGGAATATTTCCCTTTAACAAATTATAAAACGTGTTGTGAACGGCTTTGATTTGACTTTGCTTGGCTTTTTTCAGTACCTTGGTTAATTTTCCTCCGCCACTTTGACTGGCGCGTACCAATCCACGAAAAAATGGTAAATGTCTGTGTAACGGATGACGTCCTCTCTTTCGAATTTTTCGTTTAAAATTTCTTTTTAATACTTTTTTTAACAAACTCGATTTACGCTTTCTCTTAACCATTCCAACTCCTCGAACGTTCCAACGCGAAATAAAAGACATACGGAAACGATAAATAGTTTTATATACAAATTTTATTTGTCATCACATACAATAATCATATTTCCTTCATGCGGAAAAATATTTGTTCTTAAACGCAAATCATCGTGAATGTTTTGTTTTAAATCGATACACAAGTAAGAATAGGGAGTACCCTTGGTAACAAAATCATACGCTCTAGTTACGAGGTTTTTATTATTCGGAAATATTTGTCTGCTCAAGTAAGTTATTTGAGACCCGTCTCGCGGATTTTTAAAAACAATTATGTACGAAGAGTTAAGACTAATGGTTCGACTCTCTTTACCTTGACCAAAAAGATTTTGAGTTAAAAGAGCGACGGATAAATTTTTATGATGAGAGCCGACGCAAAATATATTAGCGATATGGGAACTATTATAACAAGAGAATGCCAGATCATCTATTATTAGAAAATTATTAATACTTTCATCCCAAAAGGAAGAATCATCCGGGGGGAGTCCTTCCATAAATTCAATGTTTTTAATTTCTTTTTTCGCAATGTCAAATTTCGGTTGATATTCTTTATAACAGTACACTATCCTGTCCGGAGGTGGTTCGATCAAACAATGGGCGTGTTTCAAAAGGTTAAATATCCACGTCGTTTTACCAGCCATAGTACTACCGGCCAGTAAAATTTGCATGGGGGCTTGGAATTTTATTCTACAAGCATCAAACATTTCTCAAAAAGTTTATTAAAATCGTCAATCCGTTTTTGAAATTGGAGTTTGTTTATTTCTCTCCAATTAACGCGATCTTCGTACGGAATAATAAAAACCACGGGGATATCGTCGAAAGTCACTTTTTTTCTTTTAGAGTTGAAATTCCGTGTTGAAAGCATCTATCGACGATTCGAGAATTAAATCGACGAAACTAGACGTAAACGTTTTGATGGATTCGTCAAAATATTCCACGATTTCTTCCTTTAATCTTCTCTTTTCCCCTTCTTCATCAGCCAGACTCACGTTAGTAATATCGAGTCCGAGAATATAATTACAAAATGGAGCTTGTTTTTGATGCACTTCGTGAGGATTAGTCTCATTCGATCCTCCCCAATCGAATAAGTTATGACAGCTGAAACACATGGTTTTTAAGCCGTCGTTTAAGTAAAAGAGACCCGACGCTGCTAGTTCCGCGGGGATAACTTCCAACTCCGACGAATTGGAAGTCCAATGACCATTGAATGATTTTAAACGTAGACTTTCACGATGCATCTTGCTTTAACGAGTATCCAAACGGATATGTTAAAAAATTGTCCGCGATTATTCTCTTATTAAAAGTCACGCCGAAACTTTTTTTCAGATTTCCTAAAAGTAGTTTCGCGCGAGCTTTGTCACGCACAACGTTAAAGGGGATTTCCAAAGTGTAACTAGTTCCCGGAGTGTCTAAAGCCGATTTGATCGAATCAAAGTTAATTATCTGTTCGTTTTTCCTGTTTAACGAAATTCCTTTCATTTTCGTAACGCAATGCCCGGTATTTGTTTTGTAACTGTACGATTTCGGACCCGAAGTAACGAATTCCGATATATACCCATTTGGAACTTCGTCGGTCCAATCACCCATAAATTGTCCGACGGGTGGAAGAAATTCGTCACTTTCTTTGTGAATAAATATAATACTATCCGTATCGCAGTACAAAACCCTTTCTTTTAATTTATTCAGAGTTCGAAATAATTCGATCCGACCGTACGAACTAACGAAACTCCCCAACACTGCCGATCCTTTGTAATATGTCGGGCAAAAATCTTTTTTGAATTTGTAGGTCATTAAACAAACGTCATCGTCGTTAATTGGCCGCATATCCGTTAATTCCAATGTCGGATCCATTATAATTTTAATGAAATCTTGATAATCCTTGACGAAAACCGATTTTGGTTTATCGTTGTTTAAGCAATGTCGACCCCATAACGAGTTTAAAGCTAATTTCGCCAACGCGCGTAGAGCTGAATTGTTTGTTACATCTTCGGGTCTAATCTCGATATCTTCTCGTTCTTTAATTAGTCTTAAATATTCCGTTTTTTCCTCGTCGGTGGTAACGTTGCGAGGCCAGCCAGAGTTTTGGATTTTTAGTTTCAAAAATGTATTAATGTAACTGCCGAAAAAACCAGGATCTTTATCCTTGATATAGGTGTACCTTTCGGGGTAATGGTGAACCTCGAAGATTTCCAATATAACGTAACCGGTTTCGACTGCCATGTATATTTCTGGGGTGGGCCAAATCCCTTCGAAAGCTCGCTCGGAGTCGTTATGCGCGCAGGCTGTTTGTATATCGTTTTCCACGCAAGTACGACACAAAGCGAAAAATAGTTTTTTTCTGGTTCGAATTGGTAATGCCGGTATGTAAGCGTCTTTCGGAGCTAATATTTTACAAGACATTACCCCAAAGTAATGATTCAAATCGAATGAAAAATCTCTCGTAATAATCTCCGGGTGATTTTTAGGATAGTCTCTGTTTTTACATACAAAGGGGTACAAACTACAAACATCGTAATATAGAATTTTTTCGTTTGGTTTGGTTTTATGATACAGCCTGAAGCATTCAGTACGACCACCGTATAATGCCGATCTTGGTCCTATCGGATCTCGAAAGTGTAACGAATCGCAAAACTTTCTTACCTCGATTCTGTTTTTCAACATTTCGTCAAACTCGCAACTCCATATTCTAACATATTCAGCGTTCGGCGCGTTACACATGATATCATCATCTCGATCCAGAGTTCTCTCGTATAAATTTTTAAACGTATCTTGCAATAACGGATTCCATTCGCCTCCTTTCGTATGTTTCGGACATCCGTGAATAAAATCTCCGTCAAATTGAAATATTATTTCGGGTTGAGAAGAATAACCATCTACCGGGTATCGTCCAATCTTTTTTTCCCCTTCCAACGAGAGAACCGATTGAATTTTTATTCCGCGTTCTTTTTCTTCCCACGCCAACCATTTTAAAGCGGATTTGCTTTGATTGTAGTTATTCCTGTAGCCGTTACACGGTACTACTCCGAGCGTAAATTCTTCCAAGTATTTATGAAGGAAAATATTCGTGCAGGCCCCCGCTATGGTTAAAGCGTTCATATTTAAAACATCGAAACCAGTTTCCTTCTCGAACAATTGTCTAAATTTATCCATACCCTGTTGTAAAACCTTAACATCCATGATAGTATAATATTCCAGTTCTTCGCGTAAATTATAGACCGATTGTCTCGATTTCGTCGCGTACCATTCGAGAAAATCTTTATAATCTTTTTCTTTCATATGTTCCGGTTGAAAATACTCTTTCGGCGGTAGTGGACCGACATAATCCAAAGTTTCTTCGGTGTGGAATATGTAAGGGAAAAATTCTTTTCTATTTTCGCCCAAAGAAAACGTCGCGGGGAACGATCTTAATGGTTGCGAGACGAAATTGAAAGAGTCGATAAATTTCATTTTTTGATTTTTCAAAAAAATGGCCAACATTTTGCTTCCGTCAAAAACAATATCCGGTATGATGTTCAATTTTAATAACCCACGAAGAATAAAGAACGAATCGAACCCTTTACTGTTATGAGCTAACAACGTAATATTTTCAAAAACCGGTTTAGTTGCTTTAAGCCGTTTTGTCGCGTGTTGGAAAACCATTTCTTTCGTCCGGAATAAATAATTTAGAAATTTATCGACGCAGTCGAACCCCCGAAATATCTCGTACTCGTAATTGTTCCCTTCATTTTCTTGCATAGCGCTTACGAGTAAGACAGGGACGTGTTCGTTATTTTTAACGATCGATTCGGTATCGAAATAACAATATCTGGTTTTTTCGTACGTTCTCGAAAGAGGCATAACGTAACAACGGTTCCTCTCGTGTACGCGTAAACAGTTTTTACATGGTTTCGAGCAAGAGTGTTTTTCTTTCAGTTCTAGTCCGCATTTTAAACACCTTTTAAAGTTATCGCACGTTCCGTTAGATATATGAAAATTCAAACATTCTTCTCCTTTAAAATAACGATGGCATTTTCGACATTTAACAGATTTAATTAGTTTATCTTCGTGGAATACATTTAAAGTTCTACATCTACTACATTTAACTCGAGTTTCGCAAAAGTGATTATTCTTTTGATTAGTTCCGTGAAATACTTTTAAACATTTAGAACAATAAGATATACCGCCAAACATTGTATGCAATTCCTTAACTACATGCACGTGATCATTAACTAACAATAGAAAAATTTGTTTTTCCTTGAAAGGTCCGACAAAATATTTTTCTAAATTATCAGCTCTGAATATAATAATTTGATATTCGTTTAAGTAAGTTTGAAAATTTTGAATATCTAATAAATTAACGGTATCCGGAGAAATATTAGCGTTTTTATATAATTGCTCCGCTTTTTCTTTTTGGAGGGGGTGATTACATTTTTTTATCTTTCTAAAATAATTAATTGACTCGTTCGTTGGTTGATACTTTTCATTCGTATTCTTTTCGAATCTCTTATCAGCCAAATAAATTCCTATCACCAAAGCTCTTCCAAAACATAAGTTGTCGGTATTGTCAATGTAAATATAATTTGGACTCGTTTTTATAAACGTATCCAAAATTACTATATTTCTATTTTTTAATGATTTTGATCGATGTCCAACGGGTACGTCGCAATGTAAAAAAATAACGTCAAAAACTAAAGAGCTTTGTAAATGGAAATTTCGATTTGATTGCGCAACTTGACTTATAGCTCCTATTACTCTTTCAGCCGTTAATTCATTAATATTCATAAACCTTAAATTTATCGGACTATCCAACTCATCCGAACGAATACAAAATCTAACTCTATTATATCCTTGCTGGTTGCGTAATAATTCAAAGAGTATGGAATTAATTATACTAACAAACGTTTCGTTTACTTCGGTTAATTTAATATGTTCTAAATTTTTAAATTTAATTTTACATTCTACTTGATTACATTTGTATTTTCTTGATTTTTTATCTAATATTTTTTCGCAAGTATAAAATTGTTTAGGATTAGCTTTAACGCTTAAATTTAGCGGTTCTTCATTTTCGGAATCGCTCGAACTACTCATCTTTAAATGAGTAAGTTTATCAAATTGTTTAGAGTTTTATATATTTTTTTTTCGTTTTTCTTCTTTTTCTTTTAAATCGATTTCGACTCTGTGTTGTAACATGTGTGGGCAAGGTGCTAGTTGTTTTCTGGTGGGATGATTTTCCGGTCCCGAGTAGTCCCTTTCAATTTCCTCGGAAAAATTACGACCAGCGATGGGAACGTTTCCACACCTCATTCCTGACCGAAAAACAAATCTGCATAACGGTTGTTCGTAGCCATGAACAGCCATTGGATGATTGTCGGCTCTCCATCCAGTCAAGGTGGTAAGGCAAGAAAAACAACGAACGGTTTTAGGACTAATGCAATAAAAACCGCTAGCTGTCATGTCATCCACGCTAATACCTTCGACAGACCATATCTTGAACGTAGATAATCTATTAACTTCGAGTCTCATATCTATCCCATCCACCATGTAATAATTGTCTTCTTTTTTTTATGTTAAATAGTAGTAGTAATTGATATATTGGGTATATAGTATATATAGATACGTTAATAGATATACGAGTAATAGATATTGGGATTCCATATTGATTAATTATTCGTTTTTGTTAAAAAACGAATAATTTTTCGTGATCTTGTCGGGATTATCGATGATATGCTTGGCGATCTTGTTCACGATAGATCGAATTTGTTTACATTCGACGCTATCTTTAGACGCGACAAATCTTAATCTTCTTCCATCGCATTGCCAAATATCTTTATTATCTCTATCTTTTATATCCTCGTACTTGTATATTTGAATATCGAAATAAAAATCGTCATGCGACGCTGGTAATGAAGTCACGTAACTAGCTAAACCTCGTTTAATATCGTATCGAGGGACAATGCCGGTTTTTTCGATAGTATTTTCCTCTTTAACGTTTTTAATTTGCTCAAAAATATCTATCTCCTCCTCATCATCTGATATATTAAGTTTTCGCTTACCGAGTGAAGATGAAGATGCCATAACGAACGTCGAGTGAAGAACGAATGAAATATCCGAAAATCCCGAGAGTTTATATACACCGTCCCCTGCCGCCCCCGGGGGAGGGGGGTGACACACGGCGTCCCCGCGCGCTAGCGCGCGGGGAACGCTTAATTATACGGTTAAAAATATTTTTTTCCCAGTAATAATTACGATAGGAATTCTCGTAGATAATTATAGCCTCTATAAAATTTTTTAAAAGTTGGAATTCTCGTGGATAATTATACGATACCTCTTGGTTATAAAAATATATTTTGAATTCTCGTCGTTAATGATACTTAATGATACCTCTTGGTTATAAAATATATTTTGAATTCTCGTCGTTAATGATACTTAATGATACCTCTTGGTTATAAAATATATTTTGAATTCTCGTCGTTAATGATACTTAATGATACCCTAGGTATATACAATGTAACAAAAATAATTGCTGGCTGTGGGTATACTTTTTAATGATGGGTATACGATTTCAAACACCTGGATACCCCTAGGTTATCAAATATATTTTTTAAAAGTAATTTACCGAGAATTCTAGTCGTTAATTATACTTAATGATACTTTTAGGTTGTAAAATATATTTTTTGTATTACAATGTATCAAAAATAATTGCCTTTTTTTATCTGGCTGCGGGTATACTTTTTAATGATATTAGATATACGATTGGAACACCTGAATTCCCCTAGGTTACAAAATATATTTTTTAAATTACATTGTATCAAAAAAATAATTGCTTTTTTATACGATACACCTGGGTGTAATTACCGAGAAGTATTTTTTGCTTCGATTTGGGTGGAGTTTATGTAGAAGGCTAAAAGACGCTTTCCAATACACGTCCTACACAGATGGAAAGCTTTAATTGGTATTTAATGGTTTTATAAAAAACGAAAAAGTGTGGGAATTTAAACAGGGATTTTTCGGGGGAAAGGTGCTCCGATCTTAAAATGGATGATATTTTTTGGAAAAAGGTCGAAGGGTCAAAATTATACTTTCAAAAATCACGTGTGAATTCTCCCAAGGTTTTTATTTTCTCGTAATTATCAGGTATAAGAATTTCTATCGCTTAAGGGTAATATTATGGAATTTTTAAGTGGAGATATTTTACTATAAAAAGACCCCGAGTTTTTGTTAGGAAAGTCAATCGAAAGTAAATGTTTGAAACTGCACTGCTCGTTCCTGAATAAAAATACCCGTGATGTGTTGTGAGTAATACTATTTTTATAAAAATATGGCTATGTTTCGCGATTTGAACTTACACTTAACAAAAAGCGGTGTAACGGTAACTGTTTGTCCGCGGGGAAGAGACGTAGAACCAACAGTTATTGTTGAAAGTGGAAACTTTATTTTAATACCGTATAAAATATGGTACATCTTGAACAAACGTAAATCTGAATTCGCGGCCTGTATGCAGAAATCGTCAATTAAATTTTTACGTTGTCAAAACATCTATATATCTATTACGAATTTGGGTCTTGTCTTTACGTATGACGAAAGCGTTCCAGTAACAATTAAACCCGAAGTATTTGCGCTTATTATGCAAGACCCCATGAACGGGTTTATTTCAACCCATATTAACTTTATTATTAATCAAAGAATTTTCATAAAAAATATGCTACTCACCTTTCGAATTCTTTTGGGTGATTTTGAAAAAAAACTATTGGATGTTAAACGCGAGTATAAAACTACCTTACACGCATTTTGCAGCACGTTAAATTTAACCGATCTGTTAAAATCTTACGAAAATAATTTACGTAATCCTCAAAATATTCAATGTGTTTTAAGCATTCAACAAATGATTTCGTACTGTTTAATTGAATTTTAAAAAATCTTTTAATAACATGTAAAATTAAAATACAACAATAATAAATGGTATATATTTGGAAAAAGTTAATATTTTTTAGAAAAAGAGTTAAACATTTAAAGGATAATCAAAAATTTCCATAAATGCCGTATTAATATCATCGGGATGGCCGCGACAGGGGTAATGAATATTAACCATAAAAACGGGGAAGCAAATACCCACTATCTTATTATAGCGGGGACAGGATAGAGTTCTACAATAGAAAGCCTTTGAAATATTTCTATCGATTTCAGACACCTCTCTTCCTTTACAAACGCAGCACGGTACGAATACGTATGAATGAGTTTCGAAGATTCTAAAATACATAGCTACTTTTACTTAACTATAGTTTTTAATGGTACAAATATCACTTACCCTGCAGATGCCCTTTCTACCGCTAAAGCTGCGGTAATTTCTAACGGTATTTGGGTTCTATAAAAAAACACTCTTAAGAAACTAGAAGCTTAAAAACAACTAGTAAACTTTTAGCTTACAGAGAGTCCATCTCCTGTAACTGCGGCTGAGGATTATCTTCTGGGATACCCATGTTTTTTAAGACTTTCTCGGATGAAGCGTTAAAAGAAAATGATAAAGTTTTCCCCTAGATTTCTACTATTTAAAGAATTATTATAAGGCGTTGTCAAGGATAACAACTTTCCTAGCTTTAATTTTTGATATTCGAGAGGCTCTTGAAAAACATTAGTTACAGTGTTCGTATTTTAGTGGGGATTTTTAATAGAATGTTTAAGCTTCATATAAATGACGAGACATTTTTTCTTAAAAACTTATATATATATTTTATTCATTTATTTGATAGACATAATTAGGAATATTTCTAAGATAGAGAGGTGAAGCGAATCTAGAATTGAGAAGAAGGTCAATAGGCAAGTAATATTCATAGTAGTTGAGACAGATAATTGATTGATAGAGAGGACAGTCTTCGTGGTTGCAGAAGTAGAGCTTGTAGTGCGTAGTTTGAAGTTGATATTGGATTGACAGAGAATAGTTCGTTGGAGAGTAGTTTTTACAGCGAGGACAGGGGGTGATTCGAGAGTACATGTAGCTATAATAAAAAATATATAAGTAAAATCGGTTTTTTAAAACAAAAAAGGTTTTTTAACTTACTTTAGATCAATTTCGTCATCCGTGGCGTGTAGGTCTTCTTGTAGAAAGTAATTGTAGGATTTAGGAAGATGGGCGTTGTTAATGTAGTAAGAGTTAGTGGATGTTTGATAGATATTAACTGGATGGAATTGTCCTTCCATCCAGCTGAGACAAATTAATGTATGGTAGAGAATACAGTTGTGGTTCATGCAGTAAAATAATTTAAAGGATATAGTATTAGTATTTATTATTCCGGAAAAGGTACGAAAATTATATTGGAAGTGGTTACTGGATGAACAGGGAGTAATATAAGAATACATGGCGCTGTAAAAATCTATATTAATTTCGATTAAAATTAACAAAATAGTTTTTTAGCTTACTCTAAATTAATTTCTACATCTTCGGTATCTGAATAAAATGCATTTTCATTCTCGTCATCACTTTCGGATGCGCTATATAAAACAGTATTAGTATATATCTTGCTAGATATAAGACAAAAAAACTTACGTTTCTTCAGATGATTCCGTAGAGACCACATCCGGGTCGTCCGCTTCGGCGAACATATCAATACTCGCGATTAATTCGTTTATTTCCTCCTCCACTCCATCTGGGATATCATCTTCCTCGAGGATGATGATTGGATCAACTTCCAATTCATCATCGATATCCCAGAGTTGGGGTAGAGCGCTATATATAAAATAGATCCGGTATTAAAAAATAATTTTAACTTGTTAGCTAAAATAACTTACAATTCCTCAGCCGGTTGAACAGCGTTTGAGTCAAAAGATTTTGCTGGACACATTTTTTCTAGTAGTACTCTAGACTTTGAAGATATTTTCAAACTTAAAGTTTTTTTGCGTTATGATGTGAAACTTTGAAATCCGTTCAGTTTATATATGAAATTTTCAAGGTTGTTAGCTTAAGAAGTCTAGTTAGGAATTTGTAATGAGCGTCGAGGTCATCCCTGGTTTTCTTAGAAAAATATTTAACTGTTGGTTTTTTATGTATTAACGACTTTAAAGAAGGGTCCATATTAATGAGCGTCCCTATCGAAAAATATTTATCAGTCGTTTTAAGAAGGGTGCATATTATAAATGTATAATTTTAAAAGAGGCCCTCACAACGTGCGTGTTTCTTATAAGATATTATTACTTTTCAGACTTGAATGAAAAACAATTTTCGGAATTAAATACCACAGGCCAAACTGAGTTACAGAGTGGTCAGGATCTAAACTGTCTTTTTTGTGAAAAAGACGATATTGCTAGTTTCTCATCTATTGGTGGTGAAATTCATTACTGTGTGAATACCGAGTGCGTTAAATTTAAACGGGCTATATACAAACAGTACGGTAAAGTGTTAATTAGCAATATTGAAAACGCTTACGCGATTTTGGACAATAGTTTTTTTTGTATAAACTGTAATCAGTTTTGTTACAAAAACCAACGTCAAGAAAAAGAGTGTTCATATTGGGATAGTGAAGAGGAACCAAATTACTATCTCTGCTCTTTCCGTAAACACAAATGAAGGAAATTTGTTCGTTCAACCTATCAAACATTTTAAAAGTCGATAACGATTGCAAAACTATTGTTCCTCGGTTGGGTACATTATGTTTAATCGAAATTGAAGACAATCGTCAGAAATTTGCGCAAAAGTATAAAATAACCCATACCGTGATTAGAAAACTCGTTTGCGAAGAAATTTTGAAAAACAAGTTTGAGTGTTATGTTGTAGAACTATCTTGGTATTCTTATAGATATGCTTGGACATTTCTAAAACCAATTGATACAGTAAATTGTGGTCAGCACGTACCGACTACTACATGTAAATTAGGTCGGATTCACAAGTACTATAAAAAACAAAACTGGCGTTGTCAACATCGTGAAGAGGCGGCCTACGTTCTGGGATACGTTTGTCACGACAGCGACGCTGTTCAAGCAGTGCTTAACACGGCTATTGTTAAAATCACTTACGAATTCAACTCTACGCTGACGTATAAAAACCCATTTCGTAGGAATTACGCAACATCTAACAGCTTCACCACAAATTTCATGAAGCTGTTATATATAAAAGTTGTAATCAATTCTTTACGGTTCGGCAATTACTCATTATCATCCTTATCAGATAACTTGTCTACATTTAAGAGGAAATTTTATTTGACTCGATACTGTATTTTTATAAACGATGAATTTTGTGACGAAGAAACACTTGATAACGTGTCTGAAGTGATTTTTTCAAAGAATGCCAGCAATAAATCTTACGAAGATTTTCAAAATGCCAATCCATCTTTCCTAGAACTTGAAGGTGAAGATTGGGATTGGTAAGGATTTGCAAGATAGTGAACCATCATTTACCTTTTAGTGAAATAAAAATTCAAAAAATGGATTCCGGGGTTGGAGAATGCATGCATCACATGGTTTTTGGTTCAAGTAACAATATAAATTATCGATTTTCGAGTTACGCGTGTGGCGAAGCTTTTTGTATTAAATCACAAGCTGCGAACGCGATACCTCGGTTAGGTACGTTATGCCTGATCGAAATTGAGGACAATCGTAAAAAGTTTGAAGGAAACAATCTAATATCGAAGTATGCTATTGCTCAACTTGTACACAGTGAAATGTTAAAAAACTTGTGGACCAACAACATTGTTAAAGTATCTCGTAACCGATATGATTTTTGGAGAGATGTAGTCTCGATCGATACCAGGGATTGCGGACGTTACATCTTGACTACGGAGTGTAAACTAGGACGTTTACATAAATACTACCCTCATGAACTTGATCAATGTCAACATTCGAGTCAAGCAGCGTACGTTTTAGGGTATGTGTGTCACGATCAAGCGAGTGTTGAATCGGTATTAAACACAGCAATTATAAAACTTTTGTATGAATTTAACACTCGTTTGATCATAAAGGATAAAAATGGCAATTATGATTACTTCTATTATATTAATGGTGATCCCCGTATTAGTTATACTGTTAATGTGATAAAGTTATTATATATTAACGTAGTTATTGAAGAATTGCATAACTTTAATCATTCGTTAATGGATTTAACTTTCACTTTCGAAAAAATGAAAATAAAATTTAATCTCTTTACAGAATCTAAAAATATTCCAAGAATTTTGAGAGATAAAATCGGTTTAATATATGACCCCACTTTTAAAGTATTTTCAAAAGACGCTATTGATTATGCACGCCTAGAGTTGCAAAAAATAGAACAAAAACTGTTATATTCATTTCCAAGTTTTTGGAATTATTTTCACAGAATTTAACCCCAGAAAGAACGCTGTCAATTATACTTTACAAGATAGTGAACCTTTTGGTGAAATAAAAATTCAAAATGGACGTACCGAACGTTTTTGCTGTTGAATCACGTAAAAATGTAAATCATCGGTTTTCGAGTTACGTGTGTTACAAACCTATTAGTATTAAATCAGAAGGTGCAAACGCGATACCTCGATTAGGTACATTATGTTTGATCGAAATTGAGAACAATCGTATAAAGTTTGAAGGAAACAATCAAATATCAAAGCATGTTATTAATCAACTTGTACGTCGCGAAATGTTTAAAAACTTGTGGACTATCAACACCGTTAAAGTATCTTACTACCGAAGTGTATATTATCGCACACGAAATGATGGTGGTGAATGGGCGGAATTGGCCTCTATCGACACCAGAAATTGTGGACGCTACGTTTTTAGTACGGAATGTAAACTAGGAAGTATACATAAATACGACCCTAATGAACTTGATCAATGTCAAGATTCGAATGCAGCAGCGCACGTTCTAGGATACGTTTGTCACGATCAAGCTAGTGTTGAATCGGTATTAAATACTGCAATTATAAAACTTTTGTATGAATTCAACACTAGTTTGATCATAAAGAACAGACAACACAATGACACCCCCTGGAATATATATATTATTACACCTATTAGTTATACTATTAATTTGTTAAAGTTATTATATATTAACGTAGTTATTGAAGAATTGCATAGATATAGGTATTCTTTAATGTTTTTAACTTTCACTTTCGAAAAATTTAAAAATAAATTTACTCTCATTACAAGATCTCCATATCTTCCAGATATTTTGGAAGGTAGAGATAGAGATGGACACCTAATATTAGCGTATGACCCCACTTTTAATGTGTTTTCAAAAGACGCTGTTGATTATTATCATCGTCAAGACTTGGAACAGATGGAAACACGCTTTTTAAATTTATTTCCAAATTTTTGGAATGTTTATCGCAGAATTTAATCGTGATGTAATCAATACAAATAAACATTGTTTTTTAAAAAATTTATTTCATCCTTTGATTTCTTTTTTACACCATTGACACAATCCTTTTTTAAAAATTAATCTTGTTGATTTGTTTTTTACAATATAGACACAATCCTGATCTTATTAAAAATAAATCCGGTAGTATATATGGTAACATTAAAGGGTATAAACCTAATATCGCATAGCTGTCATTCCTTGTCCACAATGCTGTAATTAACCCAATAGGTATAGTTATAGGTAAAAAAACAAGAAATGTACCAACTCTAAAAGAATATGAAATTGCAACCTCAAAACCCCGTAATATACAACATCTATTATTACAATATTCTTCAGTCTTGGGTTTGCTTGTAGTTGAAACGTATTTCTCCGTTGGTGGTACATCTCTACCTATCTCATCGATAGAACAATGTATAGGTATGTTGCATGTCGAAAACCCTTTCACAATTGGGCATTCCGGGGAATATTTCCGATGCTCCTCATTTACTTTATCATTAGCTTTCCAACTATGTAATGTTATATCGCAATAAAAACATTTAACGGCGTCGCCTTTCTTTAAATAATAAAAACCATGTTTCGCAAACTCTGACGGTCTTATATTACTAACGGGGTAATCTTTAAAAGTTTCGAGCCGTAGTTTTTCCCAGTTCATTATAGCTTTACGTTTTGTCCCGAACTAATATAATTTCAAACCCTGTTGCTGATATATCTTACAAATTTTACCTACGTCACAACACCACACGTGACTCACACGTGACTCGCATTTGATTGACAGGCGTGGGATTCTGAATTATGCAAATTATAATCATTTTCGCTTCATTTGCATGGTTTAAGGTCGGATCTCTGAATTATACAAATTTAGATCCTAATTTGCATAGTCAAAAGTGGGATTTCTGAATTATGCAAATTTGGATCATTTTCGGCTAATTTGCATGCCTAAAAGTGTGGTAACTTACTACTTGCATGGCCGTTGAGGGGTCGGACGTTCGGCATTTTAGTGTACGGGATTTTGACATCTCAAGATTTTGAGATTTTCCCCAGATTTTGAGATTCTGACTGAGATTTTAGAAATCTTGAAATCTAGTTCAAGATTTTAAGATTTCGGGATTTTCAATGAGATTTTCAGATTTTGAACGCGATTTCCAGATTTCGAATCAGATTTCGGGATTTTGAAGGAGATTTTCAGATTTTGAGGAAATTTTCGGATTTTTGATGAAATTTTGGGTATTTGCAGGGGATATCAAGATTTACTATTAACTTCCGGTGTTCAAAGGATATTTCGAGATTTTGAAATATACGTTTAGGTTTTAGACTATAAATTGGTTTTAATTTACCGTAATGAATACTGGAGAAAAATCGACAAAAATAGTCTAATTTGTAATACAGTACTCTTATATAGCGCAGGCGCTAAAAAGCGAGATGGAAGGCAGAGTTTTACCCCCGTGTGTTTCCCTCTTAATTTTATGCAAAACGTGTATTATAAGCGTGGGGGTTTTCAGATTTTGATATTTAGGCTGAGATTTCGGGATTTTGCGTTAAGATTTCAGAATTTCTAGATTTTAATGTGATATTTCGGGATTTTAGGTAAAGATTTCGAGATTTTCAGATTTTAAGGCGAGGATTTTGGGATTTTTAGATTTTGACGTGAGAGTTCGGGATTTTGAGATTTTATGGGTAAGATTTCGGGATTTCGAGATTTTCGAGAGAGATTTTAAATAGATTTCAAACGAACTGTACGGGACTTTGACAAACGTCCGACCCCTCGTTGTTCCATGAAGAAGAAATTTTTTTTTTGTACTTTTCGGGTCACTATTTTAGGCAGACAAAGTTATGTGTTTCTTATTTTTCATAGAATTAATATGATAATCAAAAGAGTTTAGTTTATCAAAACTTTTTTGACGGTTTTAGGACAATATCAAACCTTTTGTAATATTTTTCAAAGTACAGTCGCGGAAATAAGTTTCGGATCATTTTCAATCGACGATATTTTCATGATGGATCGTCGTATCGCAAAATTTTTGACATTATTAGTTAAGTGTGAATGTTAAGAATAGGTCAACACCTTGTTTTTGAAAATCAGAAAATTATTGGGCTCGTGACTACTAAAAAACCAAAAAATCACTTTTCGACCAATCAAAATCCTCGCGTCACGTGACATTTTTTAGATGCATCACATAGCTCGCGTCATTTGGAAACGAACCCTTTTTGAAATTTTAAAATCGGTTCAGCCGTTCAAAAGTTATGGCGTAAAATGTGACTGGATTTTGGTCACAAATTAAGCCTAACGTCCAAAAGATTGTTTAAGAAAAGCCAATGAAGCCAAAGGCGGGTAATGTTATTTCAATGGAAAAAGGAAAAACACAAAAAAAATTGCTTTTGAAAAATATTATAAAATTGAGTAACTAATATAAAAATTGATTAATTAAAATAAAAATTGATTAATTAAAATTAAAACTCATTGAATCAAATTAAAATTGATTAAACCAAATTAAAATTGATTAAACCAAATTAAAATTGATTAAACCAAATTAAAATTGATTAAATCAAATTAAAATTGATTAAATCAAATTAAAATTGATTAAACCAAATTAAAATTGATTAAACCAAATTAAAATTGATTAAATCAAATTAAAATTGATTAAATCAAATTAAAATTGATTAAATCAAATTAAAATTGATTAAATCAAATTAAAATTGATTAAATCAAATTAAAATTGATTAAATCAAATTAAAATTGATTAAATCAAATTAAAATTGATTAAACCAAATTAAAATTGATTAAACCAAATTAAAATTGATTAAACCAAATTAAAATTGATTAAACCAAATTAAAATTGATTAAATCAAGTTAAAATTGATGAAATCGTATTTTACAATTGAAATCTACGAGGAGACTGTCGCCATCGCTTCGAAGGGAGGTTTTAAGTGTTATCGATGGACCAAAAAAATAGTACCGGAAATAGACCTGGCCACAAATTTTTGATCACGTGATTTTTTAGATACATAATATTCCTCAGTTTGCACTCCCTATTATAAATTCTCTCTGATGGTGTTATCGTAAATTCTCTCTGATGGTGTTATCGTAAATTCTCTCTGATGGTGTTATCGTAAATTCTCTCTGATGGTGTTATCGTAAATTCTCTCTGATGGTGTTATCGTAAATTCTCTCTGATGGTGTTATCGTTTTTAATCCTTCACCTTTCCAAAACTGAAGAAGGTCATTCTTCCCAAGAATTAATCAGATACGAAACATTTTTGAGTTTAATTCCGCTTATCAATTTTGAAGATAGGACAGGTAGTCAACGAAAACAACAAACCACTTGAAAGACGCGTACCTTTTACCTTAGCTTAGCCTGGATATGATACGAAGAGTCCCCCCTCCATTTGGCACGTTTAAGTTAATGCCAATTAAAATTTAATGATTAAATTAATCGATTCAATACGATTACTATAATAGCAACAAGCAACCCAAACCTAAAGGTTTTTATGTTATTTTCTCGATAAAAATGCTATAAACAAAGGAGGGTGAAGTAGAAAATTAAGTGATTTTTTATCGATTCTTCTATTAATTCTTCTGCATAGCCAAAAATTCAGAATATACTTTGGAATGATTTCTTAATTCAAATTAGGTTCTGATTTTAAAGGCCGACTTTCAGCAGCGAGAAGGATTCTAGCAAACTAAAAAGCGAGCATCGAGTGCCGGTTTTCGAAGCCCCGCTGGGAGGCAAAAGATGGATGGGTTCTCGCAAACTGAAAGCCGTGCAATGAAGATGAACAATAGAAATCCTTTTAAATTTATTTCCCCTCGAATTTTTGTTTTCCCCTGAAAGAAATTCTCTATTGTTCATCTTCAGTTCGCTAGAACCACGGAGCTTCTATTTACAGGGAGAGGAAACTCGGACTTTCCCCCCTAGCCCTTAGCGTACCTCGGTTCTGCGCAACGCTTTCGCTAATCGCGCGCACCCCGAGCCCACGTAAACAAAGTCTGACGTTATTTTCTTGGTGGAACTTCAATTCCTTGCCATTAATAGATTATTTGTACCGTGAATCGCTTATGCAGCTACGGTATACACATTTCTCCTCCTTCCCCCTTGAGCTAACTATTAGACTGGAATCGCAGTTCATTCAAAATTTAAAAATTAAACCTTTAAAACACCAAGGCTTATGCCTTTTAACGAACGAGTGAAGGCGGCCATCTTTGTTGTTTACATAGGCTCCCTTTTTTACCGGCGAAAACCGAGGAGGGTTAAAATACGTTCCACATTTTTTGAACAAATAGTGTCTACGTTTCCGAAGAGCGTTTACAGTTCTAGAGGCGAAGGAAGTTTCCTCTCCCTGTTAACAAAAGCTCCGTGCTAGAACCATATTGCACGGCTTTAATTTAGCTAGAACAGTTCGAACTTTTGACCCAGCGGGGCTTCGAAAATCGGCACGGTCGCTACTCCATTGTTAGTCTCGATGCTCGCTTTTTAGTTCGCTAGAACTCTTTTTCGATGGAAGTCGGCCTTTAACTTACCATCTTTGTCTCGTAAAGGATGATACTCGAAGCCGGCTGGGCATTGATAATCGGGTTGTTCTAAAAGTTATCTTGGACGCAGACGAAAGATCCAACTGTGTTTGTGCAAGATTGACCGCGAGCCAAGCAATTATGTGTTCCCAAAGCAAATTCGTCAATGTATGAAAAAAATAATTCGAGGTCAAGACGACGACTGTTTTGAGGAAATCTCTCAAGGCCAGCGTAAAATGGTCAGACAAGCGTCAACGTTAAATAATTTACATTGTTAAAATAACACCAAAGTCATTAACCGTGCTTCCAATTAATTTTGTAAAATTGAAATTTTAAGCAACAGGCGGCTGACTACATTATCACCCCTAGCATTCTGGCTGAAAATGCCTAAGACTTTATTGAAAATAATTATTTCATAGTACAGGGTTGCCACAATTCCTGGAAATCCTGGAAAACCTGAAAAAGTCGGGTATTTTAAAAGTTTCAGGAAAGTCAGGGAATTTGATTTTAGTGCGTAAAATTTCTGGGGAGAAGTCTTGATTGAAAGAGTAATGAAAGTTTCTCCTCATCCTCTCTTCTTAACACAGAGTGAACTCTAGAGCAATCCTTAAAACTGCTGTCTAGAATTGTTTTCATAAAGTAAATACCTTAAAAAAATCTCTTAGTTTGTTATTTATAGTTAAAATGATTCTTATTCATTTTGGTGCAACAAATACATTGGAAAGCGTAATGTTTATCGAGTTTATTTTATTATAAGCTCTTAAAATGTGCTGTAAACCTTCAGTGGCGTCGCCAGGGTCTCGATTTTGGGGGGCTTAAGCCCTCCCTAAGGTATTGTGTTTCCAATTTTTCTAAACACATCATTTTTATCACGACACCCTCTTGTCTATAAGGCGAACATTAGAGTAATAAAATAAGGAAAAATAATTAAGGACTGAACGCACGTTTTATCACCAAAGCTTTCGCATCACACAAATTAATTTTATTACTGTTAAAATGTTTGAATATAACTCGACATTGACTATATCAGGACTAGACTAAACTCGAGTGTGACTAGTGGGCGTGCTTAATTGAAAGCGAGGCGTTAATGGCAAAATTTTAATTATTCAATTCGGAGATCCTAGGTACTTTAGTGGGTAGAGGACGGGGAGAAGTTATTTTTAGACCTTGCTTCTAGGACTGTTCACGAGCCGAGTTGAGCGAGCTTTTTAAAAGCTCGGCTCGGCTCGAGTCAAAAAAACGGCGGCTCGGCTCGATTAAAAACTGCCACAACCAACGTCAAACTTGAGAACGACTTTAAATGCCATCTCATGTTTAGGAATGTAGTGGAATATATATATATATATATATATATATATATATATATATATATAGGGGACCATAACTTTAGCTCAATCAGACATTTATTTATAATGATACTTCAAAAAAACGTAAATCATTAAAAGTTTGTATTCTTATTGTAATTAACATAATACAATTTTTTACAATCATTTATTGAAACGCGAGGCGCCCCCCTAAAAATTCCAGAAATAGGACCAAATTGACAATTTTACAAAATTTTTAAAAATGCTGATTTATGTCCGTTTAACATTTAGCTCAAAATTGTCATAATCCCAATATGAAATTCGGATATCCTTAAAATTTCATAAAGACGATCCGAGATTGTCAATTTCAAACTTGTTTGTAGCATTATTATTATTATTATTGATGAGGCGGGGCTCACGCCCTAGCACCGATGCCAAAGGCATATTGTGCAACCTCATAATCAGGCCTTGAATAGGCCCGTAGCCGCAGCGTAGCGAAGAATTCGCTCCACCGTAAAAGAGGAGACCCGCGAGGGCTCCACAGTGTGTGAATCAAAATGTTCTAGTCTAAGCGAGGCGAAGAAGTCGCACTCGCAAAGTACGTGAGCGGATGTTTCTTCCTTCTCCTGGCACGACCTGCAGAGGGGGTCGTCAGCAAGACCCATCAGATGGAGGTGCCTATTTAGCCGACAGTGTCCGGTCAGAAGACCGGTGGCCAGCCTAATATCCCATCTGCTGAGCGAAATTAGGTCTCTAGCACGAGACCTGCAGGGACCATTGACTAACTGTTTTGTCTGTCTCTGGCCATCCATGTCATGCCAGAGCTGGTTTTGTATGACAGTCATCCTGTCATGCAGGCTCCGTTTGACATGCCCGTAGGGGATGGGGACGGCCGGCTCCGGCCCCAAGAGCTTGGCCTCCGCGCCCCTTTTCGCAAATCTATCGGGTTGCTCATTGCCATAATAACCGCTATGCCCTGGCACCCAGTACAACAGAACCCTGTTGCAGGACGCCAGTTGCGCTAGCAGATCAAGGCAGCTACGCACCAGTTGAGAGGTAATCTGACACTGGTCCAGCGCATTCAGGGCGGCCTGACTGTCAGAATAGATCCTCACAGTCCGTCCGTTATACCCTTTGTTAATGCAGTAGTCTGCGCAATAACAGATCGCGGCAATTTCCGCTTGGAACACACTAGCAAAGGTGCCCAGGCAAGCAGAAAAACCGACCCTTGTAGTTTGGCAGTAATAGCCGGCGCCAGCGCCGGAATCAGTCTTGGAACCATCGGTGAACCAAATAGTTTCACCCCCAGTGCCAAGAGGCAGCAGGTTAGTCCACTCGGCCCGACTGGGAAAGTGGATGCTGAATGGCTTAGTGAAATCAAAGCTGGTAACGGTTTTGTCAGAGCACATCGTTAACGACGGCTCAAGTGCAGCGTACTCCCGAAAGAGCTTCGTATGGCTGTAATCCCAAAGTCTTGGAACCCAACAGCCATTAACGTGGAGCCTGTAGGCCCCCATGACAGCCTCCTCCTCAATGAAAAGATGAAGAGGTAGCATGTCAAGAAGCACCTCCAGGGAAGCAGTTGGGGTCGATCTCATGGCCCCTGTAACACCAATGCAGGCAAGCCTTTGAAGCTTGCGCAGGGCAGCCTGCACCGTCTTCAGCCGGACCCTTGTCCACCAGACAAGTGCCCCGTAAGATAGTATGGGTCTGATGATCCCAGTATAGAGCCAGTGTACAGCCTTGGGGTTGAGGCCCCAAGTCTGGCCGACTGAGCTCCTGGTCCTCCAGAAAAGCATCTTGGCCTTCTTGATACATCGATCAAGATGCGGCTTCCATGTGAGTCTGCAGTCAAAGGTCACCCCCAGGTATTTTACCTCGGAGGACTTTGTCAGGACCTGGCCAAAGAAGGAGATATCATTGAACAGATCCTTAGTATTCTTCCTCGTAAACGGAACAAGGACAGTTTTATCAGGATTAACGGAAAGGATAACCGCCTGACACCATTGCTCCACGCTAGAGAGAGCAGATCTCATAAGTGTGGTGACAGTATCCGGGAACTTCCCGGTAAAGACTATTGCTACATCGTCCGCATACCCGAAGCAGCTACAGCCCCCAGCACCCCCGAGTCTCTCCAAGAGTTCGTCCACCACCAGGCACCACAACAGGGGGGAGAGCACTCCACCCTGAGGGCAGCCCCGGCTGGTAGTCACCCCTAGAGAGTCCCCAAGGAGGGACGCCGACACCTCGCGGTCGGTAAGCATGGACTTGATCCAACGGCCAAGAGTGTCGCTGATGCCAAATCTCTTAACAGCTTCAGTAATAACCGAGCTAGAGACCTTGTCAAAGGCCCCCTCAATATCGAGGAAGACGGCCAGTGAAATTTCCTGAAACTCGAATGCCCTGTCCAGGCAATTCGTGAGGCCGTGAAGGGCCGTCTCAGTTGATTTACCTTTTTGGTAAGCAAATTGTGAAGAAGAGAGAGGAGTTACCGAAAGTACCTCGTCTCTAATGTACCTGTCCACCAGCTTCTCCAGGATTTTGAGGAAGAAGGAGGTCAGGCATATGGGCCTAAATGCCTTCGCCTCGAGGTAGGAAACCTTCCCGGGCTTGGGAATAAAGATGACCCTAGATCGCTTCCAATCACAAGGTATGTGACCGAGAGCAGTGCAAAGTCTATAGATTTTGTATAACGGAGAGGCGATGTGGTCTAAGCCCTCCTGCAAAAGCCGAGGGAAGACCCCATCGGGTCCCGGAGACTTGTAGGGCTCAAAACAGTTGACAGCCCAACGAAGCTTGGGAATCGTAACAACCTGCCTGGCTACAAGCCAGTCCTCTCTCTTCGCCCTGTGCAGAACAGGGTATAGAGAGTCAGGGTTTGTTGGATTGATTGGAGTGGAGTCAGGGAAGTGGACCTCCAGCATATGCTTGAGAGTCTCAGCCCCAGACTTAGTGTACACACCCTCCTGCAACTTAATAGTGTTAAGACGATGTGTGTTGTCGTGCGCTAGGATCTTCATGACCCTAGCCGTGGCAGGGACATTGGAGACTTGCTCACAGAAGGTCCGCCAAGAGTCCTTCTTAGCAGCTCTAATGGCCCTGTTGTAGGTATTAAGGGACTGCCTGTATCCAGTCCAGTCTCCCGTGCGCTTGGCTTTGTTGAAGAGCCTGCGCGTGTATTTCCGAAGCCGGCTGAGATCCGCATTCCACCAAGGGACAAGCCTCGAGCGGTTAACGGTCTTGAGTGGGCAGTTCCGGTGAAACGACTCAATGATAGAGCTCTCTAAGTCACCAGCAGCCCTATCAAGTTCGTAAGGTGAAGTGAGTTTAGGGGTGTGACCATCTCCGTAGCGTAGGATAAGGTCTTCCTTATAGCCGGTCCAATTGGTCCGTTTTGGATTGCGTACCTCCGTCCCCGCCGGGACAGAGGTAGTCGCGACAGTAAAGCAGATGTGCCTATGATCCGACAGAGACGGCTCAGTAGACACATGCCAGTTAGACACGGAAGACGCGAGGTTTTCCGTGGCTAGCGTGAGGTCAATGACCTCCCTTCTATTAGAAGTAACAAAAGTGGGTTCATTGTTTTGATTAAGAATATGGAGTTTACAACCAACTAAATATTCTAGTAAATCATCACCTCTCCTGTTGCAGTCAGAACTGCCCCACGTGATGTGATGAGCGTTGGCGTCGCAGCCAATGATTAGTTTGTCCCCTCTCCTTTCACATTGATCGACCAAATTGATCACCTCAATTGTCGGGAGAGAGTCCGCGTCGTGGGCAAAGTAAGCAGAGGCGGCCGTGATAGTCAACTTGGCATTCCCAGTGGCCAGGACTAGCTTCACGGCCGCCGTGTCCTGGGACGTGTACAGCGGTAGAGAGATACAGCAAAGATCCCTCCGAACCAGAATACACGCCCTAGGTCTAGCAGCAGTATGGTCATAAAATAGTGACCCTGCCGCGTCAAGACCGAGGATTTTGCCATGGCATATCCACGGTTCTTGTATGAGGGCCAGATCAAGACCCTCTATAGCAAACCTCCTGCAGAGTACCGCAGAGGCCGCCTTACTATGGTGCAGATTGATTTGAATCGCACGTAGCGTCCCCATGGTCCCTAAGAGAGGGGTTCAGAAGGGACCTAGCTACACCTCATCAGTCCCGAGAGGGCCAGTGGCACCTCCCCCCCTGACAGGCAAGCTCCCAGTCCCAAGATCCTCCCCCTCACCAGGACCACTAGAACGCTCATCGGCTGAACCCCGAAGGGTCCCATCCGATTCTTCCAGTAGGGTGGACTCATCCATGGAAGAACAAACTTCCGAATGAGCCCCCCCTCCCCCTCTGTGCCTAGAGCGACGCCAGAGAGCTCCACAGCGAGATCCCCCATCTCGCTAGTCCCACCCCCTGCCGTAGACTCGGCTGCAGTGGTTTTGGTGGTTTCCGTGTGCTGTAGGAGTTTGAAGGAACCCTTGTCCACTCCAGTGAAGCCCACGAAACCAGCATTCTTAATGGCTTCCAGCGAGGAGCCATCGATGGACAGTACCCAGTACCGCACGGCCCTGTCCACGTATGTCCGAATGCATTTCCAATATTCGGTTGCAAAGCCATCGTTAAGGGCCTTTAGGCGCCGGAACAGCACCGCCGGCTCTTTGGTGATCTGGTCCCTGGTGCGGAACATTACCTTAACTGGCTTAGGGAGTTCGCTAGGTCTCATTACTGAGAGCACCGCATCCCCCACCACCGAGTTGGCTGTGTTCTCCTTCAGCCATTGACCAGTGAACGTATCCTCACAGGAGTATACCAGGGCCCCGGCCGTCAGGCTAAAATGCGCAAGGCGCGGTAGACGGCTCCCCGAAGGTATCCCATCCAGCACCCCTAGAATCGCCTTCTGGATTGGACCCACGTCTTCCTCCGTGATGACCGCCTTCGGATAGCCTTTTTTAACGATGGTCATCTTTTCTGCGCTGGCGGCGTCACTATAGGACTTAGCCCTTTTTGCCGCCGCCTGCGAGGTGCTGGGCGAGGGAGTCGAGTCCTCCGTTCTAGGCCTCTTCAACTGGGTGCCACGTGCCACCGAACCCCCAGCGGGGGTGGAGGGCGTTTCAGACCCCGATTTGGCCTTTTCCCGAGCAATCTGTCGGCCTATTAATCCTACTGTTGCTGGATGGTTGAGTAGTTTTCGTGTAACCTGAGACATTCCATTCCTCCAGAAAGTCCAAAAATTAAGAACATAAACCCTGGGTCCAACCAATAATTTAACGTAACACCAGACATTGCAAAAATTTTTTAAACCTCATATTCGTAGTTCAGACCGAACAAGATATTTAATTAATCTTAAATTAATAGCGAACTTCACTTAAAAATCTTAAAACGGCGATAAGTTAAAATAAACTACCGCTAAAAAATATAGAATCTAATTTAGTGTTATGGTACATACGTATTGATCTGTTTCAAAAAGCTGCCCCGAAGAGACCGATTTTGCCTCAGGAGTTCCAGATATCATGATAACTGGTTCGAATATTAGTGGAAAGGAGTGAGCGATAATCCCATTTTTTACCCGTTTTTCACAAATCGCCATCATCATCGGATACAAAAGCACATCAGTATCCTGAGTATGAAGGTAAACTGTTTATCGAATCTTAAAAGTAGGGTTCAATTTCAAATGTTTTGGGACATACTCTGGGCAATTCTGCGTCAAATTACGAATCCAAAACTTCTTCAATCGTAAAATCTTCGATAACAACGCTGTAAAATGAAATAATCGTGAAACTTACAGTTTTGAGTATAAAGAGAATGTGAATTCAAAAGTATATTTGCTTTTATTTCTCTGATGTCTGGTTATTTTGCAATATGCATTTGAAAATGCTTCATATGAAATTATTTGAAATCATCTTTTTATGAAAGGCTAAAAAGTTTCCCGTAGGCCGACGTCTCAGATATATTTTTCTCGTGAGATGTTGCCACTCTCTCCGCTATCAGACCCAGAGTTTAGACTGGCGAGAAGCTCGAAACACGTATAGGATTTCCGCGCTATTTTTCCTCACGTCATAGTGATGTCATAAAACGGGCAATTAAGCTCGACAAGGCAAAATTATTGATATATCGAAACTGAGTTTTCGTGATATTTCAATGGATTTTAAAAATAGAAACTTTGGTTCAATTATATTAAAAACTTGATATTTTGAAAGTAGAGACTTGAAAGTGTAACATAATACCACTTTTGTGGTAAAATATGAAATAAAATTGTAAATTCGCTTTCTGTTTAAAAATGAAAATAATTTCTACAATAAAATATAGCTCTGTGAAGCTATGAACCCGTACAAAAATTTTAAGCTGTAATTCATCTGCATACGCGCTTTTTTATCGCTACCACGCTGTAATATGTATACATTAAGGCTACATTTTCTGCAGCTCGAAAAACACGAAAATTTCACAGCAATTCCAGAACTGCAAATTGTCTGCCGTTTCTTCATTTTCTGTTTATTAACTGTTCATTGTCTGTACTGGCAGAAATATGCAGCGCGATTCTGAAAACGCGATGCAAAAGTAGAAAAAACAGCTGCTAGTTTAAAACTGTAATTTGACCACAGTTATAGACATGCTACAGGTCTGAAAAAGTGATGCAAAAATAGAATTCCAGCTGCCAAATTAAAACTGTAATTTGACCATATTTATTGACATGTTACAGGTCTGCAAAAGTGATGGAAAGTTGAAATCTAGCTTAAAATTTAAAACTGTAACTATTCCACATTTATAGACACATTGCAGGTATTCAATTCAAGTAAAATGTCCTACTTTTGAATACCTGCAATATGGCTCAAAATGTGGTCAATTTACAGTTTTAAATTGGCAGCTGAATTTCTATTTTTCCATCACTTTTGTAGACCTGTAACATATCTATAAATGTAGTCAAATTGCTTTTAAATTAGCAGCTGCATTTCTACTTTTCCATCACTTTTGGAGACCTGTAACATGTCTTTAAATGTAGTCAAATTGCAGTTTTAAATTAGCAGCTGGATTTCTACTTTTCCATCACTTTTGCAGACCTGTAACATATCTATAAATGTAGTCAAATTGCTTTCAAATTAGCAGCTGCATTTGTACTTTTCCATCACTTTTGCAGACCTGTAACATGTCTTTAAATGTAGTCAAATTGCAGTTTTAAATTAGCAGCTGGATTTCTACTTTTCCATCACTTTTGCAGACCTGTAACATATCTATAAATGTAGTCAAATTGCTTTTAAATTAGCAGCTGCATTTGTACTTTTCCATCACTTTTGCAGACCTGTAACATGTCTTTAAATGTAGTCAAATTGCAGTTTTAAATTAGCAGCTGGATTTCTACTTTTCCATCACTCTTTCGGACCTGTAACATGTCTATAAATGTGGTCAAATTGCAGTTTTAAATTAGCAGCTGGATTTCTACTGTTCCATCACTCTTTCAGACCTGTAACATGTCTATAAATGGGGTCAAATTGCAGTATTAAATTGGCAGCTGGATTTCTACTTTTCTATCACTTTTGCAGACCTGTAACATGTCTATAAAAATGGTCAAATTGCAGTTTTAAATTAGCAGCTGGATTTCTACTTTTCTATCACTTTTGCAGGCCTATAACATGTCTATAAAAATGGTCAAATTACAGTTCTAAACTAACAGTTGCATTTCTACTTTTCCATCACTTTTGCAGACCTGAAACATGTCTATAAATGTGGTCAAATCGCAGTTTTAAATTAGCAGCTGGATTTATACTTTTCTTTCACGTATGCAGACCTGTAACATGTCTATTAAAATGGTCAAATTACAGTTCTAAATTAGCAGCTGGATTTCTACATTTCCATCACTTTTGCAGACTTGTAACATGTCTATAAAAACGGACAAATTACAGTTTTAAACTAGCAGCTGGTATTTCTACTTTTGCATAGCGTTTGCAGAATTGCGCTGCATATTTCTGCCAGGCTAGGCAGTTAACAGCTAACAAAATGAAAATGTAAAAACGGCAGTCAATTTGCAGTTCTAGAAATGCTGTGAATTTTTCCCGTTTTTGAGCTGCAGAAAATTTTGCCTTAATGTATACATATTAGAGCGTGGTAGCGATAAAAAAGCTTGTATGCAGATGAATTACAGCTTAATATTTTTGTAAGGGATGTGTACAAGTTGAGAATCCAAAATAAACCTCTTCAAGTTGAGACGCAATTTAGAGGCTATTGTTAAATATTTAAATAAATACAATTGATATTTATTAATTTAATCGTCATTAATTTACCTTAATTCTAGTTAAATCGTTTTAAGAAACTTTATTCCTAAAATCATTTTAAACATAGCTATTGTTGACGTTTGAACTCAAGCCTAAGCCTCTTTAACATTTTTTGGAAATTTAGGGTATATAAGGCGACCGATTCGCAATACTTGATAAGAAAACCCGCAATGACCCTGCAAAGCATTTGAAACGCGCCTGCAATGATCCTGCAAAGTATCTGAAACGCACCTGCAATTATCCCACATAGTATCTGAAACGCGCCTGCAACTACCCTACAAAGTATCTGAAATTCACCTGCATTGATGCTGCAAAGTATCTGAGACGCGTCTGCAATTATCCTACAAAGTATCTGAAACGCATATGCAATTATCCTACAAAGTATCTAAATCGCGCCTGCAATTTTCAAAGTATCTGAAACGCGCCTGCAATGACCCTACAAAGTATCTGAAACACATCTGCAATTATCCTACAAAGTATCTAAATGGCGCCTGCAATGATCCTACAAAGTATCTGAAACGCACCTGCAAAGTATCTGAAATTCACCTGCAGTGATGCTGCAAATTATCTGAAATGCACCTGCAATGACCCTACAAAGTATCTCAAACCTGGCTGCAATTATCCTATAAAGCATCTGAAACGCGGCTGCAATGATCCTACATAGTATCTGAAACGCGCCTGCAAAGTATCTGAAATTCACCAGCAATGACCCTACAAAGTATCTGAAACGTGGCTGCAATTATCCTACAAAGTATCTGAAACGCGTCTGCAATCATCCTACAAAGTATCTGAAACGCGTCTGCAATCATCCTACAAAGTATCTGAAACGCGTCTGCAATTATCCTACATAGTATCTGAAACGCGCCTGCAATTATCCTACAAAGTATCTGAAACGCGGCTGCAATGATCCTACAAAGTATCTCAAACGCACCTGCAATTATCCCACATAGTATCTGAAACGCGCCTGCAACTACCCTACAAAGTATCTGAAATTCTCCTGCAATGATGCCGCAAAGTATCTGAAATGCACCTGCAATGACCCTACAAAGTATCTTAAACGCACCTGCAATGACCCTACAAAGTATCTGAAACGCACCTGCAACGATCCTACAAAGTATCTGAAACGCACCTGCAACGATGCTACAAAGTATCTGAAATGCATATGCAATTATCCTACAAAGTATCTAAATCGCGCCTGCAATTTTCAAAGTATCTGAAACGCGCCTGCAATGACCCTACAAAGTATCTGAAACACATCTGCAATTATCCTACAAAGTATCTAAATGGCGCCTGCAATGATCCTACAAAGTATCTGAAACGCACCTGCAAAGTATCTGAAATTCACCTGCAGTGATGCTGCAAAGTATCTGAAATGCACCTGCAATGACCCTACAAAGTATCTGAAACCTGGCTGCAATTATCCTATAAAGCATCTGAAACGCGGCTGCAATGATCCTACATAGTATCTGAAACGCGCCTGTAAAGTATCTGAAATTCACCAGCAATGACCCTACAAAGTATCTGAAACGTGGCTGCAATTATCCTACAAAGTATCTGAAACGCGTCTGCAATCATCCTACAAAGTATCTGAAACGCGTCTGCAATCATCCTACAAAGTATCTGAAACGAGTCTGCAATCATCCTACAAAGTATCTGAAACGCGTCTGCAATTATCCTACAAAGTACCTGAAACGCGCCTCTAATTATCCTACAAAGTATCTGAAACGCGGCTGCAATGATCCTACAAAGTATCTGAAACGCACCTGCAATTATCCCACATAGTATCTGAAACGCGCCTGCAACTACCCTACAAAGTATCTGAAATTCTCCTGCAATGATGCCGCAAAGTATCTGAAATGCACCTGCAATGACCCTACAAAGTATCTGAAACGCACCTGCAATGACCCTACAAAGTATCTGAAACGCACCTGCAACGATCCTACAAAGTATCTGAAACGCACCTGCAACGATGCTACAAAGTATCTGAAATGCATCTGCAATTATCCTACAAAGAATCTGAAATGCATCTGCAATTATCCTACAAAGTATCTGAAACGCGCCTGCAATTATCCTACAAACTTACCTCTTTCTGATTGTAACATACATATAAAAAATCTGAAAGGTACCTGTAATAAGCCTTCAAACAACCTGATTTCATACGGGAATTACTGTTTCCCCTCTGTTTTCTATCTGTTAGATAGCTATTTTATGACTGTAGAGTAGCTTAATTAGGTATGTATGGTCAGTAGCCCTATCTTGGAACTTTTTCTCAAGTTCTTTGGAAAGTCAGACTTTCCAGTACCAAATAAGTTACTGAAGTTAAAAAGCAGACCAATTAAATAAGTTTGAACTATTGCCGATCGATTGCACCCATTTTCAGATTGCTAAGACGTGTACTTTTCCTACAAAATGGGTTTTAAAAAAGGTCGATTTCAGCCCTAACTTGGAACGGTCCGTCCTAAATTGGAACACCCCGTCCTAATTTGGAACACCCTAATATAAATACGAAAAATAGGAGTTTGACAACGAAAACTCATGAAACAAATTTTAATGAAAAACCATATTGGGTATATAAGTACAGTGTTATCATAAGGTAGACAAACGCAGATTCAAATATTTTTGGAAAATTATGTCTCCAAGTTCTTTTTGAACGGTGGCACAAATTTCTTTTTCAATGGTCGCACAAATGTGTTGCCAGAATTTATGCCCACAAGGTTTTGCGACTGCGAGTCACAGTTTTCCCCGGGGATTGCTGAAGCCATTGCTGTATTATGGCTACCCTAAGTTTTTTTCCTTTTGGGAGCCCTTTTTTTCACTAATTCTTTTTCTCTCTGTTTTGCCAACCTAATATCTTTTCGGTTTTGTTTTTCTTGCTCTATTTTTTCTTTCTCTTGTTCTTTTCTTTTCAAATGCTCCAGGAATTCCACACTGGTTAGATGTTGGGGAGTCTCTGTTTTTTTCTTTTTTTTCACATTTTCCAGATTAATTTTTCTTCGATAAGTTAAAATACCACGAAAACCTGAAGAAGTGGATGGCTGCGGATCTAACAGTCTAATGATTTGTGCTGATGTCTCAGGAAGCACTGATGTTGAAGGATCGTTTTGGGATTGCGTTTCTAGTACTTGAAATTCCATTCCATCTACGGTTTCAAAAATGTCGTCTACTTGGGTTCGTTGGAGATCCAGATTTGTGATTCCCTAGTAGCACTGCCGACGTAGGGCCTACATGTTCGGCTTTGCGTGTCACCGACGAGTTGGTAAAAAGTCACTAATAAGTCGGGATAGTAATGGTTTGAAAGTCGAAATGTCCGCCTGGAGGGACGACGGCCCGCCGGTTTTCCTACTGTTTTGAGGCTACTATAAAACGACTGTTGGCCGACTTTATGTCGGCGTCATTATGCCTACATAAAGCCGCGCTCAATCCGACGATTTCGCGGCTTTTTAGTATAGGAACGGTAAATCGTCGGTAAAGGGCTGGTAGAGAAACGGTTTGAGAGTCGAAATGTCCGCCCGGCGGGACGACGGCCCGCCGGTTTTCCGACTCTTAGGAGGCGACTATAAAACGACTGTTGGCCGACTATATGTCGGCGTCATTATGCCTACCTAAAACCGCGCTCAATCCGACGATTTCGCGGCTTTTTAGTATAGGAACGGTAAATCGTCGGTAAAGGGCAGGTAGAGTAAGGGTTTGAGAATCGAAATGTCCGCCCGGTGGGACGACGGCCCACTGGTTCACCGACTGTTACGACACGAATGAAATTCGACCCTCATCCAACACGTTTGAGGGTCGACTTAACCGCCTGTCAGGAAGAGGTCCGACGCTTTTGCCACGATCAAGCCTTAACTCGAGGCTTCATTCGCTTATAGTAAAGGATACTGATACCTAGTATTGAAATTTCTTTAATACATTTTCAATGAACAACACTTAAGAATTTGTACTTTGAATATTTCAAGTAACATGCAAGTCAATTTTAACAATTTCAAATATTAAACAATGCATTCGATATTACACGACTAGTCGAATGGAAATATTAGCTGCCTAGCTAATTGGTTTTAACAAAACGTTAAATTTTTCAGGGCGAGTATAATATTTACATCAATTAAAGCATTTATTAATATTCATTGTTAATATCTTCGATGTGGCCAGTTACTATCTCTTAAATTACAAAAATCTTAATGAAAAATATACAGGGTTGCCACGGAATTTTCAGAAGAGCTTTTTTGAAGGCATTTACTTTATAAAAAAATTCTAGACATTTTTAAGAATTGCTCATGGAGTTTTCTGTGTTAACTGTTAAGAGAGGTTAAGGAGAAACTTTCATTACTCTTTCAATAAATACTTTTACCAACTAAAATCAAATTCCCTGAATTTGGTAAAATTTTTAAAATTCCCAGACTTTTCCCTGACCTTTTCGCCCATTTTTAAATTCCCTGACTTCTCCAGGATTTCCAGGTACTGTGGCAACCCTGATATACACTTACAGATTTTTTAAGGGTATTATTTCACACATTTTTCTCTTAAAATGTTTGAAACGGCAAAAACATTCGTTAACTAAAACAAATTGAGATCTATTTTGGAATTCAGTATTATTTTCACAACCAAAAATCTTTAATATATAAGGTTTTTGAATTCAGAGTGCCCCAAAGCACTTGCTTCTTTTATATTCAATCAGGAGCAGATGACAAAGGAGTCTCGGACGCTAGCTTCCACAATATAAAAGGCAATGGCACCCGCGTACGTCACAGCTGTAGCGGTATCGTTTGCCATAGGCGCGCTATCAGACATTATAGCAGACGATGCTTTTGGTGGATTATATCTGGCACCAAAGTCTGCTGGGAATTTGTTTTGTAATAACGGACTAACGGTGGCTACTGAGGTTCGTCTTATCCGATCGCGACATAAATATACACAATATAATTATACTTTATTCAAACAGCTGTAACCGTTGGTATTAAGATAAAAGATAAGACTAGGCCTACATTTTGTGACTTTAAACCTACTAAATAGTAAATTAAGTCCAAACTAGCAGAGAAACCCAGGTAAGCCAAGGCTTAATTAACAATTTGTGCCCACTGGAATGATTGGGCTCGGGTTTTCAAATTATAAAGCAAGGTTTTAAAAGATGCCGAAACACAATGTTATATATGTGTTTTAGGGCCAAAATATTCCGTATGTTTTTGAATTAATTGACTGCTACAAGAGGTTGGAAACGAAATCAGTCTCTTACTTTTTGGGTTTTAAAAGATCGTGAGTGATTTCTTTTCCCAACCTCTTGTAGCTATCATTTAATTCAAGACGAAATTAAGAAAAAATTGGCACTGAAACACATTTTAGTTTTTTAATAGTGTACATACGTTACTCGCTGGGCTTTTCATTATCAATTTTAGTCTAAAAAAAAGATTAAAAAGCCGTTGAAATCCATTTTAAACTCTAATACTCGTTAAGCCTAGGCTAATTATAAGCAGACGATACGTATTTTTAAAGAGAGGCTCCAGACGCGATTTCCCAGATCTCCTTTCGAGACTTTGCAGCCACGCTATTGGTTGGAAAATAAAGCTCAAATTTCCTACGAGAGGGGGCACTGGCGTAATGATTTTTGTTAATAACCGTGACGATCGCGCATCCCATTGCCCTCTACATTATGGAAGCTAGCGTCCGAGACTCCTTTGTCATCTGCTCCTGCTTCAATCAAAGAAACTGAAGGTATACATAAACGTTTAAGTTTTGGTTTCACTTTATAGGGGTGTGGTTCCCAGCAGATGAGAAGCTAGGTAAAAAGCAAAAGCTTATGCATAAAACTGGCTCTAAGAGGTAGATAAATTGATAATTCAATAACAAAATTCAAACCTTACGTGACAAACGAAGACGTTTATAGTTTATATAGTGTGACAAAGAACCTTAGCGATGAAGTTAGCAAGCCTAGAACTAATCATTTTCGACCACAAAAATCTCGTTTAAACATTCTAACGACCCAGCCGCGTCAGAGATACTGGAAAGGCTGACTTGCTTTCGCACTAGCAGCGCCCTCTTCGATGATGACGTGCATGGCGTTACCTTAGTTACGCCAATAGAACAGAGGCGTGTCACCTGACCCGAGAAATTACAGGAGAGAAAATTCAAACTAGAAAATCAGATGTGTTTTCTTGCTTTGCAGTTTTTTGTAACGTTAAGTTTCTAGTGTTGCCAAAAGTATAGTATTATCAACTTCTGCTTGTGGGTCGAAATATAGTATAAGTTAAATATATAAGAAAAAAAATTTGGTGGCATATGCGGAATAGTAAAAGTAAAAAAAACCGTCCCACGGAAAAAGAAGGCCTACAAACAACTTCGTTTTTCATTTTATTCTTTTTAAACGTGACAATACCGAATCAATTGGCAAAAATGGGTTACATGTTTAGGACGGTAGGCAAGCTCTCTTCTTAAACGTCACAATACCGACTAGCACGAGAGAGTCGGTAATCAATTGGCAAAAAATAAGTTGGAATTTTCTAGACGGTAGGCAAGCCTACTTTAAACCATCTCAGTTCCAACTGTCGGATAAATGTCGGTTACTAAACGGCCGAAGCATAACTTTGCTTTTAATTTTACTCTTCTTAAACGTCACAATACCGACTAGCGCGAGAGAGTCGGTAATTAATTGGCAAAAAATAAGTTGGAATTTTCTAGACTGTAGGCAAACCTACTTTAAATCATCTCAGTTCCAACTGTCAGATAAATGTCGGAATTGCCAACTAAAAGAAGCAGTCGGCTTCATGAGTCGGAAAAGTGTCGGAATAAGCATGGTACAGCCGACTGGACCGTAAACCGACTATTCGACCTTTAACCGACTGTTATGCGGAAGGCTTGTGCTACTGGGGCCCTATCTCTTCAATGAAGAGGGCAAAAATTGAAAATAATAACTCTAAGAAAGAATCTGCAAGCATAAGCGTAGAGAAAAGAGTTGGTAGAAACGTCATAAAGTAGGCTAGAGAAGCATTTAAAAATATTCCGATAAACATTCCTTTGGATTTATCGAAGCCAAAATTCCAAGAAACTGCAATAAAAGCTGATATAAAAATTGAAAAGCCTAAACTTCCAAAACTGTATATTTCAAGAAACTTTGAGCCCTCACGATGAAATTAAATTGATATAAACGACTTTGATGAAATTAAAATCAGTTAAACATAAATTATTTCCTTGATTTAAACGAAGCTTTCTTCATCATTCAAGAAGAAATTTTAATAATAAATACCTGCGAGTTTATGGAAAATTCTATATTTACTACCAATGGCGAAAATGTGGCAATTGCAGATATTGTAAAGAATCCGCAGAGTATACGATTTTCAGATGAAGTTATCAAAAAGCTTTCTACTTCAAACGGCAATAATATAGATGATAAAATATCTTTTGAAACACACGCAAAGAAATTGAGGCTAGATTCAGATTTAATAGATGAGTTTTTGGTTGCATTTAACGTATTTGAGAATTTTACAAACTTAACCATAAATTCGCAACAGTTAATAGTCTGTAAATGGCTACGTAGATTGATAGCTATGGTTTTAGTACAGTGGGTGCGTTTAAAGCCAGATCACATCGACCCAAATGCTGAAAAATTAGATTTAGAGCAGTCTAGTAAACACTTATCCAAAGAAAAGATTTCTCAGAAAGAAACTTGGGTTGTTCATCATATAAGAGGTTATATTTTATGTAAAATGGCCAAAAAATATGATGATACGCAACTTCTGGAGCTCTTTGAAAATTCTGTCAAAAAAGTGAACTATGATATTCCAGAGCGATCATTTGCTTATTGGTCTTATCTCTTAAGCCGTGGAGGTTTGATGTATTTAACTACAAATGCTTATAGAATGTTTGATTTAATAAACAATATTTGTAAGTCTCATTTTGAAAAATCAGTTAAAAACGTTGATAGAAAAACTATCTTGGGAAATGAGCTTCAAAGCAGTGAAGCTAGTAAATATTTTGACATGTTATGGGGGTGGCGGTGACATTTTTAAGTCTAGAGGGAAAGTTAAAAAGATGTTGTATGATACTTTTTTTAATTGCCGGGGCAAAGCAGTTAGGAATTTTTACAAAATTAAGCTAAATCAGTTGAAGCGCGCAACACTCGCAAAGAAACGGGGTTTGCGGAAAGGTTTGAAGGAAGCGATGACTTGTAGTTGTAAAAACGTGATAATTTTTTAAAAGAATGGGTGACTTGTACGAGTGAACATGAAAAACTGTAATAGTTTATTAAAAAGGGTGACTTGCACATGTAAACAGGAAGAACCGTGATCATTTTTTAAACGAAGGGTGACTTGCACTTGTAAACTTGAAAAACCCTGATAATTTTATAAAAGTATTAATTAATTCCAAACCAAAAGTGAGCAACAAACTTAGTTCCAAATAAATATTTTTGATGTAAGTTCCTAATAAATATTTTTGATGTGAGTTCCTAATAAATTAATCAAAAATGTCTTGATTAGAATCAAGACCTAAAAAGTATCCCCAGTAGCACAAGCCTTCCGCATAACAGTCGGTTAAAGGTCGAATAGTCGGTTTACGGTCCAGTCAGCTGTACCATGCTTATTTCGATACTTTTCCGACTCATGAAGCCGACTACTTCTTTTAGTTGGCAATGCCGACATCTATCTGTCAGTTGGAACAGAGATGGTTTAAAGTAGGCTTGCCTACCGTCTAGAAAATTTCAACTAATTTTTTGCCAATTGATTACCGACTCTCTCGCGCTAGTCGGTATTGTGACGTTTAAGAAGAGTAAAATTAAAAGCAAAGTTATGCTTAGGCCGTTTAGTAACCGACATTTATCCGACAGTTGGAACTGAGATGGTTTAAAGTAGGCTTGCCTACCGTCTAAAGAATTCCAACACATTTTTTGCCAATTGATTACCAACTCCCTCGCGCTAGTCGTTATTGTGACGTTTAAGACGTGTAAAATTAAAAGCAAAGTTATTCTTAGGCCGTTTAGTAACCGACATTTATCCGACTGTTGGAACTGTGGTGGTTTGAAGTAGGCTTGCCTACCGTCCTAAACACGAAACCCACTTTTGCCAATTGATTACCAACTCCTTCCCGCTAGTCGGTATGGTCACGTTATAAAAGAGTAAAATGAAAAACGAAGTTGTTGTATAGGCCTTCTTTTTCCGTGGGACGGTTTTTTTTTACTTTTACTATTCCGCAAAATGTATTAAAGAAATTTCAATACTTGGTATCAGTATCCTTTACTATAAGCGAATCAAGCCTCGAGTTAAGGCTTGATCGTCGCAAAACCGTCGGGCCTCGAGTTAAGGTTTGATCGTCGCAAAAGCGTCGGACCTCTTGCTGACAGGCGGTTAAGTCGACTCTCAAACATGTTGGATGAGGGTCCTATTTCATTCGTGTCGTAACAGTCGGTAAACCAGTGGGCCGTCGTCCCACCGGGCGGACATTTCGATTCTCAAACCCTTACTCTACCAGCCCTTTACCGACGATTTACCGTTCCTATACTAAAAAGCCGCGAAATCGTCGGATTGAGCGCGGCTTTAGGTAGGCATAATGACGCCGACCTATAGTCGGCCAACAGTCGTTTTATAGTCGCCTCATAACAGTCTGAAAACCGGCGGGCCGTCGTCCCGCCGGGCGGACATTTCGACTCTCAAACCCTTACTCTACCAGCCCTTTACCGACGATTTACCGTTCCTATACTAAATAGCCGGGAAATCGTCGGATTGAGCGCGGCTTTAGGTAGGCATAATGACGCCGACATATAGTCGGCCAACAGTCGTTTTTTAGTAGCCTCAAAACAGTAGGAAAACCGGCGGGCCATCGTCCCTCCAGGCGGACATTTCGACTTTCAAACCATTACTCACCCGACTTATTAGTGACTTTTTACCAACTAGTCGGTAACACACAAAGCCGACCATGTAGGCCCTACGTCGGCAGTGCTACTGGGGATCGATAAGACTGAGGTTATCACTTGTCTGAATGATCAGATATTTATTTTTCTTTTTAATTGAAACTTAAATGCATGCTTAAGAAAAAACAACATTCCATTACAGTTTTCCGTTGAAATAAATTATTTTACTGGTAATCAATTTCAAAAATTTATTAATCTCGGCTTTTCGACCACAATTCCATTCCCCGAAAACATTTTATCATTACATTACTTACTTTTGGGAGAGTATGTGTATGGGTTTTCGTTTTAAAAGATTCCTAAAGACGTTACATCCCCATTAGTGACCCGCACGCTTCGCTGTGGAACATTTTATTTATTCTAAAATCAATGGCGCCAAATTCAATAGGGACAGTAAGAATTTTACTCGCGGTTTTGCAAAATGATTTAATATCAAGTGTACTTTAGTCAACCGTCGTATTGTTATTTCTCATAGTTCAGGGCATGATCAGTGTTACTGCCCAATTTCTCTCTCTAGTTTCTAACAATGGTTAGACTATTTGATATGGCACGGCACAACGTTATATACATTTATAAATTCTAAGTAGCACAAAAGGAAAAAGAACCCATTTTTTATATTTTGGTTTGAAATAAATAAACTCATGATAGTAGTTATAACGAACAGAAAGTCAAGGAAATGGCACCGGCAATGAGCAGCAAAAAGAGAGGAAAGTTTGCTTCAAGTTAGCAGAGGGACATGGTAGTGGAAATAGTAATCTAGAATTTTGTTCGTTCAAACTTTAATATATCATGAAAAATTCAAGTGAGGAGGCGGCACTACCTAGAATGATTGATTTTGGCAGATAACAGCGAAAAAATTATGTTCTACACACACTAAGACTATGGGAGAGTTTCAGGGCCGCAGGTCGCACATGATGAAATTTCAACTCCAGTTTACATCAATTCTCCCTGGTCGTACTAGTAGCAGGTTAAGCTATAGTTTGCTCAGGTCCTGTTAGTCTCGAAAGGGTTATATAGTGCTTGCAACTTTTAAAAGGTTGTTATCATGGCTAAACAGACCGCTATTACAGTTTTTTATTCTTTTACAGGCTATTTTGACACGTTATCTCACAAAAGTAATTAATGTAATGATAAAATGTTTTCGGGGAATGGAATTGTGGTCGAAAAGCCGAGATAAGTAAATTTTTGAAATTGATTACCAGTAAAATAATTTATTTCAACGGAAAACGGTAATGGAACGTTGTTTTTTCTTAAGCATGCATTTAAGTTTCAATTAAAAAGAAAAATTAATATCTGATCATTCAGACAAGTGATAACCTCAGTCTTATCGATACTTTTTAGGTCTTGATTCTTATCAAGACATTTTTGATTAATATCTGTTCCTTCAGTCTTCATTTTAATTAAGAATGTTAAGAAACTGTTTTACATTTTCAAAATCTGCACTAAGCAGAAACATATATAAAGGGGACCATAACTTTAGCTCAATCAGACATTTATTTATAATGATACTTCAAAAATAAAACGTAAATCATTAAAAGTTTGTATTCTTATTGTAATTAGAATAATACAATTTTTTACAATCATTTATTGAAACGCGAGGCGCCCCCCTAAAAATTCCAGAAATAGGACCAAATTGACAATTTTAGAAATTTTTTAAAAATGCTGATTTATGTCCGTTTAACATTTAGCTCAAAATTGTCATAAGTCTAATATGAAATTCGGATATCCTTAAAACTTCACAAAGACGATCCGAGATTGTCAATTTCAAACTTTTTTGTAGCATAAACTAACGTCTTTTTGATTTTAAGATTAAAACCTTAAACAAAATATAGTCAGTGCTACCCTAAAAGTTCACAAAGATGATCCAAGATTGTTAATACGCCTAAAAAGTGCCATCTTCAAAATATGTAGCCGGGGAAAAGAGAGCGTGATCGAGTGGGCTATGCTACTGGTTGGAAGTCGCGGGGGTTGGGACAGGGATAAGGGAGTTGAGATGGATTGGAAATAATAATGGGCGACCTGCGGCACCGTATCTCTCCCAATGTACCTCGCGCACGCCCCCACTCTTCGGTAGGCGATTGCTAAGTGCTGCCACGCAGCCCCATTTTATTTGTAAGAGAACTAGCTTCTATTTTTAAGATAGAGGGAGAGCCCATTACAATTTCGTCCAGTACGCTGAGGATGCTGGGAGGTCTATGGTGCCGTAGGTGGGGGTACACAGGCAACGCTATAGGTATGGGGGTTTCCACTCCATTCCTCTCTCCTTCAAGGTTGGGACTCCAGGCATAGCCGACTCCATCACACACTCGACAACGCAAAGCAACTCGCGCCAGCGTGGGAAATAAGGCGGTGACACAGGGCAAATGACCAGTTTAAAAATTGCCCGGTCCAGTTCAAAAATTAAATCGGAGGGGGGGGGGTCAGTGGTCCACGAGACTACTAAGAAAGTTCAAGGGTAACCAGACTCCACCCTAGTAAAATTCTAATATTTTAATTCTCCACTTCTTTAGTTTAGCAGACGACGTGCTCTGGTCAATGGTAACGGACCAGTTTATTTATTCCAAGTCAGGAAAGTCACTGGCCTAATGCCCAGTTTAAAAAATGCTTATTTGGTCACGGAGCAGAAAACTCACGTAAACGCGACGCGAATGACGAAAACTACGTATTTTCCAACTGCTGAGAGGCGAAATAGCCCGGCCTCCTTTTACGTCCCCCCTTGTATTTTGAAAGTGGGACTGGGACTATGGCGCGCGAATACTTAGGCATCTAATACCTTCTCCCTAGTAAACTAGATATCGCTTCTTGGTAAAACTTTATATAAATAAAACCATGAGTTTATAACATATGTTCCATAACAAGCTTCATACAACTTTTGGAAAACAAATTTCCCTGAGATTTCCAGGCTTTTCCCCATATACTTCCCTGAATTTTCCAGGTTTTTCCCGTATATGGAGTATCCCATGGAGCAAATGTTAACAAAGGAGGGAAGGGGCAAATAGGACTATTACATAATCAAAGGATATCCCCGTATCTCTAATAAAACCAGAGTTACGAGCTTCCAAAATTTAGTGTAATGTTAATCCTATGGAGGAGGCAAAGTACCTACAAGTACGCGGGGCAAGTACCTACAAGTACCTTCAAGCACCCACAAGTACCCACAAGTACCTACAAGCACCCACAAGTACCCACAAGCACCCACAAGTAACTTAAGCACCCACAAGTTAAAGGTTCAATTTCAAGACAATCAGAGTTGTGCTCGACAAGAAATTGATTTTAACGCACGGAGAGTTCTAATTTCCAGCGCTAAACTAGTGTATTTGCTCGGGAACCCAAACTTGAAAATTAATTTAAGAAATTACTTACCTTAGAGCGATTGAATTGAAACTTTTTCCCATTAATAAAGACGGTCACTTAAAGCGTCAGCGCTGTTTTCAAGCTAATCGTATGGCTGTTTTCAAAGATACGGACACTCGTTGGTTCATGATATATTAGACAAACGACACAAAATTTTGATACTATTAAAAATATTCGCCTTACTCGCGGAATAGTTTCACGAAAAAAATACCAGTTAATAAACGTCCCGGTTCGCTTCGTCCTTCAAATTTTCGTCTCATTCCAGCCATTATTCATAATAATACTGAAAATCAGTCAAATTCATCAAACGTTACCGCAGAATGGAAATCTCAACTTCAGGCAAAAATTAGTATTAAACAACAATTTGATGGTACTAAGGCCAGTATAACTCTACCCGATGCCCAATTAACTCCTTTCGAGGTTCTTGATTGTAGTAATTAATGCTAAATTAATTAAAATCATCAACCATTAAATCCAAAGATATACAAATCTGTAATAGTGTAAATGTAAGGTAACTTTGAAAGGAAACCGGCGGAATCAATCCCAGCGTAACCAAACAGCGTCCGAGCGAAGAAACGGTCGACTTAAGACGAATCGAGTTAATTTTCTCGAATAAATTAAGAGATATCAACATTGTTTTCTTTTAGCCACTCGTATTTCAACGCAGGCTGAAATGTGGCGAATGAATGTTTAGCCTTTTCTAGACCTTTTCATTTAAGGCTGGCTGTTAGAAGGGCCGAACCGAGTAAGTAGTATGTAATATAAAAACTTCATACACTTAATTTAAGGCGTTAATTTTGATTTAGAACCGTAATTAAGAACTTGCCTCGTTAAGCCTAGGCCTTATAGCTGACGACAGTCAAGACACTCGCCGAGTCGCCGTGTAGAGAGGACGCCGTAACCAGGCAACGGAATCAGAGCGCATGCGCCAAACAGCGCCCAATCGTTTTCGTGGGAGCCAAATTTGAAATGCGGAGCTTTCAACCTTAACACAGAGGGTAATCGAACGCACATTTCATGTAAATTAAAGCAATTAAAGCAATTAAAGACACATTTGACTCGATTTAACGGCACAAATAATTTAAAATTATCACTGATCCGCGAGCCGTAAATCTCTCGACATACATAGTTATGGTTATTGAGTCATGTTAATATGAGGTGCGTTACTTTTAATTCATATTCACGGTTTTTGGGTTGCGTTAACATCAGGTGGGTTTATGGTTATTGGGTTATGTTAACATGAGGTGGGCTTCTTCTAATTACGCTGATTGGGTAACTTCTATTTATTCTTATTTCGTAAAGTTAACAACAGGTTTGCTAAAAAAGGGTGAACAGTAAAGGGGTAAAGTCCAGCCAGATACCAGTCCAAGCAGATACCGAGTTCCCAATGACTTTTGAGTAGAAGGCCTGCCAGCTTTACTCGCGACCCATGTTAAAAAAACTTTTAACGAAAGCACTCTTACTTCCAACATAAATTTCGCGGTAGTGCTAGAGTCGGTTTCAAAGCATTTCTATCAGCTTTGAACGTTGATTATTCGCCAAATAACGGACGTAAAATTACGAAATACGCCTCAAGATTGAAATTAAAACATACGCGACTAATCTTGTAAAATTCAGCCAATTAAATACTGGGCAAATATCTTTGAAATCTTCTGAAACGAGTCCACTTTTGAAATTTGATCATCGTAGAAAAAGCATTACGAGTGAGGATTAATTGTAGCGCGGAAAATGTCCAAAGTTGGAACAGGGGCATGGGGCTCTTTCGCTACAAGCTTTTCCAATATGACGAAGGTAAACTTGTGAAAAATATACTAAGTAAGTATTAGTAAGTAAGTTTGGAATGTTCAAACTTCCTTATCATTTTTGAATTAATGTTCCGCGCTTTATTACATCTTCAAATTTTGGGTTTTTCATAGCGTTAGCGTATGAAAGAATTGATTCTGAATTCGACGAGAAAGTATCGCTTTTAAAGTTTGAGTCAATTCTGTATTACTTTGAAGTATTTCGTTATTAATTAAAATTTCAAAATGGAAATTGTTTGAAAATCTTGGTTTTCAAAGTTTATGTGGAGCGGAACTGATCCGAGAAATAGTATCTGACGGTCCATTGAAATTACTCCTTATTAGACGCGTGATACAACTTATAGACTTATGCAATACATATTATAGACTTACGAGTTCCGTCTCATAGGCGGCTATTCGACCTATCACACTATAGTTATAGAAGGTTAGCTCGAAAGTCATCTTTTCGTCTATAGTCCGTCAAAATATTATTTTTTCCTTTAAAAATTTGCTCTATTGAAAAAGTTACTTTGCGTTGTTTGTTGGTTTGAAAAACTTTCTTCAAATTTAACTTATTGTTACAATTAATAAAAGTTTCGTGAAGAAAGATCAGAAGGACTTCGCATCCAAGAAACGTCATCTTAAGTACAACACTAAGACTCGGCGATTTTCATCATTTTTATATAGTTTTTATTACGATTAGCCATACTCGCGCGTTAATTAATTTTCTCAACAAATTAAAATTAGTAATTGAATGGTAATTGTTTGAATGTATTGAGCTGTTTTATAAATATGCGTGGGATCTAGTATCTTTAAACGCGATTGTCTTTCTTGGAAAGTGCGTAGAATCTCTCAAATTGAAAGAGGGCAATTAGACGCGGGATAAGATGTATATTTCCCAGGGTGTCGGGTACGCCTGTGCGAGTCCAGTTTAATTTTACATAATTAATAATACAAGAATTATAATAAATTAATTTCTAATAAGGATAAGGATAAATTTTACTAACAAAGTATAAATTTCACGACGAAATTGACGCGCAGTAACAAAAATTTTTAACTTTTGGTTTTGGTTTTCTTGATTACATTTGCTGAAGTCTAATTTTTGTCCAATCACTGGTCTATTCAAAACTTTAAATCGATTAAACCCTACTAGATGCGGTGCTATACTTAAAATTACGGGTCACTGAGTAAATATTTTGGACTTAATAAGGCGTCAAGTCTCGGTTCGAGTCCTCCTCGAGTCCAATAGTGAAGATTTTTAAGGTCCCAAAATTTTGATTTTCGAGACTCGATCGAGTACTCGCCTTTATTCGAGTACTCACACAGGCCTGGTGTCGGGTGCCCAGAATTTAGAATAGAATGCGATGAATAGAAGACGCGTGCTTTTGCTTTTCATTTTCCAGCTTATGGGTTGTAATTTAGCAATCTTAAAGGTAGCGCGATAGTTTTAGAGGATAGGCAACTCCCTATCTCGAACTACAGCTTATTCTGTATATACTCATGTTACAACATCGGTTGTCAGCAATCGCAAACCTATATCTCGATGTAACCTAGCCATGTACGTGCTGTCAAGAGTCGAAAAACTTCAGGATCTTCAGGATTTAAAATCGTTTAAAATATCCCGAAGTGTTTTAGCCTCTTGTCAGCACGCGCAAGGCTAAATTACATGGTGCTGACCACCGTTGTTGTAACAGAGTATATACGGAATAAGCTGTAGTTCGAGATAGGGAGTGGCCGATCCTGTAGCGTCGTGATAATAAAATTTCAAGGTGACGCGCATTCTTTATCCATGGTTTTTCACTACATCGTTTGATGAACATCGAACGATGGGCTATTACTTTCACTTAGTCTGAAGAAAAAGTATCGTTCGCCTTTTTAAAGCGAGAGTGAAAACGGAAAAGAAGCGGTCATGATTTAAATAAGAGTGCGGTGCGGATGCGCAATGCCACATATTTTTTAGGAAACTTTTTAAATGACATCCGTTGGGAAATGCTATAATTGATTTTAAATTTTAGCCAGACTTAAGTAGAGAATGGAAACGAAACCCTAAACCAAAATCATTTCAATCGCATACGTATTTGCTATTCGTAACCCTAAGAAAAATTCTCTTTCAAACGCTTACGTGTCAAAGGCAGTCTATAGGGGCTTTCCATAGGCGATTGCAAAAGGGGGTCTAGGGGCTATTCGCTAAATCATTGGCGATTTTTAAGCTCACTCGAGTTGCCACTCACTTATTCAATGGTGACCTATACTTAATAATTGGTAATATTTAAAGGGCATCGAGGAGCTATTCACTAATTCATAAGTAATTATTGGCGATTCGAGGGACTACTAACTCAATCATTTTCGATTTCAAAAGAGTCGAGAGGCAACCTACTTATTCATAGCCGATTTATAAAGGGAGTCGAGGGGCTACTAACTTAATCATTGCCTGTTTTAGTGGGTGTCGAGGGGCTACTCACTTTATCTTTGGAGATTTTAATGGGGAGTCAAGGGGCTACTCGCTTAATCATTGCCTGTTTGTAATGGTAGTCGAGGGGCTACTCACTCAATCTTTGGCGACTTATAAAAGGGAGTCGGGGAGGCTACAGAATGATTCCTCTTAGCTGTATGGAATGGGCAACGCTAGTATAGCTACGTAGATGGTTGCCGTTTTTATTTTAATGGGGAAAGAGTCGTATGGGTGAAAAGGTAATATAAAGGTAACACTATTAGCCATACATTACCAGGGTCAAGCTTGACTCAAATAACATTCTTGATTAGCCGAAACCCCTTTGGCCGAGAATGTTATTTGGGTGAAAAAGTATCGCGTAGGTAATATTGTTTTAGCCATACCTAACCTTTTAGAAGCCCCGATCTATTCAAAGACTTTTAATAATGTTGTCGCGTTACACCGGCAAACTTATTGCCGTTAACTTATACCGCTGATAGGCTTATGTTAAGTACAGGTGGCTACTTCCGTTTATTCATTGAATATACGTTTATCGTTCAGTCTTCAAAATGAACTTCATTACGATTGGGTTCGTCAAAGAAGAACTTGCAAAATGCCACAGAAGGCCCATGCCTGGGTCTACAAGCAAATTATTCACGACGAGCCAGTTGGTGGACGCCATGTCCTTAATTTTTCAAAAAACTTTCATCAATGCCTCCTCAATAAAACTGTTCCCGAAATGGATTTATTTCGGAAGACCACTCATTCGTTTACATGGAAGGAAATTTTTAAGCACTTGTTCTCAACAGGAGAATTGGAACAGTGAGTGTTTACAACCAATAAGCGAGACACAAACTTCATCCGTTTACGTTTACAGGACTTCGCGAACACTTTATAAAGCGATTTCGGACAACACTCAGAAGTTCTCCCAACTTTTCCTAATAAAGGTGGGAAAGATCGAAAAACACTATTTCGTGTACTTAATCATTTGTTTCGTTGTGAAACTAGTCCGTAAGTCTTACATTGTTAAGGTTGACAAATAAGACATTTTAAAATTTGATATTGCTCATTCATTGTAGAGTCGAAACTAGGCCCTGAAACGGTTTTAAGGGAATTTTTCCCGGAAGAGGTTGTGGTTGTGTACCATAAGGTATGCGGAAAATATCAGAATTGGCTTAAACCCTTGCAAATGGAAAGGGGATGTTTCCAAGAGCCCCACGCCAACGTTCCTCACGCTAGGTTCCTGGTTGCCGGTAATTATTGCATTATAAAGTATATCATGATGATGTAATAAAATATAATTATTTGTACAATTTTGACGCCTCTTAGAAATCGAAGAGGTTCCAATTATTCCGTCGGAAAGCTCGAAAGACCATTCGACACTACCAACGTTGATAAGTTTATATGAAAAGGGCTTAACCATTTTGGAAAGCAATAGAGCGAAATTTGAGGTGGCCTTCCGCGGCACCGAAAAAATGATAGAGGAACACCAGGAAAAAATTAAAAATTTGAAAAATCTGATGAATGAAAAAAAAGAGGCGGAGCAGTTGCGTCGCAGATTGGCCACCAACCACTCGACACCAGCAGAGGTCAACCAATGCCTTTCAATCGTCGAAAAAATTACCCAAAAGAGAGGAGGAGATTTATTGACAACGCTTAGACTGTTAGCATCAGGCAAAGGGCTTCTAAGCCCCGATGATTCTGGTTAGACATATTTACCAATTCTATAGTGTTTAAGGATTCCCGACAACCGCGCGCTAATTTACAGTGCCGGGGAAGCTTTTAAGCTTCTCTTATATTTTCTGGCAATAATAACTTGAATATTTTAGATTATGAAGAACACGCGAGCTTGTCGAAATCCCCACCTAATGGTTGGTATTATAAAAATTATTCCGTAATGAAAAAGTAACTGTTTTTTCGTTTAGAATTTCAAGAAGAAATTCAATCGCCTTATACAAGTGAACACGACTCGGTACCGAATACTCCGGGCAAAACGTCGGAGAGTAAAAACTTCACTCTAGGTGAAGAACATCCGTTAAGTAGCGAGCCAGAAGCAAGTCCTTCCCTAAATCAAAAAGAACTTGAACAACGAAAGGAATTGGAAGCGCCCAGTACCAGTAACTGGTCTGAGGGAAGGTTTCTCTACGACTTCATTTCTCAGTACCATCTTCATTTTGAATTTCCATAGTTGATAGTTAGTATTGTTCAACTTCGTGACAAGAGATTTCAAGTCGCTTGAAGCCATCTTGTACGTATTGACCGAAGACAAAGTCTAATTATACAACTATACTAACTGGTACCCGACTTTCCTTAACATAAGTATTTATACGTGGCTGAGCCCATAACCTGATAGATTTTCATAGCCTTATAGCTAACTTATATTAAAGAGATAATCCATAAGGAAGAGAGAGACCAAATAAAATAACGAAATGTTTATTAAACGAGTGAGAGAGTGAAGTGAAGTGATATTAATGATAAAATAACATTGCTCTTTATAGCAGTTCCCAAAAACAGTATTAAGATATTAACCGGTTAAAAAACAACTAACATCGCCTTTCTCAGGTTACAGAGTTAATATGTTCCGAGTAGATAAGAGTCTATTTCTCCAACAATATTCAGCTGGTTGAGCGAACCTTTGGTTAAAGACAGTATGATTGACAGACCACCATATTGGAGTTTGAATGGGGATATTTCTACCGTCACGAATTCTGTGCCAAAATTGAAAATACATTCTCTATAATATTCTTAATAGAAAATTAGTAGACCCAATTTAAAATTTGTGTTTCTTGGAATAAGGTAAGATTTGACTTACACTCTGTTAATTCCAGCCATGACGTCTTTATCAAAAGAATGATTTTTGTTTACTTAAAGTAAATCAGATTTAACGATGAAAGGCGACATGTAAAACCGTGGACGAATAGTACTGCTCGGCACTATTTTACAATACTCATCCATATTTTTAATTTCTTCGTACCAAGTAATAAGGACCATATCGCCAGACAGTACTCTTGAGAAAAAATTGTCCCAAGACAATCCAGACCAATTGAAATATCAGCTTTGTATTCGTTCGCCAATTTTTCCAGGGTATCCCTTTACATAGACAAGAGAATTTTATATCAGGTTATGAGCACTTTATGTACAGTCTGTTAGAAAAGTCTTTGCCCGTTGATTTTTTTTCCGAATATTTTGAATAATTCAAAAACCGTTGATCACAGAGAATTAACATTTGACACTAATATAGATATTTTAGTTCTCCATCAAATGAGACCAAATTTGAAGTCGTAGGTCGAAGCACGTGCTAAAAAACGCGAATTTTTCGAAAATCTGAAAATGTTCAACTTTTTAAATATTAGTTTTTGGAGAAAATAAATGTGAATTTCGTTATCAGGGGGGTCAATTTATATTTAGAAAGTGTCTTCAATTTCCTTGTATCTTTAATATTTCGCAAGATATTTCAATTTGTTTAAATTCATAAAATTGAGAACGCTCTAAGTTCCACAAAAAGTGAAAATGAAAACCGTTTACCCAGATATCTAGAACATCCCATATAGGGTATTTCTACCTATCTTTTTGTTGATATGACGAATTAGTAAGTTCCAGCTAACTTTAACTTTTCATTATGTTTAAAGGGATACATAAATGTTCTAATTTTAAGAATTTAGTCTTTCACTTCAATATTACCTGACCGTTGTAAATGTCACAAGGAATTTTTTTTAAATGTAAAGACTACTTTCCCATTGGTTTAGTAGCAGGGCCTGAAATAAGGTAAAATTATTATATAACGTGTGTCCAGTAACCTCTCCTTTGACTGGAAAATATATAGAACCCTGTCCTCCGGAGTTTCCAAAAATAGTGTCGAAACCTAATAGTCAAGCTATCTCAACTTCGGAAATATTTATCGGTCAAAATGTCAAGTGACCTTAATTTTTTAAAAAAAATATGGGGCATTTTCAAATTTAATTGGACAATGTCCTGTGTCCTGTGCTTATTCCCGGCCCTGTTTAGTAGTGTTTACCTGTTTGGATTAAATCTCGTAATCTAAGCTGCTGTTAATGACCGAGCTTCACGATATTTTGACTTCACCATGAATAATCAGAACAGTCGGTCTACTCAAGCCAAATATAACCCATAAGGTGAAGGTTCATAAGTAGCTGTGATCTTATATTTGAAAAGTTAGTTGGAATTTTAGTTTATTTAGTCTTTATGCACAGACACGGTTAGTAACCCAATTTGACCACTAACAATAGAGGATGACTTCACATATGGATTAGCTGAGGCTGGGTCTACGAATGTCTAGTTATTCACTCTCTTAGGAACGTCCTATTATAGACCCGCAACATATCAGTTTTATGTTAAACCCTGGTTAAGCATTGTTATTTTGAATTTGAGAGTTGTCAAACACCTGGTTTAAGTCAATTTTTACTCCCGAATAACGCCGCGTAGCTAGACTAGTTTGAAATCCTTACACACCACACTAACTTATTCATGGAAATAATGTTTAAATTTACGATTGCTGTGACGTTCAATTTCTGAATGTCTTGTATGGGTCATGAGTGAAAACAGTATTTTCAAATGATCATTGGTATGAAATTTTGGGCTTTTCTATTGCCAGGCCTATCGTAACATTGTTAGTACGACAGCAGTTACTGTTAATAGTAGTGTGCAGAGCGCTAAGCTTATCCTAATTAAATTAATCAACGAAAGTAACGAGATTTTACATCTAATAGAAACGAATTTAATAAGCTAAAGGTTTACATGTGTTTATAGTAAAACGGTTACAGAGCGACTGACGGCTCGCCTTAGAAAGAGTAATAAAAACAAAAAGAGAGTTATAAAGTTCATCGCCGCGGGGAAACAACTTCGACATATCATACTGGATAGCTAATAGGGTAAGCCCGTTCGTCTGTCCACATTTAACACTTCCCCTTGGAGATGTTGTTTTCATCCACGCTTAATCCGAAACGTTCACAATGATGCTTCACGTGCGCTGCACCAAGAGGTTTTGTGAACATATCGGCTAGGTTGTTTTCCGTTGAGACGTAATTAAAAACAACTTTATTTTCTTCCACCATCTCTCTAAGGAAGAAATATTTTAAGTCGATGTGCTTGCTTCTGTCTGAGCAGATTTGGTTCTTGGCCAAACACATTGCTCCTTGATTATCAACATAGATATGGGGTGGTTCTTCAAATATGGATTTTACACCCAATTCAGCCAAAATGCTTTTTAACCAGAGTAATTCTTTGGTAGCTTCACACATTGCTAAGTACTCTGCTTCCACGGTTGATAGTGCGGTTGCCTTTTGTTTTCTGCTGCACCAAGAAACGGCAGTTCCTCCTATTGTGAAAATGTAACCGCTGTAAGACTTCCGGTCGGTTTTGTCTCTAGCCCAATCAGCATCACAGAACGCGACAAGGCCTTCCGATTTAGTCTTAAATGTCAATTTGTAGTCTTTCGTATTCTGGAAGTAGAGTAAAACGTGCTTCACGCTATTCCAATGCTCTTCAGTATATCCTTTATTGAACTGACTGAGATACGTTGCGGCAAACGATAAGTCAGGTCTGGTTGTACCAGCCAGGTATAGTATACTTCCTATGGCTTGTCTGTAAGGAATACTTTTGTTTTTCGCCTCTTCATTTTTCCATTCTTCATCGGATAGTTTGTCTAATTTAACACCTGGGTCAAGGGGTGTTTTTAGTCCTTTGCAATTGCTCATGGCAAATGTCTTCAGAATTGACTCGGCATATGCTTTTTGATTTAATGATATGGACTCGTCTTCATTTCTTTCAATGCAAATTGATAATACATTTGCCGCTAAACCAAGGTCGTGGATTTCAAATGTATCTTCTAATTTCTTCACAAAGCGGTCGGCGGTGTTTTCATCTTTGGCAATAATGAGAGTGTCATCCACGTAAAGCCCTACTATAATGCCATCTTCTAGGTTGTAGTAAATGCATGGATCTGTCTTCGATCTTGCCAAGTTACTTGTTTTTAGGAATGCGTCAAAGTGTTTGTTCCATTCACGCCCAGATTGTTTCAATCCGTACAAACTCTTGTGTAAGTGACATACCCAGTCCTCTTTTCCTTCTTCTTGAAATAGTTCTGGTTGTTGCATATATATATCTTCATGCAATGTGCCATTGAGGTATTCACCTGAAACGTCTATGTGTCGAATCATCCAGTTCCATTTAACAGCGAGAGCTATTAGAATTCTGAGACTTTTCATTTTCATTACTGGTGAATATGTGTCGGTGTAGTCTGTACCACTAACTTGTGAAAATCACTTCGCCACAAGTCTTGCTTTGTATCTTTCAAGCGTTCCGTCTTGATGAAACTTCTTCCTGAATATCCATTTTGATCCAATAATAGTCCTCCCGTTAGGTCGTGGTACTAATGTCCAAGTTTTATTATTGTTCAGTGATGACATTTCTTCGGCCATTGCCTCTTTCCATGTCTTGGCGTCATCTCCGGATATTGCTTCTTCAACGGTGCTTGGGTCGGGGTCACTGCATGCGATTTTGCAGTTTTCTTTTCTCTTTGCTATTCTTTCTGATCTTCTAAGTGGTTGTTGTCCTACTTCTGTCTTATCTTTGACCTTTGATCTTGGCAATTTTGTATGAATTTGTACATCAGTTATTGGTGTTGATGTCTTCCCCTGCAATGTACCGAGTTCTTCAATTGTATTGTTCATCTCAATTTCGTTTTCGTCTTCATCATCTTCATCTGAGTCGTCCGAGTTAATCTTCCAGTCATTATCAACGAAAACTACTTCTTCGGGTTGTTCGTTTTCATTTGGGATTTCGTCTTTCTTCTTCAAAGGGTAGTGATGTTCTTCAAAAATAACATCGCGACTAACGAAGATTTTGTTAGTTTTGAAATCCCATAATTTGTAACCTTTAACCCCTTCAGGATAACCAATGAGAACTGTTTCTTCTGCTTTTGGATCCAACTTCGTGCGTTTCTCTAATTTGCTCTTCACTGACCAAACACGGCATCCAAAAACTCTTAAGTTATCCAAGTTGATAGGTTTCCCGGTCCAACGTTCTTCTGGTATTTCGTTTTTGATAGCCTTCGATGGACATCGGTTTCTTAAATAAACTGCTGTATTCAATGCATCGGCCCAAAAGCTTCGCGGTATTTCTGATTCCAGTAATAGACATCTTGTCATATCCATCAGAGTCTGATTTGTTCTCTCCGCGACTCCGTTCTGCTGTGGTGTTGCTGGTATGGTCAATTGATGCTTTATACCGTTATTCTTCAAATAGTCGTCAAATTGTTTACTGCAGTATTCTCCCCCGTTGTCCGATCTCAGGGTGCTTATTTTGAGTCCGAGCTGCGTTTCCGCGCTTTCCTTAAACTGCATAAATTTGTCAAGGGCTTCGCTCTTGTTTTTCATGAAATACGCAGAGATGCGTCGTGAAAAATCGTCCACAAATGTAATGATGTATTTTGATCCGCCTTCAGACGTTGGTTCTATTTTACCCATGACGTCTGAGTGTACAAGCTCTAATGGTCTTGTAGCTCTAGTTGCTTCGTTAGTCGGGAATGGCTTTCTTCTCAATTTTCCCAAAATACAAATCTCGCATGATTTATCTTTAGACTTATCTCGAGGGTAATCTTCTTTGAATAAATGATGTAGCGCTTCAGCGTTTGCATGACCCATTCTTCTGTGCAAAAGTTCAGCATTAACTTCTTTTGTAAATTGAGCTGTTTGTCTGAGAACTTCTTCTTCTTTGACTTTATATAGCCTGCCCTCACGTGTAGCTGTTAAGATGACTTGTCCATCTTGTTGTTTTATTTCCGCTATTCCATCTTTAAAAAGTATCGAATAGCCCATTTCTTCAATACGCCCTACGGAAAGGAGATTTCCATCCAATTCGGGTACATATAACACGTTTTCCAACTGAATGTTAAACGACGACTTGTTTCTTTTCGTACGGAATTCCATCTTTCCTCGCCCTTCGACGCGTATAACTTCTCTATTGGCAACTTCAACTGACGATTTAAACGTTTCGCAAACGTTAGTCATATTCTCCCTGCGAGAAGACATATGATCCGTTGCTCCACTATCCAGATACCAAACGTTCGAGTTAACTTCGGCTCCTTTCTTTGCATTTAGATAGAGTGCATTATCGCAAACTAATGCGGTTTCTTCATTGGTGTCTGTCGTCTGACATTGAACCTTCTTAGCGGCGTTTTTCTTTCGCTCTTGAGTTTTTGATGCGACGTCTTCTTTTTGGACTTTGTCCTTATATTGCCTTTCGTAATCGGGGCATTCGCTCGCTATATGGCCAAATTCGTTACAACAAAAACATTTAACAAAACGCGTATTTGTTGGCTTCTTCATCTTTCTGGTGTTTTTCTGAGTTGTATTTTTACGGGTGACTAAAGCTTTTCCGCCATTAAGTCCTTCGACGCCATTTTGACTTTCTTCTTCAAGTCTATCTTGCCGTTTCTCTTCAACAGCGAGTCTGGCTTTGACTGTTTGCGTGGTTAAAGATGTCACATCATGCTCCAAATTCAAAATGAGATGCTCATATGATTTAGGAAGGCCCAATAACATAATTAACGCAACTTCTTTGTCAGTAAACCCGTATCCACATGCTTCTAGTTTTCTATGCAAATCCATAATTCTAGCCAAATAGGTCTGCACCCTTTCTTCTGTCTTTTTATTAACATTGAACAAATCCCTCATGAGTTGCAAAATATGTAAAAGACCATACTTTGTGTGCATGTCGGCTAATGTGGTCCATGCAGCTGACGCTCTTTGATGAATTCCAATGTCGTCCAAGAAATTGTCTTCAACCAGTAAAAATAACAGAGATATTGATTTGTCATTAGTCTTCCTCTCGGCATCTGACATAGCAGGTCCGTAGCCAGGATCAATGGCTTCCCATAATCCTTTACTGATGAGTGCCGCCTTCATACGAATCGCCCATGAATGATAGTTCGCTTTCTCTGCTGACAAGCGAGTGATTTTAAATTCGTCTCCTTGCGTAGCCATCTTAGCTTTCTGTCTCGTTCAACTTCCTTGTTCCGAAAATTAACTTTGAACTTCTTCTTTTAGGATGCTTCTAATGTGCTTTTACGCGCAACTGACGCGTACCTGGACCCATAACCTGTTAATAGTAGTGTGCAGAGCGCTAAGCTTATCCTAATTAAATTAATCAACGAAAGTAACGAGATTTTACATCTAATAGAAACGAATTTAATAAGCTAAAGGTTTACATGTGTTTATAGTAAAACGGTTACAGAGCGACTGACGGCTCGCCTTAGAAAGAGTAATAAAAACAAAAAGAGAGTTATAAAGTTCATCGCCGCGGGGAAACAACTTCGACATATCATACTGGATAGCTAATAGGGTAAGCCCGTTCGTCTGTCCAGATTTAACAGTTACCACAAATACAAGTGGATTTTTAGTTCCGAATCTTAAATTTACTTCGAAACGGTATACGGACTAAATACCCTCAAGACCGAAACCCCATGTCATAATCCCCAGTATTGAAAAAAAAACAAAAAACCCCTCCTTAGACAAAACCCCCGGTCGTTTTCCCCCCTTCTCTAGGCAAAATCCCCCGGTCATTTTCCCTCATCCTAGAAGAAAGAAAAGCCCCCCATTCTCAAGGCAAAATCCCCTCGTCATTTTCCTATTCCAAGAAGAAAGTAAAGCCCCCCATTCTCAAGGCAAAATCCCCGGTCATTTTCCTTCATCCTAGAAGAACGCAAAGACCCCCCCCATTCTCAAGGCAAAATCCCCCGGTCATTTTCCCTCATCCTAGATGAAAGTAAAGCCCCCCCCCGTTCTCAAGGCAAAATCCCCCGGTCATTTTCCCTCATCCTAGATGAAAGTAAAGCCCCCCCTCGTTCTCAAGGCAAAATCCCCCGTTCATTTTCCCTCATCCTAGAAGAAAGAAAAGCCCCCATTCTCAAGGCAAAATCCCCCGGTCATTTTCCCTCATCCTAGGAGAAAGTAAAGCCGCCGCCATTTTGTGAAAATATATCGAGTGACGTTTAAATGGCCATATAGGTTACGTCGAATTATGGACTACTAGAAAAAAAGCCCGTTGCGGTTAATACACCAACGGGCGGTAGCGAATAATGTTTTTGCAATTTTTTTCCCCTTGGTGACAACTACTCCTTGGTGGCTAAAATTGAATCTAAGCCCAACCTATACTAGAACCTGCAGATAAAACGGCAAATCGACACCCCAAAACTGGAAGGCAGGCCAGGGCGTTACGCTATTGGCCGAAGGTGCCAGTTTTGAATTATCGATGAAATCAGAATCTATTTTGATTTTTAAAATCATTCAGAGATATTTCCTGGATGTTTCGCTATGCAGATAGGTCTTATAACTAGTAGATGAATCGTTTGAAAATCACGAAAAGTGAATTCGGACGGGCGGCGCGAGAAAAAATAGGCTGTTATATATTAGATGAGTCGGGGTAGTACCAGTTAGATCCTGCGGAACATGAAGGGATAACGTAAATTCGAATGTGACATGAAAAAGATAAATATGGGATTCAAAATCTGCAAATTGGTTTTAAATATTCCTTTATTTTTCTGTTTGTTACCATATAGAAACGTAAATAAATCAAAAGCGAGAAAAAGTTACATACGAATTTTTGGAAACAAATATTTAGCAATAATGATGGCTAACTAGACTAAACCGTTTTGCATCAATTTGGCAATAAAAATAAACCGCTTGCAAAAATCAATTTGTAAACCAAAGAAAAAACTTATCAATATTTAATTAATACGGCAGCGAATCGCCCCTCACGCGCAAACACATTCGTAGCCTTTTCCTAAAGGACACACATAATTTCCGGATGAAATCAGGTGGCAAAGCGTTGTAAGCCGCAAGAACCATGTTGAGAAGATCTTCTCGAGTGTCCGGAATTCTCTTTTCCATGTTGTTTGCCATATGTGCCCACATGGTTCCAATGGGATTTAAGTCCGGCGAGTGCGATGGCCATTCCAACACGTTAATTCCTTCGTGGTCCAAGAAATTGGCCACAATTCGGGCATTGTGCGCGGGGCAGTTGTCCTGTTGGAACCACAGGCTGAAATATTTATGTGGTAAGTCAATAAATTCCATAGAATTAATGTTAATAAACTTACCGGTTTTGGTCTTCCACGTCATAAATAGCGGCCACAGAGGGAAGCATGGAGTCCCGCAAAATCCGAATATAGGACTGGCCGTTTAGACGTCCCTCAATTGGGTGCAAAATGCCGACCCTGCCATCGCCAATACATCCCCAAACGTTGACGCTAAAACGCCCGCTCCTTTTCGTATGATTGACGAAGTTCGGGTCGTATCTTTGATTTGTGGTTCTCGTGACCCACACCACCGGCGACGATGGCGAACTTTGAAAGGACTATAAAATATCAAGAATAAAATTAATTGAAATTAGCATAAGAAATTACCCAGTTAGTATTTACTTTTTCATCGGAGAAGAGAATGAACCTTTCCAAGTCCTCCCGTGGTCAAGTTAGCATTTCTTCGCAAAATTCCCGACGAGCGCGCTTATGGGCTGCCGTGAGAAAAGGCTTATTCGCCGACCTTCGTCTCCTTACTCCCGCCTTCTTTAATTTGGCCCAAACGGTTGTTGGCGTAACGTTGACACCAGTGTTGTTTTGCCACCTATTTCTTAAATGTCTGATTGAAAGAAATTGGTTGTTCTTGGCGTCCCTGGTGAGTGCCCTCGTCTCTCCGGCATTGCCGGCGATCGGTCTACCAGGTCTATCTAAATCCTACACGTAGGGGAACCACCTTATACTTTCTACATCTCTAACCTTATATAATCAAACCAAAGGCAAATATTAAGCAAAACCTTACTTGAACCCTTTGGAATCTTTCATATCGTGAATTCGTGTAACGAGCACCTCTACTTGAACATCCAACACGATTAGCGATTGCATCCCAGGTCCATCCTTGTCTCCTTAGAGTAATAATTTCGACTCTTTGTCCTTCCGTGATGCGAGGCATGATTGAAACTGTTTACTTTCTTAAGGAATGTAGGCATTTTTATATCAAGTCACAAATATTTTTTGAGTGCGTTTCCCGTCTATAGAATCTCTATTTAGAACCAAAGCAAAACGTTTTTAAATAGAGATTCTATAGACGGGAAACGCACTCAAAAAATATTTGTGACTTGATATAAAAATGCCTACATTCCGTAAAGGGAGGGTGAAGTAGAAAATCAGGTGATTTTTTATCAATTCTTCTACTAATTACAAGACCAGTCTACATAGTGAAACATTCAGGAAATACTTCCGAATGATTTTAAATTTCAAATTAGGTTCAGATTTTAAGGATAATTTTAAAGAAGGTCCTCCGACCAATCGCGTAACGCCCTGCCTCTTTATTAACAAAATTCTTGTGGCACGTTCCGTGTTGAATGAAATTTATCACGAGATTTGATAAAATTCGCGCGCGACATGGAGCGTGCCACGAGAATTTTGTTAATAAAAAGGCAGGGCGTTACGCGATTGGTCGGAGGACCTTCTTTAAAATTATCCTTAAAATCTGAACCTAATTTGAAATTTAAAATCATTCGGAAGTATTTCCTGAATGTTTCACTATGTAGACTGGTCTTGTAATTAGTAGAAGAATTGATAAAAAATCACCTGATTTTCTACTTCACCCTCCCTTTACGGAATGTAGGCATTTTTATATCAAATCACAAATATTTTTTGAGTGCGTTTCCCGTCTATAGAATCTCTATTTAAAAACGTTTTGCTTTGGTTCTAAATAGAGATTCTATAGACGGGAAACGCACTCAAAAAATATTTGTGACTTGATATAAAAATGCCTACATTCCTTAAGAAAGTAAACAGTTTCAATCATGCCTCGCATCACGGAAGGACAAAGAGTCGAAATTATTACTCTAAGGAGACAAGGATGGACCTGGGATGCAATCGCTAATCGTGTTGGATGTTCAAGTAGAGGTGCTCGTTACACGAATTCACGATATGAAAGATTCCAAAGGGTTCAAGTAAGGTTTTGCTTAATATTTGCCTTTGGTTTGATTATATAAGGTTAGAGATGTAGAAAGTATAAGGTGGTTCCCCTACGTGTAGGATTTAGATAGACCTGGTAGACCGATCGCCGGCAATGCCGGAGAGACGAGGGCACTCACCAGGGACGCCAAGAACAACCAATTTCTTTCAATCAGACATTTAAGAAATAGGTGGCAAAACAACACTGGTGTCAACGTTACGCCAACAACCGTTTGGGCCAAATTAAAGAAGGCGGGAGTAAGGAGACGAAGGTCGGCGAATAAGCCTTTTCTCACGGCAGCCCATAAGCGCACTCGTCGGGAATTTTGCGAAGAAATGCTAACTTGGCCACGGGAAGACTTGGAAAGGTTCATTCTCTTCTCCGATGAAAAAGTAAATATTAACTGGGTAATTTCTTATGCTAATTTCAATTAATTTTATTCTTGATATTTTATAGTCCTTTCAAAGTTCGCCATCGTCGCCGGTGGTGTGGGTCACGAGAACCACAAATCAAAGATACGACCCGAACTTCGTCAATCATACGAAAAGGAGCGGGCGTTTTAGCGTCAACGTTTGGGGATGTATTGGCGATGGCAGGGTCGGCATTTTGCACCCAATTGAGGGACGTCTAAACGGCCAGTCCTATATTCGGATTTTGCGGGACTCCATGCTTCCCTCTGTGGCCGCTATTTATGACGTGGAAGACCAAAACCGGTAAGTTTATTAACATTAATTCTATGGAATTTATTGACTTATCACATAAATATTTCAGCCTGTGGTTCCAACAGGACAACTGCCCCGCGCACAATGCCCGAATTGTGGCCAATTTCTTGGACCACGAAGGAATTAACGTGTTGGAATGGCCATCGCACTCGCCGGACTTAAATCCCATTGAAACCATGTGGGCACATATGGCAAACAACATGGAAAAGAGAATTCCGGACACTCGAGAAGATCTTCTCAACATGGTTCTTGCGGCTTACAACGCTTTGCCACCTGATTTCATCCGGAAATTATGTGTGTCCTTTAGGAAAAGGCTACGAATGTGTTTGCGCGTGAGGGGCGATTCGCTGCCGTATTAATTAAATATTGATAAGTTTTTTCTTTGGTTTACAAATTGATTTTTGCAAGCGGTTTATTTTTATTGCCAAATTGATGCAAAACGGTTTAGTCTAGTTAGCCATCATTATTGCTAAATATTTGTTTCCAAAAATTCGTATGTAACTTTTTCTCGCTTTTGATTTATTTACGTTTCTATATGGTAACAAACAGAAAAATAAAGGAATATTTAAAACCAATTTGCAGATTTTGAATCCCATATTTATCTTTTTCATGTCACATTCGAATTTACGTTATCCCTTCATGTTCCGCAGGATCTAACTGGTACTACCCCGACTCATCTAATATATAACAGCCTATTTTTTCTCGCGCCGCCCGTCCGAATTCACTTTTCGTGATTTTCAAACGATTCATCTACTAGTTATAAGACCTATCTGCATAGCGAAACATCCAGGAAATATCTCTGAATGATTTTAAAAATCAAAATAGATTCTGATTTCATCGATAATTCAAAACTGGCACCTTCGGCCAATAGCGTAACGCCCTGGCCTGCCTTCCAGTTTTGGGGTGTCGATTTGCCGTTTTATCTGCAGGTTCTAGTATAGGTTGGGCTTAGATTCAATTTTAGCCACCAAGGAGTAGTTGTCACCAAGGGGAAAAAATTGCAAAAACATTATTCGCTACCGTCCGTTGGTGTATTAACCGCAACGGGCTTTTCTTCTAGTAGTCCATAATTCGACGTAACCTATATGGCCATTTAAACGTCACTCGATATATTTTCACAAAATGGCGGCGGCTTTACTTTCTCCTAGGATGAGGGAAAATGACCGGGGGATTTTGCCTTGATAATGGGGGCTTTTCTTTCTTCTAGGATGAGGGAAAATGACCGGGGGATTTTGCCTTGAGAACGGGGTGGGCTTTACTTTCATCTAGGATGAGGGAAAATGACCGGGGGATTTTGCCTTGAGAACGGGGGGGGGGGCTTTACTTTCATCTAGGATGAGGGAAAATGACCGGGGGATTTTGCCTTGAGAATGGGGGGGGTCTTTGCGTTCTTCTAGGATGAAGGAAAATGACCGGGGATTTTGCCTTGAGAATGGGGGGCTTTACTTTCTTCTTGGAATAGGAAAATGACGAGGGGATTTTGCCTTGAGAATGGGAGAATGGGGGGCTTTTCTTTCTTCTAGGATGAGGGAAAATGACCGGGGGATTTTGCCTAGAGAAGGGGGGAAAACGACCGGGGGTTTTGTCTAAGGAGGGGTTTTTTGTTTTTTTTCAATACTGGGGATTATGACATGGGGTTTCGGTCTTGAGGGTATTTAGTCCGTATACCGTTTCGAAGTAAATTTAAGATTCGGAACTAAAAATCCACTTGTATTTGTGGTAACTGCTGTCGTACTAACAATGTTACGATAGGCCTGGCAATAGAAAAGCCCAAAATTTCATACCAATGATCATTTGAAAATACTGTTTTCACTCATGACCCATACAAGACATTCAGAAATTGAACGTCACAGCAATCGTAAATTTAAACATTATTTCCATGAATAAGTTAGTGTGGTGTGTAAGGATTTCAAACTAGTCTAGCTACGCGGCGTTATTCGGGAGTAAAAATTGACTTAAACCAGGTGTTTGACAACTCTCAAATTCAAAATAACAATGCTTAACCAGGGTTTAACATAAAACTGATATGTTGCGGGTCTATAATAGGACGTTCCTAAGAGAGTGAATAACTAGACATTCGTAGACCCAGCCTCAGCTAATCCATATGTGAAGTCATCCTCTATTGTTAGTGGTCAAATTGGGTTACTAACCGTGTCTGTGCATAAAGACTAAATAAACTAAAATTCCAACTAACTTTTCAAATATAAGATCACAGCTACTTATGAACCTTCACCTTATGGGTTATATTTGGCTTGAATAGACCGACTGTTCTGATTATTCATGGTGAAGTCAAAATATCGTGAAGCTCGGTCATTAACAGCAGCTTAGATTACGAGATTTAATCCAAACAGGTAAACACTACTAAACAGGGCCGGGAATAAGCACAGGACACAGGACATTGTCCAATTAAATTTGAAAATGCCCCATATTTTTTTTAAAAAATTAAGGTCACTTGACATTTTGACCGATAAATATTTCCGAAGTTGAGATAGCTTGACTATTAGGTTTCGACACTATTTTTGGAAACTCCGGAGGACAGGGTTCTATATATTTTCCAGTCAAAGGAGAGGTTACTGGACACACGTTATATAATAATTTTACCTTATTTCAGGCCCTGCTACTAAACCAATGGGAAAGTAGTCTTTACATTTAAAAAAAATTCCTTGTGACATTTACAACGGTCAGGTAATATTGAAGTGAAAGACTAAATTCTTAAAATTAGAACATTTATGTATCCCTTTAAACATAATGAAAAGTTAAAGTTAGCTGGAACTTACTAATTCGTCATATCAACAAAAAGATAGGTAGAAATACCCTATATGGGATGTTCTAGATATCTGGGTAAACGGTTTTCATTTTCACTTTTTGTGGAACTTAGAGCGTTCTCAATTTTATGAATTTAAACAAATTGAAATATCTTGCGAAATATTAAAGATACAAGGAAATTGAAGACACTTTCTAAATATAAATTGACCCCCCTGATAACGAAATTCACATTTATTTTCTCCAAAAACTAATATTTAAAAAGTTGAACATTTTCAGATTTTCGAAAAATTCGCGTTTTTTAGCACGTGCTTCGACCTACGACTTCAAATTTGGTCTCATTTGATGGAGAACTAAAATATCTATATTAGTGTCAAATGTTAATTCTCTGTGATCAACGGTTTTTGAATTATTCAAAATATTCGGAAAAAAAATCAACGGCCAAAGACTTTTCTAACAGACTGTACTGTGTTAGAGAAGGAATTAATATGCTCTGATATTAAAATGTTTTAATTAATAAGCACTGACTGATTCCAAACTCCAAGATATTCTAATGTAAGCCAAATATTGTTGCACCAAAAATCTATGGGTATGCTAGTAAATATTTCTCAGACATTTATAGTTCCAACAAACATTTGATTTTCGGTATGCGGCAATTTGGTCTCGCCGTTTTGGTCTTGGGACAAATTGGTCTCAGGGCAATTGGGTCTTGGGGCAAATTCGTCTCGGGACACTTTGGTCTCGAGACAAATTGGTCCCGGTACAATTGGGTCTCGGGACAAATTGGTCTCTGGACACGAAAGACTTGTTTTAAAATAATATCACCTTTTCATCTTTTTTCTAACCAGCCAAATTTAACCGAACCAAAGCAAGCCTTACCCAACCAAACGTAACCTAACCCAACCCATTCAAACCAAACCGAACCTAACCTAACTCAACCTAATATAACCAAACCTAACCCAACTCAACCCAACCCAACCTTGTTTGGTGGTAAGAAGATTATTTATATGAGTATTAAAAGCCCGCCTCTTAGCACGAACAATTTATTAGCAATAATAGAAATATTTTGGAAAAGGTGGCAGCTAATTAATATATTATTCAATGTTTTGAATATCCGCAAAAGACATATCTTGAATATCCTGGGACCTTTTGTGTTTGCTGGGTAGGAGAATATTTTGGAAAAAGTGGCAGCGAATTAATAGGAGAATATTTTGGAAAGGGTGGCAGCTAATTACTAGGAGAATACTTTAGAAAAGGTGGCAGCTAATTAATAGGAGAATATTCTGTAAATGGTGGCAGCTAATTTATATATTATTGAATGTTTTGAATATCCGCAAAAGATATATCTTGAGTGTCCTGAGACCTTTTGTGTTTGCTGGGTAGGAGAATGTTTTGGATAAGGTGGCAGCTATTTAATAGGAGAATATTTTGGAAAAGGTGGCAGCTAATTAATTGGAGAATTTTTTGGGAACTGTGGCAACAAATTATTGTGACTATTGTTTTGCAAAAGGTGGCAACGAATTATTGGAACCATTGTTTTGAAAAACGTGGCAACTAAATAGGTAAGCAAATAATCACGAAACCAAACCGTCCCGAGACCAAATAATTACGATACTAAATACCGAGACCGTAAAATCACGATACCAAATAGTAACGAGACCAAAAAGTCCCAAGACCAAAAAATAACAGGACTTAAAAATCACGAGACCAAAATAGCGAGACCATATTTACCTGTTCCGTTTGATTTTCCTTAGGCTATTTGTATTTACACGGAAAGGCAATTTGCGATTTAACTCCGTAACTGTGGTTTCTGTAAACGATTAAAAGAGTAGAAATCGCTTCTTTGGGTGTAAATTTAATGTGACATGTTAAAAGTCAGCTACATAATTTCATGCAAAACCAGCGCTCCTTTCATATCTTCGACTTCATTTAATTCTTCCCACCTCATTTTTTGGGCCGCGAAAGAAATGTTCAAGAGGGGTTCAAGTACATTGGAGTGTGTAGAACGCTGTCGATTATGTCACGTCTGGATAAACCCTCACCTTTGGGAATCTTACCTACATTGTACAACTTTGAAACAAACAAAAAGCAAATATTCATTATGAAAAATTAAGTTTAAGTATTAATTTTTATCATTAAAAACACTTACTGTGACATACGTTCTTCTGGGTATTGACGTTTCGGCGTTTTAGTACTTTCTACGTCTTCTTTTTGTCAACATAAACTTCGGTTATTTGGGATAAAAGAATACCGTCGGTAGGTTCAAATAAATTATAAACAAATTAATTATTAATCTTACTGGTAGGTAAATCAATTACTACATTTTTGTTAATAACCTTTTCTACACTAGTGATAAATTTTACACTTCAATGATGAAAGCTCCGCTAAGGTAAGCGATAATTTTTCAAGGTAAATAATGACGAACAAAATTGAATAGATTCTTTCTTTTACTAACGTTTTAAATTGTATTATTTAAATTCAAATTCTACATTAAAGGTGAAAACCGTTGTGATAAATTTTACACCTTAATGATGAAAGCTCCGCTAAGGTAATCGATAACTTTTCAAGGTAAATAATGACGAACAGAATTGAATAGATTCTTCTTTTAATAACGTTTTAAATTGTATTATTTAAATTCAAGTTCTACATTAAAGGTGAAAACTATTGCTGATCATTGGATCTCTAACTTGTTTCTTAATTTACGACATAACAACGTAGCTCATAGCATGATGTTTAAATAAAATATATTAATTTTGGTTTATGTTAAATATGTAACAAACTGTTTAGTGGTTCTGTTTCTAATCCTTCTCAAAGAAGTCACAGTTTCTGTTGGAAATAAATGTTTCTTAGACGCAAGTCTACGTTACCAAAAATTATTTCAAACTTACGATTATGGGTCATGGTTTTGGTTTACAAGAGGATCCCATTTATAACGCTTTATTTGTTTAATTAATATCAATTCTGGTTATTGGTTTAATTAATATCAATTCTGGTTAAATAAGTGACACTTTTTTTTTATTAAATTTCTGAAGTTAACGGAGCTAAGGGCAATTTTGAAGAATAGCACCTGCTCTTCCAATCATAATAAACCATATACCAAAAGAAAGCTTATGCCTTCCCCTACTCATTGCACAGCATTATAATCAGCGCACACAATAATTAGCTTAGAAAAAACTAATTAAATATATAGTGGTGCCAAAGGCTTTTTAAACACCAAAGTGGTGTCAAACATAACCTCGATAAACGGTATTATTAAACCCCCAAAAGGTACCAAAAACTACCTTGATGAAGGGTATCTCTAAACACTTAAACAGTGCGATAGGGATCCTTGATGGAAGATACTACTAAACACCTAAACGGTGCCAAGGAGCGCCTTGTTGGATGGTCTTATTAAAAACCTAGTTGGTGTCAAAGGACACCCAATTCAATGGTAGTTTAAAACACCAAATTTACACGTGCTTTTCCGCTCTATAAAAGGTGCTTCTGGTGATGCACCGTGTGTCTTTTCTTTTTTTTTTGGTACCCCCTTTACCTTCTTTTAGCGGAAGTTTTCAGATCCTTTCCAGAGGCGACATCGTTTATAATCTCTGAAGATGTGCCCAGAAGCTGTTTACCAAGGAACTTTGCCCGTTTTTAATAAGAAAGGTGATACGTATCTTCCGAAAGATTTCAGGAAAGAACCAATCCCGTGCCCGTTTTGTCCATGGCCGTGTTGTCCTTGTTTTCCGACGTAAAACGTCAGACCACCTGACCCCGACTGCGCTAGTTGGGTATAATAATCCGTGTAGACACATCTTTTGTTATCTAACGCGTTTGACCTGCGCATCTTAAATGAACTTTACAGTGCAACAGTCCAAACTGAAATAAAGCTGGTTCACCCATGTGATCCTTTATATAAATGCCAACCTCGCTGATATAATGTTTTGACAAAGGGACGTAATGGGGTGAGACAAAAGTAAGGCACACGGTATCCACGTGTTTCTGGTCTTCGATGGGTATAATACGTAAGAGGGGGGCGTGGATGTTACCGACAATTTCCCTTCGACCAGGTCGCAATAAATATATAATTGAGATGGTACGTGGTAGTTTAGCCTGCCTGGTCTATCGCTCAACCCTTGTATACTGAGATGGTCTTTGTACCCCAAGATGTCGGCTTATGATTTCTGGGTCTTGATGATAATTTTTGTATCACCAGAGGCATCGGTTTTTAGTTATACATGCCCCGTCGTCTCATTAAAATGAAACAGAGAAGCTGTTTTTTCGCATACTTTGGGAGTCTTGATAGTTTCCACAATGTGGTTTAGTGATTTGTAATGGCCGGCCGGTATATTATATAGATGATAGTTTTCGTATCTGGTCAGTTTTCCATCTTTTCGTTGAACCTGGTATGTTAAGTCGCATGACTTTGGGTTTTTAGGTTTTTTAAAGTTGCCATCATCCAATGAATCTTCAGGTGTTTTTCTCTTATTGGTTTTGTATATTACATTGTAGAAGCTGTTTGTATATATTATCTCTACTAACGAAATTTCCCATTGTCCTTGTAAATTAATAGGATCCGGTAGTTTAGTGATGTAACTATCCATAGTGTTATTAGGGTAGATATCCATACTAGCGTCGCTAGGTAGCGTTAAATAGAATTCAGATTTTCTCGACATTTTCGGCTGTTACCCAAGAGTTCTGTGATTTAGCTAAACCGATAAACGATACAAAATGTTCTAATTTTCCTTTACGCTTACGTTTCTTGAGTATAGAGTCTATCTTAAACAGTTTGGGTTCTACAGTTCGAATGAGCTGATCAGAGTAAAACAACCCGCTTATATGCTTGTCGTCCAAATCTTTAAGACGATATAACACTGGTTTTCTGAAACTCAGAATAGAGGAAATGACAAATACTTCCGTCGAGAAATTAGGCTCATAACCTTTAGAAAATTCTGGTTTAAGCTTGCTTATTCTTACGTAATCACCAACACGAAATTTGACGTCATTTTTTAGTAGGCTTATTACTCAATTCTGGCTCGTAAATGTTTTTGTATACTTCCAGAACGTTAGATGGGGAAATATTATCGGGTGCCATTTTTATTACGGAATGATAAGAGGCATTGCAGCCTTTAACTATGTCTGTCAAATGATCTATATATCTATGAGAATTGAAATGAGTCAACATTTTGAATACTCGATGTTTCAAAGTTTTAATTAATCTTTCTACAAAAGGACAGTGGAATTTTTCTGACGTCATAGAACCGTATTTGATTTTATTTTTCTTTAGAAGTTTTTATTATTAAATTCTTTTCCTAAATCGGACCAGATGGCTTTAGGTTTGCTTTGTTGGATGATTATTTCGAGAGCTTTCGTAGCTTCGGCAGCGTGTTTTATTTTCATGGGTACTACAAAAGCTTTTCGGGAAAAGCAATCAATGCCTACCATAAGGCATCTGCAGCCATCGTTGTATTTGGCGATTGACCCTAAATCAGCTAGATCAACTTCGACCCTATCCGAAATGTTAAATACAGGTATTTTACGCCTTTTGAATTTATTTATAGCAGTTTTATTTAGTGTGTAATCGTCAGTGGCCTCTAGAAAGGCTTTGACATCGTTTCTCGAAATGTCTCGGACTGCTTGGTACGAAGGGTTTAGTCCAGTGAAGGCGGCTTTGTGTTTACTATTGAGATAAGTATCCTTTAAGATTTCTTCTTTTTGGAGCTGCGATAGACCTCCCATACTGTACCCTTGGTATTAAAAGGTTGTTTCTTTAATATTAAAGGGCTGGCTTTATTGTCAAAGGTTAATCTCTTCTTCGCTCTTAAATACGTTCGGGGTCGAAGCCTATTTTTTAAAGGTTTGGAAAGAGGCGATGTCTTGATTGATGGGGGCGGTGCTGAGAGGGGCTTTGATTTACTTTTTGAAGGTAGAAAGTTTTCAACAAAAGGTTCAAATTCTGTCCATCCTGTTGGGGGAATCCCCATAAGCGAACGAGTTACCCCTTATTTGTTGAAGAGCATAGGTTGTATAGTAAAATATACTAATTGAACTATATCTGAATCAGGGATCTTAAGGTCGTTCACATAAAGAATCCCCGCATCATCCCAACGTATACTATGAGCGTTACTTGTCAAATGATCAAATATCTTCTTCGCTGCTCCCCTATATTTCAGTGGAAAGATATTAATCCAGTTGTCGTGTTTATTCGATGGGCGGGGTTTCAAGATGTTCTGGTAGCGTTTCAAGGCTACCTCGAAAAAAACCCATTTGATTTTTCATCTAAAGCGGGATTTGAGATAATTAGGTTCATCTCTTTATCCAACTCTGATAACACTGCATTGTTTTTTGAAATATCATTGTTTGTTGTTGTTATTAATTGATGGGGTGTTGGGTTAGGACTTTGTTGTTGCTGTTGTTCCAAAGGCACTAAGGTAATTTTATTAGCGGAAACTAGCATTTTATTCATTTTGAGAATAATCCACCTAAAAGGCACGAAATTACTGGAAAAAGGACGCTAAAGAAACCACTTCCGGTTTGTTTAGATAATACAGCTCTTTTGTCTTTCCAATGGGTATTTTTGCAAGCAATTTTACGAATATGTTTCTTATGCTTACACAGTTTATTATAAACGTCTGGTTTCAAATTGATGGCGCCTTGTAAGGCGTTATGACAACACTCGCTAATTGAATCAATAATTTCTCGATTAGAATTTTTAAGAGTAGCTAGTCTTTGAGGTTTTCTTAATTGCCCCAAAGCGGCTATTAAACTGATATTTTTAGCGGCTAAACTTTTTTCTTTTTATTCAACGATGTTTTCTTGATCTTTCTCGGTGGTGACATCGTAAATAATGATTAAATCTCGGAAATGTTATTTAATTAAATAGTTTTCTTCTTGGGAGTATAGATGACGATTTGTTCTCCCGGTAAAATATTTGTTCTAAACCTTAAATCGGAATGACACTTTTCGGTTAAATCGCAAAGTAAATACCCGTGTGGTTTTTCAGTCGCATCCAAATAACATTATAATATAAATTTAGAGTTTTTGGGTGCCAATTGTTTAGAAAGGGCCACTAATTGCATAAGATCTCTCACGGTTTTCATAAGAATCATGTAATGAGCGTTTAAGGAAGCTGTTCTCAAGTTTTTTCAAATATATTTTGTAAAAGGGTAATTACGAATAATTTCCTATGATGTGATTGTTTAGTAAATTTTTCTGATAAATATTATTTTATTTTCTAACATGATATCGTCTAATACGATTAGTATTGTTTGAGTACCATCGTATATAGTAACGTCGGGTAAACCTTGACGCATAATTACACCCATTTCTTTTAATTCATCGTAGCTAGGCTGATATATACTATAATGCCAAACAACTAAATCAACTTTAGGTTGAAACATTTTATCCTTATTTTCTATTATTCGTTTATATAAAACTGTTTTACCAGATCCCGAAGGACCGAAAATAATAAAATATCCAGGTGTAGTGAATGGTATCATGGCTAATACTTGAATGAAACAAATTTGTAATTTTCATTCATACTTAAACGCGATTAATTAAAACGCGCGCGCGTGGTTCGCGAACCCCCCACCCCCTAAACGCGGTCGGGCGCCCCAAACGGCTCGCGGAAGAGAAGCACGGTTCATGCGGGTAGGCCAACACCACAAACGCGTTGACATCATCCTGCCCTTCACTATGGTATCTTTTATGGACCTTTAACATCGTGTGTCACTATTCAAGATGGTAAATACGGTTAAAGAAGCTTGTA